>NC_138110.1:76054545-76689772 GCF_964146895.1 Miniopterus schreibersii
ACAATAGTGTGGGGAAGGCTTTGGGGGGGATGTCGGGTGGAGGGGATCAATGGGGGATAAAGGGGGACATCTGTAATACTTTCAACAATACAGATAAATTTAAAGAAAAAGAAAAAGGAATATAAATGTTGAGGGGGAAGTGAAGAAACTGGAACTTATACGTGGCTGGTGGGCAAGAAAATGGGGGAAGTTTTGTGGATGTAGTTTGGTGGGTCCTCAAAAAATTTAACATAGAATAACTGTACAGCTCAGCAGTTCTACTCTGAAAAACTGAACACAGGAATTCAAACAAATACATGCATGCCATGTTGATAGCAGTATTGTTCATGACAGCCAAAGAGTGGTAGTAGTCCAGATGTCAGATGAATATACTCATGAACAAATCATATTTTATTTATATATAATCGTATTAATGTTTACATATTATAAAATCTACATTATTGTTAATGAACAATTTATATTGTAATAAAACATATTAATATGCCCTAGCCAGATAGCTCAGTTGGTTAGAGCATTGTCCCCATATGCCAACTTTGCAGTTTGATTTTTGGTCAGGGCACATATAAGAATCAACTGGAGATTCAGAGATGGCAGGCAACTGAGTGGAAGCTACACTGACACTCTCCCAGGACCAAACTGGAATTACAACTAAAGTAGAGAAAATCCATCCTGAATAATCAACTGCAACTGAAGAGGAGCTGGAGAGCCCCCTCATCACCAAGGAGGAAAGGGGGAGACCACATAGAGACTAGTAGGAAATGCAGAGGCACAAGAGGGCTGACCAGGCTCCCACAGGCAGCAGCCGAAGGTTCACAGGGGGTATCTCAGCTGTGGGGGTTCCCACTGAGGACTCTGGGGCCTAAACCCCACGCTGGGCTCTCCAACCCAGAGCACCAGAACTAAGAAAGGTGCCACATACCATCTGGCAGTGAAAAGCAGCCGGGTTTCTGTCTGCCAGGGAGAGATGGCTGGAAACGCAGGCGCCCTCTTAAAGGCCAACCCACAAAGTTTTGTGTGCAACCACTCACCTCAGGCTCTGGAGGAGGGAAGGCAGAGTGGACTGGAGCTGTGTGAGGAGAATCCACGGGGGCTGGCTGGGGGAATAGATATCAGGGGGCACCCATCCTGACCCCAGTGTTGAGTCATTCCCCCACACGTCAGAGGACATCTTAGGCAGAATTTTACCTTCCAAGCAGCTTTTGCCTACAGGGGAAGCAATTGCCCCACCCTGCTGGAAAACCTCTCCCCCTACAGCCTGAGGCTCCTTAAGAGACTGATAACAATCAGCCTCCCCACCCTGTGAAGTTTCTACAGCCTGAGGCTCATTAAGAGACTGAATAATAGCCTTTGGGTGCTTTGAGTCTTTGCCTGATTTGCTTCTGGACCCCAGGGCTTGGAAAAGCATACCTTGGTGCACATCTTGGTCCTGTCCAAACACACCCAGCCCCAGCAGAGGAAACCAGGAGCTATGGAGTGTGGAAAACTTCAAACAGGCTACACAAGGCCAGTCACAAACAGCATCTGACATTGGCCTGCACCAGAGACCATCCAAAAGACTGAGAGTCCTAGCAGATCTACCTAGTAACAAATCCAAACAGGTAAGCCAAAATGAGGTGACAAAAAAATAAGCCTCAAATGAAAGAATAAAATAATTCTCCAGAAAAAAAGCTAAGTGAAATGGAGATAAGCAATCTATCAGATATAGAGTTCAGAATACTGATCATAAGGATGCTCAACAGAATGAAAAAAGGTATAGAAACTATGAAGGAAATTAAGAATAATACAGTAGAAAAAAAAAAAGGAAGGAATGAACAGCAGATTAGGGGAAGCTGAGGATCAGATCAGTAAATTAGAAGACAGGGTAGAAAAAAATCACTCAATCAGAGAACCAAAATGAAAAAACAATTAAAGAACAGGACAGTTTAAAGGAGCTGTGGAACAAACAACACATAACAATATGTGCATCATAGGAGTGCCAGAAGAGGTCCAAAGTAAGCAAGGGTTAGAGAACGTGTTTGAAGAAATAATGGCAAAAAACGTCCCTAACCTGGTCAAGGAAAAAGTCACACAAGTTCAGGAGGCACAGAGAGTCCTAAGCAAGAAGAACCCAAAGAGGCCCACACCCAGACACATCATAATTAAAATGCCAAAAATCCAAGACAAAGAGAGAATCTTAAAGGCAGCAAGAGGAAAGCAATCTGTTACCTACAAAGGAGCCCCCATAAGGCTGTCAATTGACTTCTCATCAGAAACTCTACAGGCCTGAAGGGAATGGCATGAAGTATTCAAGGTCATGTAAAACAAGGATCTGAAACCAAGACTACTCTATCCAGAAAGGCTATCATTCAAAATAGATGGTGAAATAAAGAGCTTCCCAGACAAATAAAAAGGCTAAAGGAGTTTACCACCACCAAACCAGCATTGAAAGAAAGATTAAAGGGACAGCTGTAATTAGAAGTAGAAATAGAGAGAACAAGAAACATAGACATAAAGAAATAAAATGGCAATAGATAAGTACTTATCAATAATAACCTTAAATATAAATGGATTAAATGCTCCAATCAAAAGACATAGGGTAGCTGAATGGGTAAGAAAATAAGACCAAAATATATGCTGTCTACAAGAGACCCACCTATGAACAAAAGACTCACACAGGCTGGTAAAAAACTTCTGGAGGACTTTAAAGGAGAGATCGACAGCAATACAGTCATAGTAGGGGACTTTAACACCCTACTGACTTTACTGGATAGATTTTCCAGACAAAAAATCAACAAGGAAATAGCGACCCTAAATGACACACTAGATCAGATGGATTTAATTGAATTTACAGAACATTCCACTCCAAAGCTGCAGAATATGCATTCTCTTCAAGTACACATGGGACATTCTCAAAGATAGGCCACATGTTAGGACACAAAACAAGTCTCTATAAGTTCAAGAAGATTGAAACCATGTCAAGCATCTTCTCGGACATTTACACCATGGAATACTATGCAGCTGTAAAAACTAAGGATCTCTTACCCTTGAGACAGCATGGTGGGACCTGGAGAGTATTATATTAAGCGAAATAAGCCAGTCAAAGAAAGACAAGTATCACATTCATATGTGCAATCTAATGAACAAAATAAACTGATAAACAAAATAGATCCAGAGACATAGAAACATGAAACAGACTGATGAATCTCAGAGGGAAGGTGGGGGTGGGTGGCTGGGTGAGTTCGAGTGATTAACCTAAGAATTTATATGCATATATGCATAACCTATGGACACAGACTATAGTGGGGTGAAAGCCTGGGGGGAGAGGTACAGGATGGAGGGGATCAATGGGGGGGAAAGGGGGACATTTGTAATACTTTCAACATTAAAGAAAAAAATTTTTTAAAAGTTTAAAAAAAATCAACCAATGAATATATAAGCAGAAAGACAAATTGATGTTTCTCTCTCTCTCCCTTTCTCTCTCTCTAAAATCAATCAATAAATTAAATTTTTTTAAAAAATGTATTAATACAACATGCATTTAATATTTGATTGCCTTATAAAACATTATGTATACCAAAATTGAAGTTGATTAAAAATATGAGGAAATTTCTCTTTCCTTGAACCTCCAATGGAGCCACCAATCTGGCAGGTCACTCCCACGTTTTTTTCCCTTTGCCTAGAAACTCTGAGAGTTAACATCGTAAGAGATTCCCTCACCCCCTATCTCTGCTTTCCTTCCTGGCTTCCATGAAACTTGAAATTTAAGGACAAAATTTGTTGTGCTGCTGTCTTAAAGGTGGCTGTTCCATTTTCCAAATTTCTTCTGGAAAGACGATTAGGTATTTGAATTCCTTTATTAGGTATATCTGCTCTAAAGACAAAACTGGGCTGAGGTCGTGCCTGTGAGAACAATGAAATACACGTAAGAAAACTCTAGCGCTAGGACGCAGAAGCAGACACAGACAGGGCGGGCAAAGCAGGCCTCCAGCTGTTAGTGTGGAAGAAGACGGGCGGGTTGTGGTTATTACAATCACTTTATTAACGCTGTGTTTTGTGTACTCACAACTGTAAACCTATATTCAGAGGTCTCTAAGCACAGAGCTGTTTTCAACTTCAAACTCCATGCGTTTTGAGTCCCCCATGCATCTAACCCAGTGTTTGTCTCTCATCAAATACAGTCTCTTTGAGAGATAAGAATCTCTTGTCCAGAGAGTCCAAGTGAGAGGCAACACAGTAGGGCAGCTGGGCGGTGACTGTCGCGCAAGCCTCAGTCTCCAGTCTGCCGGCGTAAGGGCCTGATGGACGAGTGTCAGGATGGCTTCGCCCTCAGAGGGGATGCCCCCGTGGCCCTTGCGCACGTGGGCCTGAGACAGTCAAAGCTGTATGACTATTGTGACACCTGGGAAAAGAAGATGGGAACATTTTACCTCTGAGCAGGGTGAGGCAGAGCAGGGGAAATACATTCTGAAAAGAGAATTTTGCTTTATAAATAGTTTCTTTCCAAAATGAAAACCTTAATTGGTTTAGTTATCTTCTTACACCTGTAGTCTAAAACAAAATGGGCAATTTTACAAGGAGATATATATGTGTGTGTGTGTGTATCCATACACACACATATATATGTATATATATACACATACATATATATATATGTTGAACCATATGAAAATGCCAATATCTGACTCTTTTGGACCCATGAAAACATTAGGTTCAAATGATTTAACCTAATGCTTGTGTAACAATCAGTAAACTCCTGAAGGAGTTTTAAACAGAAACTCCTGAAGGATATTCAAACAGAAAATATTTTACTGAGGAATAAAAAATATATATGAGATAAAAAATAAAATCAACAGTAGTTACTTTTGAATGAACATCATAATTCTTCTTGAAAGAAAAATCAGGAAAAAAATCAAATAAGCAAGGAAGGCTTTTCCACCACGGGGGTGTGGAAAGTAATAGCTAGGCAGAGCCGAGATCCATATCCCCCACCAAAACTGGTGTCCGGCAGCAGCCGCTGCGCAGGGGGACAGACCTTAATGGAGAGACTTGGGAAATTAATACACTGCGGCGAGGAGATTTCCCCGGCTGCTGCGCAGAGAGCAGACGTGCTGGATGGGCCGGGGCCAGACAAAGGCTCCCGTTCAGCGGGAACAGGTAGAAGACAGATGGTTTGTTAAACATTGCCAGCATACTTGAGCAGTGCCATTCGGCGGTCAGGGCCTGGATAATAGTCCCAAGGACATTGTGTAGCAGTGCGTTGGCTAATTTCAACCCAGCTAAAGCTATTGCTTATCTTTGTTGGTTTTGCAAAGATTAAGGCCGTTTTTGTGCTTTGAATGCACCCCAACTGCCCCGCAAAGCATTCCTGAAGGTTTGTCTGAATTCCCACTGCTGAGAGGGGTCAACAGGACTTGGCACATGCAAAGACTTGTTTTGCTAGTAGTTGGAGTAGCTTCACCTGAAAAGATCTGGGCAACTCTGTACTCTTACTGCTGGGGGACACTCTGGAGGGGTGGTGGCCTTCTCCGTGAAATCTCCCCTGGGCTTCAAAGAGTGTCTGCCGTGGATTTGTCTTTCCTATTAGGACGGAATCATTTGCTACTTTTGTGGCGAAGGCTTAGCACCATCATAAATTCCCCCCGCTGAGTCACGGCGAGGTGGCGGTGCAAGTTAAAGGTGTTTGCTTTCGGAAGGGGCCCTTCGCTTCTTATCTTTATGTACTGAGGCAAATTAAGCTCGCCCAGGCCCTTGCCACCGATGGAAATGCGCCTGGAGGTCCACCAAGTCCGGGGCTCCGGCCTGCTGCTCCTCTCTGCTGTTGCAGACAGAGGAAGGGGGCACACAGCTGCTGAGGGGGCCCACAGACCCAACGCGAGGGGCGGCATGGCCATCACCTGGACATGTTAGGGCAAAGTGACGCCTTGATCAGCCGGGTATTTCAGACCATTCTGGTGTCTCTTGTCTTTTATGGGTGGTGCATGGCTCACCCCAGCTCACTGAACAAGTGCTGTATTCACTTTGGGCAGCCTCTGCTACCTAAATTAGTTCATTTCCAGCTATAAAATTAAGATGTTGTGCCCAGCAGATAAACTCTAAAATTAGGGTTTTTTAAATTGCATCTATAGAAGCAAAGAAGCCAAGAAAAACTATATCCCCTTAACCTCTCTCTCTCTCTCTCTCTCTCACACACACACACACACACACACACACACACACCCAGGCTTCAGTGTCTCTACCTGGCATCAGGTGTCATCATGCAGAATCAGTCAGCAGCAGCTGAGCACTACTGATTTAGTGAGCACCTAAGCACCTAAGCACTGAGCAGGCACCCTGGGGAAATAAAAGCCATTTCAATTCTAAAGAGCTTTCCATTTAGAAACTACAAAACAGGAGAAACCATTGGGCAGTGACATACTTAAATACTGTGTTACCATATTTTTGAATTCAAGAAAGAAGGAGAAAAGCATGGGCTGGGAAGATCACCCCAAAATTCTTTATAACATTGAAAGGAATGTTACATATCTTCTCAAATGCAAAGAATCGAAATGATAATAACACTCGGGCACCTCGGGCTCACACATGGGCCCTCTCCTAGTGTACTTTCTGTTATTATTTCACCTTGATCCCCTGTCTGTGTCCTGGCCCCCAAGCTCACACAGGCACCCACCCCGATGCGCTTCACGTGCAGGGCCCTGAAGGCCGCGCGTGGCGCCATCTGTGACGGGCGCGCTGTGGGGGGGGGCTGCTCTCTTTGACTCATGTCAGCATCTGTCCTTTGGTCCCTTTCATCAAGGATCTCTATTTTTCTTGTGCCATTGTCCATTTAATCCAGTTTAAAGCGGGTGAGAGTGTAGAATTTCATGCCCACCTTTACCATCTCACTTTTCAAAGAACACGATTTTAGCCCCGGCCCGCTGGCCCGATTGGGCGGAGCAGCATCCTGTACACCGAAGGTTTCGGGTTCGATCCCGGGCCAGCATGTGAGGGAGGCAACCCATCGATGTCTCTCTCTCTCCCCCCTTCCTCTCTCTAAGGTCAACTGTTAAATATCTGATTTTAGTAGGGATTTGGGCTGTTTCATTGATTTCCCATCTTACCTCCCTTCTTGTTGCTTTGGTTTTCATTCTATTATTATTTTTTCTTTTTTCCTAATTTGTTTAGTTATGCTCTTTTGTCTTTGGTTTTCAATATGCCTTGCTTACTGTTAATGTGGTCAAAATTTTGCAAAACTTTAAGTGCTACTGTAGCTATGGCCACAAAAGTTGATATTGGACACTTTCATTTTTAAATATTTTGCAGTTTTAAAACTTCCTCTTAACCCCAGTGACTATGTAATACAGGTTACATGTAATTTTTTAAAGGGATGTTTAAAGCTTTCTTGTTATTGTTATTAATTTCTTATTTTATTTCATTATGATCAGGGAGTACAATCTGTGCATGTGGATTATTTGGTATTTACTGATGTTTCCTTTGTTCTGTGAAAACTTAAAATGAATACTGTTTGGATGTATAATATATATAATATATGCAGCTATAATATATGTGGCTATACTATATATAAGAATATAATTATATATTTTCTAGAAACGATATAAACAAAGAAAAATACACAGGTGAAATTAATTTTAATTATATATTTTATTGAAACCAATACATCTAAAACAGCATCAATTTCAACATATAATCAATATAAAAGTGTTAATAAAATATTTTGCATTCTTTTTCTGTGTTAAGTATTAGAAATCTGGGGTAAACTCTACACTTAGCATGCATTTCAACATAAATACTAAATTCACTTCAAATACAGTAGCTCTGTATTTAGATTTCATTTTACAACTGAAAGAACAGATTCACATACCCAAGTTGTTCCAAACATACTTAAAAGTTTTCTAGTGCCTGAATCAAGTACAGTAGACGCCTTGATGTGTGGATTCCTTCCTGCCAGTTCAGTTACCGACAGTCAATCACAGTCCCAAAATCTTAAATAACTATTAAACACTTGAAAGGTTGTGGCTATTAAGTACTTTAAAGGTTGCGGGTCCAAACAGAGATGTGCTGTGTTATACATACATTAGATTTTGATAATTTAATATGCAAAAGCAAGTAAAAAATCTCATTAGTAATTTTATATTGATTGCCCGCTGTCATGATGTTTGGATATATTAGATTAAATAAAATATTAAAATTAATTTTGCCTATTTCTTTTTTTCAGATTAATTATATTTTAGAGTTCACTCTGTACTTCTCAAATATTATTTGTTAAGAATATTATTAACAGACGTTATTTGTTCAATTAAGAGGACATTTTAACAAGGGGCCATGTTTCTGAGGCATGCCATCTGCAGAGGCTCCTTAGATACCTAAGGTGATACTCCAGTTATTTCAAAGAAATTATACCCATTCTTTGACTTAGTCACATGAGAAAAGCTACTGACCACATTCTGCAGGCCAGACACTGCTCCCGTCACTCTCCAGTTCCCTGCTACTGTGAGGTTATCTTCTTGTGAACAAAGACACACGGTAAGCAATAAAAATAAGAAACTAGTGAATTTCAGTGCATGCTCAAAGCCAAGGGGGGCTATGGAAATAAAGAGAAAGACAAGGAATGTGGGGGGTGTGGGCAAAGGGATTACCATTGTAAATTGGTATTTTCATCAAAACAATAATATTGGTGCAACAACTTGGAGGAAGTGAGGATATTAACCATACTAAGAGGAGAGCGTTCCAGATGGGCTGGAGGCTGGTGGGACTGGAGCCGGTGAGCAGGGTGGGGAAGGAGATGAGCTCAGTGGGTAATGAGGCTGAGCATGTAGGGATTTTTACATTAATCTCAGCGAGATGGGAAGTCATTGGTGAGTGTGGAGGTGGGATGTGGCTTAAATCACTCTACATTTTTAGAGGATGAGGCCTGCTTTGTTGACAATAGGCTGTAGACAGGCAGGGGTAAATCAAGGGAACCACTGAGGAGGCTCCTACAATAGCAGGAACAAGGGGCTGGGGAGCACGTGAGTAACAGTGGGGGTGGTAGGAAGGGGCAGGGTTCTAGATGTATTTTTGAGGTTTCACTAACAGGATGTCTTGATGCATTGAATATGTAAGGTGTAGAAGAAAGAAAAGTCAAAGATGATGCTCAGCTTTTGACGTAAGCGCTTGGAAGTCTTGCCGGTGGAATTTGTTCTTCACAGAGTTGCAAGCAAAGCATTTCAGGGACCCAGGGAGGTTGTGGCATAGTAAGGTTTATTTGGGTGGAAACAGAAGGCTGCCCCTCGGTTCCCAATATCTCATCTCCGTCTGCCCTGCCATGGAAAAAGTTTAGCTTTGTCTTCATCAGGCCTAGAAATAGGACCAGTATCCATACATTTCGTGCCATTGGTTCAGTCATGTCTGTACACATCTGGCTAGTGATTGCCAAGGGTATAGTTCAAGGCACTGACAACATCAGCCAAAAGCTGCTCCTTAAGGGCGATCTGCATGTGGAAATGTCATTATAGCTACAGAGAATACAAATGTGAAGTTCCAAGAAGTCAGGCAGGAGAGTATGCTTTGGGGAATCCAACATACTTGGTTAATATTAGCATAAGCCTTTTCAAACTGGCTTCTTTTCCAAATATATCTTGCAGTGAAGACATCTCCATTTGTAAGTTATTAATGGGAGCCTCTCCCCAGCACCAGCGTTGCTGGTGTGGTTGGATTGAATTTGTGCACCAACTCTCCTCTCCTGGTAAAATTTCACTCTACTAGACGAGAACCCATGAGATTTTATTCCTAAGGGATATTTTTCTAAGATTTCATTTCTTAAAGGCAACTTTATTCTATTAAACGAGTGTTCCATTGATTGAGTCCAGCTTTCTAAAGAGTAAACAATAATCTCTAAAATTTCTAAATTTGAGTTGGACCGAATTTCTAAATTTGAGTTGGAATTTTGGCTTTAAAAGAAAAGCTACAGGCTTGATTATGGGGGGGGGGGGATCAAAGAAAGTTGAGAAAATCTTATATTTTTTGTGGCAGGAACCAGTAGGACAGGGGGCAGCTTGGCAATGGAGTAGCTAGAGGAGGTAAACACTCCTGTATATTTTCCTTTAGGCCTTCTCTGTCTAGACTTACCTACAAGCTGCTGCCCTGGAGCAGGAGCTTTCAAAGTAGCTAAGAATACACATTAATTCCCAGTCTGTGTTCATAAGATTTCATATGTCTAAGAACTATCTTCTAAATATGATGAGTAGAGCCTTGGAACTACCTTCAAGTTCAAGTTCCATCTCTGTCCAGTTAATAGTGGGCCCTTAAATGGGCTATTTGACCTTTCAAAGTCTCAACTTCCTCAATGGCAATGAGACCCACCTCACAATTTTTTCAGGACCAGATGTGATAGGAAATAGGAAACTCCCATGAGTGTTGAATAGTTCTCAACAGTATTGAAGATTTGATCTGGAATGACTTTCACTGTTATCACAACTGTGGACAATTGTTAAGTTTCCTATGGCTCTGATTACAGCAGGTAGACAATGACCTGAAGGTCTACAGTATGGAAGACAGACATCCGCCTCTGGGGTCCCACAGCACACGACTCAAACACTAGAGCTCCCATTGGATTCTGTCTTTCAAGAAAAGCACTAGACCATAGAGAGACCTTGAGCTCTAAATCCACTTGGACTTCTCACAATGATATGGCCCTAGGTGGATTACTTCATTCACCTTTGTGTGGGAAAAAAGTGAACTGGACATGTCCAACTCCTACAGCTCAGTGCTTCCATAACCTGCACTTAAGACTCTGGTCTTGACTAACTCTTAGTCCCATTACTCCGGTTAATTAAGAAACTGATGAGATAGAAGAAGCCTCATGGGTCATTATCTTCCTAATGAGTGCAAAGTGACCATTCTCAGAAGCATTTCAGGTTTCTCAGCCCCCGGGCAGCTGACTCTAAGACCCTTATCTCCAACCTTTAGGTTCTGCTGGGGGGCGAGAGAGGAGGGAGGCTCTGAAGGGGTTAAAAGAACCTGGCACCCTATGGGGATCCCATGTCCCAATCTCAACAGGAGACTCTTTAATCTAGAGTAGGCTTCTTTCTCAATTTAGGGTGAAATTCCAGACTGGTAATCAAAGAAAAAGAATAAGGAATTCAACACTTCCTTCAATCCCTGTCCCCGAGGGCCTACAATGGCCAGCGCTGGAAGGAGTGAACAAAGTTGAACACTGTGAAACAAAGCAGGTTTTTTAAAAAAAGTCGGTTCAGGTATGACTAATGGGTGCACACTCCCTTATATGTCTTTATGTTTTCACTCGTTCAGCCTTCAATTTCAAGATACACTTCCTCTGAACCATCTCCTACCTTGGCCCAGGAAAGCATATGCCATGTAGAATTATGGTGATTCCGGCAAGCAAGATGAGTCAGGGACATATGGTGTCCCCAAGCTCTCTGTTTACTCTTGTACCTGGGCAGATTAGTCAGCCAGAGGCACAGAATCAGCCTGAATGCCATCTGGCCATTCCCTGGTACAGGGTGAAGGTAACGAGTCAGCCCCACATACCTTGATAGCTAGGTGAGGGCTTGGATCCAAGTGAGAACTTCCAGCTGCGGCCCTGCGCAGAAGGCGGAGCTCCTGCTGTGCTCACAGTCCGCCGTCCTTCCTGTCTGAGCGAGGGGAAGCTGCACCCGGGAAAAGGAAGCCTGGCCTTGAGTTGTTGGGAATCTGGTTTATTCGGGGCTCCCAGGAGCTCCCATGGGCTCTTCCCAACCCCAAACCACTAGGTGGCTGCTATCACTCCTTCCCTTGCTGGTCTGCAGACCTCAGGAATTGATCTAAAAGTTATAGGTATTCTGCATTTAAAGTTGGTGCTTTGTCAGTGGACAGATTCTAGACTTTGGCCCTGTGTCTGCCTGCTTTTAAACTCTGGTGTTGAGAGCTTAGATAACTTTTCAACCTCCTAAGTCTCCCTTTCTTGGTCAATTCTCACAGAACTACCGTCTAGGCTGAATTTATCTGAGATAATCTATGTAAAGCATCTGGATTTGGGAGGAGCGCGATAGAAGTTAGTGTCCCTCCCCCTTCCCTGGATTATCTAGTTCTATTCCCCTCTGCCAGGAATTTCTTGGTGAACAGAAGCTATTATGTAATTTCCTGTCATCCTCAGGATGAAATAAAATTCTCATCAAAATAATGTTGGTACCCCATTGGCAAGTCTGGGCCGCAGGAGTAATGACGGCGTGAAATGAAGCTGAAGCTATTGGCTGAAGGAAGAGGTTAGCAGGTGACAGTGTGGAGTGATGGACCGGCACTGGGGGGCCTGAGCCCTCCGTGAACAGTAAATCTGCATGCACTCTCTCAGAGGTGCTGGAATTTGTGGCCTCTAAGACACGAGCTTTCGACAAGATGCTCCCCAGCCTCCAGCGTCCCAGGTTCACTTCTCTCTAATCCGCCAGAAAGGACTGCACTTGCCCATCCACCAAAGGGAGGCCGCGTGGCAATGACTTTCATAACCAATCGCTCATGGGAAGCTTTGCATCCTTAATCTTGGGACAAGATATTAAGTTACAAGTATAAAGTTCCAAATTATGAAGGCGTTTCTCCTGGTCCAATGGGTTTTGTTACAGAATCTGTATTTGTTTCTGAGAAGAGTCATGTCTTTTTTTAAAAAATCCTCTGCTTGGAGCACTGTCCCATCTGCAGCGGATGCACTGGTGGTTTATGCAAGCTCCTGGGTGCTATTTTCACCACGAGACTTCTCTCGACCTGACAGCATCTGACCAGCCTAAGAGAAATCGATGAGGGCTGGAAGGTGGACTTTGTTCGCCCATGGTGTTCCAACGAATATTTTCAGGCTTAAGGAACTGACTGTCTAAAAATCAAATTCATTGATTTTTTCCAAAGGGCAAGTACAAGCAGATGGCCCCATTAAAAAAGGTCTTCCCGATGGCTTTCCAACACTCATTCTTTATTCTTTATGTTGAACAGCTGCTCTTCTGGAAGCTGAAAATTAAAACAAAAAACAAAAAAACAACCCCAAGGTCGGATGCTGTGGAATAAGCAAAGGGCAAGGGCATTTTTTGGTAGGAAAAGCTGCCCAGTTATAGAAGGCCATGTCCCAAACCTCCTGTCCTGAGTGCCACCAACTCCCTGAGCTCTCATGACTCCTGGTTCTGACTTCTGGTATGTGTTTCCACACTAGCAAAGGTTTGCTGTGACCAGGACACCTCTATTTACACAAAACGAGAGTGGCCCCAGAGTCCAAAATGACACAAGGCTGGAGGAGTGCCAAATTACATAAGCACAGCTTCTCCTTATGTGTGCAAAGTGGGAATCACGGCAGGGCTGAAAAAACAAAAAACAAAACAGGGCTTCAGAGTCAAGTGGAGTGAGCTCTAGCCTGGCTAGTTAGCTTCCAAGAGGAGCTGATCTCTTCCGAGATGGTCACGCCACTTAACCTTTCCCAGTCTCGGTTTCCGCATCGGCAGAAGGAAATAACGATGCCTGTGTTGGCAGGGGGCACGGTGCTTGCCAAATGTGTCATTGGCAGAAACGGAGACAGATGACTTGCTTGTATGGGGGAATAAAGAAAAGGAAGTTGGGGGAGTGCAGCCTGTGAGATCCAGTGACAACTCCTCCTGCTCCAGAGCCCAGATGCCATGTCAGCTGGGGGCAGAGAGCGCACCTCTGGTTGCTCTTGAGCACCGACGCCTACATCCCCCAGGTGGGAAATTGAGATCCAGAGCACTGAGCTGTTCTGGAAGAACCACTACTAATGGGGGAAATCCATATTTGAGTTGTGTGCAAGGGCTTTTGTCCTTGCTAGTCCTCAGCATGTCTTGCAGAGAATGGGGTTGGTGGTTACTTTTCCAGAGGGAATCCTTTGCCTCCTGCACCATCCAGATTCTTCCTGGATTCTTCTTGAAATGGAGACAACCCAGCATATATGTGCAATTACTTTTTGGGGTCTAATTGTTGTGCAAATAAACCCTACTTATTTATTTATTTACTTATTTTTTAAATTCTCACCAGAGAATATTTTTTCCATTGCTTTTCAGAGAGAGTGGAAGGGAGAGAGGGAAACATGGATGTGAGAGAGACACATCAGTTGGTTGCCTCCTGCACACACCCTGACGGTGGGGTGAGCCTGCAACCGAGGTGCGTGCCCTTGGCCAGAATCGAACCTGGGACCCTTGAATCTGCAGGCCGAAGCTCTAACCATGAATCAAACTGGCTAGCCAAATAAACCCTACTTTTACACACACAAGAATTGTGTTCTCAGAAAAGTGTTGGGATAAGGTGGGCCTTTGAACTCCCTTTGGAACTTTTAATCCTCATGTTGGGATGTTTGGTGACTGGGTACTGATGACACACGTGCCTACCCTAATATTCTAAAGAGATCCAAAGTCACAGACAAGTAGAATCAGGGAGCTAAAGGGCTGTCGAAAATCTGTTATTAATTGGTTCATTATTTAATTAAGGGGGAAAAAATCTTCTGCTTGGAACACTGTCCCACCTGCAGGGGATTTCTGTAGGCGTGTGGTTCAACTGAGGGCTCAGCACAGGGATCTCAGTGGGACCTCTCTTGTGTGACATTAAGCAGCCCCCCAATCTCTCCCGATCATGTGTTTCCTCACCTATGAATACAGAAATAATTCCTGATAACATCTGTTTTGGCCATACCTTGAGGATGTTAAAACTATAACAAGAAACTAGACCTGAAGACATTTTGAAAAACACTACAGCCTATAAAATATTATAATAATAAATTGCAATGATTATTGTGTCCAAGGAGCACTATCTGGCAGATGACTTTTTCTCTCCTTACTGGTTAACTTCTGCTCAGCATCTTCAAAGACATGTCTTTGTGCTCAAAAGTCACCCTGAATCAGTATATTAAATTCTTTCAACTTTTCTCTATATTTGAAATATTTCATAATAAATTATTGGGAGATTTTTTTAAAAATTACTTTAATCCAAAACTGCAGTCTTATATTGCAGTGAATTTCGACTCTTCATTTTAGGGGAGAAAAAACTGGCAGCATTATCAAAATGCAAAACAAAGCAAAAAAAAAATCCCATCACAATCTTATTTATAATAGTACAACACTCCTCCAAAAAAGTCTGAATTTATTATGGCACATTACTCCTCAGGAATGCTCAACGCCCTTTAAACATTAGGTAAAAAGATGATACAGCAACTTTATGCCTATTATAATGCTAAGTAAAACAAGCAACAGAGAGGCAAACTTTTATATACTTATTACAACTATGTTAAAAGGGAAAACAGAAAAACTGGAAGTAGCAGTATTTAAAAAGATCCTGATGATTTGATAATGGAGCTAGGATTACAGGAAGGCTTTCTCTTCTTTTTATGCAAATGTTACATTTTGTGTGGTTATATGACTTTTTTAAAGAAAATAAAATATTTTTATTATTTTCACTTAGTGTAGTTCTTTGATTTTGTAAAAAATAAATGAGGGTTTTTACACCCAAGGCCCTCAACTTGGCACTGCTGGCAAAAGTAACTTTGCTTTGAAAGAAGACCTCGTTGGGTTGCCAAATGCATTGTTCAACTGTGAACCCAGAAATGACTTTGAACACAATAGTTGCCAAGTTAAGGAGCACCTGCTGGGCAGCCTACTCAGGCCTGGTTCAAGTCCATTGTTGCGTCCAGTACTTCTGCAAAGAGCCCATGTGGCCAAGCTTTGAAGTTAGGTTCACAGAGCCTGTTTTCTCAGAGCGTGAAGTTTATTATGTTGGAGACCAGAGACTTGGGCCTGGGGACAAGATGTTCCAAAATGACCCCAAAGATCAATATAACCCTCCAGAAATGGGTCAGGAAGAGCTGGAGACCTGCAGGCAAAGGTTGAGAGCTTACCAACGGGGAAATAGGGGCAGGCAGGGTATTTATTTCAGAAATTGATCCAGTGATCGGGTCAGCCTTTGGTGAACCAGCCCTTTGCTTCCACTTAAACTGCCTCTCACAAAAGAGCCATAATTGCCCTTTGTTCTTAGGCAGTGGGAGTCAGGGTCACATCTCAGAAGATCACATCTAAAGCACCTGGTTTCCCAACCAGGACAGGGCAAGGCTGAGAGGTCAGAATCCAAGAGCAGCAGCGTTGTGCACTCTGTCAAGGCTGCAGACCTGGAATTCTGCCCCTGCCCTGTCCCTGGGTTGCCAGAGGCCTCAAGGTCCCAGAGTTCCAGCTCTGGCGCCAGCCCTCCTGGGGAAGGGTCCTAGGTGCACATTTTGTTTCAGAGAACGTTACATTCTTTTCTTAGCTCAGTGAGTTAGCAGCAATATTGCGTAAAGATCTTCCATGTATGAGGAGTTAAGGTGGTAAATATAAAGATACCCTCACGGGGTCCACAAGGAATCAACGTAGGCTTAAAATTAATGTTGGTTGAGGCTTACTCCTTGCCAAGCACTATTCTATGGACTTTCCTTAAATTACTGATTTAATCTTCGTAACAGCTCATGACATGGGTTCTATTAGAAAGTGCATTTTATAAAGAAGGAAACTGCGACACAGGGAAGCAAGCATAGGCAATGTTGCTCTAAAGCCCCAGTCCTAATCTCCCACCCCCACCCCAAGGCTGGCTCTCATACAGCGACAGGTGTCATGAGGCACTAGCTTTGGACAGGGAGGCTAGGGAACTTTTTCAGGTGTTTTGGAAGTTTGCTGCTCCAATGTGGGCTTTTCAGCACTGCTTTTCAGATGAAACGTTCAGTGAATAAAATCCCTCGTTTATTTATTTCAAAATCTCCAAGTAACATTAAATAAAATTATTTCTTTTTCAATATAAAAACAATGCTCTCTATGACCTCACAGTCCATGTTAACCTCTAGAGTTTATGACCTTGTAGGAGCAAGGTACATTGTCTCTGGTCACTCGATGTGAATGAATTACAAAGAAACTATCCTCCAGATAAACCCTAGAGATTTGAGGTAGGGGAAGAGCGGAAGGCGGGGGGACAACAGACAGACCCGCTCCTACCCCGCTTTGCCTCGGTCCTTGAACCTATTCAACATAGCTATGATGTCAGCTGGCCAAGGCTAGCTCAGGTCCTGCTGAAAATTATAGGGAATTACAGTCTTAGTTACCCTTAGTGAGCTCAGATGAATTCATTAGTCTTTCTGAATCCCAAGGTAAAAAAAAAAAAGAGAAGACACGGCCTTCCAGGGTTCCTTGGGGCCACAGAAAACCTGAAACCATGGATCACCCATATATGCTTTGAGACATATGTTAGATGCTTTTTTTCCCCCCTAGAAGCCCTGCAACTACCCTAAAAGTTGAATGTATTGTAGAACAGACTTATGGCCAATGGTGACAGAGTCTACACAGAACCATGCTTCATGGTGCTCTGGGAAAAGCTTTCCGACTTGGTGGCTGTACTGTTTAGCATGGTGCATACCTCAGTGGCTTTTTGAATATGTTGATGGTGGTGTCATGTGTTCTGGGCCATCAATGGAGCCCACAATTCAAAATTCAGATATTGTCTTTGCAGAAAATCTTAGTCGACATTTTTATGGTATCAAAAGAGGTGACATTGTGATTGCAAAAAAGTCCAAGTAATCTAAAATCAAATATTTGTAAAAGAGTAATTGGTTTGGAAGGAGACAAAATGCTCAGCAATAGTCCATCGGATTTCTTTAAAAGCCATAGTTATGTGCCAGTGGGTCATGTTTGCTTAGAAAGTAGTCACCTACAGAATTCTACAGATCCCAGGTACTAGGGGGCTGTTTCACATGGACCAATAAGAGGATGTGTCTTCTTTAAGATCTGCCCTCTGAGTGATTTTGGATTTCTTCGTGATGGCCCTAATGGCCACAGACTCTCTGATGATTCGCCAGCATTTATTCTTTTGATTTTATTATTGTCTCCTGTTCAAGTGAATTTACTATTGCCACTGAAACCATACTAATAAACTATTTGCTGTTCAAAAAATATATAAGATACTAAAAACTCTCTCAGAACCTTTCCTGTGACCAAGGGTCCACAAATAAGCAGGCCTGGACAACCTTTAGAGGCTGGGTTAGGTGAGAAGCGATGCCCCGATCTATAGAGATTACAATAGACCTTTCACAGACGGGTGCTTTCTGTAATGTTAGTGCAGCACAAAGCTTGGAGGCCTGACGACATCTGTGCATGTTCCCGAGCGTGGGTAAGCCGGGCACCACCACAGGGCTTTGGGAAGCATCATGAGATCAAATATGTTATCGTGGGTTATCTAGTCGGCCCTGGTGGCCCTTCTCCACCCTTGCAGATAGAGGCAGCTTACTTTCCAGGAAGAAAGAAAAACACTTCAGCTTTCTCACAAATGGGTCCTGGTGGTCACCGAGACAACCCATGAACTTACTAAGCATGTCACAGCACCAACAGCTGAGCTTAGGAAGAGACAGAATTTAACACATCATGAGACTGAGGAAATAGCTTGGAAGAGGGGGGTTGAATTCACGTCTCCCCATCCCCCATTACCCACCTCCGAAAAGTGAGGAGCCGGGGAGAGGGAACCACCAGTGCTCTGTCACTGTTCGCCTCAGCTTTGGAGCCTGCTAATTAACCACTGAGCCAAATTAGCGCAGCCAAGAACAAAGGCCAGTGGGGGCGGGAAGCAAAGAACAAAGCACTTCCCAAGGCCTTGAAGTCCTCTCCAGGCCTGATGCTTGGAGAGCTCCCCAGAGAGGTGCCCGCCACCTGCAGACCTGGAGTCCAGCTTCCGCAGGGAGCCCGCGGTACAGTGCTTTCCAAACTCCACACAGAGCGAGCTCCCCACAGCACCCTTGGCGAAGGTCAATGCAACAGCCGCACGCCCGCGTTTACCACACACATCGCCTCCGCCACCATTTGACACTTTGAGACATGGTCTCCTCGCCGATTCCAAACACTGCTCTGATCTCTGAGAGTAATTCCAACCGCATCCAGAGGATTGGTGGGATCATTAGCCCTGCATCTGCAACAAAATCTTTCTCTAAAGCCAGTGAGATCCCCAGCTCCAGAAAGACTGCCTTGATTTTACATCAGTGTTATTGATACTGGTATTGATATCTCTATGGAGAAAAGACCAATTTTCACAAGTTTTATGACCTGAGAAGCTCTCCCTTCCTGGCCCAGGCTTAATTCCCTATTTCCTCTTTTCTAGCTGTGTGATCCTAGGCTTGATGCTGGGCCTCTCAGAGCCTCTGTCTCGTTCGGTATAAAGACAGGATCATCACATATATTTGGCTGGTTTGCTTTGAGCACTGAATTATATTAAGTATACAGCATGCCCTGTCATTGAGTCGTCATTTTTGAAGCATTTCTGCACGGATTCTCAAAGGTGCTCTTATCTCTTGTCCAGCCAAATAGGTAAGGATTTTCACTTTTTTCCTAGCATGTCCAGGTGACAACACTTTAGTTCACTCAGGATTCTTGGGGTAAATGCAAACATGGCCCAGCCCCTTGGGGTCTAAGCTACTTGCCAGCTTACCCCACAGAGCAGAGCCTGAGAACTTGACGGGCTCAGTGTCACCCATCCTGTGCTGTGCCTCTGTTCTTCCTGGGACTGGCTAATAGTGGACATTTGTTGTGAAGCCTTTGTGTGCTGGATCTCTGCATTCCCGCATCCATACCTCCTGTCGGTTCTTACGCCTGAACTGGACTCCCGGCCTTGAATCACCACCCTGCTACTTCTTGTCGGTTTTGTTTGTTTGTTGTTTTTTTAGGTAAGCTTGGTTAATAACATAAAATTTCAGGTGTACATTATAATTGGATATCTGTATACACTATTGTGTGCCCACCACCACAAGTCTCGTTTCCTTGTTACCGTATATTTGTGAATTGGGTAAAGGAGGTCAAGCATATGTTCCTTCTTGTCTCGCTCAGCTTTCATTTCCAACCTCTGGTGCTCAGAACTGACCCCTGTTGGAAATTTCTTATTTGTGTCTCAGAGAATTCAAAGCCTCCGACCAAGGAAGGGGCTTAGAACGCAGACATCATGTCTAACTTCTTAGTACAAGAATCCTCTCTAAAGCCAGCCAGCCAGCACCCCTTTTGAGCTCCCATTATAGCCCAGATACTGCAGTAAGTCGGGAGATTCAAAAATTAATGAAACGTCAAGAAACTCATCCCCAGGGAAAGGTAGAAGCACGTAGGTGTGTATGCGTGTTACAAAGTGATCATTCCTCCCGGCGCCACTGGCCAGGCTGAGCGCCAGCATCCCCCTGCGGGGCCTCCTCTGTGATATGCTCAGTCCATCACTAGATGTTTCTAATTGTTAAATGTTCTTTCTAATTTGAGACTTTTTCTCCTCTCTTTTACCTTCATTCACCTGTTGGATTTAGAGTTTAAACCCAAGTTACTCTGAGATCAGACTCCATTCTTACCAGCGGTGTGACCTTGAGCGAATCTTCCAGCCTCTCTGAGACTCAGTTTGCTCAGCTGGAAAAAGAGAATAACAGCGCGTGAATGTGTTATATTACGTGAGATACCAGTTTTGCCCTAAACAGATAAGGAAACTGAGGCTCAGGGTGCTTAAACAACGTGCCCAAGGTCAGCCAGCCAGCCAGAGAAGGCGTGTAAACATAGGCTGTTGGCTGTTGCTCAACGTCTGTCACCACCGAAGATCCTGTCTACCCCTCTGTTGACATCTGCCACGTCAGCTTCTCCCAGGGAGACCCTTCCTTTAGGCTCTAGACCTAAATATCACTGTGCACAGGGCTTCTCCATTGGATGGACCGCAGCTACCTCAAGATGCACGTGAACTCATTCTTTCCCTGCAGACTTGTCCCATCCCATCTCCTCCTGTCGCACACAAGGAAGTCACCTGCACCTCCGCCCCTCACGCCTCTCACAGCCAACCAAGCCCCTAGAGCTGCCTCTTGAATGCGGCCCACTCTGCCTCTACTCTTTACCCCCTTGCGTGGCTTCAGTTGCTGCGGGCTTCGTTTCTTGCCTGGATGTTGGCAAGTCTCCTAATACTCTCCCTGCCTCCAGTCAGGTCTCCTGCGATTTGTTGTCCGGTCTGATGCCCAAATGTTTTATTTTTTTAAATTTGTACTACTTGCTTAAGACCCTTCCCTGGCTAATCATTGTCTTGGAGATAGCATCTACGTTCCTTAGCATAAACCCAGGCCATTTATCACCTGTTCCCACTGCCTCTCCAGTCTTCTCCACCAGCCCCTGCCCCACCCTCTGCTCCAAACTACCCAGATCACGTGAGTTGTGAGGGTGATTAGAAAAACAGTCAGGCCCATTGGGTTCTCACTGGGAGTTGCATAATGTCTCTTGTTATCCTTATATCAGTGTGGGGTATAGAGCTTACTGCCTCATGAGTGAAATGAGTGGGGTTCAAAGACGTTAAGTCACCTGCCCAGAATTTTCAAAATCAGGCCTATCTAACTCCAAACCCATGCTCTTCACCACCGCGCTCTAGAAAGCTGGCTGACTGCTCAGTGAGGACCACCTTCCATGCCCTTCCCCCACCTCCCCACTCCCCACTCCAGGTAGGCTGATTCCTTCAGGCCTTTGTTCAAGGGTCAGCCCCGGGAAAGCCTAGGTTGGCCTTTTGCCCCCAGGCTGACTCAGATGGCTCATTAACCTTTTGTTTACCATACTTCTTTCAACTGAAAATTCTATCATCTAGAAGATTCTTCCTTGGCTTAATATCTCTCTGCAGGAAAACAAAAATTCCACCATGGTAAATGTAAACAATTTCAGTCATGCCTCACGCACACATGCACACACAAGCACACAAGATAGCTCCCATGCAAACAGCTAACTTCAGTCTCTACTAGCCTGCCTCTATTGGTCCAATTTCCAATTCTACGAGGCTAAGCTTCTCAAGGGAGTATCTCATTTTGATACGCCAATGCCTGATATCTGGTAGAAACTCAATAAATAAAACTCCAGTGGATAAATAATAAATAGCAAGAAAAATAGCTAGCATTTTTTAAACACATACAAAACTCCAGACATTGCGCTAAGCATTTGGCATGGATTATCTTATTTCAGTTGCTCATGATAAAAACTTATCTACATTTTGTCAGTAGTATGGAAACAAAAAACCCAAGGGGTTAAGCAAGTCACTTAAGGTTCCACAGAGAAAGTGATAAAGGACTGAGATTTTGAACCAGTTGGGCTGATGTCAGAGTTTGAGTTTCCACCCTAGGCTGCCTTCCCAAGGACAAAGTCTCTCCTGCTTCTCAGAAATGATGCTCAGCCCCTCAGCTCCCTCGCCTTTCTCTCTCTCTCTCAAATCAATAAAAACATATCATTTTTAAAAAAAAAAAAAAAGGAAGAGAAAGATTAATCAGATCGCGTCACTCCTCTGCTCCAATCCCTTCATGGCTTCCCATCTGTGATAATGTGATTTAAAATAGATACTTTGGTCTTCGTGCCTCACACTCCCCAAACCCTTGGAATTTTCCTGAACAAGAGCCATGGGAGCATCTTTTGTTAGAGTATTTGGTCTTTTGTCCTCAGTTCCTAAAATAGCCTCAGCATGGAAAAGGTAAAGTGGCATTTTTGTCATTCATAACAAACTCCTTTCCACAACACCTGAGTTGGTTAATGAGGTGACTTTGGGAAAGCCCTTAGGGATGGGAGCGATTGTCAGAGGAACCAGCCACTATGGGAGGGTTGGACCCTTCAACCCCACTCCCCACTCCCACCTCCAGAAAGGGGCTGGAGGTTGCATCAATCACCAGAAGGGAATGACTTAGTCAATCTTGCCTGTGTAATGAAGCCTCCATAAAACCCCTTACGTAGGGGGTTCAGAGAGCTTACAGGTCCGTGAACGAGAATGTATCCATGTGCAGAAAGGGTAACACACCTCAGACTCCCCAGGGACAAAAGCTCCCGTGCTCAAGACCCTTCTGGACCTCACCCTATGTGTCTCTTCATCTGGCTATTAATATGGATCCTTTAATATTCTCTGTAATAAACAAATAACCTAGAAATAAATAAATAAATCACAGTTATGTTTCCATATCCATGAAAAACTATAGTTGATTTTTCTAAAATGAAAGCCATGTTCAGAATGTGGTTTGTCACTGACACTGAAATAACAGACATGGAGCCCTGGCCACTGTGGCTGTGTTGGTTGGGCATGGTCCCATGAACCAAGAGGTCGTGGGTTCTATTTCTGGTCAGGGCACATGCCCTGGTTACAGCTTCGATCCCCAGTAGGGGGTGTGCAGGAGGCAGCTGATCAATGTTTCTCTCTCATCGATGTTCTTCTCTCTCCCTTTCTTTCCTCTCTCTTTAAAATCAATAAAAACATATTCTTTTAAAAGAAAAATAGCTATGGAATGCCTAATGAAAAATACAGTGATAATTGGGAGGAGAGCAACTGGTGCAAACTCACCCCCTCTGTGAACACTGACACAGACTTCTAGAAACCAGCTACTGATAGTAACACATGTGGTGCTAGAAGCTGATTTTCCTTCTCATAAAGGACCTATACTGGCAGAGAAAATGGAAAAGTGGTGATAAATGTGATATTACGAAAGAAGAATTAACAGGATTTGGTAAATAATTAAAGAAAGGGAGAGTCAAGATATTGTTAATATCTTGACCAACCAACTCTCAAGTAACCAAAGAATGTGAATTGGAAATTTCACAAGAACATGAAAAATGCCCTGCTGGTTTAAGCCAATGGGCATCCCAGCTGGTATTACTCTAACTTTGCAAATAACTGGTGTGCTCAGATAACCCCAGAAATTTCCTAAGCCATCAGAATCCACTCTTTAATTTTATATTTCTGTAAAAAACTGCTAACAAATAACAAGGAGACCCACTGTTAGGGGATATTCTAAAAATCTGAGTCATGTGTCAAATAGCATTTTAAGGAAATAAAGTATTAACCTATTTATCTGAAAAATACCCAGATGCTTCAGTTCCTATGTAATGAATTGGCTAAGTAAATACACTGGGGAGCTGCCAACACCCCTGCACATATAAAGAATTCTATAGAATAAGTTAAATTCATGAGTCCTCCTATACAGTTAATGTTATCAGTGATTCTGTGCATGGCAGAGCCTGGGGGCATGGAAGCTTGGAGACTGACAAAAAGGCATAAGACACCTGGGAGCCCAGACCTGGACCCTGGAGACAGGAAGAAAGCAAGAGGAAAGGAGGCAGGGAAACCTAGAAATAAAATTATGAGAGAAACCACTCTATCTGGGAACTGGCCCCAGAAATGCTCGGTGGAAACAGTGCATTAGAATAAAGGATGTCAATCTCAAGAGTTTAGGATTCACTGGAGAACCAGCCAGTCACTAAATCTATTTATCAGTAGACATTCTCAGACCAAAAATCCTATTTGCCAACCCATTCCTATCTATGTTGCAGGGCAAGGTCTCCTCACTCCCAGGTGCCTTCCTGAGAAGAGACCCAACTACAGGTGCTGTCATTTGACAAGGGACCGCCCACACGGGCACAGAGAGTCAGGTGTCGATTGGGGTGACTGGGTGGGACTGCTGGTGCCTGAAAAGAGCCTTCCCCAGACAACCGGACCCTCTCAGTGGCCTGCCTGCTGTTGAGGGGCCACGGGTTCTTGCAGAGGGGCCCCGGTGGTCTGGCTGGAAGGAATCAACATTCCCTGTGAACAGACAATGCTTTCCAGGTGATGAGAAGGTATTAGTCACCTCTTCTCCACTTAAGGAAACTGGTGGAGGTCTCTGGGCCCAGAGTCCCACGGCAAAAGACCCTGGTTCTTGTAAGAAAGCAGGTGTTGTCTGTCAGAAGGAGGCACTGGCAATGCAGGGGACAGGAAGGGAGAAAAGTGAGCAATGTGTGCGAAGCCGGGAGCAATGGGCTAGCAGGTCGGGATTCCCAGCACCTTCCCTTGGCCGTACTTGAGCCTCACTTGAGACAAATTCTTAAGATAATCATAACAAATCACAGCAACCTTGTTGACGTTGGGGTTTGCGCCGAGATTCCAAATCTAGAGGTAGGGCAGGAGAAACAGGTTCGGGTTTCTTTCACGGAGCGAGAGAAGAATGTGAGGGCTTCTCAGGGAGTCTGAAGAGCTGACTACTGACCACTCACTGGCTTCGCTCACTCCCTGTTCCACCCCAGGGCTCTGCAACGAGAAGTGGGCCCCAAACATGTCACTGTCGCTGGCATCGTTCATTTCCAGGAAACTGTGAGAGGCAAACTTTTTAAAAAACCGTCTGCGAAATGGTTTTGCTTTATCCTCTGACAGACAGAGAGAGACAGAGACCGAGGCCAAAAGAGACAACTTGGCAGTCCCATGCCTTTCGCCCGCATCAGGGGACAGCGCGGGTAAAAATGCAGTCCTAGGGTCCACCGCGCACCGGTGTATCCGAGCAGGGAGACTCGGGTGCTTGGGAGCGTGTGGGGAACGATCTCAGAGGCATGAGGCCTCCAGAATTAGGACTGCACGGATAACTGAAAGGGTAGAGCTAAGTGGTTCTGCTACGCTGCTCCTCAGACGTGGACAGGTGGGCAGGACCAGCGAGCACATGGAAAGGCATAGGGTCCCCTAGGATGACTTCTCAGCGGAAACAGGAGGGTTGTGCGTGTGGGTTGCAGGAAGGGGACCACAGGAAGCCACAGGAGATGAGGCAACGAAGAGGAAAAGCACCACCGGACTGCTCCTGCCCTGGGCAGCAAGGGCTCCAGCCCACCAGGCCCCGTGAGGAGCTGAGCAGAATGCCCATCAGAATTGTCCCCGGAGGAGCAGCACACACCCCTGTCCCCCGGGGATTGAGAACTGCTGCGAGCAGTAACTTGGCCAAACTCCGGCCAGCACACACGAGGCGGTACCTCCCGCCGGCAGAAACCGGCATCCTGTGCCAATCCCAGGCCCATCACAGCCCTGGGGTGGCTCTTCACAGTCACAGCAGGCACCCGAGGCGAGGCGAGGCTGGGAGACAGGGCCCAGAAGAGCCCCAAACACTCAAACACTGGAGGCCCCAAAGTCATCATTTCATTTGTTGTTTTTCTTTCTTCCCCTTATTCTGGAAGGCACCCTGACGTGCCAAGTCCACCGTGCGTGCCCCTCTCTTCCCATCCCGCCACCCCCAGGAGCTCCCTGCTGCTCCTGGTCCGGCCCAGAGGAGGGAAAGCCTGCACAGCGCGTGAGCCCCAGGCAAGCTCGCTCTGAGGACCTCCCAGTGGTGTCCAGGACGCCCTCCTCTCCTCTGAGCCTGAGGTCAGAACGCCACCCGTCTGTCCTTTTGGACGTAGGGAGCGATCTGGACTCGATGCTGGCCGGATCGCCATTCTTGAAGGAATGGTTCCCATGAAGCATTTTCAGTTCATCTTCTCGTATTCTGAGGGCCGGGGGTATCACATGTCCCCTTTCCCTCTCGGACATACCTGGAGGCAGGAGTTGGAGTCCTGCAGTGAAGTCTTCCCACCCCCGCGAGGGAAGGGCGCCGCAGGGGAGGGCAGTGGGCTCTTTCCTAGAGGACGGGGCATGGGCCCGGCATCAGAGCAGCTGGCCCTGCCCTCGCTGCCTGCAGGACCTTAGGAGCAGGGGCCACCCCGTGGGCTTCCGTTTCTGTGCGCAAGATGTGCTGCCTGGCTGGCGATGCTGGGATAGAGAAAAACGCTGTCATTCATCCTCAGAATGTGCCAGTCTCCAGTTTTCCCCCCACCTTTCACTCTTGAGTAAGTTCCACCATGTGGGTGACCATGAATTTTTATGATTGCTAGGAGCCTTTTCAGAGCACTTTATGTTTAATGCTTTTTTTAAAAAAATTGTTTTTGGCCCTTTCTTTGGAACTGGTATTAAAAACACACCTTTTGGTACAAATTCCTTTCCCTTACATCACGAATGTGATGTGGAGCAGTCAGACGGCAGCTCAGAGAGTTCAGGATGCCCTCCCCTTTCTCTCCTTGGCCAACAGTAAAGTTGGGATCACCCCAGGGGATGTACCAACCTTCACTTGTTTTTGCTTCCAAGAACAGGGACAGAATAAGTTGCTATATTGTTTTGTTTTGTTTGGTTTGGTTTGGTTTTAGACACATAAGGTCTCAGGCCCTATAACCTGGGCTTCTGGCATTTTAACTAAAGTTAATGCCTGGACTGACCCCCCCATATCTCCCCCACTGATCTTTACTATGAGTGTTTGCACCTCCTGTCAAAGCTACCCCTCAGGATGCTTAACTAGACCTGTCCCAAGCCCACCACCTCCAGTCAATTTGGAAATGTTCAGTTTAAATAGAAATCAGTTGTGGGCAAGGGATATAATATTTCTCCTTTTAATAAATAAAATAAACACCCTTAATCAGCTTAGAGTCTCCATTTTCTCATTACCAGGATCTTTTTTATTCTCTCAGTATTACCAGCATGTGTTAAACCAACACTTCACAACAACAGAAAAGATACACGGCAAATGCCTTCGAATTCCAAGAATCTGGCCTTGAGATCAACCTGATGTTTAAATCAACAAGGATATCCTTCTGTTGGGTCAAACTATCGTCACAGTTTCCCCAGAGATATTGTGTTTCTTTTTTCCTTTCTAGCAAATTTCTATATCTCTCCCTGCCCCCCACCCACCAACCTGCATGGCTTAAGCGTTTTATCCAGTTTAAGCGATGGGGATTTAAATTGCTATTTTAGTGGAAGAGGCTTGATTAAAACCTGTGCCCTCATCAAATTATTGGACAGTGGTTCTTGGGCTCTGTTTACATTAGTGTCAACCTTAATTTAAATTCTGCATAACTATATTTGCCTCGCTAAATGCATCCACCAGGAACACACCACAAATTACTCTGCATTATGAGCAGTCTCTTTGTCTATCGCAAAGTGTTTTGAAATTAGCACCATAAGTAACTAGCTGTAAGTGTCACTCGATCTCCTTAATGCCTCATTAATCAAACCCTGTGGCAGCGGGTGCGATGGCCACGCCGGTCTCACAGAAGATCGGTATCACTTGCTCCTTGCGTCTGACCACAGTCTTTCAAACTCGAGTCACTACTTGTGCGTTTGCCCTTTGCCGCGGCTCTTTCCTCGGAGGCCTCTCTGCACTGCATACCAGCCGCAGGTTCATTCTTTGCAAAAATTGGCAATAAAGAAACCATTTCCATGATCTCAAAAGGACCAAAGTCATTTTTCTGAGTTACCCAGAATAATTCAGCATGATTTTCAGATCACACTTAAAATGCCATGGGGGAAAAATTATCCTGGACAAGTTTTCTTTATGTCAAGAGTTAGGGAGAGAAAGACACATTTACCCAGCGGGCAGACTACGATGTCCTCATCTTGGCCTCAGTTTTCATAAAGCTGGACTACATTTAGACTAAGTGCCTAGTCAGGAAATAAAAGGGCGTTTGTCCTTTATTATGTGATAATATTTCTGTGCTAAATACAAAATTTTAAAATGTGTGCTTGTAAAGAAAATGCAGAACTTGTACTTGATAGTTTTATTACAATCCTTATAGAAAAAGAGGTTACCATCTATCCATACGTGTTGATACAAAATCATAGCAAAACTGATATATTTTATAGGATTTTTTTTCTTGGTGCCATCGAACACCTGCAAAGGTCCAAATAGAACTCCCCCCCCATATTCTATCCCCTCTCCCTACATCACACAGTCCAGAGCGCGCACACACACGCTTTCAACTCAATTTAATACAGCCCTTAACGCTACTCAGCAGCTCCACAGGACAATGGCCACTCGGACATTTTGCAGGAAGTCTTGAGCCCAGCGTGGGACACGTCGGGTGGGTGCTTCCCTCCACAGGGGTGGCACGTGGCAGACCTGAGCGCAGACCAGAGCCAAGGCCCACAGGTGCCCTCCCCCTGCTGGGAGGTGGGCTCTTCCCTTCCAGCAGTCGAGTCTCAACGGGAGGCCTTTGGGTTCCTGGCCTTTCCTTCTGACCACCCAGCAGGAAAAAAATACAGAAGGGTTTTGTTTTTTTCTGGAAGTTTTGTCAGTGTGAAAACAAAAAACAAAAAAACAAACAAATTAAAAAACAAACAAAAACACAGTATTGAAACCTCGTATTTCCTGCAGGTGGGCTGCTGGCCTGTGAATGTTTAATGCAATCATAGTACTAAACCGTTCATTTTCTTTAGTGTTAAACTTTTTACCTTTTAGCCTTATAAAACCGTTCAGGCTAAATAAACCTTATTACAATAGAATTAAGCATTTGTAGCCTGGCTCCCAAAACCAACATCGGTGGCAAAACCCACTGAACTGGAGCACCCTACAGTGAGGACCTGTTTTCGATTTTGACTTTAAAATCAATTTAATGTGAATGGTTCTTTGTGCTTATTTTTATGTTATTCTTACTTTCTCTAATGACATTTAAAATAGGCTCTGGCTTTAAAAGAGCAAATGTGAAAGATCACCTTGATTGTACTGTAGGTGACATTTACTCTGATTAGAGGTGCAGATTGTGGCAATTACAAAAGTGTATTTTATGTCTTATCTCCAGTTCATCTTCTTTTCACTCAATCCGGCAACTTCTACTTATTAGTATTCTGAACAAAATAAACGTGGAACAGAGAATTCCTAAATGATTTTTAGAAGTGACAAAAAAACCGAGAAGTTTTTAAACTGTGGATTCAAAACATTTCCCTCTTTTCAGCTGCCAGAAAAGCCTGGTTCTTTAAACCAAAAATCCTGCCTCGACCCCCTCCCCGCATTCTTACATTACACTCACACCCTCTTCCCTGCCTTTTGCAAAAACGCGACATTTTGGCTTGGAGACCGGTACAAATCACTGAACCCTTACATTTCAATGCTCCACAGAGATGCGTCTGATCGCAGCCAGGAAAAAAAAAAAAAAAATCAGAAATGAGACCCAGGCAATGTTCTAGCCCTACCTTCCCCCACCCTCCTCCAGGCTTCCATGCCCCCCACCATCGCCTTGTAAAATAAAAGAAAGCGGGGGCTAACCCGCTACAGTAAAGGCACCCCGAGATTTAGGGGGATAAGGGTGGCCTCACTCAGCTGCAGTGCTGCAGCTGTGCTCTTCTCTGGCCAAAGAAGACAGGAGATAACAAAAGACCCCAAAGAAGGGAGAGTGGGCCTGGGAAAACCACTGCCCCGGCACTGTGGTGCCCTTCTGTTGAGCAAATAGTTCAAACTGTTCATTCCCATCTTCTATTCTTTCCCTGGTACATTGTTTGTGCCCTTGCATTTCATTCCGCAAGGAAGCTTGCTCTCTGGGCCTGTAAGCAAACAGTCCAGAAAAGAGCTAGCCAGCCTCTCCTCTTCCCCGGAGAACTAGCATTTTTATTTCGGCTCCAAGCTGTCAAAGACCTGGAGAGTTGATGTCAGTGTCCTGAATTAATTGCTTTAAGCTGGAGCAAGCGCCACAGGCTACCAAATGTCCAGGAGATGTTTATTAATAACACTTCCTCCAGGGTTCTGGCTTCAATCTGTCCCTCGGTGGTGGCCTTTAACTGGCTGCCACCCCCTCATTCTTGGCTTCTTGGTGTTGGGGGTGGGGTGAGGAGAGGAGCTCACCTCTTTCGGTCACTGTGGCAAAATTTAGAATTGCCTGGGGTGAAAAAACATATTCACCTATGTAGCGAGACCTGTATGACGGGTACCTCTGTTCTGGCCCCAGAAGGGTCCCAGAGTTAAAGAAACCACACGTGTGACGCAGAAGTGAGCTGAGGGGCAGAAAGCTGCAAGGACGCTGCTCTGGGAGAGCTCATTTTGCCAATACCATTAGCACAGGGACAGGAGAAACCGCCTCCCTCTGCTCCTCGCCCCACCTCCTCCCTCAAAAGGAAATTCAGGGAGGCTGAGGGCATGACACAGTTTGAAGTTATCCTGGTACAGAAAAAAAAAAAAAATGTGCCTATTTAAAATGAAATAATAAACCAATTTATATACCGATCTAAGACCAGGATCGTGAGTGCCACTGTGTAATTTTCCACTTGACTTTTCATTGTCTACCTGAACAAAATCAATCTATATGTATGGGATCAACATACAATTCCGGAGATAAAAGCTGAAAATAAATGCGCTTTGCATATCCCCGAGATAAAAGACGCAGTCCTCCGAACGGCCCCTTCTCCTCCAGCTGATGCGTTTATAAAATAAATTGTGTGTCAAGGAAAAAAGAGAGAGAGGGAGAGGGAGAGAGGTGGATCTGGAGTGTGGACTGCTTTGCTGGAAATATTGATCCCACAAAAGAGCAGTGGTTAATAAGTACCCTGCGGTGATAGCAGATCTTTTGCCCTAGTTCACCCAGAGTACAGTCTGGGTCCATGTTCCTCTCGACCACAGCCCCCCACCTTCCCCTGTGAGCATGGACTTCAGGCTGGGGACTCCCAGGGCCTTGGGAAGCTGCCTCACAGGGACGAAGCGCAGGGAAAATTCACCTTCTGCTAGAGCCGCCCCGCCCCCGCCGCAGCAAGGGGGGGGGGCGATGGGACACTGTCTTCGAAAGGGGAAGCGCAGTGGGCTGCGGGCCTTGGAGTTGACATTTCTACTGTAAACGAGTTGAGTTTCGTCCCTTGTATGCCCGTCTTCACCCCGATCATTAGAAATGGTACTAGGAAGAGTTCAGCGCTCTCTACACTAGCCATGCTCCAACCCTGGTGACCCCCTTCCTTCTGGGATGTGGCGCTGTAGGCGCTGCATGTGTGGGCCCTGAGGGGCAGATGGCAGAGACGGCGACCAGAGTGCCCCGGGCTGTTCATGAGCCCTGGGGTTCAGGGGAGAGGGTCCACTCTGCTCTCCCGGGGGCCTCACAGGGCCTGTTTACACCCTGGCCACTGTTCTTCCTGTGCGGGAGGGGGCCTCATCTCCCATGCTTTATGGGCACCAAAGAAAGGCCCACCAGGTGTGGGTGCTGGACCACCTGCCCCCCATCACTCGGAGTTCATGCGCTTTTTCTGGTCCTTGAAAAGTAATGATGTCTTAGGCCAGCCCCTCGCTCTTTGGTCGGGGATTTATAAAAATTGTTGACTAATCACTATTTATTCCTAGCAAGCTTTGGTGGCTTCAGAGAAAGTTAAATGTTTTCTTGGGCAACTTGACTGTCACAAGTTCAATTTGCCCAACAGGACAAATCAATCCTTATATTTTAAAGTCTTTGTGTGGATAAATCCTAACAGTTGTTGGTCTGGAAGTTTGGTACAAATCTGTAAATCTTGATTTTCATGTGCTCTATCCCCTTATCCTGAAAGCTGTGTGTCCATCTGGACCTGGACCATCCCCTGTTAACAGTCTGTTTTGTGTCACATCCCATGGAAAATGTTGAGGAAAGCATCCTGGAACAGTCTGAAAGCAGGGTTGTGGCCCTTTGTGTTGTGACCGACACTTTGTGACGGTCAAAGTTCTGCATGGGGAGAAACTCGCTCGTGTGCTTTCAGTCATGTGAGACTCAGGAAAACAAACGATCTGCCTCCGTCTCATCTTTTGTGTTCCAGTAGCTGCGAGTGAGCAAAGCCAGAGAAAACATAAGGCTGCGGTCAAGGAACGTTACACGGGAACTAGAATCTTGTTTGAAAAGTGAACCCCATCCTGATGGAACGTTTTGAAAAGTCCCTATATTTTCATTACAGGACTGACGTCTTCTATGCCGACGATCTCCGGCCTCCCTGAACTCAAGGTAGATTTTATCCCTGGTTTAATTACTCCATCATCCAAACGCTTACTCTGAGCACTTGAGAAGCAGGATAGTAACACGTGACATTCACCCATCAGACAGGTGGTCCTGTAGGAGTGTCGTGCCCTGAGCTCCATGAGGAAAGAGAACACGCCAAAACGGGGGGTTTCTAGTTCCACAGACACATTTGCATGTGCCCCGAAATGTCATTGTTGAGTGACATCAACACCATCTCCTTAGCCAGGGACACAGAGTCGGAGGGCAACCCATGCTTATAAAATAATATGCAGCCCTGGCCAGCTTGGCTGAGTGGTTAGAGCGCCAGCCTGCAGACTGAAGGGTCCCGAGTTCGATTTTGGCCAAGGGCGCGCCCCTCGGTCGCAGGCTCGATCCCAACCAATCGATGTGTCTCTCTCACATCGATGTTTCTCTCTCTCTCCCTCCCTTCCTCTCTCTCTGAAAAGCAGTGGAAAAAATATCCTCAGGTGAGGATTAAAAAAACCAACCAAACAAAAAATATTCATTAAACAGAAGAAACTGAACATTTTTAAAGGTGTTCTTAGGAATAATGTCAGGGGAAGGAAAATGGGCAGTCAGGAGTCCAGGAAATATGTTCAGATAAATAGAATAAAACAGAAAGTTATCATTAATGTTTGCTAGCTCTGACATTTTAAAAAACATAGATCAGCAGTTAAAATCTTTAAAGGAGGAGACAGGACTGCAAACAAATTCAAGAATGAGAGTGTGAATACGCATAGACTGGTCCTTCTGGCTGGACTAAGACGAGACTCGGCTAGAACCTGGGAACTGGGCCTGTATGTGAATCCTGCCAGCAGGCCTGGGCACCCTTATCTGCCCAGACATCAGGAGCTAACTTATTTTCCCATGATAATTGCCTTGCTCTGGCCTTCTAGTGTGTGCACAGCATCTTTTAAACTAACCAAAGTGCAGCCCCGCCCAGCATGGCTCAGGGGTTGAGCGTCGGCCTAGGATCTAGGAGATCGGGGTTCGATTCCTCGTCAGGGCACATGCCCGGGTTGTGGGCTTGCTCCCCAGTAGGGGACGTGCAGGAGGCAGCCAGTCAATGACTCTCATCATTGATGTTTCTATCTCTCTCTCTCCCCCTCCCTTCCTCTCTCTGAAATCAATAAAGATATATATATTAAAATTTTTTAAAAAATAAATAAATATAAATAAAAATAACCAAAGTGCAGAGCACTCTTGATCTCCACCATTATCAGCGACAGAACCCCAGCATGTCCCTGATGGAGAAATAAAGAACCCATTTTATAGATGAGTAACTAAAAGGTCATCCCTGCACTCTGTGGTAGAGGCATTAAGTTTACCTTTTCTAAAGGCCAAATAGGAATATTTTTCAAAGTTTGGGGGGGGCTTTGGTGGGGGAGGGCTGGTGGGAGTGAGGACTGGAGGATACGTGGCCCTAACTCAGAATCTCCTGCACACTCCTCTGGAACCATCCACTTGAGCTCAGTGAAGTTAAAATTCCTCCTCTCTGAAGTGTCAACACAGAAATCCACTCAGAAGAGGGTGAGATCTGGAAATGGGGCCAGGAGAGGGCTTGGCTGTGCCCTAAACTTTTCACAGTATTTAAAATCTTCAAGTGGCCCTAGATCAAGAGAGTTGTTTAAGATGAAAAGAAAAATAATTTTAACTAATTCATGATGGCCATTTGGAAGGTGAATGAAATTTTCATTGAATGCCTACTGTCACCGTGGGAAAAAAATTAGAAACCATAGAATAAGAGGGGATATAGACGTGCTAGGAGAGACACATCGTTTCTGCTTTGTCTTACAGTTGTTTAAAACATTTCAAAATGTGGAGTGCCAAATGAAAAATCTCTGAAACGAAATTAACATTTGACCCATAAAGCATTGCTTTTATCACGGGAAACCCACATCAAGGTGGATCACCACTCATTCCAACTTTTCTTAATTGGAAAATGTTTTCAAATCTATTTCTTAGGTATGTCCTTATTATTTAACAAAAACTGTGTATCCTCACCTAATTTTTTTGGCCATGCTTTTGTACACAAAGACCACATAATATTGAGGAGGGAGACAGGTTTTTTAAAAATATATATATATATATATAAACAATTGCTCTATTACACAAGTTGGGTAGTAACGGTTTTATGACAATCTCCCTTAGAATGGCATTCAATACCCATCCGCAGAAGGAGGCCAGGCATCCTGTTTGCGCGACTGGCAGCCGCAGGAGCAGTGGCGAGGAGTCAAATCCGTCGCTGTGACGGACGATGCATGGGACTCGGGTGAGGTGCACTTAATTCACAGGTACTGAATAGTCTCTTTCGGAAATTCTACAAGACAGAGACGTGAATTCAGAGACGACAGTTCTCAGTGAGCCCAGGCAGTGCCATCTTACAGGGAGCTGCAGAGCCGATTCCTCGTCACAAATAACTCAGCAGTTCAGATGGAGTGACCGAAGTGACCGAAGTAAGCGCAGCCCCGCGCCGGGGAAGAGTGGTGCTTCCCAAGTCACTCACGCTGTTCACATGGTGAACACGGCCGCAGACCTACGCAGATAAACCGCGGGAAGCCTCCTTGCACTCTGACCCGGGAGCTTACGAAACCAGAGCACCTCGTCAGAAGCCCGTGTTTCCTCTAGGAGCTGGGGAGAGAGTGAAAGAAGAGTAGGAAATAATACAAGTGCAGTCTTTTTATTTTGAGAAAAAAAGCTGAGCATTATTTTCAAGTAATTGGAAGACTGAGGATTCGGGCACTGAGGGATTTCAATGCTGGTTTTCCTGGACACTCAATATTAGCTATTTTGCTAGACATCGCATGGAGTAATGTCACATTAATGAAAGGAGAGCAGATTCCAGAAATTTAAATGTTCCTGTCCTAGCTGAAAAGTCACGTCACATTCAAAAACCAGGCCTGAAGTGATGTGCAATCTTATACCAATTTTAGGTCGGGTAGGAGAACTTTGTGGAGATACACGCGGTGGCCTGGGGTGGCATTAAATACCCTGGATCCCAGGTCCATTTCCAGCTCACTGGCCTCGCGTCTTCCGTTTCCCCGGAGGTCTGCCCGCAGCACAGACGGCCGCTTCTCCTACTGGGCACCCACACGCTCTACAGCGATGGCGATTAGCTCCCTTTTTAAAATGGAAAATGTCACTAAGTTCTTGAATAATTCAGGAGCGCAGGTCACAATACAGTGTCCCTTTTGGGGGTCTTTATGGTGCAAATGGAAAAACAAGGCGATCCTATCAGTAAGAGTAGATCCAAGGTTTACAATGTAGCTCTATTTAGTGTGGCAGGAAAATTAAATTACTCCAGGCACTCATTCATTGTCACCCGTTAACAGGCTTGGGAAAACTGTGGCTCCCCGGGGGCAAATCACTGACAATTTGCGAGGCAAATAACAATATTTCATTTTAATTGGCTAGTGTTTCCTCCGCTTAGTTTTCAAAGTAACAAATAGACACATGTCCCCCCACGGCTCTCCTTGGAAATAGGGCGTCTAATCTCCAAAGCGCGGGCGCCGCTGACAAGCGCGTTAAAAACTCTGGTGAGCGTGGGCCCACCCAGGGCCTGCGGGAAGGCGAGCGCAGGGTCCAAATAAAAACCGGCCTCGCACTCCCCACCCAGCCCGCTCTGATCGGGGCTCGCCGGGCGGGATCCCTGCGCTCCTGGCGCGGCGGCTTCCCCCCAAGTACCACTAAGGCGCGGGCCGGGAGGGAGCGCGCAGTGACGCGCGCCCCCAACGCCTTCCCTCCCCAGGGGAGAGAAAGCCGGACCCCAGGCTCCGGGCAGGGAGGGGGTGGGTGGGCGTTGGACCCGGAGGAGAGCAGGCTGAGGGCCTCAGTGAAAGCCCTGGGAAGTCGCCCAAGGAGACGGGCGTTGTTTCAAGGCCACCCCGGCGCCTCCCAGCCCCGGCCGGCGTCCCCCGCGGCGTGCAGGCCGGTGGGCGTGGCCGCTCGGGTGCCGCTCGCACCCTTGACCGCAGACCCGGTGGCCGCGGAGCGCGGGTCCCCCTGCTTTTCCTGACGCCGCCACCGGGGCCGCGCGGACCGTCGCCCGACGTGGCCGCCGAGGCACCTGCGGAGGACCCCCGGGCGCGCCTGCTTTCTCCAGGCAGCGGGGAGACGGGCGGGCGCGGGGCGCGGTGCCCGGCGGCTGCGGCGGGCTGTGCCCCACCGGCGGGGCGGCGCCCTGGGCCTTAGGACTTGGGGAAAGGCCGGCTGACCGCTCGCCCGCCCGCCTGCCTAGCGCTCGTTTAGAACTACCGCCCTCCCTCCCTCTCTCCTAAAAACATACACATCTAGCACTTCCCCGGGTCCGCCTCCTCCAGCAGGTCCCTGGGAAGTGCGGTTAGCGGGGCGAGCCCCGAGAGGGGCGAGGCCACCCCCGCGGCCACCGCGGCACAGCCCCCCGCGGGCGCCCTGTCGCGTTTTCGGGCTTCGCGCATCTCCGACGCCGGGACGTCGGGAGGACCCGCGAGGAGGCTCCGGGGCCCGCTGCTGCTCCGCGGGTCCGGGGTCGGTCCGGGGTCGGTCCAGGGCGGGTCCAGGGCGGGTCCAGGGCCCATCCAGGGCCCATCCAGGGCCCGTCCAGGGCCGGTCCAGGGCCGAGCGCGCGGTGGCTGCGCGCACCCGGGGCCCGCGCGGAGGCGGCGGCAACCGGGTCGCTGCGGCCCGCGGGGCGCAGAGCGTGGCTCCGGCGGGGCCCCCGCCCCCCGCTCGCGGCCAGCGGCTCGGGGCTCCTTTCCCCGCGAGGGGAGCGGGCGCCCTTGGTTTGGAAACCCAGCCGGGCTTAGTAACACTTCGGGAAAGGGGGGCGTTTACACCCCGACGTGATGGAGGCCGAGGGGACGGTTGCGGCCTGAGCCCCGGGACGTTCCCGGCCGAATTAACGCGCAGATTTCCTGCCCGGGCCTGGCGGGGCCGCCGCAGTCTAGAGGGTTTTTTTCATTTTCTAAACGCTTCCGTTTGAGCAAACACCTGGGGGCTCCGGGCCGCTGTAATTCCAGAGGCAATTTTCCCCGGTTTTAATTTGATTTGCATTTTTTCGACTTTGATAGTGTTCAATTTCACGGCTGGATTCCCAGGTAAACACTGTTAGGTCGTGTTTTGCGCCCCTTGCACCAAACAGAGCGTCGCCGCGCGCAGAGCGGCTGGGAGGTCACACCCCACGTCCCACGGACTCCGCAGGCTGCTCCCCAATTATTCTCCAGAACTTCGCGTGGCTCTGACTAGGCTCCGGAGGGGGGGAGCTGTTCCAAACACCTGCACATCCCAGGTGTGGGAGACCCGCAAACACCGCACGGGGGGGGGGGGGCAAATTCCTCTTCTATGGAGAATCTATCCTATTTCTACCCAGAAACATTTTTTAAAATATATTTTGACATGTTTCAAACAATCCAAAAACAATCAATATATTGACTTCTCCCAGAAATATTTTTCGGGGAAATGTCTTGGCTAGAAAGACCAACACTGAGAAATGCAAAGAAATCGTCTTCGTCAGGACAGGTTTAAGTAGTGCCATTGTGCTATCTTATGAAACCAAATTTAGAGAAAAAGGCGAAGTAAAAGTTGGGTGATTAGCCGTAGTCATATCAAAGCTGGCACTCAAAGTAGCCGTCGGTAACAGCCAAGCTGGGCTGCTGCGAACTTCCAGAGAACGGCTGTTCCCCGCACAGCCAGTTGTCATTCTTTCGATTTCTCAGACCACACCACAGACTGTACAGAGCACACAGAAATATCGGAGCCTCATCAAATATTCAGGGAGATGGCACAGGATAAATGTGTCAAAATCCCCAATGCACGTTAGACCCCCACAGAACTGTGCTAGAAGAGGTAAGGGGCAAAGAAACGGCATACTTTATTGATTTACCCAGGGGTACCTAACATAACAAAATAGCAATCTAATTTCAGGGACTATCCTTTTAAAATATATATATTTATTTGCTTAATGTTCATTACTATGGAACATGATACTGTGAAAGGTATTTCTATTTTAAATCTTAAGAAATCGGTGTTTCATATTTTAGGATTTTTTCCAGTTGGATAGTTCATGAACAAGACGGTGATTTTTTTAAAAAAAAATTAAAGGATATTAGAGTTTTGGCATCTTGGAAAGAACAGATCCAGAAATTAGATTCGTGAGATTTTTAGAAAACTGTATTTTAAGTTGAGTGATCTAATTTCAGAAATATTTTTTTTATCGTGTGAAAGGCATTTAAGCAAACAAGAGAAGAATTCCGTTTGAAATAGTACCAACTTTGAAAAAAGAAGTTCCCTAATTTTTGAAAACGCACTCGTTGCAGGCTGATTGTGCGGAATGCCTTCAGGAGAACTGTTCTTTATCTTCTGTCAGATCGTTTTTTAAGAATTCTTGAATTTGAAATTATTGTTGCTTAAGATTTGTACTTATCTTTTATATTATATCGATGACTGGCAGTTAGGTCTATTTATTTTGCACAAATAGATGGCAGAGTGCGCAGGTTCCACACGATCCCCTCAGAGCAAACCTATTCCTAGACACACAGCTAAATGCAGGGGTGCGATTTAAAGAACGGTCTATTCAGAGAATTGCAAATTATGTACAATAGGAAATATTTTTCTCTTTTTCTATTCAGAATGGAGGAGTAAAATGGGGATCTTGCTAAAAACCTTAAAAGTTTGATCAGAGTCAGCTTACCAATGAAATGTGCTTTCCCCCCCAAAGAGAGCCGAATGCGGGACCCGAGGGCTGGGTGCAGGAGCAGCGCCCGCATCGCAGGTGGCGAATTCGCCCCCACCCCCAACTTGAATCAGCTGGGTCGGAGCAGCAGGTAGAGGAGGAGAGGCCCCGGAGGAGGACACCGGGAAGCCTTTGGCAAGCAGTTAGCCAGGTGGGAACTTTTGGAGGTGACGGGGCAGGGGGCCTAAAGGGTCAACCCTTTCTCAGAAATTCTCCCTACAGATTGAGAAATTTGGGAGGCTGTGCTCTTTGGGAGAGACCTGAGTCCTCAGAGGAAGGTATAGCACCCGCAAAAGATTCAGCTGCCGGGCGTGGGAGGTCAGCTTGGGGAGGTCAGCTTAGGGCGTTTATAAAAGGAGCACAGTCTGGTTGTTTCCCAGCCTGAAGAAGGGAAGGAGTGTGAGTGTGTGTGTGTGTGTGTGTGTGTGTGTGTGTGTGTGGAGAGAGAGAGAGAGAGAGAGAGAGAGAGAGAGAGAGAGAGAGAGATTCCATTGAATGCAAGGAAGAAATCCGGCAGTTACTTTTAGTTGTTTACTGAGCAAGGGTGAAATCTAAACAGCGCTTTCCACAATCAATGAAAAGATCGCCTCGGGTTCCCCAGTTGAGCTCCCTAAATGAGTCTGGCATTCTGATAACTGCAGGTTAGCACCTGAGATCAACTCCTTCCCACTGCTCAGTGCTGGCAAGAGATAGGGAGGCATCGTGCTCCTGAGCTCTGGGAAGGGAGAGGCGAGGGGGATTTAATTGTCTGCCTGGGTGAATCGAAATGTCCTTTTAAAGCAAAGAAATCAAGAGAGAGTGGCCTTTAATTGGCAAAGTCTGCTGGTGGGAGGGGAGAGGTAATTAAAATGGAGAGCAGATGAAATATAGATTGGATACCTGCCTCCCCCCTCGCGTGCCCCCGTAAGTAGTCCTCAGATTGCATTCTCTCCTTCCCTTGCAACCTTCCTAAGGCTCGGCCCTGATCTGAGTTTGGGTGACTGTCATTCTCAACGTATTCTGCCCACCTTAGTCTAACGCCTCAACCACCCAGTTCGAAAGGGGGAGTTTGGTTTCATCTAGAACCCTATTTACTTCCAAGAGCTGGTCATCCCCATATCCTAGAGACCGTCGTGCGGAGCTGGCCTTAGAATCCAGTTGTCCAGAGCCTCCCCTGAAATCCAAAAATGCTAAGTCTGAAGAAAACCCCACACCACTAAAATCAGCCTGGGTAATTTACATTAAAAAACGTTGCCGGTGGGGGAAAGGAGCCCTCCACGTCGAACCTGAGACCCTGTTTTCAGGAGGGCCAGTGCTCAATCAGCCCACGTCCCCCAGGGCCTGGCACAAGCAGGGTGTCAGCCATCTCCGGCTTGGACACCCATGTGCTCCTGTGCACTCAGCGAGATGGTCCTATTCTCCCAGACTGCGGGCCTACTGAGTGCAGGGCCATCCTCCCTCTGTGATAGACACAGGCAGTCCGTCTAGCCAGCCTCCTATTCGCAGGCACACCTCTGAGGCAGGTGCCTACACAGATCTGCATTCACACGACGTGGGAGGGAGGCGTGCTGTGGGGGCTGGGGTCTTGCTGTTCTTGCAGCTGGGGCCTGGGCCAGGAAGCACCGAAGGCCAGCTGCTGGTGTGGGCGGTGCATGTGTTCCAGCTGTCTGTCACCTGTGCTGTCAGGCCACCAGGTGCGGGTCAGGAGGAGGTCAGAGGCAAGAGTCTCAGGACATTCCTGGGCCTGCTTTGGAACCCCCAGTACGGATAATGCTGCCTCTCGAGATAATTTGGCTATGGGTATTGTTTCAAGCCCACAGGTCAGGCCATTGTTGCTCTCCCTGATTTTTTCTCTTCTCTGGCATTTTCTCTTTCCAATCACAATACAAGAGCTGTGTCCTCCCTCCAGCACTCACCAGCTGGCCCTGAAAGCTTCAGTGGGGGAAAGTGGCTGGCCCAGGCCCGACTGAACCTCTGGCCAGCTTTGCGGGAACCAAGGTCACATGGGAATTTTGACTGTGCTGATGCATAAGAGGAAAGAATCCAGCCTGAATCCAGTCCAACCCCCCCCCCCCATTGCCTCCTATGCTAGTGGGTGGGTTCTCAGCCATCCTCTGAGGGAGGGAACCCAAACCTCGTGCTTCTTGAGATTTTCCTATTTCTTTCCTGCCTTCCCCTGACATTTCAGGCTTCACTCTCTACCCCAAGCAGCCCACTTTGAAACCTGGTTTCCTAGTGAAGGCAGGTTTCCTACTGAATTCGAATCAGAGAGAAAGACCTGTGGGCAGGGTCATAAGAAGCCAAGAGACATGGAAAGAATGTAGAGCTGCAGACTTGAATTCAATGCTGAGCTCTGAAATAGAAACGGGTTCCCTAATTTCTGTCTGCCCCAGGCCCATCTCTCATAAATTCTGACACCTACTGTGGGGCACGGGGAAGCTTAAATGAGGTCACGTTCATGAGACAACTCGCGTGGTCGCAGGGGACCTCCCTCTGTGGTGGTTGGACTGAGTACAGTTGCAGTGAAAAAGCGAGAGCAGGCCAGAGAGAGAAACACCAACATGGCAGAACAAAGGGCAAAGTTTTGCCAAGAACTAGACTCGCTTTTCTTGGGCAGAGGGCGGATTTTCTCAACCAGCAAGTCATTGAAGTTAGAACATCTGTGTGTGAACTCGATTTAATGCGGCTCAGAACTGCAGACTTAACTGAAGCTGTATAGTGGAATTGGTGTCTTTTATTTTAAATTTCCTAGATTGGGTTTTAGGACACGTGGCAAGCAGAAACTTGAGCATAGGGTTATATATTTTATACTCGAGTGTGCACATGCCGATCTCCTAATTTCTAAAGGTTCCTCACCCTCCATACAGAGCTCCCTATGACCCACGTCCTGCCCTGGCTGACACTTCACCCTGCTGTTCCTTCCCAGAAAATGTCACATAATCATTTTCTTCCCTCCCAGTGCGCCAGCCACCCACTTCATGCCTTAGCTCCTCCCTGACGCTCTCCTCCAAGCACTTCCCAGGATGACATTCCGCAGTTTCAAGAAGGGAGCTTTTAACATTTATGTCTTCGAATTAGGAACTGTGTCTTGCTTTTCTCTACATGAGCAAAAACTTTCCAACAAAATCTATTATATAACTATGTCTGTTTAGGGAAAAGAGAAGAAATAATGAAATGAGACCATATTTGTAACTAAACAGCAAGTCAAAATGGGCATGCCTGCAATCCTATTTTGATTTGCTGGGGTCATTACCAGCCCTGGTCCGAAAACATTCCTGCTTATTCCTGAAACCTCTGTTTTATCTTTTCAAATAAATGAAACAGAGGAAAAGCCGATTTGCCTATGAAAAAGTCTGGCCCTGAACCACTTTATCAAGGTGAAATGAAACTGCTTAAGCAAGTGGAACTAAAACCCAACAAGCAGTTCTCATTGCAAAACTGCAAGGTGCGCAATGCCAGTGTGTTTCCTCACACGTATATGGTTGTTCCCTCTCAGTTAATTTGATGTTTTTAAGTTTAAAAAATATATGGTATTGCTGGCCTGCCGTCCTGGCGAGGCAGGGACTGTTGCTGCCTGCAGCGAGCTCCGGGAGAGGGCAAACCTTAGGCACTCGTCCTAATGGGAACATGAGGCCTCTAGCTTAGCATGAATGAATGAATGCAACTTAATTTGGGCTCATTCTTTCAGCACTCCCAGCTATAAGTTGTGAAATCTAATATTAACACACACAAAAAAAGAGAGAGAGAGAGTCAAAGGGAAGTCAGTGCCTTTTCACGGGAACCTGGCAGGGAGGGAGAGCAAGTAGGACAATGACAACTGACCAGTCCATATCTTGTTGGCAGTGAGCTCGGAGCTCTGACAAACAGCCACTAATGGGAAAAATGGGCATGCCGTAGCGAAGATGTGCTTGTAAAACAGCCCTGCCCTCTACCTGTGCATGGCAGGGCCCTTGGTGGCAGCTGCTCTGCAGAGGATAAGCCCCGGGATTCAGGGGCTGAGGGGGAGGGGAGAGTAGAAATCACCTCCAGTCTGGCAAGAGGGACCAGGGTGGAATGACAGCTTGTAAAATAAGCCTCCATCAGTCTCCCAGGAGACAGCCAGCTTCAACTTGGGTGTTCCCGGCTTGTTAGCCTCCATCATAATTGGTCTCTCCTCCCATCCCACGTTGTTGGTTTTCTGTGTGTGGCTTTTGGTGTGAGCGTGTTAGGTCATCAGCAAATACAATGGCAGGAGGGGGCGGGGGTGGGGTACACACATGATTGTTTTAAAGAAGAGAGGAGAGAAAGGATAAGAGAGTGGGCAGGAAGGCTGTGAACAGAATGGGGAAGATGCCCCAGGATTTAGGCTTCCGTGGCAACCCCTGAAGGGCTCAGAGGTAGGGCACTCCCCGGGAGCTCTGTCAAAGGGAGAGGGAGCTGGGACCCCGCAGAGCTACGCTGAGGACCTGCATCTATTCCCTGCAGTTTATCCATTCCATGCAATTTTTGTTTGCTTGTCTCTGGAGGTGCCTGTAAAATCCTCTCCATATCCGGTGCATCTCATCAAAAGGAATCTTTAAAAAATAAAAATTCCCAATCACTGTGACATGCCCTAGAAAGGATGTGAGTCTGAAGCCAAAGGCCTAAAGAGCTGCCCAGGCCCCAGGGTCGGCCAGGCACCCAGGCAGGTTCCAGTCAGTCTCTCTGCATTCACTTTTTTTTTTTTTTTCCTGCATTCACTTTTAAAACCCTTTTTCCCCTCTGCCTCACAATCTTTTTACCCATCTCCCAGATCTTGTCTCCTCAGAGGAAAGCCGGTTGCTGGGGATAGAGGCTATAAGAAACCGTGATCTGCAGCCTGTTGTAAAACTGGGACGAGACATGCCTTTGCAGTCAAGGAGAGTTGTAGATCCTGCAGATTGTTTTGACTCCAAAGGGGTCATGCAAGGTTCTGAGACCCTCAGATATGTTTACTGTAAAAAGAAATCTGATGGGCGAAGGAAGGAGCAGAAGTGCCTAAATGGAGCTGCAAGCTTTGGGGAAGATTTTTCTCCTATTTTTTGTTGTTCTAATTTCACTCCACCCATCCTTGGCTGCCCTGGGTTGCCATGGCGCAGCGGGCAGAGCTGGTGCCCTCAGCGCCCTGACCCAGCAAAGACACTTAGAAATCTTGTCCTGCAGCTGCAGCAGGGGACAGTGGATTGGGGCTGGTGGCTCTCAGGTGTGCGTGTGTGGGGCTGGGGGGGGTGCTTTTCCTGTGGCAGGACCTGGTGCCTACAAGTCTGTGGGCAATAGCTAGCACCCACTGCTCTGCAATGCCAGGTCCAGGGATGGGTAGGGACTCAGAGCAGGTTCCCTTTCCTATCTCCTCTTGCAGGGTGAAGAATCGCAGCCAGAAAACGCCCTGCCTCTTTCCCGGACAGATCTGACCTACACATTCCAGAAGATATTGTCTAGGCGACCCTCCCTCCGGGTCCCCAGCCTGCCGGACCTCCAGCCCGCCCACCACCCTACCCCCGCCCGCCGCGCGCTGAGACCGACGCGCTCGCTCTCCCCGACCCAGCCAGTTGCCCGAGGTGCCCGCAGGTACCTTCCCAGCAAACACCCCACCCCTGCCCTACCGCGCCTTCTCTCTCCAGTCTCTTCTCCCCACCCCCACATTAAAAGGCCCCCGAAGCACGGTGGACTGGCTTTTCTTTTTAAAGCCTGGAAAAGGCAGTAGGTGGGTGATAAAAGTTGGAGTTTAAATTGGCCCTTTGGAAGATTACATCTTTCCAGCGAAGGTCTGTCTTTCAAAACTCGCCTGGCATTAAAGGCCGCGGCTACTTCCCACCTGGCCGGGCCCCTTTCTTTCATTCGGCCAGGGGGCGGGCTGGGCTAGGTGACCTGGCGCCGTCGGAGGACCGAGGGAAGGCCATGGAGTTACACACGTCTAATGACAAGTAATTGGCGGATTCGAGGCCGCGCATTACCAGCGGAACGGGGAGGCATTAATTATTTAAAAACGATTAGCCTGGCCGTGTGTCCTGCAGACGCTCCCTCTTGTTCAGCGAAGATAACCAGCCACGCGAGCCGGGCGGGATTTGGAGGCCGGCGGGCGAGCAACGCAGCCGGCCCCCGGGGCGTGGGGAAAGGCGCCAGGGAAGGAGGGGAGGGTGCCCGAGGTTCCCACACCAGACGGCGCCCACGTAACTGAGCCTGTCCATTAGCGGGGTCCACTTCTGCCCACTTGTGTTCGGGATCTGGGGACTCTGGCACGGGCGGGAAGAGCTTCCCAGGTGGGGTGGGGGGATCTCGGCGGGTCGGGTGCTAGCGCGTCGGTCTCACTGACTGGCGACGCGTCCAGAGTCACCGAGCCGCATACATCGCGTTTAAAGCAAAGACCTCAGGGGGAGTGCAGACTTCAGGGGAGGGGGCGCCTGATGAGACCCCACACAAAGGCACCCTCTCTGTACCCCGGAAAACCGAGGGCCCTGCGGTTTCAACGGGCAGGGTCAGAGCCACTAGTTTTCTGAGCCCGCGCCTTCCCATAAAGACGCGTTCGATTCTGTTCGATCCTTCACACTCGCGTCCCCAGGCACCGCGGCGCGACCCTGCCGAGCCAGGTGCGGGGACAGTGGGGTGATAAATGGCCCCTCCGTTGGTTTCTGCCTTTTCCTCCTGGGCGCGGCTCATAAGCCCGGAGGCTCCCGGACTCGCGCGCGCCTGTGCGTAAAGGCCACCAGCCCAGCCGCTTCTTGTCGCCAGAACAAAAAGTTCACTGGCTTCTCGGAGAGGCGTTGCCCCTCCCCTTCTTCCGCCAGATTCCGACCCGGGCCACAGCCCTAGGGCCCAGGGCTTCCGGGGAAACGCCAGGGTTGGACTCGAACCCGTGCGCGCCGGGGGAGGGCGTCGCCACTCTCCAGCCTCCGTCTCTGCAACCACCCCACTACCAGCGCGTCCTTTCCGCCGACCCCCCACCCCTGACTCTGAGGCCAAGGGTGCTCCCCCACCCCCACCTTCCCACCCTCCTGGGGAAACACGGGGCCCTCGGATGGAATCTCCAGCCCGGAGGGGCCGCAGGGACCGGCCTTGGCTTCGCGTCGCGTGGGGCCCCCACCAAAGTGCTCAGAGCGCAGATTTAGTCCGAGCTTGTAACTCTTCCACGCCTCATCCTCCCACACCGCGCGTTCTTAGAAATCACTCCCCCCCCCCAAAAAAAAGGCCACCTCACAAACTCCTGGGTCTAGGCGGATTTAGCGTCTCCCCACCTCCCCCACCAATCCCCACCCCCCACTCCCAGAAATCGCAGCTCCTGGAAGGGAAAAGTAGCACCTGGGGGGTGGGAGGCACGCCTCCAGGAGTGGGGGCAGGGGTCGGGCGCCCCGGCGGACCCGGCCGGCCCCCGACGGGGCGCGCTGCCTACCTGCGGGGCGCGGCGGCGGGCGGCGCAGCGTCCAGCGCGCGGAGGGCAGCGGCGACTGCTCCCAGCCCCGGCATCTCCGCATTTATTTGAGCTCAAACCCAGCGACTGTTGACTTTAGCACACAAAGCAAAGATTTCACTGCCCGCTAGTTTAAAAATGAATATTTTACCAAGATATCGATCAGCGTTATAAAATTCAGTTAAGTACAATGGGATCCTGGAAAAAAAAATAATAAAGGAGGGGGAGGCCATATAATATCTGTGCAAATTTGCTGAAGTCTGACGCGGCCTGGGAAGCTTACCCTCCTGGAATTCGGATCTGGGATGTTTTTTTTTCGGTTGTTTACTGACTTTGTTTATACACAGATCACGGTCGCTTAAATCCGCGCGCGTTCGGCGCGGGGGAAAGGAAGGGAGGAAAAAAAAAAATAGGGAGCTGAAAAGGAACGCTGCGCCCCGCCAGGCTGGGAGTCGGGGGACGGCGGCGGAGGGCGATCCGCGAGGAGGGCGCGCGGGGCCGGGGCGCGGGGCGGGGCGGGGGCGCGGGGTGGGGTGCGACCGCGGCCAGGAGCGCGGGGCCCGCGCAAAGCGCCCACTCCCGGCCCTTTCTGGGCGTTTCGGACGGAGCTCTATCTTATCGGCCGGGATCAGTGGAGGGGGGAGGCTCTAAGTAGTTTAAAACGACCCTCGCACAATGGGCGCGCGATACGAAACATCGCAGGTTAGGGCCGCGCTTTCAGCGCCCATTGTCCCGCACTCGGCCTCCCGCCCGGCCTCTCCGGTCCTTCGCCGCAGGAGTCTTTTATGTGATAATGAAACACATTTCAGGCCGGGCTCACGACGTGTGTGTCCTGGCCCCGGGGAGAGACAGCCCTGATAACTGGATTCTGCCCCCGGATACCCCCTCCCCGCCCCAATTTCTCTTCCCTGCGCTACTCGAGACAATGTGGCGAGTTAAAAACGGATTTAGAGGTGGGAGAGGGCGGAGGGGGCGAGGGCAAACCCCGCTCGAGCGCGTGGGAAGGCCAGGGTTTAGGGGGACAGAGACCCCTGGAGGGAGCAGAGGACACCCGGAGAGGCCGTCTCCAGGGTTGGGGCGAAGCTGGGGCACTCCAGATTTGGATGGTCAAGAAGTCCAAAGGTTAGTCCCGGAAACAGGAGCCTGGGCTTTAGAAACTTGAGGCAAGAAGTCCTGGCCTCGGAGACCCGCGGGGAGCTAGCTGTGCTCCGGGTGGCCCCGAGTCCGAGGGGCCCGCGAGGACACTGGCTCCTGACCTCCCCGGCCCGGGGCAGGCCTGCAGATGCCCCCCCCCCGGCAAAGCCAAAGCCAGGCCCCTTTGCGCATTCTGGCCGGGCCTCGCCTTTAGGGCGTCTGTGGGGAGACAGCGCGATTGTTAAGAATTTATTCCGGGTGTTTTTTCATACCCTTGGATTTTCCTCTTAGGCTCACAAAGTACCCCCCACCCCCTCGGCTGCAATCCTGGCTTGCCAAACCCGGCTACCTGGATGCTGTCGAGGGCGGTGGGAGGAAGACCCTGCAGACTCTGGGGTCTCTTCACTGGCCATGGTCACTTGGCAAGTCCCACAAGACACCCCCTCACCTCCGCCTCACCCCAAATATACCCTATGTTTATTTTTTTTATTGATTTTAAAGAGAGAGAGAGGAACGAAGGGAGAAACATCCATCGGTTGCCTCCTGTACAGACCCTGGGACTGGTGATTGAACCCACAACCTAGGTATGTGCCCTGACTGGGAATGGAACATGCAGCCTTTTTGGTGTAGTGGGCGTCGCTCCAACCAACTGAGCCACCCAGCCAGGGCCAAATATAACTTATTTTTAAAAGGAGGTTTGGAACATCACCCTGAGCGACCCCCTTATAAGCGGTTCCAGGAGAAAGTGTTTCTCAGACCCCTCACTACTCCCGGGCTTCAGTAGAACACCCAAGTGAACCAGGAGGCTGGGGTGGGGTTGTGGGGGTGTGGACAGAGCTCCAGTTCCACAGGAGGGCACAGGATGCCAGAGAGGCTGCAACGAAAAGGCAAAGTGCTGCACCAGGAATTTGCAGATGCAATCTGGGCTGGATGACCTGAAAGGGGGGGGGGGGCGCTAAGGTGGGAAATACAGCGAAACACGTAAAAGCCAGGCTTCTTCCGAGAAAAGCCTGCGTTGGGGCCCAAGAGATGTCAGCAACATTGAACCCTCACACGGCTCAGGTGGAAAATCACCATCTGTAGTTTGGTCCGGGATTGAAGTCAAACCCAGGGAATGGCCGATATGTGTGTTTCACTGGGTGTAGAGGTAGACTCAACCCCCCAAGAGTAGCCATAAACAACATTATTTCTGGTTAATGACATGCCTGTCTCAGTGTTTAGGGGAAGTGCACTGATGTCTGAAACTGACTTTGACATGCCCTTAAAATACCAAATTGACCAATGGCATGTAGATAGGTGGGAGATACTATAACAGGTACAGAGGAATAACTGTAAAATCTGGGCAATGGGTACATGCGTGTTTTCTGTAAAGTCCATTCAAATTCAGTATGTCTGGAAATTTTAATAAAATGTTGGTAAAACAACCCACTCACCCCCAAAATAAAACCAAACCTGCAGTCAGCCAGGCTTTCCCTCCCTCCACCTTTAAATAATTTCCAGACCTGTTTATTTTTTAAGTCAGGCAAAGAAAAAACAAATCTTGATGATTCCAGGAACAAAACCGGCAATAACACTTTAATATAGATTTGTGAAACTCTGGTCCTTGCAGCCAGAACACACATTTATAAGCCATAAATAAAACACTCAGAAAGCATAAATTAATCCGACCCGAGACCTGGATTTCACTGTGTCAAGAACGGGAATGCATTTTTTTTTCTTGGTCATTTACAACAGACCCTTACATCATTTCTTCCCCCCTTCTTTTTAAACAATACCACAACTCTCTGGTTCTTTGTTAAAACTACATTGTTTTACACTGAGTCACAAAAGTTGGTGGGATTTTTTTGTTTTGGGTTTTTGTCCTTTTTTTGTATGTGTGTTTTTTTTAAATAAAGTAAGACTTCCCTGCAACAACAGCAATGGGGGAAACAACAAAACTCGGAATTCGAGGGTGCTTCGAGAAGCAGGCATCTACGCAGCAGTGGAACCCGGGGGGCTTTTTTCCCTTTTGTCATTTTTTGACTGTTAGCCTTCCCCCCTTTCCCTCCTTATATAGAATGATACATATCAGCGTGGCCCATCGGGGAGGAGAGAGCTGCAGAGGGCGAGGGGAGACTGCTGTCCTGGGGGTGGGAGAGGCCTGGATTTCTTCTCCCTCGCGTGTCTCCAACACCCCGCCTCAAGGTCTCCAGCCCACCTGCCCTCTCTCCGTCCTTGTGCAGGCTAGCCAGGCCGAGGCCCTCTTAGGAGGAGTTCATGATGGGCCTGGAGTACACCCCCTGGTAGTAGGAGGTGTCGGCCGCCAGGGGCGAGGCCTCCAGGCCCGCTTTGTTCGTGATTGGGCCCATGGCCAGGCTCCCCGGCATGGGGGAGCCGTAGCCCGGGTAGTGCATCACCTGTTCGTAGGCCTTGAGGTCCATTTTGTGGGGCTGGTGGTGGTGGTGGTGGTGGTGGTGCTGCTGCTCCGACGACATGAGGTTGTTGATGGAGAAGGGGTGGTTGAAGGCGTAGTGGTGCTCGGGCTTCAGGTGGGCCTCGGGCGGCAGGCCGGGGTGGTGGGGAGGGCCCAGCAGGTGCGCCGCGGCCTGCGGCGGCTGCGCGGGCGAGGGCTCGGGCGCCGGGGGGCTCAGCGCGGCGCCCGGCGTCCCCTTCAGCTCGCCCAGGCCCCCGCGCTTGTGCTCCTGGCACGGAGAGGCGCTCGAGTGGGGGGACTCGGTGCCCGCCGGCGTCTCGGAGGCCGGCCCGGAGGCCTCCCCGAGCGGCCCCTGCGCGGCCTGCGCCCCGGCCGCCGCCTTCTTCCCCGCGCCCGCCGCGCCCGCGCCCTCCTTCAGGGCCAGCTGCTTCTCGCACTTGAAGCGCTTCTGGCGGCGCAGGTAGCAGCCGTTCTCGAACATGTTGCCCGAGTCGGGGTGCAGGGTCCAGAAGGAGCCCTTGCCGGGCTTGTCGGGCGAGCGGGGCACCTTGAGGAAGCAGTCGTTGAAGGAGAGCGAGTGGCGGATGGAGTTCTGCCAGCGCTGCTGGTTCTGCCGGTAGAAGGGGAAGAGGTCCATGATCCACTGGTAGATCTCGCTCAGCGTCAGCATCTTGTTGGGGCTCTGCTGGATGGCCATGGTGATGAGCGAGATGTAGGAGTAGGGCGGCTTGGCGTGCGTGTAGCTGCGCCGGTAGGTCTTGGGGTCGCGCGCGCGGCTCAGGCCCGCCTGCCCGTACATGGGGCTCATGGAGTTCATGTTGGCGTAGGGGGCCAGGCCGCCCATGGCGCCCGCCGCCTGCCCCCCGAGCGGGCTCAGGCTGGGGCTCAGGTGCGACCCCATGCCCGCCACGCCCGCCGCGCCCGCCGCGCCGCCCATGCTCGCCATGGCGCCCGCGCCGGGGGACATGCCGGCCAGCGACGGGCTCATGCCCGCGCCCACGTACGAGGACATGTTCATGGAGCCGGCGCTCATGTTCCCGGAGCCGCTGCCCATGGCGGCCGCCGACATGCTCATGTAGGTGTTCATGCCGTTCATCCCCAGGCCGGCGTTCATGTTGCTCACGGAGGAGTAGCCCTGCGGACAGAGCCCGGGGACGCGGGCGCACAGCGTTAGCACCGCGGCCGGGCGCGCTCGGACCTCCGCGCCCCGCGCCAGCCCGGCCCCGCTGGGGAGCCCTTCCCTCGTCCCCGTCCCCGGTCCCGCACAGCGAGCCCCTTTCCACTCAGGACGGTGCCCTGATCGCCCTCGAGGAGCTGGCCAGCGGGGCTCTGCTTTGTGCGCGTGGCCGGTCCCTCAGGCCCTCTCCACCTGGCTCAGGTTCCAAAACGAGGGTCCCCCGGAGCACCCCCTCCCCCGAGCCAGGCGCCCCGAATGCCTCTGCCCTTCCCGGCGTCTCCACTCCTCCCCGGCCAGCAGGCTGCGTTGGTGCCGCGGCCCCAGGCTCCGCCTCGACCTCGGCGGGCAGCCCGTGGGACCCCGCGCCGCGCGACCCGGGTGGGCGCAAGGCGGAGACGGTCCCCGGGTCCTCTCCGTTCCGTTCCCCTCCCAGGACCCCATTCCTGGCCCCAGGGAAACCGAAACTCAGTGCCTGCGCCCAGCCTGGGGCCAGCCCGAGCCACTGAATGGAGGGATTGGGGGGGGGGGGGACCGCGAACTGAACTACGGGCGGCTGGGGCTTTGCAGCCGCAAACTTTCCCTTTGTCCTCGGGTCTTAGGCTCTCGGCCTCTGCCTCAGCCCCCAGCTGCTGCCCACCTCTCCTCCCAGCCCCCCACCCTCGCCGCCGAGCTCCCACCCCTCCCCGGCCGCGAGCCGCCAAACATAACTCTGTTAGGAGAGTGCGCGGCGCGGCCACGGAGAGGATTTGGAGGCGCCGCAAGTCAATATTTGATCACAAAGTTAATATTATCTCAAGGCTAACAGTGTGTCGTATAAAAAAGAGACCCATTTGAGTGGAAGGAGGGTGGAAAAGGCGGCTGCCCGGGGCGGCCGGGGGTGGGGGCGGGCGCGGGCGCGGAAAGCAGCCCCGGGGCCGGGGGACGAGCGCCCCCGCCGCCCGCCTGCCCCCGGAAAGGGCGAGTGCCTACCTCCGGCTCCGCGTAGTAGCTGCTCCAGTCGGACGGCTCGTGCCCTTCCATCTTCACCGCTCCCAGCATACTGGAAGCCGAGTGCATGGCAGTTTAAAATTTAACAGCCACAACAAACGACCGGCGATCACCCCCCACCCCCACCCTCTTAAAAAAAAAAAAAAAAAGTCAGCTAAGGCACTGTCCCCTCCCTCCCGCTCGCTCCCCGTCTCCGGGCTCCACTCCCTCTCTCTCCCGGGGCTGGCCGGAGGCGGTAGCGGGAAGTGGGCGGGGGTGGTGGGGGGGGAAGGAGTCGCGGGAGGAGGGGGCTGGGGATCCGGGGCGGCCCGGCCTGAGCCCCGGTGCCAGCAGCGCCCGCCGTCGGTGGCCCGCGGCCGTCGCGCTCGCCGGCTGCCCCGCGGCGCCCGAGGCTGGCAGTGCGGAGCTGCGGGGAGGCGGCGGGCGCGCGGCGCGGCGCGGGGCGGGCGGGGGTGGAGAGAGAGGAGGAGTGGACCGCGGAGCCGACAAGTGCCGCAGTGACGTGGGCGCCGGGTGATATAGCGCGGCGCGCGGGCGCGGGCCTCCAATCCCCAGACCCCGGGCCGCGCATTTGAATAATCAGCTCGCACCTAGGTGAGAGCGAGCCGCGGGCCGCGCCCGCACCTGCCCCTGGGCGCCCAGGGCCCGCCGCGCCAGTGCGGTGCCGGGGCCCGCGGGGCCCGCGAGTGCGCGCGGGGGCTCCCCGGGGCGGCCCCCTGTCGTCCGCGCCCACCCGGAGCGGCCGCGGAAGGAGAGCCCCCGGGGGGGGGAGCCCCAGGAGCCGCCCGGGGCTCTGACCCCCACCCCGTGCCCCCGCGCCTGGCCCTGGAGCCCGGGCGCGAGGGCGCGCTCGGCCGCGGCGCCCGGGTTCCTCCCGCAGAGCCTTAGAAAAGCCGCGCGTCTCTGCCGCGGCTCCTTCGCTCTCCGCGCTCGCTCCCTGTCAAAACAACGAGCCGGCGAAAGGACCAATTTGCAAAGCGCTGTCGTATTTAGAAAAACTGTGTACACACCTTCAACTCGCCCGCCGCTGCTGCTGGGAGGCCCCTCCCTGCGTCAGTTAGGACTCGGGGTGGCCCCGGAAGGCGCGGGGCGCGCCCGGCCCGGCCGCCTTGGCTTTCTGCCTCCGCGGAGCCCGGCCTCCGGCGACCGACAGGGGGGCGGCCGGCGGGGAGCTGCGGCCGGCCGTTGGGAGACTGTAATTTGTCTCTGACATTCAGGACGCCGCGTTTCAAGGTTACTTTTCAGTCACAACGGAGGTGCCCACAGAATTTCGTAACTAAAACAAACAGTGCAGGAGGTGGGGTGGGGGTGAGGCGGAGGCAGAAAGCGGGATAAAGGAATCAATACGCGGCACCCGGGCTCGCTTCAGGAGGGTCTCTGCCCGCTCTGCTTCCCGGGGGGGTCTGTTGTATAGGAATTGGAAACCCCAGCAACCATAGACTTCCTTTTAACTTTCCCTCCAGCTTCTGGGTTCAAATTTTCATCTGCCCTGGACCAGCTCCAAGACCCCAGTGAGCCCAGAATCGGGGGGGGGGGGGTCGCGTCATTGCAGGTGTTCGGACCTGGACGCCCTTTCTTGGTTCTAAAAACCCCACCGTGGGCCTGAGGATTCAGCTCTGCGACCTCCAACCCCAAAAGCAGAGGGAAAACTAAGAAATCGTGGGCATCTGGCCCCCCTCTCCGAAGTTGTGCGTAGTGGTGGCCGAAGGCTGGAGAGGTGGCAGGCAGGGGGGTGAACCTCAGGAAGGGAAGGACCGCGAGGTTCAGCCTGGAAGGCCACTCGCAGCCCTTTCCTGGGCCCTAGGTCTCTAGGGCGGGCCCAGCATCGCTTCGAACCAGAGATGGAGCCGGTGGCCGCCTCCTCCGAGCTGAAACGCAAGGATGGGTTGGACTTATTCAAACCCAGGGCGTTAAAGAGCACGCTGGGCGAGTTCCTTGGCAGGATCCCCCAAAGCCAAAACCTGCGTTGCCCCGACGCCACGCATAGCGCCGAAGGCTCCCAGCAGGGGCGGCGTCTGCGGGGAGCGTGCGCACACGTAGTGGCCGTGCAGGTGTGCAAAGGGGAGCCAAAGGGACCAGGTCACCGGCATCTGCCACGGAGTTCCGAGGACTCGGGAGAGCGGGGTGCGGGGCCCCGGCCGAGTTGCCTGTGTTTCAGAACTTTACGCGCAGGCCCAGGGCAGAAGGCGCGCGCGCCCGCGCACACACCACCTTAACCCCCTGCCTCCCGCCTCCCGGCGCCGCTCCACCAACAGCTTTATAGGGTGTATGAAACCGAAAACTTAAAATTCTGGCCCGTGCATGTGTATGAGTGCCCTCTCCCTTTTCTCTTTTAGTTCCTGGTCTAAATACGGGTGTAGAAATCACCCCTCGAGTGAAAGGAGCGAGCAGGGCCGGGAGAGGAGGTCCGCGAGAGGAAGGGGCGCCGCCTTCTTAAAGCGCGGACCTCGCAGGTTCCCCCGCCCTCGGTTGCGCGCATCCGCGGGCCCCCGGGAGCGCACGGCACCACCGTCCGCAGTGACAGGGCGCCCCCTGTCGGCCGCGCGGCCCAGGGGACCCACCCGAGCCCTCGTTCACCCCCGCGCTCCTCGGCCCGCCGCCCGGGCGCACGGCCTCTGGAAGTCTCCCCAACACGCCTCCGGTGGGTTGGCGTTTCCCTGGAGTCTCCTAAGTTCCGCGCAAACTGAAACCGGCCTCCTCCCGCCTCTGAAGGCTCCGAGGTCTGGGTTGGGTGGAGTCGGGGACCGTCCCCGCGCTTGGCCCCAGGGGCTGGGGGTGGGGCGGGGAGAGGCGAGCAGCGCGGAACCTGCGGACTTTCGCCCAGCGTAGGGCTCGCCTGCCTCCCCCAGCGCCCGGGTCTTTGGAGGCGCTACCTCCCCTGCCGGTTCCCGGTCCTTCCCGGCAGCTCGGGTTTCTAAAGGTTTATTCAGAGCGTCTGGCACGACGGCCTGGCTGGAATGCTGTAAATTGCTCCAGGAGCTTCTCTCCAGGAAAACGTCCGCGGGCACCTCGGGCTGAAAACAGATATTTCCCCTGATCCCCTTTAGTTCAAACCCGCCGGGGACGGAGACCCGCAAAGCTTTCCTTGGCCCGCGTTCCTGCTCTTTTTCTTTTCACTCGGTGCTGCCTCGGTTCCCCATAAAGCTGCCTTAGAAGCGAGGACGACGCTCGGGGTCAGCGCGCAGCTTCCACTCCGGGCGCCGTTCCAGCGGGTTCGACCTGGGCGCAAACCTGGGCCTGCAGTTCCCTTCCTGGGCAAGGACGCTGCGGCCCCGCGGCCCCTAGGAAACGCCTTCCTCTGTCCCAGAGCCCGCTGTCCTAGGGGGCCAGCCTGGGGACGGGAACATCGTCACACAGAACTCAGATTCCCCAAGCGCCAAATGTGGGATGTGGGGGGAGCCGCGCTCCGGTGATCAGTACCCCAGCTCCTGCGGCCTTCCAGAGAATTCATATCCGGGGCAGGCCTGGCTTTAGGGCCGCATCAGGCAGGTCTGCAGGCCCGGTTAACACAGAGGAGACGGAAAGGTGACTTGGCGAAGTCTTGTGAAAATACACATTTCAGTTTCAAATAAGCTTTTGGGTTAGCAAAAATCAGAGGCCCACACCTCCCTATTTACAGGGTGGAATTCTCAAGGTGAGCCCCAGGTTTTCATAAAGAAAAGGCATACACACACACACACACACACACACACACACATATGGTTGTGTCATAAAGAAAAGGCATATATAAACACACACACACATACATATATATGGTTGTGTCAAAGGTTATAACCAACATTTCGCCTTCTGTGGGTGGGTTGTTATTTCTGAAACTCCGTTTTAAAAAATCAGGTGATTAAAAGCAGTCTACTTGAGCACACCTTCAGACACTCTTTTTCTGGCTTTCATAATTCTTCGCTGACCAAAACACTGGTTGTTTATGAAAAGGACAACTGAAAAGTAAGCCAAGAGTAATCTTACGGAAGGGGATCTATGGGAAAGACTGCAGGAACGAGTCGGCAGGTCTCAATCTTCTGCAAAACCCCCCCTAAAGTGCTCATCAGGGTGGGGGGAAAGCAAGAGACAACGTTGTGAGTTACCTATTTTATTGATCTTAAAGAGAGGAAGGGAGAGGGGTACCCTTTCTGGGGATGGGCAGGAGACCATGAATATGCCCTGACCTGGAATGGAACCTCCTCCCCCTCTTGGTGCATGGAACAAAGCTCAACCAACTGAGCCACACGGGCCAAGGCCAACGTTGTAAGTTTAATACACAGTGCACCTGCATACATTCTCGCTCTCCTGGGCAAGATTCGCAGCAAAACATGGGAAGTAGGTAATGATAAATAATGATCGTGTAAAATCAGTACAGTGCTAATTGCCCTGATTGTGTTTGGGTGGTAGAATTATATCTTCAATCAACATTTTTTGTGTGCAGTGTAGTGGTATAAGTGTTATTATTTTATTACTACATTTTTATTATCTTATGAGGAAATATGTAATTAGAATATTAGATCCGATGTCATGGAAACTTTAGCAAAATAACTTGTACAGATATTTGTGCAGTTCTTACACCTGAAAGGAGATCGGTGAAGCCACCATTCAACAGGCCAAGAGTTTGACTTCTGAAAAACGAGTCAGTATTTTTTTTTACCTCTTTCTTGAGTCGAGGGAGAAAAGAGACTGATATATTCATGCCAACAACAGATGGTGCTTTCCTAACATGGTACAGGGAAGAGGGAGACTCTGTCCTTGGGATACCGTTAGGAGGAACTTGGCGTGCAGATCATTCTCTGAGGATCTAGAACTGGATAGCTGTTGGGAAGGTTGGGTGTAGTGCTGGATTGTTCCTCTTTTATGGGTTTTCTCATGGTTGGGTTGACTCCACCCCACCTGTGTGGGCCTGTGGGGAGGCTGGTGCTCTGCCCACTCAGGTCCAGGGTTTGACAAATATTTCTGGTATATACTTGGCATCTTGTCCACCATTCTTGAGTTTTTAAGCATATTTCTGGTATGTGGGACTATTATAACAGGTAATTAAAATAATTGGAAGAGATAAAAATAAAGAAACAGCAACTTTTAGTGGCAATAATAACACGTCAATGCGAGTGAGAATAACTGGCCCTTTGAGGGAGGCCTAAATTAGATGCATCTGCGCCTGTGGCCCGGGAGCTATTTTATCCATTTGGATGTTATTTTTGGAGGAAATCGCTTATTCCTGCGGAAAAGGCGAGCACTAAGCTTCATTAAGGACAGGAGCCACGGAGAGTGAGCCACAGACCTGGAGAGTAGGCCCCAGCATTCTTCTTAGGAAGCCTTCGCCTTCCTCAGGAAGGTAAGTCAGAAGCGGCTCCATTAGATACTGATTAACAGACGTTTAATAAGTCAGAAGGATGAAGCATCGGACAGAGGTGCAGATCAGAAAGCATTCAGCCAGGCGTAGAATTTGAGTCTTATGATTATGAAGCAGTTGTTTGCTGCTTGTTTCCGTCTCGAAGTGATGGGGGGGCTCTGTGTAAACATAAAGGAATCATGTATAACTTGCTCTGCCATTGAGCAGTGACAATGAAGACAAGTTTTCATATCTTCCATCCATACAGCAGCTATTTTAATGAGTACTTACTATACTCCAGATGGTGGAAATGCAGCCCTGAATGAGGTGGGCAAAGCCATGGGCTCAGAGAGATCGTTTCCTCCGTCTGCGGCCTCCCTCCTTTCTGCCACAGGTTCCAGCAGACCCTGTTTTCCTGTGTTTCCAAGTCTCCTTTTAACCATGATCCAGGAATTTCCACGTCTCAAAAATCCCATTCCAAAGGGAATCTGCATTTCACCCTTCAGAAATGGTCTATCTGCTGCCAGGGATGCATTAAACCCCCAGAAGTGTTGGGCCTGTATTGACTCAGGATTGATAAGGAAACCAAGGGCTCAGTCCTTTGACACCGTCAGCATGACATCAGCAGAACAGGTCTGGCCAGAGTGCAGTCACACAGGAGCACCAGGGAGGCAATCCTGTCCCATCGCCATTTGTAACCTTTCCGGGGTATCAGTTTTCCATCAAAGGGGTACTAGGGGTTCTAGCTTTCGAAAGAAGGAAGAAGGCAGCAGGGAAGAGCTCCTGCTGGTGGTGGGTGCTGGCTTGAAGATGGGGTCCTGTCTGTGTGAGAACTGGCTTCAGGGAGCGCTGGAGTGTTTCTAAAGCACTCGTCTGTATTCGCTCTTTGTCAATTTTACTTCCAAAAGTAATATCAAAGAAAGGATCCTGGAGTTTCCTGAAAATCCCAGAGCTTTATTTTACAGGGAGGGGTAGCATAGGACAGCAAGAGTGACCCACTGGGACTGAGGTAATTAACCAGGCCTGGGACCACCCCTCAAATCTTTATGTGCATAGGAACTCCCTGGGGCTCTTGTTAAAATGCAGATTCAGACTCAGCAGATCTGGGGAGGTGCTCAGGAGTTTGCATTCTAACAAGCTTCCTAGTGACTGCCTCTGCAGCAGGTTTCTGACCACAGGTGGACAGCCCCGCCCGCAAAAGATTGTTTCTCTCACTCACCTTGTCTGGAGCTAGATGTTGAAGTGTGATTTGATAAAATGAGCAGTGTTAAATCTGTCTTCATCTTCTGACAGTTCTCCCCTCCCCATCCTCACCAGCCACACTGACCCTCCCCACTGGCCAGGATGCCAGGATTCACCTTCCCAGCCCACAGGACTCAGAACCTATCTGCTGCCAGAAGCCCAAGTAGTGGGGTCAACTCCCCCAAGCACCCCTTACACCTTTTTCCTGGGCTGCATTTTTCCTAAACAAGGGCCTCCCTGGTTGACTGGGGAGGAGAGGGGACCTATGGCAATCATCAGTTTGCAACCTGGAAGCTGTTGTTTTCCAAGCATGGGAGATGGTCCAAGCAAAGCCTCAGCAATCACGTTGCACCAGCTGAGGTCCATTGAGGCCCCTGAATTTTTTCCTTAAGGGAGAGGGCTCAGGGAACCCAGGTTTATCCTGCCTTTCTGTGAACCTTTGGTGCTGGGCTCACCCTGTTTAGGATAGGACTGACCTGGTCCTAAACATTTCCAACCTCTTGATCCCAATATACATTTTAAAGAAGCTAAATTAAAAGGTCAAAAAGAAGAAAAAGTGCCAAGGAGATTCCTGTTTGTTGAGTTTTGAAAGGGGTTTGAATGTCCTCCTTCTGGAAAAGACCTGGGCCTCTTGTGATGGGCACTGGGAATGGATTCCCCCCCCCCCCACAGAATTTGACCTGATGCTGATGTGGCACTGCCTGCCAACACATGAGAAAAAGACCACCCCCCGGAGAGAGAAAACTGAACCCCCAGACAACACCCAAATTACCCCGTTAATAAACACACCGTTTCCCTTGCTCTGTCACCCAAATATCTTCCAACATACATAATAGGAAACATTGAAGAATTAAACCTTGTGTCTCAAAGGTGAGAAGAATTTAAAAATTCAGGCTATTTTCTTAAGGCTTATTCTATTTGCAATATGCACTCACAATTAGTGCTAAGACCCCCTTTCCCTTGCTGGGAGGGTTTCATTCTGAGAAGGGCTCCTTTCTTCCAGGTAAGAACTGCTAAAAGGTTGGGAATGCATCTTTTTTGCTGTGGGCAAATCCTTCTTATTTCTACCATATTTATATAAGCCCATGAAGAATTAATGTGGACACAATGCGGATTTTGGACCAAGTGCTCAATCTATGTTTGATGTTAAAGCAGTGTGGGTGGGGGTGAGAAAGCTGATGCGGAGATGGCATTAAGCTGCTTCATAGGTCTATACCTTTCAACATCCCCAGTTTAGCTCCCCCCTTTAAGAACAAAACCTTGGACGCATCATTCCCCTAAGTCTTCAAAATAAAGTGCTGAGTAGATGCTAATGAAGGGGAACATCTGGTCCTGGGGGAGTTCTGTGTCTCAGACCCAGCTCCACACCCCAATCCTTAGTTACATAGAAACTGGGAAAAGAAATCTTATCTCTACTTCCTTGTTTCTTTCATTGTCTCCCTCTTAACATGTTGAATTTAGAAATACGGAAGTTTTCCTTTATGCTCACTCCTCGAGTTCCCTACCCCCAGAATGACTTGGATCTTGGAAAATAAAGAGACGTTGTGGAGGGAGCTAAGAGCAGCCTCAGACTCGATGCTCCAACAGCCTTTCCCACGTGGGAGCTTGCTCCCTTTGCTGCCACAGGAATGGGTCCTTCCTCAGGTCACTTAGCCCTTCAATTCCAGCCCCTGCTCCCTGACCCAAATCTTGACCTCTTTCTGCCTTATGTTCTTTTTCTTACCAGCGGACATCCATCTTCAGTGAGACAGAGAAGACATCAGAAGATGGGGAAAGAAAATGCTCACAGGAAGTGTTCAGCTATTGGTATCACTCGTGCATGTGTGTGTGTGTGTGTGTGTGTCGTTTATCAACAACATACCCAAGGTCATGAAGCGAATGCTCAAATAAACAATAACCTGACGTCAAAATTACGACTAAACTGCAGAACAACTGTGGCTCAGAACCATCTGAAATCCAGCTGCACAGAAGTCCTATAACTAAGGATATACAGAAGAAGCCACGTCGGAGCTGGTAGGAGGGGCAGATTGAGGGAAGGGCTTGCCCCACACCCGGGTGTGGCAGAAATCGGGAGGGCCATCTCAGCCGTGGAGGTCTCCCTAGAGGGGTCCCATCCTCACACCAGGCTCCGCAGCCCAGGGTCCAGGGCCATGAAGAGAATTCCCCATAACCTCCAGCTGTGAAAACCAGCAGAGACTGTCGCAGAGTGAGACAGAAGGCTGCTGGAGTCCCTGGTGTTCCTCTAAAAGGGCAGCAGCTTGAAAGGTGCACGGCCACATCAGGGGGGGCCCTGAATTGTGTGGCTTCAGGGCAAGAGCTGGAGGGGCAGCTTTCTCCCAGACAGGAGTGCTGGCGGGGGCCCTTGTTCCTTTGCTGAGCCCTCCCCCTGCAGGCACAGGCAGGTACCATATCTGAACCTCCATCAGCCTGCAGACTACACTCCACCTAACTTGTGGGCCCACCCAAGCTGCTTCCAGTGGCTTTTCCATATAAATGGCCTGTTTTGGCTCATGCTGTGGACTTTTCTAAAATCTCTCAAAGATTTACAAACCCCAAACAAGCAACATCTGGCCTTGCCATGTCCCGTACCTCTTGCTAGGTGGCCCCAATCCTGGCACTAGCAGCAGCCAGCCTCTGTTTGCAGCTTGGCCTCTCTCAGGCACCTCCAGGCCCAGCACAAGTGACTTTGTAGCTCATGCCAGGTCACCCAGGGCAGGGCGCAGGTTGCAGCTGATCTTGACCTGTAGCTCCTGGGAGACCCCAGAGCTAGTGTACCTGGTAGACAGCTTCAGACCACATCAGAGCACTGCCCGAGCACCTCCACGAGCGACACGCTCAAGGGGCAAACTCAGCATGCACCAGAGCCCTCCTGAAGCGAGTCCTGCTCCTTGGGGGCATCTTCTCTCCACTGAATAGCTAGCTGACAGGCTGCACAGAAATGTTTCTGGGCCTTATGAATCAAAATATACACTTTGTGGCATCTTGTTTTAGAGAAAATGGGCAAGCCCTCTGGAGGAGCATAGATCATATTTGCAAGAGGAGATTCAATACAGGAACACTCACAGGGCAGGAGCAGTTAGCGAGGAAAAAGAAACCACTAAGATTTAATAAATCTGACCTAATTTTAAAAATAAAAAAGTGGATGTCACAGGGCAGTCTTAAAGAACCAGCTAGTACTTAAATTGCTGTGGGTCTTAATTGCTTATGGTCCTCAGGCGGTGAATGGATTGAAACGCAGCCTCTCTGTGGCTAAGCTTAATTAATATTTATGACTGCAGAAGAAAATTAAATAAGGTAAACGGTGTAATTTTAAACAGCCTGTGGTCACGGTTAGCAGGACTCACAGCAAATTCAGAAGTGAGAAAGAAGTGAGAGCGCTGTGGGGACTGATGGTGTGGTTTCAGTTTTCTTCATTTCCCCACCATTTTTTATGTGGTGAGACCTTTAATACTGACATCTCAGAATGCTACAGCGACTACTTCACTTACTTTTTATGCAGGTTTTCTTTTTCTTTGTGACTGATTGTCTGAAGGAAGGTTTTCACTTTCGAGGAGGCATCTATAATTGCTCTGTTGGGTGTCTCTAGGGTGTGTATGTGCCATTTACTGATTCTCTGCATTGTTCAGTCATTTGAGTTTGTCCATCTTGGGAGCTGAGGATTAATGAGGCAGCATCAATTCCTGAAATGGGGACCCCAGGCCAGAAAGTTGGTTCAGCTTCTGCATGCTAATAGATGTCCATTGCATGGATGGACGGACGGGTGGATGGACAGATAGATGGATGGGTAGATGGAGGAATAGAGGAAAGCTGCTATGGGACTTTGATTTAAAAATTCATAGTTTGCCTGTGAGGACTGGTTTTGGAGGAATAACATCAGATTACAACAAATCTTAGGTGAGTGCTTTTTGGATTTCAGTTGATGGCTCATTAATATGTCATGGCTGCAGTTTATTAAACCTATTATTAAATCAAGGAAAGGAATAGAATGGTTAGAATCAGCACATCCAGGATCCTGGCTTGTGCAAGAAAGAATTCACAAATGAGTCTGAGTGAGCACAAAAGCAAGTTTTATTTAGGTAGAGAGAAAAAAGAGGCCAGGATGTAGGTTCCTGGAGACAAGATCAGGGAGAAAGCCCCGGACTCACGGCTGCTGCCCTCTGCTCCCCTTGTTGCAAGTCTCACAGGGCGAAGGTACATGTCTGAGTGGCTGTGGGCGACTCTCGAGTGAGTTGTGCACCAAGATCAGTCAGTTTTGGGGATTTTATGTGTTTCCAAGCATGAGTTGTTTCTGAACTTTGTGGTGCCAAATTCTGACTCTGCCTTCTGGTTGAGAGGGGCTCTTGTTCCTAACAGGGTTCATTCCAGAAGTGCCATGGCCTCCGTCTCCCTTGGCTCCCCTTCCACTGGTGGTGTCGGTTTTTATTATAATGATGGTATAGTGAGCTTTGGGCTTGTTCTCTGGACAGTTTTTCCTCCATCTTGGAAGGACCTGTTTTTAGCCAGTTCTTGCTGTTGTTGACATCTGTGACCACTGCAGGAGTTTTCTGCAGGAATTGTTCTCTCTTTAATCATACTCGGAGCTGGGGGCTCTGGTGAGAAGACCTGGCAACTTACCAGCCCGTGAAGTCTGCTTCTACTTCATCATTTCACTTGCAGGAGTTTTCCAAGTTCTTTCTATCCTGACTTAAAATGAAAATATAGACCTGGGGGTCAAAAGGTCTGTGTCTTAGTTTTGGCTTCCTCAGAAGTAGATCCAAGGGTTTGAGTGCAAGCAGGATATTTGGGCCGCTTGCACTAAAAAGGAGTTGGGAAGTTACTCAGAAAGGGAAGGCAGCCACTAAAGGACAGGTCATCAAGCTAGTTTCTACCATAGGCAACTGAATCTTAACCTGTTGGGACCTCTTGGAGGCAGAGTAGAACTGGTACCTGAGATATATTCCGATTTAATGGGGAAGGAGCTGAGGTATTTATCCACCCATTCCGGCCAGTTGTTGATGGACAGCTGCTTCTGGGGAGCCTTACTGCTCTAGGCACTTCTAATCCTGGGTAGGAAGGGCAGAATTCTGCTTCCAGAGGACACCTCAAGCATAAAGGTACAGATGCTAGAAGATGGAAGTTGGGCTTAGGGGATATATTTAGGGCCCTGACATCATTTGCTTAAGTTCTAATGTCTCCATTTTCTAATGGCAAGAGCTTAGAGGCCGAATGCCCATGAGCTTCGGCTGCTGAGTGATAAAACAAAGATAATGCTAAGTGCCTCATAATGGTTGTGAGCTTTAGGCGTGGTGTTGCTTTAGTTCTTGACTAGTATCTTTAAGAATGAGTGATGTGAAGGAAAGAGACAAGTAGCTATATAACAATATTAATGGTTATCACATGCCCTGGACCCCAGAATTGCATTCCCTAGTGTGGAGAGGACATGGTCCCCCTCCAACATCTTCAAGATAGGATCACCTCCATTCACCAAAAGTTCTATTTTGCCAACAACCTCTAGAAATACTAAATGAGCTATTCAGGAAAATACCTCAGAATTTAGTAATATTATTTCCCCACCTTTTAGGGATAACATCTAGGAACCGTGAGGTCAATGTCAGCTAGAGAGCTAAGGGGATTTAGAGCCCTTCTGTCCCCACGGCAATGCTCACTGAACACCAGGCCTTGTTATTACTTGAAGGAAGGCAGGTAGAAATACGTAGTTTGAGCAGAAACCCTCTAAAATGATGCATTTCCAACACTCAGTGTGAAAGAGTCAGCTGAAGTATTGAGTAATGTTGAACTATGTTCCTTATTAAGTAGAAGGTAAACTATTGCTTTGCTTCCTGGAGACATGATTCATGCAGTGAAAGGGGACTCATGATAAAATTATATCTCCATGGAAAATCCTCATAGTAAATGCTGAATCTCTGGCTGCTCCCTAAACTCTGGAAGCCAGAAAGTACAATCCACTGGGGGCTCAAATAGAGTACAGATCACAGAGGAAAGCTCTTATAATTTGACTCTCAGCACTTTTGTGCAAATACCTGAACTGTGAAAATTCCCACCATGTGTGAGGAGGGACATCCCATTTTCAGGGCCATTTCTACAAAGTACTGATGGAATTTCTCCCGTCCTTATAAGAACTCTCACTCCCTGAGTTTCAGATTTACTTTTAACAAAAAGCCTTTGATTAGATCCCCATGAGGCTAATGGGACCTTAAATCAATCACAAGGTCCTTCAGAATGTATCTGGAATTTCCACCCTCTCTTTATTTTTATCACTATCCCAATAGTCCTTCCCATAATTGAATTTTATGTTCTAGACATTAATCATCTAGATGTTACCTAGACTTCTGAATCTAGATAACATCTGGAGGACTACCTCCCATTTCCTAGTCTCGTACTGGATAATACAAAAAGCCTTGACTTCCTCTGGTTAAAAAATTACACGCACACACTTGAGATATTACATACGTTATGATCTGAGCATAAAAGAAAGGGCTGAGCCTTTGATTCATATTATATTCAACCACCAGTACAGCGGTGCTGAGGGGATTTGCATGTTTAAAGGAGTGTTCAGAAGAGCAACCGGCATAATGAATTCTCCAGGGGTCTTTGCAGAAGAATTGGTATTCATCCCGATGGCTGGTGTCTGCTGCAGGCCCTGTGCCCTCCGAGCGTGCCGACCGGACGTCAGTGCGCACCAGCAGCCCTCGCGAGGCAGCGGAGTGGAGCCTGCATTTTGGCTGCACTTGGGGGGCAGGAAACGTGGGCTGAGTGGCGCGCAGGCCGCACCGACTGGTGGGGGGGGGTGTGTGCAGTTGTTGCGGGATGGGTGGTGGGGATGGTCCCTTTTCTGAAACAATCTCTTTAGCGGGGAATATCTTCTTTTCTAGAGTTTGAAAACCCAGAGGTATCCTTTTTATGGTTTTAGGTAAGCAGTTGCATGGATCGCTTCTTTTTCTTGTGGGAAAATGTGCTGGAGAATGGGACGGGAACCTTTGGTTGTCAGATTGGTAGGAAATTCTACATTAAAATGCTCCATGGTCTGGCCCTGGCCAGTGTGGTTCAGTGGTTAGAGTATCAGCCTGCACACCAAAGGGTTGTGGGTTCAATCCCCAGTCAAGGGCACATACCTGGGTTTCCCACCCCGGTTGGGGTACATGTAGGAGGCAGCCAATCGATGTGTTTCTTTCATATGGATGTTTCTTTCTCTCTCTCTTTTCCTTTCCCTCCCTCCCTCCCTCTCTCTCTAAAAAAATCAATGGAAAAATACCCTTGTGTGAGGATTAACAACAACAAAATGCTCTATGGTCTGTGCTAAAACTGTAGGATTCCAGTACCTGTAATACCTATGGTTGAGTTTACTTAAAATTTTACAAGAAAGGGTAAAGGCACCCGACTAGTGCGTATTAAATCACTGTCTCTCAAAGAGTTTCCTGAAAAGGAGCTGGACTGGGGTCTGGGAAAAACCTCAGCTTTGTTTTAGCCTTAGTCATCAGCACCAGCTTTTCTCTGCAACTGTGTCAACACGGTAGGCAGGACCTTCTCTGTTAGTCGCCACCTTTGATGTCTCAGGATTCCTGCCTCTCTGTCCCCACAGGTCCTTCATCAGCCCCCTGCTGGGCATTCATCTCCCCCAGGGCCCTGCCAGAGGCTCTCATCCCGTCTCACAGGTGGTCTAGGCCAAGAGTTTTCCTCGGTTGAGGAGATGGTAGCGGTAAAGATCATGAGTCTCAGAATCCAGACCTTGACCTGAGTTTCTGCTTCTTGCCTCCTATGAGCTGGGCAGCTTGGTAGGTTACTCAGCCTCCCCAGGATGCAATTTCCTCATCTCTCGAAGAGAATGGTTGTTCCTTTCTCTGAGCACTGACGCCCTCTCGCCAGCCATGCACCCAGCGGTGGCTCCCAGCAGGCCTGCGAGAGGTGTTAATCGGGACCTACGCCAGTACAGGAGGACTTCTCGATACAGTGGCTCTTGCAGGTTGTGGAAACAGCTGAGTGGATTGTCGCTGAATTTTGAAGTGGTCTAACTTATGACACAGGCTGTGTGGTGCCTGAGAAACTCCTTTTGTAGAGCTCCAAGAGTCCCGGGAGGAGAAAAGGGTGGCAACTATATATTGATTTGGAGGACGGTTAATGCTTCCTCCAATGAAACTGGACGCTTCGTTATTTCCCCCTTCTTCCCCTCCCTCCTCCTTGGTCATGGGGGTGTGGGAATCCTAATGTTTGAGGTTGAGATCATGGAGGCACATCCCATTCTCCCACAGAAGTTTCCATAGAAGAACCAATTGTTCTGACTCAGGGCAAGCGATTTTATTATTTTCGTGGTTATTTCTAAAACCAAAGAAACAAGCCTTTCACTGACATTCTCCTTTTCGACAGCTTGGAAAAGACATTGGGAGTAGATTGAATGGCCCAGCTTTGTCCCCAGCTCCGTCTCCTGGGAGCTTGGTGGTCCTGAGTGAGATGCTAATTTTACTGAGCCTCAGGTGCTCAACCTGTTCTATGGTCAGCGGTTGCGAAGGTGATAGGATATTGTAGGAGGACAGATGCTTTGGCCCACAACCTGGTGCTCAGAGACACAAGGAGATGCGAGGTGAAAGGCTCTGAGAATTCCTCCCATAAACCAGTTACAGGTCGTCAGGGCAGAGAAAGGGTTTGGTTCTTCCCAGGGGTTGTTCTTGTTTCCATTTTTGTTTTTACACCTACCAATGGTGACTGGGAGTAACCTCTTATTGAAAATATTAAACCTGCGCCTTCTTAGGCCCTTTGTGAATCACCTTCTCTTTCAATCCATCGACTGTGAAAGTGAACCCATGAGGGAAGGACTAAAGAATTTTTACTAAACTTTACTAAACTTTACTGTGCACACAAGTCACCTAAGGGGCCGGGGCGGGGGGGGGTAGCTTATTCAAAGGCAGATTTTGATTCAGAAGGTCTACGGAGGCCTGAGACTCTGCATTTTGATAAGTTCCTAGGCAATGCCAATCCGCCATTGTAGGGACCAGGCTTTGGGCATAAAAAGTCAAGAATAAAATGGCAATTAACTGGCTTTGGGGCTCAAAGTTCTCTATCTTGAATACATAGCAAGGGAATAATTGGAAAAGCAAGTTTTAGAGAAAGACAAAAAGATGTTTTAAACTCCAAATCTTCCTTCACATATCAAGAATGAAAGCAGAGAGATTCTGACCATAGAACTTTGCCATAAGCTGAGACAAAGGAAGGATGCAGGACCAGATGTTAAACCATTGCCCAGCCAACAGCATGTGGGCGGGAAGAGCCCCTGGTTTCTGGGGGGTGTCCGAGCGATAGAGGAATAGGTGGGGCCCTGGCTACTCCTCCTTAGGGTCAACTCCCAGGAAGAGGGAGGAGTGTGAAAACATCGAGCTGTTTGCTGAGACTCCAAGCCATCTGGGTGAACGCTCCTTCCTCCAACATGGGAGGGTGGCTGTAGAACAGAACGGAAGGAAGTGGGCTTGGGGTGGAGGGTCCTGATCTAGAGTTTCCCCTTCCTCCCCTGCCTCCGTGGAAGGAAGGCAGCCAGGCATTCCCGCGGGCAGGTGCATGGAGTCATGGAATCCATCTTACCCGCTGGGATCGCAGGGTGAGGGGTGGAGGGAACCCTCCAGCCAAGGCTGATTTCAAGCAGGGACTGAAGGTGAACATGCCTAGAACTAAGAGGGTCTGCAGCCCTTGAAGCTGAGTCAGCCATCCTTGTGATCCAGGTAGGGGCTCTGCAGACACTCCAGCCCAGGGAACTCCAGAAGAACCAGGCAGGGCCAGCTTTCCCCGGTGGCCCCTGGGGCTAATGTCTAGACCAAGTAAGAGAAGCTCCTCACCTGGGGATTAGTGGGATCAGGGGCCTCCCCCGTCACCTGAGGATATGTAAGCATTTCTTGAAACTGGAGTCTTCTTGAAGAGGCAGAAGGGAAGGGGTAAACTGCTCTGGTGGGAAGGTGGCTTTTGAGTAAATGTGATAATTGGCTGGCAGAGGCCGCTTAAATAGAGGAGACTGTGTGACTTTTAATTAGCAGGCTGGCTCAGGCTCCTTCCCCCCCCCTCCCCCCCAGTCTTTAGAAGAAATGCAGGTGGGAGGGACTTCAAAGTTGAGTTCACTGATAGGAAATCAAGAAACCAGTTTTTTCTTGGCACATGGAAACAGTGCTGTAGAATGCCACTCCTGCCGCGGCGTCATTCAGTCGATTTAACAGTAAACTGAATCCCATCACTCCAACACGAAACCATTGCATTTCTATTTTTTCCTTGAAGACTGTGACTTCTACATAGATACATATTTTACCTGATAATGATATTATACCTGATCTTTCACTCTCTTTTAAAATTGGACATTGCGTTATACATAGTTTCATGCTCGCCTAGACTTCTTAATCTTTATTTTTATATATTCAGCCTTGCCACTACCATTTATTGAGAAAATGGCAAATACATATAAATACAAATGTACATTTTGTATTTATATGTATATTTTCGTAAATATAAATGTAACATAAGGCATACCTCATTTTATTGCACTTGACTGTTTTACACTTCACAGATGTTGCATTTTTTACAAATTGAAGGCAAGACCTTCCACCAGTAAAAAAGATAACTCACTTAATCGCAGTGGCCTGGAAGCAAACCCTAAATCCTCTGGCGTATGCCTGTCCGTACTAATATGGTCATGTGCTGCTTAACGGTGGGGATACGCTCTGAGAAGTGTGTCGTTAGTCATCAGGTATTTTGTCGTTGCGTGAACATCAGAGAGCGCACTGCTAACACACACCTGGGAGGTGCAGCCTGCTAGACACCGGCTGCGTGGGACAGGCCACTGCTCCTGAACTACCAGCCGGTACAACATGTTTCCGTACAAAGCAACAGGAGAGGCCACATGATGAAAGCGGTAGATGAACCTTCCAGAAACAGCCAGGATGCAGAATGACACGCTAGAAATAAGAAAATAGGTGGACACCGTAACATTCCAGGCACGAAGCAACTGAGAAGAGGGCAGGTGGGGTCTGAGCAGAGATGCTCAGGTTTTGGCAATTTGTCTTTGCCCCCTACCCATAGGTAAATAATTTTTTTTTACATGGTTTGGCATCCTTTATTGTGCGTCCACCTGCCAGATTTGGAAGCATGAAGAGCTGGAGGTCGGAGCTGGAGGTCTCTGCCCTTTCTGAGGCTGTTTGGCATGAGCCTCGTTGGTTCTCCTGACTGCAAGTCATTCGCATATTTATAATAGAGCCCAGGTTCCGAAAGCAGCGCTTGAGAGTCAAGATAGAGGGTGTTGCTGTTAGGAGGAGTCCTGGCCACTCTGTGGCTCCTCAGGCCTCTCCTCTTGAGATAAGCAGGCTCCACAACATCCATTCCTCTTTTTCTGGCCAGTTCTTGGTAACTCTAAATCTTAGGTGTCCGTATGTTTTCCACTTGGTCCTCGCGTTTGGGGGGTGCTATTGCAAGTGCCTCGGGGGTCAGGCCTGAGCTAGTTAGTTCAACTTAACCCTCTGGTCACAAGTGTGAGTTCAGGGGTGGCCTCTACATTCAAAATTAGCCTCAGTGAACATGTGCTGGGGGTGTCTGGGAAAAAAGGGTCTTTGCTTTTCTGAGGAGAGATCTCCACCCTCCCTCCTGGATGCGGTGGGAGAACTTTGCAACCATGAGAGTTGCTAGGAGGTACATGCAGCACTGTATGAAGCTGACCACACAGAGGAGAAAGGAGAACAGAATGAATCCAGGGCCTTAACCACCCTACTATACCTCTGAATCAGACTAACTGGAAAGTTTCCCTTCCTCTGGCCCTCCGGGGATGTGGCCCCTGAAGAGCATGCTGGTGTGAGCTTGGGAGTGGTCTTTCCCAGCAAGGGCTTAGTTGGGTTAGCTGGCATGTTAGCAAAGTAGAACCTCATTGCCAAAAACATAGTAATTCTATGTCTGCACCTTTCATATACCTCACAGCCCAGCAGATGTCACGAATGCCGGTCAATATCCCTCAAACTATCGTCAAATGAAAATGCTTGTTTCCAGTTTGCAAAATGTCTGCATTGGAAAAGTCTGGAGCCTTACAGCAAAGTGGCATTTTTTTTTTCCCCCTAAAAAATGTCTACACCAGGATTACAACAACTATAAGGATTACTGAATAGAAAAATTCCCAAAATTTGGGGGATTGGGATTTGCATTTGCAAAATGATTTGCAACCAGAACTGCCAGGTAGCACTTTATGGAAATCAAGAAGTGGGTTTTGAATATCTAAGTCATTTCCACCCACCCCACCCCTACCGCCCCCAGCATCCAAATCCATAGTAAAATCAACTTTCTAGCTGTCTGGAAGAGATAGAACCAAATGCTCAGAGTAGCTCTTCCGAAAGTTCTGAACTATTTTGATCAAAGTAGGGGCATCAGGGACATAGTCATAGTGAACTGATTTACCTTCATTCTGTAAATCAGCTTATTGCCCAAGAAGCTCCTCAATTCAGTTGTCCTTGCCCTGTGGCCACCTCCTCCGGTTGCCAAAGCTGCTGGCTCCTCCACCCGAAATAACTCTGAACCTGTGGCAGAGGCGTTGGGCTTGGTTTGAGATGGCAGCATTTTCCCACCCATTTCTCCATTCAGGATTTCCTTCCTTCAAAGGACACTTTGTATAGCTCGTGTTTCCTTCCCCTGCTTGTTTGAATCTAAAATGAATCTGAACTAAAAGTACTTGTTGAGTGGTTATGCTCCCAGCTGTAATTTGGAGTCAAGGTATGAATATTTTATACTCAAAGAGTCACTGAAGATTTATAGGAGGTTTTTAAAAATAAATGAATACACTCATTTTTGTTGGCATAGGTATACTATAGCTGGGAGAAAACAAAAATACAGGACAAGCCCTCAGTCATTCGTCTTTAAAAAACGAACCTGGACTTGTGTTTTGGGATGATCGGGAGTAAGTGGTGAGCACACAGTGTCCTTGGAGGAAAGAAATGCCAGGATGAAGGAGCACTGCGTAGGAAACAAACACAAAAGCCACCCAAAGGCTCCCATCTCCCCTCGAACCCACCCAGGGTCCAGAGGTGTCGTTTCAGAGGTGCCCTTCATGGCCTGGCAGGAATTAGGTGTCAGGCTGGGGAGCCAGTATTCAGATGCCTGTGGCTTCCTTTCACTACAAAAATAGACTTGAAAAATAATCCAGCCTTTGGCAAAGTCCCTTCCACGATGGAGCGACCTGAGTAGCCCCTTCACTCTGCTGTGTTTGCCTTTGCAGCGAGCCCGCAGCGTGGTGAGCTCATAGGCCGCTCAAAGGCTGAAACAGAACATTAATACATCTTAACGAAGCACTTCCTTTCCTTCTTCTACGAATCTGTGAGGGTTTTTCTCTTAATGACATCTACTGGTTACAGGGAGGGTCCTGTTATGTAATTTTCTTTAGCTTTAAAGAACTCAAAAGTGGAGAGAAAGCACCTGGGCTCTTTAACCCCTAAGCACGACCACGCTGAGGATCACAGTTACCCCAGAAGCTCAAGCTTTCCTGTCCCAAAGATTCCCGTGGAAGGACACTCCAGCCACGCCATTTCTGATGTTCGTTAAGTACTAAGAACATTTTTAAATTGTGCCTGATGCATATTGATTCTCTTATAATGCCCTAATTTTACCCTTGGCAAACTATGTGGAAATTTAGAAGAAAAAAGGGAACTTTCTAAACTTGTATGGGTGGCTGCCGAGATCATGACCACCTGTGGGGTGTTGGGCACATTGCCCACAGTAAATGTTCTTAAATGATAACAATTCATTCTTTTTCCCTTCATCCCTAAGGGTTTCATTCCTAATGTCTAATCTCTATATCCTTTCTGTAGATTCAGCCTGCAAGACGTTTGTAAAAATTCAGATGTCTGCAATATAAAAAAAACCCCACACATGGCAAAGATTTAAAAATTTCCTAACATGTAGCATTGACCAAAATGTGGCTAGAACTTGGCTATTAAGACTGGGTGTGAGAATAAAATGGGTATAACCTTTGAGGCTAGATTGGCAGCACATTCTACCTCATAACAACTCTTCTAGTTACTTATCCCACAGCTGTAGAGAAGAGCAAATATTTATTATTTCATTTATTGTGACAGAAAACCATCGAAACAACTTCTGTGCTAATCAACAGGGAACTCCTTACAATAACTAAGAAATATTTATAGAAAGGAATAGTATGCGGCCATGTAAAAGGACAAACTAATTGGAATGTGTAGACATTGAGAGATAGCCAAGAGGTAGCCTTGAAAAAAAGAAAGAAGCCAGAACAGTGTGTATAGTTTAATCCATTGTACATTTGCAGACAATTCCTGAAAGGACTGATAAGAGATTGTAGTGTCTGGTATTGTTTTAGGTATGGAACTGGAGATTTGAGCGGAGAAGAGGGAGAATTTACCTTTTGAATTTTATACCCTTTTGAATTACTTTGGTTTTTAAAAAGCATTATGTATGTATTCATTTATTATAATCAAGCTTGTATAATTTTTTAGTAAACAAAAAAATCCATCTGTGGCCGTGACTCTACATCTCCTACATTAATCAAGACCACTTCCTGTTTACCACCGTTCGTGTTCCCCCAAATCATCTCAGTTTTCTGACAACCTCTTTTTGGCTGAGTTTCTTAAGCACAAAGGACAAGTCTTTACTCCCAGTGTTCCTGTGCTGAAGCCTTTCCTGGAACATAAAAGGTGTTAAGTGTTCTGCAGAGCACCGAGGGGCTGATTGTGATCCTGATTCTTCATTCCCAAGTTGTGTTTTCCTGGGATCTCGAAACACTTTAGCCACGTTAGCAGTCCTGTCAACCTTCATTAATGTCACTGTATTAGTTTTACATTTCTGCATAGGAAATTATCACAAACTTGGTGGATTAACACAAGATAAATTTATTGCCTCACAATTTCCGTAAGCAGGAGTCCAAGCACAACTTACCTGATGCTTCAGGATATCTCACGAGGCTAAATTCAGGGTGTTGGTCAGGAGCTGTGATCTTGTCTGAAGGCTCAACCAGGGTAAGATCCCCTTCTAAGCTCAAAATGGTGGCAGAATTTGGTTCCTTGCCACCCATTGAATTGAGGGACTATTTCTACCTGGTTGTTGGCTGATGACTCTCTCAGGTCCCTTACTTCACCAAAGCCAGCGAGGAGAGTGTCCACAACTCTTGTAAGGCAGTCACGGCAACGACAGCTCATCTCTCATTTATTGGTTAGAAGCAAGTCACAGATTCTGCACAAACTCATGGGGAGATGAATATACAAAGGCATAGCAATCAGGAGGTGGGGTCATTAGGGACCACCTTAGAGCCAGAAGAGTTGTGAACTTGTGTGATTGACCTTGGGGTAGCCTAAAAGGAACTCCATCAGAAAGATCTTTTTTTTTTTTTTAATTTAAGTTCTCAATTACCATTGACATTCAATATTATGTTGTATTAATTTCTGGTGTAGACAATCATATACTTTACGGAGTTGTCCCTCCTATATTTGAAATACAGATCTGGTACCATGCATAGTTATGACCATCTTCCTTATATTATAATTTACAGCCCTGTGACTATGTTGTAACTACCAATTTGTAGTTCTTAATCCCTTCACCTTTTTCGCCCAGTCCCATAACACCCTTCCCCTCTGGCAACCATCAGTCTGTTCTCTCTATCTGTGAGTACGTTTCTATTTTGTTTGTTCATTTATTTTGCTCTTTAGATTCCACATATAAGTGAAATCATATGGCATTTGTCTTTCTTTGCCTGACTTATTTCACTTAGCATAATAACATCTAGGCCCATCCATGCTGTCACAAGTAGTAAGATTTCATTTTTTTATGGCTAAGTAATATCTCATCGTATATACGTACCACAGCTTTTTTATTCTGTCATTTGTTGATGGAGGGTTGGGTTGCTTCCATATTTTGGCTGTTGTAAATAACGCTGCAATGAACATGGAGGTGCGTATATTCTTTCAAATTGGTGTTTTCGGTTTCTTTGGATATATACCCAGAAGTGGAATCACTGGGTCATAAGGCAGTTCTATATTTTACTGAGGAACATCCATACTGTTTGCCATAGTGGCTGCAGCAATGCGCATTCCCACCAACAGTACATGAGGGTTCCCTTTCTCCACACCCTCACCGATGCTTGTTGTTTGTTTATTTGTTGATGGAGCCATTCTGACAGGTGTGAAGCAATGTCTCATTGTGGTTTTAATTTGCATCTCTGATGATTAGTGACATTGAGCATCTTTGCATATGTCTGTTGGCCATCTGTATGTCCTCTTTGGAGAAGTGTCTATTCAGGTCCTCTGCAGACTTTTTAATGGAATTGTTTTTGTGTGTGTGTGCGTGTGTGTGTTCAGTTTCATTGGTTCTTTATAAATTTTGGATATTAATCCCTTATTGGATGTATCATTGATGAATGATCTTCCCCAATTCAGCTTTGTTAATGTCTTTTAGCTTTGTTAATGGTTTCCTTTGCTGTGCAAAAACATTTTAGTTTGATGTAATCTCATTTGTTTTTTGTTTTTGTTTGTTTGCTTGATTTCTTGCCCAAGGAGATATGTCAGAAAAAAATATTGCCAAAAGAAATGTCAGAGAGCTTACTGCCTATGATTTCTTCTAGGAGTTTTATGGTTTTGAGTCCTACATTTAAGTCTTTAATCCATTTTGAGTTTATTCTTGTGTATGGTGTAAGAAATGGTCTAGTTTAGTTTTTTGCATGTATCTGTCCAATTTTTCCAACATCATTTATTGAGCAGACAATTTTTACCCCATTGTAAATTCTTGTCTCCTTTGTTAAATATTAATTGACCGTATAGGCATGGGTTTAATTTTGGGCTTGCTATTCTGTTCCATTGATCTACGTGTCTCTCTGTATACCAGTACCATGTTGTTTTGATTATTACAGCCTTGTGGTATAGTTTGATATCAGGTAGCATGATTCTTCCAACTTTGTTCTTCTTTCTCAGGATTGCTGTGGCTATATAGGGTCTTTTATGGTTCCATATAAAATTTTGGATTATTTGTTCAAGTTCTGTGAAAAATGCCATTGGTATTTTGATAAGAATTGAGTTGAAAATATTAGATTGTTTGGAGTAGTGTGGACATTTTAACAATGCTAATTCTTATATGCTTGCACATATTTCTATCTTCTTCAGTTTCTTTCTTCACTGTCTTATAGTTTTCTGAGTACAGGTCTTTTACTTCCTTGGTTAGATTTATTTCTAGGTATTTTTTAATCCAGTTGTAAATGGGATTATTTTCTCTTGCTAATAGTTCATTACTGTTATATAAAGTGCAACTCATTTATAATATTGATTTTGTATCTTGCTACTTTACTGAATTCATTTATTAGTTCTAGTACTTTTTTAGTAGAATCTTTAGGGTTCTCTCTATATAGTATCATGTCGCCTGCAAATAATGACGCTTTTTGTTTTTTCTTCCTTTTCAATTTGGATGCTTTTTTTTTCTTCTTGTCTGATTGCTGGACCTAGGACCTTGAATACTATGTTATCTACAAGTGGTGAATGTGGACATCTCTGACTTGTTCCTGAGATTAAAAGAAATGCTTCTAGCATTTCCTGTTGAGTATGATGTTAACTGTGGGTTTATTATATATGATCTTTATTACATCTTCATTTCTGTGTTGTTGAGAGTTTTTATCATAGATGGGTGCTGGATTTTGTCAAATACTATTTCTGCAACTACTGATATGATCACATGATTTTTATGCTTCATTTAAAAATATATATATATCTTTATTGATTTCTGAGAGAGAAAGGGAGAAGGAAAGAGAGAGCTGAAACATCAGTGATGAGAGAGTCATTGATCAGCTGCCTCCTGCATGCTCCCGACTGGGGATCGAGCCACAACCCTGACGTGTGCCCTGACCGGGAATTGAACCCCCATCTCCTGGATCCTAGGTCAATGCTCAACCGCTGAGCCACGCCTGGCCGGGCTGCTTCATTTTGTTTATGTGGTGTATCATATAATTGATTTGTGGATATTATACAAGCCTTGCTTCACAGGAATAAATCCTGCTTGATCATAGTATATGATCTTTTTAATGTGTTGCTGAATTTAGTTTGCTAATATTTTGTTGAGGATTTTAGCATCTATGTTCATCAGAGATATTGGCCTATAATTTTCTTTCTTTGCAGTGTCTTTATCTGAAATCAGGAAAATGCTGGCTTCATAAATTGAGTTTGGGAGTCTTCTGTCCTCTTTAGGTATTTTTCTTCTTTGAATGTTAGATAAAATTCACATGTGAAGTAATCCATTTCAGGACTTTTATTTGTTGGGAGTTTTATTTTATTTCATTATTACTGTTTTGATTTCACTCATTGTAATTGTCCTGTTCAAATTTTCTGTTTCTTCTTGATTCAGTCTTGGAAAACTGTCTGTTTCTCGGAACTTATCTATTTCTTCCAGATTGTCCAGTTTGTTAGTGTATAGTTGTTCATAATATTTTCTTATAATCCTTTGCATTTGTGTGGTTCTCACTTGGGCATCACAATGTCTGAAAACAACTACCTGGTCAAATGTGAATGCATTTTCTAAACCAGATTATTAGTAGAATGTCAATAAAAATAAATTTATTAACATTCTTGCATTAGGAAGAAGCCTTAATAAAAACACAATTTTACCATAATTAGATTGAAATAGTTCAGCACTGTACACATAATCTGAAAAGATCTTACTTAAGCTCACACAGTGTACTGAAAAAGTCGCTATTGCAAGCGTTTAAGAAGAAATGGATTTCTAATATTTGATTTTTCATAGTGTTTATTTAAAACTTAATTTTACCATGAAAATTTGCATTAAATGAGTCATTAAGGCAACACCTTTCTCATTACTGTAACAAGAAGACACATTCAAACAAAGGCATTTCAGAGTGCTTAGGGATTGCCAGAAGTCCATACCTGCAGGCTTCCTTTGAGCCGGTTGGTGCTTTTTGCCCTTGTTTGAGGGAAACTTCTCTCCCATTTATAGAAATGAACACTTTAAATCAATGTTTAAGGCCTGTTTTTCTATTGTGCCTTTTCACTGGTTTTCTGTCTAGAGTCAATCTCTGAAAACCAATGTTCTCTTTCAATATTTGTGTCGCTGCTCTGGACTATTGTGGGCAAGGGGGTGAGAGCAGAGGGAGTGGGGGTGAGTCTTACAAGTCCTTTTAATGAAGGGGAGAATGTAATTGCCCAATACCACTCCCAAAGAGACTTGTCCCAGAGAAAGGGATAGCAAGTACACAGCAGAGATATTTTTGCTACTGGACTGGGGACTTTTCAAATAGTGATGTAGATATAAGGTAGACTCTGGTTCAGGTACCTTAACTGACACATTCCTATGGGCTTGGTAGCGTCTTAGGAGTAGTGAGTGATACGTGCTAGAACAACACAGACTCTAGAGTGAGACTGAGACAGACTTGCATTTCTGGGCTATGTAACAAAGGGCTGCTTTCTTAACTTCTTTGACAGTGGCAAAGCAACTATGCCAATGAACTTGGACAAAAAGAAAAATGAAGACACAAGATGCTTTATTAGGCTATGTCCAGTGCCAGCTGTCAGAGCATTTGGCTTGGGCCGCCCTACACACACGAGGATATTCCCTGCCCTCGGGAAGCCTCGAGGCAGATTGGCTTGGCCTAGGGCTCATCAACTTCAGAGCCATGGGTCAACATCTCTCAAATTCTCTCAGCCTTTCCTTCATGATTGCAAAGTGATTGTCCCCACTGTCCCCTTTTGCAATCCCCATGCCTATCACAATTCTTGGTGCATATTATAAGATCCATAGTGAATATATCCTGGATTTGAGCAGGTGATCAGAAGGCAGGGGGCTGTCACTGAGGAGAAAAGATAGTGCAAAAACAAGTTCAAATTGAAAGACCAATTAATACAAACATTTGTAGTTTATGGGATTTAGAGTTTATGGGATGCTTGTAACAAAAGATGCCTCACACCTAAAGGATGGACAGGACAAAAGAAATCCAAAGACACACATCCTTAGAACTGAACAAGGTAGCCAGCACAGCCCCCAGGACACAGTGGATGTGCGTCAAGTGTTGGTTTATTTCCATCCACTTTGTGGCTTAGAGGCACAATGTGATAGTCTAGTAAAAACATGGGAAGCCAAGCGAAACAAATCGGCTTTTATATTCTACGTGGTTCTCTGATATTAATTAGTGTATGATACTTGAAAGGCAGTGATCGAGATTGAACAAACTAGGGTTTAAAATTTAGCTCCTTCATTTCTAGCAGGCTGTCCTTCCTCTTATGGAAAATGGAGTTACTACTGTTACAATGAGGTAACAACCGAGACTCAATTACTCCAGGCCTGCACCAAATAACACCTCATCACCATCATTATTGGACATTTCAGCCCAATAATGAATACCTCGGGCCGATTCTCTGTTGCTCTCCTGTTTCTCCTGCTTCAGATTAAGTTCATTAATCTCTCTGCGCCTCCCTTTCCCCAGTCGTACACTGGCTTGCTGACGTGTTCGGAAGGTATCAGGCGCCGAGTGTGCACAAACAGTTCGTACCAGGAAGCTGAAGCCCGATCCTGGGTCGCTCGGCTGATACCTGGCAGGTTGCTGGCCTTTTCCTACAAGTTGCTCCCTTATCTCTGCAGTGGGCACCACCAAGCTGGCCTTCCTTCCCAGGGCAGCTTCTTGGAGGAGCTCCTAGCTGGTGATAAAGCGCTTGACAAACACGGCGTGCGGAACCGTATCTGGTGGCGAGCTTGAACCAAAGGTGAGGTGTTGATAAGAAGGAGGAGGGTGACAAATTTCTGATAGCCACCCTGGGCTATTATGAGCAAAGTCTTTCCTGGATATTGCCATGCAGCGCCTGGTGATCCCAGTGTTTAGAACTGCCAATGTCTGGTGATAATAATTTCAGGTTATTGTAGTTTTAAAATTCTCTACAAGCCATGAGCCCCTTGATGACATATACCCTGGTTCCCAGAGTGTTCTAAGTGCCCTGCGTTCATTAATGCATTTAATTCTCCTGACTACCAGTATCCCCATTTGACTGATGAGGCTCAGAAAAGGTAGATAACTAGCCCCAGGCCACAGTTAGTGGGCAGCCCACCCGAATTTGAACTTGAATCCAAGTAGTCTCTTCTCTGAGACTGCACTCATGACCAGGGTTGCCTCACTGTCTCCAAAAAACACATTTTGGTGTGGAAATAATTCACATTTTCACTGTTGTCTGTGTAATTCCGCCCCTTCTCTCTCTCTTTCTCTTTTTTTCTTTTTAAGTTCAGAATGCATTTGCGAAGCACAACAGACCCGAATTCTTCATCTCCAGGGAACTGCTATAGGGCCTGAGACCTACAACTTTCTCAGTTCACACTTGAGAAGATATATTTCAATAAAGAACCTGAATGTAGAAGCCAGACTGATGCAAGGGCTGTAAAGGAAACATTTTAAATTCTTCTTCTGAAAAGACTGTGAAAAGCACAGAAATCAGAAAAAGAGTTCCAGAAAGATGTAGCAGGACGACTTAGCAAAATATCACATAAATGACTACTTTTGACTCTGTGAAAGCCTCTCCCAAGTAAGGGAAGCCATTGAGCTGCTCGTATGTTTTTGTTTTTCCTCCTATAACCCAGTCATTAAAATGTCCCAGGGAGTCTTTGCTCAGTGGCACGGTGAGCTGGGTGGAGAAGAGAGGCCTCTTGTTAGTCATGCACACACCTCAACGCTCAGGAGCCATGAATCAGGCTGTTCAAAAAATTGCTCTTTCCCTCACGTAATCCCAAGTGTACCCGTCACACAAATGACATTAGCTTTCCGTAATGTAATGGTTTTGCTCGTATACCTCAACACAAGCTTCTTCCACGAAACCATTCCAAAAAAGAAATAATAAAAGAAAATAAAAGCAGGTGGGAGCAAACTTAGTTTTAACCAAGTCTCTTTAAATCATCACAGTCTTTGTCTGTTGACCAGGTGTTCAATCATTTTTTCCAGTTTAGATTTTAAGGGCATTACAAGAGAGAATGTCAGCCAGTCGATTCTGTTGCATACATAATTTACCAAACACATACAAGGCAGATTGAGGAAGCATAACCACAGAAAAATCAATGGCAAATCACTCATGTGTGGGTGGATTTTTACTTCATTCATGCTGCACTACTCTGATATAAAACAATTTTTTAAATTCTGTGATAAACATTAGGCTCCCCAGTTATATAAAATACTTAACTAATACAATTTCACTTTTCAGCTGTTTTTTCTGGGCTTCTGTAGAGAGCCACAAGGTCTTGAACTTCTCAGTAAAGGGGACACATGGAACCTCCTCACTTAGCAAATAGAACTATCACAGGGCAGAAGAGTAACCCTCATGTCTGCAACCTCACGGGGTTGCTCCACCTCCCCGACAAAAAGAAAAAAGAGACACAAATACGGCATGAAAGGCATTACTTCTTCGTGACATGTAACTTTTTACATGCTAGTTTTTTGCAATAAATGCCAAGTTCTTGAATTGAAGACAGTGCGTAGGGCGTAGGAGCACAAGGGAGATTAGAAAAGATAGAATGTGCGGTGAAGAACTGGAGTTTATCTTAAGTTAATGACAGAATCAATTTTTTAAAGCCCCAAGTAGGTGAATTAATGTGTGTGCGTGTGTCTGGTTTAAGTCTGTCTGGATCTCAACAGAGGACAGAATATCAGGTTTTCTTTATTTGCTCTAAAGACGAAACAATAACCGACAAATCGTTTCTCAAAGGATTAGGCCCAGCACAAAGGGGCCGTCCTGGCTGGTGCGGTGCAGCTACTAGGAGCGGTTACCTAGGAGCGTCGGGGAATTTCTCCTCCTGGGGCTGGGCTTGGGATGCGGCGCAGAGAGCGGGACTTACCTCTAGATGATCTCGGTGCGGCCTTGCCTTGAGTGAGCCACAAAGCGTTCAGTCTCCCCCGATCCGTTCCATCTTGGGGCCCCAAGATGATAAAGGCAGAACGAACCTCTGGTGCCAAGATGGGCCACGTTTTGGCTGAACCGTCCCTGCGAGACAGCGTTTGCATTTGCAGGAGGCCTCCGGCTAGTATTGTGATCGGGGCAGGGCTGGAGCGACGTAAAGTGCTATTGGCGTGAGGCTGAATTTAGTTTTCACCCGGTGTCATTCTCCAGAGGAGCACACTTCGCCCTTCCAAAGGGGTGCATTCATCTGGGCAACATTTTTGGTCAGTAGGTATTATTATGATAATACCTGGAGTTTGCTTAGCACCCCCACCCCCTTTGCAGGCGAGGTCAAAGCCAGTTGGGCAGTCAGTCAACGACATTTATTAAAGTCTCTTAGTGTGCAGCGCTATGTGTTAAATCACTGTCAGACCCCAGCAGCCGGGTCTTCACCACACGCCAGACGAGCCTCTGCCTCCGCGGCGGCCAGCGGGCCACATACTCGCCCGCGGGCTGCACCCCGGCCTGACTCGCACTCCTCGGCTTTATTCGTCCCATTTACTTGGGGCTGCGGCAGAGCTCTCTACATGTCAGCTTGGAGAGTCCTCCCTCCGGGCCCTGTCTGGGCCGGACAAGCCACAAATATCCTCTCCAGGGCTCAGGCCTCTGAAGCTGCCCAAGCAGTTAAAAGCGGGAAGGAGAAAATTGCCTGGAAACGAAAAGGAGGAAAATGACAGAATTAACTGAACATTTTAACCGAGACAAGGCGAAGGCGGGTTTCCGAGGGCCGGGCTGTGCTCTCGCCCCGTCTGCCTGCCCGGTGGAGAGGGCGCTGGGCTGGGCCAGGCTGCTGGGGCCCTGCGCTCTCCGCAGGCTGGCGGGAGAGAGCCCGGGGCCAAAGGCTACACGGCGGGAAACTTTTCAAATGACATAAGACATGAGTCAAGCTCAGCGGCTAAGCATCAACCAAGGATCCAGGGGACTGAGGTTCGATTCCTGGTCAGGGCACATGCCCGGGATGCGGGCTCTAACCCCAGCAGGGGGCGTGCAGGAGGCAGCCGATCAATGACTCTCATCATTGATGCTTCTCTCTCTCCCTCTCCCTTCCTCTCTCTGAAATCAATAAAGAAAATATTAAAAAAAGAAAGAAATATGAGTCGACTGTTGAAAAATAGAGCTAAGTAAACAGAAAAAATAATTGATGGCAGCCATTCTCATTTTTATGATATCCACTCAATCTATTTTTTCTGTATGGGTCTGTTTCTCTGTGTAGCTAAAATTGTATTATTAAGTATAGGACTATTTTACATACATGTCATCACATGAAGCAAATGGTTAAATTTTAAAGGGCCCTTTGATCTTCTGTGTTTTTCTACATACAACTTGGATAGCATGCCTTTAGATTTCTAAAACTGTGCTCCAAGAAACACTGGCATTAACTGAACAATATTTAAGAGCCTCATTAAGAAGCAATTCAGTTTTATGACGTTATAAAATGCCAAAATATAAATTTATTTTCAAAGACGCATTTGTTATTTTGTTTTGAGTTGCTTTTCTAAGCAATTTTTCATTTATTTTCACATAAACAATTATATTTTTGTGTTCTGAGGTCCATCCATTAGCAACTGCCATGAACTATGAGTAGCAAAGTCTTCCCAAACAGTGGCCTACATATCAATGGTGTTAGTTTATTATGTAAAACAATTTCTGCATCCAGATAGTTCAAGGCTGGCCTGAGAACTTCATAATGTCATCCAGGACCAAAGTTTCTACAAGCTGGCAGTTCCGCCAACCGTGATGGGTGGTCTTGTCCTCAGGATGCAGTATGGTGCCTCCTTGTCATTGCACACAGCAGGAAGGGGAATGAAGGACTCACCCCTCACCTAAGGTTTCCGTTCACACGTCATTAAACTAAAATTAGTGCCATGGTCACTGCTGGCTGTTAAGGGGTTTGGGAGATGTAGCTTTGGACTGAGTGTCAATGTGCACAGATAAAAACTAGGATTCTTGACTAAGGAAGGCCGGGAGTAAATATTAGAGAGACAACTTCTGCCTCTGACCCAATGGATATCCAAAAGTCTAAGAAAATCTGAGTTGGAATCTCACTCAATTTTAGTCCCTGTCAGGAAATATGATTTAAAAATAATTATTGATTGAAATCTACAAGAAAATTCCAAGACCTAATTTTCATCAACCTGCATTTATTGTCCTGTTCTCCACTAATAGAATCATCAAGGATAGTGGTGCTCCAGCTCTTTGTCTCGATATTTTAAAGCTCATGTTGTAGGAGTCCCCATAGCAAACGGAGAGGGAGCCACAAGCTAGAGGCTGGGGACATCTGTCGTAGTTGGATGCATGAGAACTTGGGCATCTATGTGCTCCCTCTTTCTTTCTGTCCCTTTGACCCCCAAGAATGGCAAGAAAAAAAGAAATATCTTAGACAAGATTTTATTCAGAAATTAACGTGAAGTCACCAGAATAGTTTGTCTCCCTCACTATTCTGTCCCTCCCACTCCTGTCTCCTCCTTCCCTCCCTCCCTCCACCTCTACACTCCCTCCCTCCCCCTCATTCACTCCACTGACTCTCGTAGCTGTATCTCCCTAAGGCCCTATGCCCTCCTAGTCCAGCCAACCTCTTCTTTGGATGAAATTAGGCAGCAAAATAAAAGGGTTTCCTTTTTCCTGTTTGGCTCATTTGATTTTAATCAAAGATGTCATATATACAAAAGAATGTATGTAATATAAACATATGATTAAAAATGTAATAATAAAGCCAAGACTTATCTATCTGCCATGCAGATTAAGGAACAGAACATCATCGGTACTTTAGAAACCTCACTCTTTGCCACCCATGGGACCCCTCCCCACAAAGAACACCACAGACCACGTAGCTCATTTATTGTTTACTTTTGTGCTCCTTTTGACTTTATCGAAATGCAATCATACCATATATATTCTTCTAGAAGTGACTCTTTAACACAAGGCGGTGTTTCGTCAGTCATCCACATTTATGAGTCTCTCTCTGTTTATTTCCATTGTTGTATGATATGAAATTGTGTGAATTTACTTTAATTTATTATTCATTCTCCATGTCATCGACATTTGGGTTTCCATATTTTTGCTATTATTACTAATGCCACAGCAAACATTCTTATATGAGTTTCTCCGGGGCATTTAATTAAGAGTGGACTTACCGGGATACAGGGCATAAACTTCTTCAAATGGCGGGAGGGCATGGGAACCAGCCACACCAAATTCTGTGTCTTGCACCAGCTTACATGCCCAGTAACAGAGTAGGAGAGTCACTGTTTCTCCTCTTTGCCAGGACTCAGAAATCTCAGAACTCCAAAAATTTATTAATCTATAGAAATCCTATTTTGTTGTGGTTTTAATGTTTACTTCCTTCATTATTCATTAGCTTGAGCATCTGTTCTTTAATATACTCATTAACTTTTTGTAGTTTTTTCAGATTTTTTTCTTGTATTTGTCCTCTTTTTCTATTTGGATGCACTTTATCTTATTAACTTACATATGCTGGATACTCTTCTCTGTCAGCAGTGTATGTTGCAAATATCTTCTCTCACTGGGCGGGTTTCTTTTGGTGTACAGAGAGGTACTAAACTTTAATGTGCTTGAATTAATTAGAATTTCCTTTAGTGATTTATACTTTTTTGTATCCTGCCCCAGAAATCCCATATTTTGTAACTATATCTTCTTTTATAGCTTCTCAATAATTTTAAGTTCTATCAATCTCATCTAGGTATTTAATAAAGCTGAGTGGTTGGTGAATGGAATGTGGTAGGAAACCAAAATGTTTTGCCTAAATGGATACGTAATTTTCTCAGTTCGTTTATTAAATGGCCCAATGGTGAAGGACTGATTTCACTGTCTATAAAATTGGATTGATACTGAGACCTATCTGTATTTGTTATCTATTGCTATGTGGCAAATACCCCCAAACTGTGTAGCTTAAAACAGCATTTATTTGGCGGGCTCTGGCTCAGGTTCCCTCACCCAGCTGCAGGCAAGGTACCGATGGGTCTGTGGTCTCATCTGAGGGGCAGTTAGGGGAGGTCTCGTTTCCAAGCTCGCTCATGTGGCTGTTGGCAGGATATAGTTCCTCAAGGCCAGTTGGACTAAGGGCCTCTGTTACTTTACAGCTGTTGGCAGGAAGTGTCCCTCAGTTCTTTGCCATCCAGGCTTCACGGTCCTTCTATAACCTAATCTTAGAAGTGACATCCCATTGCTTCTGTCACATTCTACTTCTTAGAGGCTCTGCGCTCTTCCTCAGTAAGCCCGGCTCCCTGTAAGGGAGAGAGGAGTCCAGCAGGGACTGAGCTGGGTGGGGTCCCTGGGAGCCTCCTTAGAGGCCGACTGCCACCCAGTCATAGACTTTCTGTGAAGATTCAGGAGTTAATCAGTGAAGACCGTTAGGCAAATGGAATATAGCAAGTGCTTCAGTCAGCATTTGCTATTTTTTGAGTATTGTGTAGCTGGAATCTGTTTTACATGTCAAGTTTCCAAATATGACTGGGTCAATGTCTAGGTCCTGTTAGGTCTATTTTGCCTCCTTTCCTATTCCTGTGGCAATATTAAAATTTTCAATTATTTTCATCATCAGTCTCTACAACTGGAACCTCTTTTCCAGGACGTTCTTGGCTTATCTTGACCCTTGGATCCTCCATATACATGGCAGAGTCTGGTTGCCTCTGGCTTATTCTGGGGCACATTTCTCTGCCTTAGGGAGAGAGAGAGGGAAAGCTGAGAGTGAGGATGGTACATTTGCTTTCCTGGAAGCCTGGGTTGGGAGGAATGGAGGGTGGGGGTGGACCTGATGACAGAGGGCAGCAAGAAAGGGGGTGGGTCCTCCATCCCTGTTCCCACCCCCAGTAGGCCACTGGGGCTACAGTAGCTGGTGTTCCAGTACCTCAGCCTTGTTTCCACGCAATCCAGTGAGCATGTGTGAGGCCAGTGTCCTGGGGTGGGGATGGCACTCTCTTCTACTTGTTTCCTGTCCCACTGTCCCGGTGCTGATGGAGGTGCTAATGACCAGGCAGATGGGAAGACTGGAAGGACAACCTCTGTACTGGGGTTGGCTATAAAATGAACTGGCTGTAAAATTTTAAAAGAATTTTAAAATCCCCAAATAAGGAGTTTCTAGAAGATTCACCTAAACAAACAGAAAGGAAAATTTCCTTTCAAATTCTTTATTCCACCTTGAGAAGAGACCTCAGAGAAGACTTCAGTTTTGCCCTTCATATGAAGTCAAAAAGTAGTAGGGACCTAAGGGCTGCTTCATCCTCTAACATTTCTGGTAAAACACGAATAGGAAAGCAATTAATTCACAACCTCAAGCCTTTTGAAAGAAAGACATAAACCTTCAAGCAAATGCATAGGAATTTAGGGGCATCTTAGTTTTTCAACAAGTGTGTGCCACCTACATGAACATAAACAGCTCAGGTGGAGATTTGAGTCGGAGGCAGGCATCCCCCCTCACAGCCTAGCATCGGGAAGCTGTATTCAAGGAAATGAGGCTCTTTGTTTCGCACAGAATTCCCTCTGCCCTGGGAAGTTATCTCTGCAGTATTAACCACGTGTGAGAAGGTATAATAGGGAATTATCAAAACTGCACTGGATAATATTTACTCAGCTATTTGGAGAGCTCCAGGGCTGAATTTGTGCTAATTAGATTTACCACCAAAGGGCTATTCTTAATTCACGAACAACTTTTAAAGGGAATTTAATGACCTGGATGAAGCACAGGTGTAGTGCGCTGCTCACATATTTAAATGACTCCTTAAGAATCCAGAGGAATGGGTCTGGGAGACCTGTTTCACCCAAAACCCATTTGGCCTGTCGAAATCAGAACCATGCCCTCAGCTTCTGTATTTCTGTCCTATCAAGTCATCGGGACTCTACTTACTGAAAATATTTGGGGGAAAAAACCCTCCATGTACTATTTAATAGTTCTGTAGAGTTAACCAGTCCAACCTACTTCAATTGGGATGGCTGGAGGCAAAGGAAGGGGAAGAAGGAACAGAGAAGAGATGGATTTATATATATAACATTTTTATTTTTTTTAAGGCAGGTTTTTCCTTAAACTTTTAGAAAACTATCTCTGTTTGTTCTTACGGGAACGAATAAAGGAATGAGGCCATTTTAGACCAGGCAAAGAATGGCTGCGTGCCCAGAGGCAGGGCCTCTCGAGGTCAGCAATTGTGCCCTGCTTGTGACCGGCTCTCTAGGGGCTGGTCCAAGAGGGCCTGTGAGGAGCCGGTAAAATTTTTCTGTCTTAACCTTCTAAACACCATCAGTTTCCTACTGCCTACGCATATCTAAACAGTACCACTCAAGTCATTTTTATGCTAACGCAGTTGCTAATTGTGCTAAACAGGAAATATTTCCTTTTTCACAGACAATTTGGAGCTCCCTCCAAGAAAAGAAGCTACCAATGATGGACACACACACATATATATCTACATGTTTATTTTATGTAACATAAATATGTGTGTGCCTATGTCTCTTTTATATTTATATATCTGTCGACTTCTGATTTCTAAGATTGATGAGCATAGTTAATAGACAGTAATTTAAGAGCCAATTAGGCTAAATATTTCGATGGTCAATTCAGGATTTTTTCTCTGGCCATAAAGAAATTATTTCTCTCATCCTCTGTTGTGTAGTTTAATGCATCACACTGAATTAAACTTGTTGTCTAGATGACTAAAATAATAAGTTAACCATTTGTTCCAACCTTGTTATCAGGTCAAAGAAAATAAGGAAACTGTACAATTTGATGATCTGATCTGCTGCCTCAACAGGCTAAGAGGCGAGGATAGCCTGTCCCGGGGTGCTTTTCTTTGCCTAGGAAATGTCCTTTCATCCTGTGTGCACATTCACATATAGTTGCTTAAAGATGCAGGATAAAAATGGAACGAAACAGCATTTGAAGTGGGGTCGTGTGTGTTCATCTGGATTGTTCATCTGGGTCCTTTTCAAGGTAAACTCCTCAGGAAGGCGGCCCGATGTGGCTCTGTCTCCTCTCTGCCTGGTCGTCACTGGTGGCCCGCAGCTCTGCGCGCTGGGAGCCCGGGAAAGCAGGCGCACTCGGCCAGGGCCACTGCGGCAGCCAGGCCAGCTGACCCTGCCACCTGCCACTCCTGGTGCTGCTGTTTGCTTGCCCCGCCCCCCAGCTGTGGGGTGACTGGATGTGGCCAGAGGGAGAATTCAGCCTGGCAAAACGCTGTGACATCCTGAAGGTTTTGGCATTTCACCCGGTTCTTATATATCGTTTGTGAGTTTCTGCACACCGGAATATTTTTTGTTTGTCAGTCATTTTCAACTCACTATAAACGCCGTAATTTGTTGTATATTAATCTTACTCTAAAATATTCAACAAAAGGCTAGGAGTGGGTTTTGCCCAGCACAACACAGGAAACAACAATTCAGCAAATGGAAAGGCAAAAAATACTGAGTGCATGTGTGATTCCTCAAAATTTGCCCTCTTTTCTGTAAACCTTGTGCAAATTTTAGTCATAGTAAACCTCACGCTATGAAGCTCTTCATCGTCTTTAGTTTGACTGGAAGGACCTTTATCAGCGATCCCGGTAACGAATGGCCAGGAGTGAGGCCTAAACGCTGGGGCCGTGGGGCGCAAGGGAGCGAGAAAGCCAAAGGGAAGTTCAGACAGGACAGCAGCTGTGCGGCCCCCGCCCCCCCGAAGGTCCCCCGCCTTTGACGCAGAGAACATGTGCAATTGGAAAGCCCCATATTTTTCTTGAGATCTAGGTACCAAATACAATTACGTAATTCTCTTTTTATAAAAAGTATATTTTATCAACATAATAATACTCTCTTTCAACATAAGTTTAGAAAAATATTAAGTAGAGGAAAATGTCACCAGCATTCCTGGCACCTAAAGGCGAAAATGTGAAATTTACATGTATTGTCACTGTTCTTTCTCTGTGATCATTGAGAAATTCTTGAACTAAATTTTTCCAGGAGTTTTAGTTAATGTGAGAAAAGTCAAATAACGTATTTGAACCATTTGCACTGCAAGTGTGTTAAATGGTTCCAGCTTTGCTTGAAGTTATAGAATCTCAACTCAAAATTACCCACGAAATGATTTTTTTAAAAATCACTCTCTGTTTTTATCTCACAGGATTATTTATTCCTGGAGAAGAAGTAGAAGTGGGGAGGCGTCTGCTCTGCCCACAGCTGCGATAGCTGTCCCGATGCTGCTGACCAGCACACCGGGCCTCTGCTTAAAGGGCTGAAGGCGAAACCCTGAAGCTCTCTGTGACCGCGAATCCTGAAATATTATTTTTAGAACACTCATTTCCGAGATTTTAAAATCTGTTACTTAAAAAAAGGGTTCCATTGTGCGTAAGTTTGGGGATCTAGGTGCCAAATGAGATGAAAAAGTTTTCCCTCCTGCAACATGACTGCTCAGAACCGGTAACAGGCTAATGCGCCTCGAGGCTGCCCCGACGGAGGTCTTGGGCCACAACATGCCCCACGCGTACGTGGCCAGATAATTTTGAATGCCCCCTCCCAGCACACGGTGGCACTCCTATTTCAGAGAACTTGCTCTGGGGAAAATACATTTGTGTGCATTTCTAAACCACAGGGCCATCTTACCTTAAAGGACGTGACTTCTGGTTTATTTTTCTTGTCACATTTTTAATCTGTCACGATCATCATTTTTAATCTGTCACTTACATTCAACACTGAGTTTGCCAGCCCTGTTGGCAGGCTCTGGCAGTTGCACCCTACGTCAGCCTGGCGCTTGGCTGCATCGACATCACCAGGGCTGCAGGGCTGTGGAGTCTCGGATGACGGGTCCACGCATGGATGTAAAATCCTGAATGTGAAGAGGGTATCAACTTCATTGAAAATCAGCTCTCTCATTAAAGAAATTTCCTTCTGGAATTTTTATTAAAATACCTTTCTTTAGTTCTGAATTTTTGTATATACTGTATTATTTATCAAGTATCATTCTTAGGCTTTTGGACAGGGGCTATTTTAAATATAACTGGATGCGACTTTTAAAGTAATAGTTACATCTCCAAAGGGATTTCAGAAGAAGCTGGCATTAACATGTTTTGGTGTTTCCTGAAGGATCAAATAAGATGCCCTGAAGATACAGCACGGTGTGGTAAGTAAGAACTAGTGAGCACCAGCAGGCACTGCTATCAGGGGGCTTGAGAGAGCTAAGGTTCTTGCCTATAATAAGTGTACCTCACTTGCCTCGCAGACGACATAGTTAGCAACTTAGAAAATATGCCTCAGTGAAGATCACTGTGGCGTAAGCTATACGCAAAATGATTGTGTGGTTTATGAAAACATGTGAAAGGACCAAAGAAAATAGCATGCATCTGTTGACTGTTTGCTGCCGGCCGCGTGATGCCCGGGGTTTGATATCATTGCCTTGCACATTTAGTTAGGTCAACATGATGCCCAGATGCCCAGGACGTCTCCGGAACCAGACATTTGGCACTGCAAACCAAAGATTGCATAATTACACCTCAGACTCTGGCTTTATTTTTGAGGGTTTGCTTTTTGTTTCTTAACAGTTTTATTGGGCATTTCACAAACATTTGATTTCAGTGGGTAGCTATACATGCACAGAGCATTTCCAGGCAATGCTGCTGAATGCACACGACCTCCCTGAAGCACAGTGTTTTAAGTGGGCTCCCAGAAGCAGCGCTGGAGAGAGTCATTCAGAAACCTGGGATTTATTGGGGAAGGGTTCCCAGAAGAAGGGAGTCCATGAAGAAGCCAAGCAAAGGCATGGTCTTAGGCAAAATCTAAGACAAAGAATAAAGCAAGCTAACGGGTTGGAGAACTTTGGGCTGGGGGAACAATCTTAGTTAATTTCTCCCTTAGGAGGTGACATATAAGCAGAGACCAGATAATGTGAATATTCTGCTGGAGAGCACTTTAGCAGAGGTAAAAGCATATGCAAAGGCCCTGAGGTAAGAACCTCTTAGACCAGTAAGGAGACCAGTGGGGTAGAAACAGAATGAACCAGAGAACAATGGAGGAAAATGAGACAGGACAAATGTCCAGAGTGCAGTTGGTGCAGAGCCTCGTGAGCCATGGTGAAAACTGGGATTCCACTCTGAGTCACTGGAGGCCACGCAACTGAAATGCCCTATAATCCTATTCTTTAAAAGTAACTGGTTACTGGCAACCCTTCCAGATTAAAAATGAGATCACCTTATATAAACTAATTGTATCTTGTTATTTTAAAATTCAAAATATACAAATGGACGTATTTTCATGTTGACATTTTGTTATAGGCTTCATTCCTTCTAATAAAATTGTATTGTGTAGAATATACTATAATTTATATCATATTAGTGGACATGTAGCTTACTGCTGATGGATTTTTGGTGAATTATAAAAAAGTGCAATAAATATATTTTATATACATCTGTGTAGTGTTCTGTAGTATAAATTGATATGTATAAGAACGTGAAGATGTTATAAATTTTTACTGTGACTAATTTAAAGAAAGGGAAAATTAAGACTGGAGAGTGAGTAAGGCACTTGGCTTCCCTCCAAGAGAAATGCTTGGGAAACAGTGAGAGCTTTCAAGAGGATGTACCTGAGGGCACAGACTGAAACCTTATTCCAGCTGATAAAATGACATTTGTGATTATTAAGCAACTTGGAAGAATGTTTATAGCCTGCTGTTAAATAAAATAGTATTTTACAAAATTATATACATACTATGATGGCAACTATTGAAAATTACGCATGCCTATAAATCATGACAGGAAAATATTTTAAGGGGTTCATTAATTAAGAAGTTTTTAAATGACCAGAATGGTAATTTTTATTTTTATTACCTTTATTATTCAGGGAGCCATAAACTTGGTCCATTTTCAACAGTGAGTGGAACCTAGGGTATGACAAAAATTGAAATGGATGGACTCATGGATTTAAGGAAAAGGAAGGAACCACCAAAAGTGAAGGCAATAGATCCTCTCAGGTTGAAGAGAGGGTGTTGGGGGGCGGTAGGGGTGCCCACAGACACCAGGCACCACAACTGTATAAAGGTGATTTCTGATTCCATGGAAGTAGAGAGAGGAGATATCAAAGGCATGTTTTCATTATTTAAATTAGTTTGAAACTGAGTAGCACTAACTGTACTTTTCTCTGGAGGATTTTCTATAACAGCAGTGTTTTTTCTTCCTTAAAATGTGAAAGAATTCAGTAGTGGAAGTGTGGGTCTCAGGTGTTCTTTCTAGAAAGGTTTTTAATAATGAATACAATTTCTTTAAAAGATATAGGGCTACTCAAGTTTTCTATTTCTTCTGACGTAGGTTTTTAAATGTTAGATTTGTCCGTTTCATCTAAACTGTCAAACATGTGGGTAAAATCTGTTTGTAATCTCTTATCTTTTAACTGTTTCTACAGTTTGCAGTCACATCCCCTTTTTTGTTTTTTTGACATTAGATTTGTTTATTCTTTCTTTTATTTTTGGTCAATGTTCCTAGCGATTTACCTATTTTATTAATCTATTGAAGGAACTAACTTTTGGCTTTGTTAATGTTCTTCAATTGTATATTTAAGAATGTCTAACTCTTTAGTATCGCCCCTCACACAGTTATCCTGTGTGTCTTTGCTAGACTATGGCAAGCAGGGAGGGCACAGAATGTCTCAGGAGAACCAAGAGAAAAAAGCTACATCCATCCATCCATCAACGTCCCTGGAGGAGCAGCAACAGAGCAAGTTCATCTCTGACGTTTAATACATGTAAGGAAGACATGGGGCTACACTGGTTTATAAAATTAAATAGAGGTTTGCTTGTCTAAAAGAATGCCTGATGGGAAAGGAGAAACTTCTAAATTCTGTCGCCAGTCTCCCCTTGCTCAGAAGCCAGGTTGAAATCTTCCCCTTAGTAGGCGTTTTACGCTGTTCCCTGTTGCAGTTACAATGGCTGAGTGAGAAGCCACTCCGAAACAACGGCGCACAACAGTGATATGGGTCAAGCTCACAGAGCCTGTGGGCCTGGGATTCAGCCACGGCAGGAAGGAGATGGCTCGTCTCTGCTCTGGGATGTCCGGGCCTTAGGTGGAAGACTGGGGACTCCTCACTCACATAGGTGGCACTTGGACACAACTGTGCACACAGCAAGGAGCCGTCCCACAGGGCCACTCCAGCATGGCATCTTCCTCCCCGAGGCTCAGAGTTCTCAAAGTGTGGGTCCCTAGTGAAAGAGCCAGGTAGAAGAAGCACATCACCTTTTATGACCTTGCTCCAGAAGCCTCTCGATCGCTCCCCCTACATCCTAGTGTCAGAATGTTACCCAGGTGTGCCTGGTTTAGAGGCAGACACTCACCCTGCTCTCACAGACAAGTGGCAACAATGCGCGGGAAGGGCTGCATGCGGGACGGAGAAGGCCACCATCTCAGGAAAACGCCGACCGCCGCACTGGCCAGGACCCGGGGCAGCTGGTGGGATGCAGCTCTGTGGCAGCTGGGGCAACTGCGCCCATGTGGGTCCCCGCGCCACGTTGCATTCACGCAGCACGAAGGGAAGGGACCCCTCCTCTTTGCTCCTTGAGGCCTGGGGGAGCCCCCTTTGTTACGGCGCCCCCTGCGCCTGGTGCAGCGCTGCGCACAGCACACCCAGGTGCGTCTGCACTGAGCGAGCGCACTGCTTCGCACTTTGTTTCAGCATCGCTTACGAGGGGAGAGGGGAAGACCGCAAAACTGTCCAGCCTCGTGTTACTCAGCGCCCATCATTCCTCGGGGCCTTCCACGGTGCAGGTGCCGTCGGTACCCCGTTTTACGGACGGGGGGCTGGCAGCCAGAGAGTCTGAATGCCATTGCCAAAAGCACACCGGTTGCCACAGGGCTCGGAGGCAGGTTTCCCGGCAGGGGGGCCCGAGCTTGCCCAACGCCAGCCCATCCTCCATGAGAGAGAGGGAGCAGCAGGGCCTCGCGGAGGTTTATTTCCAACCCCAGCCCTCTGATCTCCTCCAAACAGGTGCTACGGAGACGGCACAGAGGCTGCTGACTCCCCTCTGCTCTCCGATGGGATGAAAGTTCCTGCCGTGAAACCCATCCCTGCTCTTTCTCCACGTGCCACCTACTGGGGAGTCTTAACTATTCTGTTCCACATTCAGCAACTTTGCTTCATTTTAATGTTTTGCTCAGACAGCAAATTCATGTCCCTGGAGCTGAAGTGGCTTTTCCTGCAAAGGTATTTTTGTGCCCCAGGCACGTGGCGAAAAGGCCCCCACTTCACGGGTACGAGGCCCGACCTGTAAACAGATGTTGAACATCTGCATGCCTCTCACAGTTTGCTGTCCAGCCTGAAGGCCTCATCTTTCCCCACAACCAATCGGTACTTTCTTCAGATTGAAGGGGTTTTACAAGGTTCAAGACATTTGTAGTTTTCTATTAAGTAGGACTGAGCGCCGCGAATTCATTGCACGCTTTTAAGCGCATCCTCATGCGGGGCTCACAAACCCCGGCACAAGCAGCCACACGTCCCCGCAGAACTGACCTACGCCAGGCTCCCTGTGAGGGCTTCTCCGGCTGAGCCATGGAAAATATTTGCTGCCCACAGCCCGGGTGACGGCAAACATGCCTGCGCGGGCCTGGCGTCGGGTGCCATGGTGGGGCACAGCTGCCACCGCGCTGGTTGGCCCTCGGCTTGCGGCCTGTTTACCTGAGAATGGATCTGAGAGGCCTCAGCACTCGGCCTGGCGGGAGGGTAAATGTGCACAGGATTTTACAGCCAGAGGCCGTGCGTCCTGTCCACGGCCTGTTGCTCAGGAGGACAAACAGGGCTCACCTAGGGAAGGGACATTCTCCAAACAAGCCCCGTTACACTTCGAGGGTTGCTTTCAGGCTGAAAAGAAAGCGGGACAAAAGGTTCTCACATGTGCCTATAAGGGGAGGGCACAGTTACCGACAGAGCACCGGCGCCTGCGCATTCCTGTCACTGGCGGGGACCGGGTGGGCTGCACACTGCACACCACGCTCACATGCACACACTCACACACAGAGACACACGCACCCGTGCACATGCGTTCGTGCTCACGTCCATGCACGCACATTAATGCACATGCACACACACAAATACGCACTCCAGGTCACATTCATACGCCTACACGCTCACAGGCGGGCATGCAGTCGAAACACACAGACAAATACACGCACACGTTCACATAGGTGGACACGCACAAGTGTATACACACTCTCACACACATTCTTACATACACACGCTAATACAGACAAGTCACCAACACTGGGGCACACGGATGCTGTGCTCGGTTCACAGACTCACACACACTGTCACGCACATGCACATTCTCACAAACACTCGCTCTTACACATCTGCACACCCACATGCACATTCATACGTGCATTCCCTCACACACAATCAAACACTGTCACTCGCACACACACATACACATTTAACACACGCATTCCCACCTGGACAACTCACTCACACGAATGAATGTAGTGTCTCTGGTTCTTCTGAACGTTTTTAGGAAGCGTGGAGACATTTTGTCATCCGCAGCTCTGTGGACCCCTCTCCCCCGAGCCCAGCTCGAGCAGGGCTGCCCTAGTGCCCCTGATGACGCTGACTGGGGTCTGGGTGGAGAGCTTGGCTGCTTTCTCTGTCCTGTGTCCTGTGGAGAGGATGATGACTTCTCTGACATTTTTGAGGCCAACTGGGGCCCGTGTGGGTGGATTCTCCTTGGTTGGTTGCATCTTCATGACCAGGCTCATTGACTCTCAGAAGTTAATGAGCAATTTTTGCATTTTCCTGTTTGATTACCTGTATTTTGTCAGCTGAAGTTTATCTTATGCAAACTGGCCATCTCTCTGCATCCTTTCCTCCTTTCCAGGTGTTTTCATGTGGTGCCTATTTCATATAAAGTGACTTTTTGAATGAGTCATCCCCTCATCTTTGATCTGAAGTTGTCTTAAAAATTACGAGTCTAGCAGTTAGGGCCCGAGTCCGACTCCAGGCAGCTCAGGCTCACCGGGCTTTGCCATTGTTTTGGGTACAGATGGTGAGTCGGGGTCTGTCCCCTGTATTATCTGGAAAATGAATGTATTTTTGGACATTTAAATTATTGTAACAGCACAGAATACTACAATAATTTATAGTAAAATAAAAAATGTATTCGTACCTATTTCTAGCAATCAAATCATTTGAAGGTTCCATAATTCTTCTTGGTCCTAACTCATGTGACCATATAATAAAGTAACGAGAGTTTCATGAACAGTTGGCATTAAAGTTCTTCTCTGGATCCCTGGGTCCCAGCCCTCATCTGCTAGAACAGCTAGTTCTATGGAAGTGTCGATGTCATTGGAGCAGGTAGTAAAACTGAAAAAAAAAAAATTAGGAAAGACTACACCAGAATCAGTCTCTGTATGTGTGTGTGTGTGTGTGTGTCACCACCATCCGTTTCTAGAGCTGTCAGGTTGCAAAACTGAAACTTTTTACGTATTAATAAGTCCCCATTTGTCCCTTTACCCAGATCTTGGCAACTACAACTATTTTCTGTCTTTATAATGCTGTCCCCGTTTTCTAGAAGTGCAGCTGTGGGGGGTTTTGAGATGCTAGCCAAGTATACATCATGATGAAGGTGTCACATCTGAGCTGCAGGGTCCATTGTAATGTGTGACAGAGGTCAGTTTGCACACAGCAGCTCCCAGGATTGTGATCTGAGGTCAACTGTGAGCCACGGGGATCATGCTCTTCCCGCTGACCAGTCAGTTCAGAGGGCGGGCAAGGACAGAGTTGTGACTCAGCTCTGCTTGGGGACTGCCCACCCAGACCCCGACTGCCTCCTCCTTTCCGCACGCTGGCTTGTCCCTCTCTGTGAAACACCCACGGTTACTGTGAGAAACACCCTCATACTGTGTCCGGTTTTAGGCATTTTCTCATTTTAAAGCATAAAGTGCAGCGTGCCTTTAGTATCTGTGAATTTGTTTGGTTTGTGTAATCTGGGCAAGCGTCCTAGTTTCTTCCCTGTTGTCATAATCATTTCTGGACTGGTTTTGAAAAGGCCGAGATCTCCTCTCCTATCACCTCTTATTACTGTGGGATTGAGCCCTGTGCGCAGGACCTGCTGGGATAGACACCCCAGGGTGCCCAAGTCGCACCATTCCTGCTGTGCTCCCGTGGGCAACGCTGGGTCTCCTGGGAAAAGAAACGCATTGTCGACCACGGAAGCAGATGCTGGCGTATGAACTGTCTCTGGGTTTGGTGCTCAGGGCAGATTTCTGATTTCTGCTGTTTTGGGGAACCAGCAACTGCTTTCCATGTGGCCAGACCACACCAGGCCATTGTCAGGCCATTGTCAGGCAGAGCTCTGTGAAGAACCCAGAGGTACCAGGGGTCCCTCCATTATCACTTCATCAGCTCCCTGGGGTCTGGGACAAACACAGCTTTCCCAGCCAAGGAAATAATGAGCCCCTTGTGATGCAAAGTGCCCTCGAGGTGAGGACCTCGAGGTGCTTCCTGGCCTCACTTGGAGCACAGCTGTCTGCAGCTCCTTCTCCAAAGCAGTGGGGGACAGGGACCTGGCTGGGCTCAGGTGGGCAAACAGTCGTGTGGAAGGGAGAGACGCATGGCGGGATGTGTATTCACCCCCTCGGGAAGTGCCCAGGTGCCATGCTGCTCTGCGTGGCTTACAGATGCACATTTCCTCTCGGCCTCCTGGTTTCAAAGCCAGACCTGGCTGGAGACTTTGAAGAGCGTCACACCTGGGACCCGCTCCTTCCAGAAGGAAGACTATCATTGACTTTTCAGGAATGTTGGCTGAACTCTGGCTCACAGCCTCTTCAAGAAAAGCATCCTTTTGGGGGTGGGGAGGGCAGGTGTCTGAGGGCTTTTGTGACCACATCCCAGTTGTGGTGATGGCTCCTCTTGACATTCAAGGTTCTCTTCCCAATTTCTTTAGTGACCAATCTGTGTTTGCAGATCCCTGCCTCTGCTCCCTCTCCCCTTCACTACCTACACGTCCTAAAAACAAAACAAGACAGAAACTCTTCTACCTCATCTCACTATGATTCACAAGATCCCTATTATCTGAGAATCAAATTGCAGCTGATTTTCTCAGCAATGCCCGTGCAGCCCAAGGAAGCCTCTGCAGCCTGCACACCTGTGCGCCGTGGGAAAGCGGAACCAGCTCAGAGGTCCTGAGGCTGCGTTCCAAGGCCCAACTCCGCACCGAGCACAGTAGGGCCTTTGCATTTGAACCCTATTCTGCCCATCGCACAATTTTTAAAGACTCTTGACAGGAATTTTTCTGCTGCCAGGATCACACACATTCTGTGCCAACATCGTCCTCATCAATGCGGATGCCCCAGGCCCCTGATGCCCACTCCAAAATCATCACGCTAGGCATTCTTTGAAGCCCAGTTAGCCCTACTCTCTCCTTGCAGGCCTCTCTAATAACTATAGCCTAGGATTTTTTTATTCCAACACTTCTTTTTAAAGCTGGTTATCGCATTGTGCAAATTAACATCCGAGCATTGGTTTTGTTTTTCAGTCGTTTGTAGCAAACAGTTTTGGCTCTGAATGCTAGAAAAATGGGTAAGTACACGCACATATATGACACACCTGGGGCATTGTTCACACTCTCTTAGTAAATACGTCATCTACTCCATTGGAATAGAAGCACCCAGTGGGAGCAAATGGCAGTTTTTCTTCTGTGACCTTTAGTTCATTTATTTAAAAATTATTATTATAATTATTTATTTATTTTAAATGTATTGGGGTGATGTTGGTTCACAAAACCATGCAGACTTCAATTGTGCAGCTCAATAAAACATCATCTGCACACTGCATCGTGAGACCATTGCCCCAAGCAAAGCCTCTTTCCGTTTCCATTTCCCCCTCCCTGCCTCCCACCCAGCCCCATGCCCCTTTCCCTCTGGCCATTGCCACACTGTTGTCTGTGTCTATGTGTTATATATATGTGCTTTTTGGCCGATCCCCTCACCTTCTTTCACCCAGTCCCCCAAGCCCACTCCCTTCTGACAGCTGTCAGTCTGTTCCATGCATCCAGGCCTCTGTTTCTATTTTGTTTATCAGTTTATTTTGTTCATTAGATTCCATATATGAGAGGTCATGTGATACTTGTCCTTCTCTGACTGGCTTATTTCACTTAGCATAATAATCTCCAGGTCCATCCATGCTGTCACAAAAGGTAAGATTTCCTTCTTTTTTTATGGCTGTGTAGTATTCCATGGTATAAATGTCCCACAGCTTTTTATCCACTCATCTACCAATGGGCACTTGGGCTGTTTCCAGGTCTTAGCTCTTGTAAATAACGTTGCAAGTCAAGTCTATTTTAATCTATGGCCTCTCTCTCTCCTCTCTCCTTTATAACACATAGGTCATTCATAGTTTTGTAGGATGGTCACCTACCTAAACTCTGTTTAAGAAAAAAATAAGCCCCAGGTTCTGCCCCCAACCCAGCTGGTGCTTTTCAGGGCATTTCCCCTTGGAAAGTAAGGCAGAGGAGGGGCAAGCCCACCATAGAAGGGTCTGCGAGCTTGCCATGCCTGATGGCGATGAGCCAGCAGGACCAAGTGGTTGAGGCCTGTGCTTGGATGGGAGGCCACCCCACCCCTGGTCCTCTCAGAGGCGGCTGTGCACAGAGGCTGTAGGCCAGGTGCTACCTCCCAGAGGAAAGATTTACACATGACTGAATTTGGTACCACTTAAAATGTTACCTAAAAAAGGAAAAAAAAAACAAAACAAAGCCATATTATTACACACATTAATTGAAGGTGCCCTCTCTTTTGTGGACTCTCTAAGCAGCCTGCAGAGTCTTGAATCTTCCAGATCCCCCACTCCCTTGTCTACTTGTTAATCATGGGAGAAAATTCATTAGGAAGACAGCTGGACAGTCTTGCCCAGTGAGCACTCATGCATGGGGACTGCTTGATCCAGCCTGTCCTGAAGGATTTTATGCCAGATATAAGCAAATTTGAAATAAGTGCTCTAGCAAACTAATATAATGATAGTCACAATAATAATAGCACTGGATATTTACTGAGTTATCTGCAATAGAAAATATACCTAAGTACATTCAGTTACTAATGCGTGTCATCTTCACAGAAAGCCTGGGAGGGAGGCATTCTCAATCCTGCTTTGAGATGAGGAACCAGGGCACCACAGCCATGACATAACTTTCCCTTCAGCACATAGCTCCTTGGGAATAGAGCTATGATTTGAATGTGGCTCCAGAAACTATGCAGGGACTGACATATTTTTGAGTCCTGAAAGGTGGTGATAAGCTTATGAAGTCAGATTATGGTTTTAGAGACATACCCTCTAATCTCCTTCTTGGCCAGGTTTCTCAGAAATGGGAGGCCCAAGAGGAATGACAGCTGCTCCCACAGAGCAGGAGTTTTGGTCCTGGTAATGTAAGTCCAGGGCTTTCCTGGGCCTCAACATGCCCACAACTTTCCTTCCTCACTTCTCTAAAATTCCTAAGCTTGTCTGTCCCAGGAGAGTGGCCTGCCATAGACAGGCAGGTTGTGAAGCAGATCATGTCTGTTGAGACTCCAGCAAGTCGAGCCTTTTTGGATTTCTTCTCTTTTCCCGTGTTCCCTTCCCCACGTTATGGAGCTGTTTTTCCCAGCACAGAGGCCCATCTTCAGAGGGCAGCCGTGAAGAAGAGGGCTAGTCAACTGAAAGTTGTGGCCACCAACTCAAAGCCAACAGTAGTCTCCAATGTGGGGCGTTGGGGTGGTGGGGGGACGACACACGGCTTTATTTAGTGAAAACAGATGGATTGTGAAAAAGCTTGTCTGCGGGCCAACACAGCTATGAAGTAGCTCAATCTTGAAAAAGCACAGCCACGGAGCAGATTCGGGAAGGCTGACTGGGCAAGGAGGTCTGGGCATTACAGCTCCGGTGTCACAGTTCAGTTCTGGGGAGACAGCTCCAGTGTTAAGCTCTGGCTGGGGAAACAGCCTTCATTGGAAACTGAAATTGTGCTCCCTTAAAACAGAGGTGAAGCTGGCTTATCTAGAAAAGAGTGCCCACTGTTGGTCGATTACTGGTCCATTTGTATGCAAATGAGGACTCACAAATCCTTAGTTTGATTGGTCAGATTGGAGCTACTTTGATTGGTCAGTAAAGATGCAAATGAGGATCTTGCATGAAAGGAGGCTTGGCGGTCTAGTCCGTGGCTCTTCCCTGAAGCATATGCATGATGGACCTCTGCAAACAATGGCTGCTAGACTCTGATTATGAATTTGGGCCCAAATTAACCACGACTGGTCCTTTTTGACATGTATATTCTTCTTGGGGTCAGCATGCTGCTGGAGCTGCAAATGCCACAGGGACAGTCTGTTGCTCACTTATTTAGGGCATCTCTGTTAGGCTAGTTTATACCACAGTTCCAGGCCTAGACAATCTTCTGAACAATGGATTCATCATGGAAGGAGAGGGGACCCAGGACACCTCTTCTCTCTGCATTTATAAATGGCAAATCAGGTATAAGGACAATCACGGCTACCCTAAAAAGGAACAAGGAATGGAGACCATCAACAGGGCAGCATTAACCAGTGAGCAACAGGAGAAGGGTGTGGGAAGCACCGGTGCCTGGTGACTCAGCCTGTCTTCTGTCTGGCCTGCCCGTGAGAGAGCCGCTGCCCAGTCACCTCCTCTAGAGCCTTGCTTGGTGTACCAGCCTCCTTCAAGTCTCCAGTGGTTACATCAGATAAATGGTAAAGCCTGGATTTCTCAGCCTCATCATCGAGGTCCTCTGTGATCTCCACTCACTTCAGCATCCTCTCCAGCAGTTTTTTTTCACGCACCCTCTTTGTCCCACTGTTTACAGTTCCCACACTGTATATCCCCTCCACCAGGCCTGTGCTCATGAAATTAACAAGAATGATGTGTCAGTCAGCTATTGCCGCATAACAAGGTTTTCTAACCTCAGTGTCCAGAGTTCAGCTGCTCCAGGCTGGGCTCCGCAGGCGGTTCTGCTCCAGGCTTCCTTCGTTGAGGACCTGTTGCTTCTCAGTGCAGGTGTGTGGGTTGGCAGGAGTGGCTCCGCCCCGCATGTGCTCGTTCTGGGCTGAGGCTGAGGGGGAAGCAGCAAGCCAGGGGGAGCTCCTCTCACATCAGTGGCGGAAGCATGAGAGCAAAAGTGGAAACACACAAGGCTCCTTGATCCTAGGCTCTGAACTAGAAAAATATCTCTTCTCCCTTCAGGTTATTGGTCTAACCAGATTGTATGCTCAAACCCAAAGTCAAGTGGCATCTCACCCAGGCAAAGGTGTGGATACGGGATGGGTAAAGACTTGGGACAAATAATGCAATCTACCAGAAGTGGGGAGATGATAACAGCAATGAAACAGTAGTGCTAGAGGCGGTAACAGATGCTTCTGGGTACTTGCCCTGTACCAGCCCCTAGAACTACTGTTTTATAAACATTGTTGATTCTCACTGCTGCTCCACAAGAGAGGAATTCATTTCTATAGTACTGTAAATGGGGAATGAGACTCCTAATCATGTCTCGACTTCCCCAAAGTGAAACAGTTATCAAATGACAGAATCTGGCTCTGAGCAAAAGATTTGAAGTCTGAGGTTTGATTCTGAAGCCCAATCTATGTCAAATCCTGTCTATCCTTCAAAAATCTCTCTCAAATGTTGGCTCCCCCCCAAGCCATTTCTTAATCCAGTCATGGATTATGCCTGCAGGCTAGATTAAATGACATCACTGGCGTAGATTTTCATTGTAAATTGTGCTGTGCTCTGCCACGTTGGATGTTTTAATGGAGCTCAGTCTAATAGTTTTTACAACAGGCAAATGGGTAATAAACCCAACTCCACATGCATGAACACATATGAAGAGTCCAGAGGGTTTTAATTGCTTTTTACACCTAATGTTATTTGTCAAAAGAAGAAGCCCTTTTTGAGAAATTGGAATATGTCCGCTATTTTCAATGTCCCGATGTTAGAGGGAAGGACCTGGAATTGGTAAGCATGAAACCACTCATCTAAGTTCACTGAGCAGTCATCAGAAGTATGAAACAGCGCTGATATTTGTCAGCAAAGGGTGGCTCTCCTGGACTCCTGGCCACCTGAAATGGAAAATATTTTCTCACAAGCAAGAGTATGGTGGCCTTTTGTTTCAATGAGATCTAAGTCACACCCTTGAGAGAGAAGCAGCACAGCCAAAGTTACTGGGCCCAGCTGGTGATCCTGAAATACTGTATTTGGACAAGTTGCATGCTTTTTGACTTATGCTCTTGAAAAATTCTTTAAGAAATGTCAAGGTGACTGTTGCATTAAAACAACGAGCGAGAGCAAACAAAGATGACATTCTTTTAATTCTTTCCCCGCTAGGTCAGGTTCTCCTTAACACCTAGCTCCGTGTGCCACCACCTTCTGTAATAGCCCATCGGCCTACTCAAAGGGCCACACTCAGAAACTGTAAAGGAGGTGAGACTTTTTTTTTCATTTTCATTTAAAAAATTTTAAAAAATGTATCTTTATTGATTTCAGAGAGAGGAAGGGAGAGGCAGAGAGATAGAAACATCAATGATGAGAGAGTCACTGATCGGCTGCCTCCTGCACGCCTCTTACTGGGCATTGAGGCTGCAGCCTGGGCATGTGCCCTGACCAGGAATCAAACCTCGATCTCCTGGATTCTAGGGCGATGCTCAACTGCTGAGCCACGCCGGCCGGGCAGTAGGTGAGACTTTTAAATCAGTTGACTCAGGTGCCCTTTCACCTTTTCTCACCAAGATTCCAGCTGGTGTTCAATGTAAAAGCTAGAAAATGAGACAATCATGCTGGCAACTTACCTGAGCTATGCCTTCTACGAACACATTTTAACAGGGACATCAGTCACTAATGATGGCATCATACACTGGCCACTGGGGAAGAGGCTCTGAGAGGGGACACCTGGCTCCCCCTCATTATATCTCACCAGCTACTGGCAGTTCCTGCCTCTCTCCACGTCTATCCTATTGACAGATTTGCACTTTGTTTGCTAAATTCCCTGTTGGGTTTAGATATGGAACCTGGTTTTTGCAAAATTTTTTCAGAGAAAGTGCCTATGCATCACATTAGTAAGGCTGATTATCTGAATATTTTGTATTAGGTTGAATTATATGCATTTGCCACTATTTGTTTTTTGGTCTGTGGTTTAACTTAAAGAATTGCTTGCTTCCATGACCCAAAGATTTAAAAAATCAAAAACAAAACAGGTACAGGCATAGCTGGCTTTTGAGAAAATACGCTTTCTGGAACTTTTGAGAAAATGTTTTCTGAAACAATCCATACATTCAATTTTTGTATATAGAATGCTATTTCCCTCTCATGTACAAGAAAACCAGACTTGTTTCTTCAGAAAACTATTTGCTTTGTAGATGTTATAAAATCACATTTCAGCTCTGGCCAGTGTGGCTCAGTGGCTGGGGCATCGGCCCACAGACCAAAGGGTCTTGGGTTTGATTCTAGTCAAGGGCTTGCACCTGGGTTGCAGGTTCAATCCTTGGCCCCAGTCAGGGCACAGGAGACAACCAATCAATGTGTCTCTCTCACATCGATGTTTCTCTCTCTCTCTTTTCCTCTCCCCCCTCCCTCCCTCCCACGCTCTTTAAAAATCAATGGAAAAAATATCCTTGTGTGAGGGTTAACCAAAAATAAAATAAGATATAAGAAAAAAATTAACACAAAAGAAGGTTGGTAAGAAATCAAAATATGAACTAGTTAGTTTTTAGAAGTGACAACATAAATGTCTAAGAAAAAATAATTATTGTTCAACCAAGAAAACTTGTTGCATGGAAAAACCATCTTCCTACATATTTATAGGACAAATGGAGGTCTGTGGGATATTCTTGGGGGTCTTTGAGTTCAAATGAGAATTTCAAAAATTTTCATTTCCGTTTTCCTGATAACGTGAAACCCGTAAGCCAGCATTGCTCCCCAGCTACAAAGCTTTGCTTGCCCTCATGTCTCTGTCACCAAGTGTGGCCAGGAGCTGGGGTTTGTGGAGAACAGTCCTATAATGTCAATGAAAAAGAAGTGACTAGAACTCAATTACACTGGCTCAGTATCAAGCCAAGAGTTTCCTGAGGCCTTGTATGTGTCACCTTGCACCAGGTCCCAAGCAGTAAGTGATCTACAGGATATGAGGGGAAACTTTTGTCGTTAGATGGTACTTCTTTGCTTTTAAATATTGTAATTCTGTAGCGTGCTATTGAAATTGATTGATCCCTCAAAGTAATGGAACTGTAGTCAAAATGAGTTTGTTACTAAAAGAAAAAATATTGAAAATAATAATGATGATGGAACTAAAGCTGGTCCATCTTCCTTAGCAGCAGGTGATACAGGGAAGCATGCAAATACTACTTTCTACTCTTAAATTCAATACAGTTTAGTCGCACCCCCAAACACCAACTATCAGGGTACATTCATGTTGGTAACTCGAATTTATTGGTTTTAAAGTTTCATTTGCAATAAATGCATAAATTGGTTTGGCTGTCATTTGTTATTCGAAGCTATATTGTTGGATGTTTGCTCCTGTTTTATTTTTGTACAGGAATATGTAATGTAATAATAATTCCATGGAAATGTTTTTGTTCCAAAGGATTGGTACTTTTTCAGGATTGGTGAGCACTATTGTGGAATTACAGCCCACAATCCACCTCTGGCTTCCAGTGCTGGGTCCCAACACCAAGGAAATAGCTGGATTTGGAAAATCAGTGCGACGTGTCACGTAAGAGGACAAGGTCAGGGCCCCTCCTCCAGCAGTAACAGACAGGAGCACACGTGCGGACAGGAGGAGCAGCAAAGCAGGAACGCGGGCAGACCTTGGTCTCTGCACATGGTCACAGCAGGTTTGCGGCCAGCAGCCACCTCCCCTGACTTGCCCCAGCACGTGCAGACAATTGTGTTCACGTGTTTCAGGCTTCCAGAGTTGGGCAAAGAGGTGCTGTCCCCTGTGCGGGCCTCCTGCAATCCGTTTGCCTCCTGGATGGCCCCTGAGCCCCTCTTTTTCTTGGGGACACTCCTGTTTCCTGTCTCTTCATGGACACTAACTGGCTCCTCTTTGGGGAAAGATTTCTTCCTCCTGGGAAGGCTTCCAAAGGCAGGCCCTTGGCCACACAGGGATCCCACGAGGAAGCCACAGTCCACATGTAGTGGGCCATGTTTCTGGCCCAGTGAGGACAGGAATGCAGCCCTTTTTCAGGAAAATATAAATTGAGGAATTCCATGGTGAGTCAGACCAAAACCTCAAGTACAAGTTCTGAATAAGTTCATGCATTAGATCGGGGGTCAGCAAAAGGCGGCCTCTGGACCAAATCCAGCCCACTGCCTGATTTTGTGATAAATGTTCATCTACATCCATTTGTCTTCATGTCGTGTGTGGCTACTCTCCTGCTGCAATCACATAATTTATTAGATGCTACAGAGACCTACCTATGGCCTGGAAGCCTAAACTGTTTACCCTCCGACCTTTCATGGGAACTGTTTGCTGGCCCCTGCATTCTAGGAATGAAAGAAAAATACCCCTTTCCAGGGGACCCTGGGAGGGTCCCCAGGCAATGGCAGAACACAGGTGTGTTCCATTCCTGCTCGGACTGCCAGGTTGTGGGGGAGTCTGAAGCTCGCCGAGCTCTCCTGTTAAATAACTTCAACTTCTGCAGAAGAAGTAACAGTGACCGAGTGACCCCTTTCCCTCGAGGCTACAGGATGCTCAGCACAGGACTGCATGGCCAGCTCGAGTGCCTCCTGCACTGGAAACCAGCAGCGTGCAGTGGGCCAGCCATTGACTTTCCCGCTCTGCGCCTTGGTTTCCTTCAAGGTAAGACTAGAACTAGAAAAATGCACATCTTCTGGAGTTTCTGTGAAGATGAAATGAGCCCTGGCTGGTGTGTCTCAGTGGTTAGAGCATCAGTCCACTCAGAGAAGGGACATGGGTTAGATTCCCAGTCAAGGGCACATACCTGGGTTGCAGGTTCTATCCCCGGCCCAGGTTGGGACACATGCGGGAGGCAACCAATCAATGTGTCTCTCTCACATCGATGTTTCTCTCTCTCTTCCCTCCTCCCTTCCACTCTCTCTAAAAAATATTATCAATGGAAGAAGTATCTTTGGGTGAAGATTAACAACAAAAACAAAAAAGATAAAATGAGAAATTAAAAGAGTAAAATGCTGAGAACCTGGCCTGTCTCAGACTAAGTGTGCAATAGGTGCAGGACGGATACAGGACGCCGAAGTTGGAGGAATCTCGGAAAAGACCATCATCACTGTCCATCAGAAGAGGAAGTTGCAGCGCAGGAAGGACAGGTGGCTCTCCCATGGTCACACCTTCGATTTGTATCAGAGCAGGTCCGGGACTCAGGCCCGATTCCAGAGACCGCTAATGCTTTTGAGTGTTTGTGTGCCTGGCCAGGATTCATACTTTACAAGTCGTGTCCCACTTGATGCTCACAGCTGCCCCATGAGATAAGAACTTTGTTCACTTCTACTTTACAGAGAGGGCAATGGAAAGATGAAGCAACCTGGAGGCTCTGGAGCCCAAACCTGTCCAGCGTGAGCTCACACAATCTCCCAGTCCACACTCTCCATGACCACTCCGCACAGTTCCACTTACGGACTCACTCGGGAGAAATGCAGCACTTTGGGATGCTGGGGTGGAGGAGACCTGCAGGAATTCACCTAGAAAATGCCTCCAGAGTAAGTTCTCCAGCCGGAGTCTCTGGGATGAGGGGGAGCCTTCCTGCCTGCCTGCCTGCCTGCTTCTCCTGGGTCCAGCATCGCAATGGGCCCACCTAGTGTTCAGATGCAAGAATTAGGTCTGAAAAGCAGCTGAGACAGAACCCTTCTAGTCCATGTCATATCCCATGTCGCTGGCCGCCACCTCACTGGTCCAGGATAGGCAGGCTGGCCGGATGCTGGCCTTGGGGCTACCTGTCAGTGGACGTGTCCAGGATATAACTACGGGGGGAGGATGTTTGTGTGGCCAACTCTTCCTCCCCGGACAGGTACTCACCCTTTCAGAGCCTCTGTACCTCAGTTCCAACGCAGGCAGTTTTGCCCCCAAGGGAACATTTGACAATGCCTGGAGCTGTTTTGGGTTGTCACAATTGGCAGATCTACTGGCACCCAGTGGGTAGAGGCCAGAGATGCTGATGAACACCCTACATTGCACAGAACGGCCCCCATGACCAAGAAAGATCCAGTCTCAGATGTCAACAGTGTCATCCACAGTCAAGAAACCCCACTGTGCCCTCGTCATCAGTGGGACTGTTCCATGGGTAGGCAGAAGGACGGGGTGAGTCTTGCATGCTCAGAGGCTTCGCATGTACTATTCCTTCTTCCCGGACTGCTCTTCCCACCCTCCTTCCTCTTTTATCTCAGCTCATGGGCACAACTGCAGGGATGCTCACCTGCTCACCTCTGCCTCTCTGTTCCATCTAGCCTCCCCATGGAAAGATCTGAGACAAGGATTTGGGGGGAGGAATTTATTCGGGGGGTGATCCCGGGACACACGGGCAAGGGAATAGGGGGCAATGGGGCATGGAGACCAGACGTGGGATGGGGGCAATGAAGGGTAAGTCAGTGAGCAGCTGAGGCTTCGTCTCCGGGCAGAAAGCACGAGGACTCACGTCAAGTGTGCTTTGGAACTGACCCCCTACAGGAGGAGGAAACCCCAATATTTGTCCCCCCAGTTCCCATCCGTCACGGGTGGAGGGCTGCTCCGGACACTGACTCGGCAGTCGGCCCTGCCCCAGGCCAAAGGCAAGCCTGCCTTCTGCTTACACCGGCGCTCGCCGAGTGGGAAGTATTGTCGTTTAGGGTGTCTGTGCCAGTGAAGTGACCCGCATAAGGGCAGCTGGAGGGTGAATCAGTTTTGGGCAGGGCGCCCTGCGGCTCCGCTCTGACCCCGCTGCAAGGCGGCAGCGTGGGCAGCAGAGGGCAGCAGAGGACGCTGTTTCGTGGTTACTGCGCACCGGCCACGGCTCCCCACACCCAGCCCCCCTCTCGGAGAAGCCTGGGGAGCTCCAGCCAAGGGTGAGCACGGCCCCTCCAACAGGGGCCTTGAGTTGTGCAGAGTCTCTGGCGACTGCAGCGCAGGCCCGGTGGAGAAGCTTGCTGTGTGGACGGCCTCTAACTCCGGCTTAGGGGGGTAAGCTACAGGTGTTCCGCCTTCTCCCTTCACATGTCCAGGGAGCGGGGCAGCTGTCTGCTGGCCCCGACTCGGGTAGAAGGCTTCCCTGTCCCTCCTCCAACTGGCGGGTGAGCCTCGGGTCCTCAGGTAGCTGCTTGTTTCTTCAAGAATCTCACCTTCCGATTCCCCCGACCCCTAGATGCTCACCTGGGAGCTCAGCGGCCTGCAAACACATGCTTCTCAGCCGTCCTCTGCCTCTCCGGGCGGCTGGATTGGGTCATATTAACCTTCTTTCTTCCTCGCCCTCGTCAGTGTTGAGATAAGCATGTGGAAGGACCCAACATGGGACAGAGACGAGATGGAAGCCAGGTGTAGCCCCTTAGAAAGAGGGGTGCACAGCAGCCTCGCAAGAGCGCGAGCACTGATTTGACTGCCGTCTTATTTCCCCCTTCGGTTTTATTGAGTTAGTTATAACTGACAAGTAAAACTGCATATATTTAAAGTGTGCAGCACAGTGACTTGTTAGACATATACATTCTGAAACGGTTACCACAATCAAGTAATTAAATCCATCCATTTTCTCACATCTCAGTTAGCATTTTTTTTTTTTTTTTTTAGTGGAAATACAATATTTCCCTTAGAAAATTTCTACTTTAAGCAACTTTTAAGTATACAGTACAGTGTTGTTAACTATAACCGCTATACTGTACGTTGGACCCCAGAACTTATAACAAAGTTTTCGTACCCTTTGGCCAGCACCTCCCCATTTCCCCTACCTGCCAGCTCCTGGTGACCACCTTTCTACTCTGTTTATAGGAGACTGGCTGTTTTTTCCTTAACAGATTCCACACATCAGTGAGATCATACAGTTTGTGTCCTTCTCTGCCTGGCTTATTCCACTTAGTGTAACTCCTCCAGGTTCACCCACACCATTGCAAATGGCAGGATCTCCTTTTTAACGCCTGAGTAATATTCCACTGTGTGTATGTACCACGTCTTCTTTATTCATTCACCTGGACACTGAGACTGTGTCCATATCTTGGGTGTTACGAGTAAAGCCTTTATTGTCTTTTGTTTCTAAAGCTGCGACTGCCTTTGGCTCTGGGTATCAACATTCCTGAATGATCCACGGAGCCACACGAGGCTCAGCAGCACCCTGGCTCCTTACAGACGCCTCCAAAGAACCCAGCCGTGTTCTCCTCTGTTGCAGACTTCACGTTTTATCCGTGCCATTGCCCATTCCTACATTTGTCCAGCCTCCCCCTGTGCCTGAAGGAGGGTCTGCCCCCGTGACCCTCCTCTGATGGCTGAGCTGCCACCCTCTCTCCTGTATCTCCAAGTGTGTGTTTTCCATCAGCCCTGCCCCATCACTCCACAAGCCTGTTACAGTTTCTCTCCTTTTAAACTAACTTGTGACCCTGCTTCCTCCCCAGCTTCTGCATCATTTCCTGGCTTCCCGCTGGAAGCAAAACTCTTTGAAAGACCTCACTCACGGCCACTGATTCATCTCTTCCCACTTTCTCCTGGTCCCACCCTAATCAGGATTTAGCCACCAACACCCGCCTAAAACTGCTCTTCTCAAGGTCACCGTGACCTCCGCGTTGCTGAAGCCAAAGCTCGCTTCTCGGTTCTCATCCTGCTGGGCCCATCAGCAACGTTTGCCTTAAGTGAGGAACGCCTTCTCCTTGGAACACTCCGCACCTGACGTCTAGGCGGCCGCAGGTGCCTGCCTGTCCTTCCCGTCGCCTTGGCTGGCTTCTCCTTCTGCTCGTGACCTTGTCATCTAGAATGCCTCGGGTTCAGCCCACCCTCCTTCTCCTTACTGAGACCCTCTCCTTTGACGACCCCATCGTGTCTTGTGGTTTTAAATACCATCCACATGCTGCGACACCCCCGTTGCCTCGTTTATACCTTTAAGCCAAACCTTTTTTCCCCAAACTCCAGACTCATATACCCAACTGCCTCCCCAGTGTTTCCACTTAGGCATCTAGAGGACATCTCCAGCCACTGTGGCTGAAGCAGGGCTCCTTGTCTTCCAGGCTAAATCCACTCCATCCGCCACGGTCCCCATCCCGGTTCATAGCTCAGGCCAGACCTCATCTTCGGCTCTGGCCCTCCTCTCACATCCCACACTGAATGTGTCATGAACCCTATTGGCTCTACTTCCGAACACATCCACAAGCCGACCGATTCTTACCATCCTTCCTGCTGCTATGCTGGTCCAAGCACCACCACCTAGTGCTTCCTAATTGGTTTCCTTGCCTCTACCTCTATTTCCTCAAAATTTATTCTCAACATTATAGCCAGAAAAAGTAATTATTTCCTAAAACTTAAATCACCAGCATCACTTCTTTGCTGACAACCGTTCACCCTCCATTTGATTTAGAATATGAGATAAGTCCTTGCCGTGGGTGCCTCACCACTATTCTGGGTCGAAATATTTCAGTAGCCATGACATTTACCCAAGCACAGGTCATCTCCTAGAGGCTTGGGGGTCAATGGTATTTTAAGTATTTTCTTTCTGTGGTGAAGACTGAACCCCAAAGTGTCCAGACAAAGGAAGAACATCTGGAGGAAGGTGCACTCTGCTCAGTGCAGGGCGCTGTGGGAGACCCAGAGCCCTGGTCCCTGCAGGCGCCTCTGGCAGGTACATTAGTGCATGCATGTGTGTGACTGTGTATTTGTGTGAGTGTATGTGCATGTGCATGTGTGTATTCAGTATTTAAAAAGAGCAAAGGGGTTGGAGAGAAACAAGATGGCGGCGCAGGTGGCAGCTATGCCCACTGCCTCCCGCAACCACATCAAAATTACAACTAAAACACAGAACCACCATCACTGAGAACCTCCTGAAATCCGACTGAACAAAAGCCCTGCAACCAGGTACCTGAAGAAGCACCGAGACCGGTAGGAGCGGTGGAGATGCAGGCGGATCGCGACTGAATTGGAGACACGGCCGCGGGCCCACACCCGGTGCCGCAGGTTAAACCCAGGAGGGAATCTTGGCGGCGGGGGTTTCCAGAGGAGGGAGGAGTGAGGGGTCCCAGCCCACAGCAGGCCCCCAGCCCAGGACCCCAGGGCCAGGAAGAGACGTCCCCACAACTCCGGGCTGTGAACCCAGCGGGGACTGTCCCTGAGGGTCGCGGAGGCTGCGGGAGCCCCAGCAGCTCCTCTAAAGGGCCCGGCACGGACTCACTCGGACGCTCCCTCTGAGCCCAGCGCCGGGCGGCAGCCGGAAAGGACCCGGGACACTCGGGGAGGAACTAACCTGCCAGAAGTCGGGGCGAGAGGCGGGGGGCGGCTTCCTCCCGGGCAGAAGGGCTGGCGGAGGCCATGGCTCCTGTGGCGAGTCCTCCCCACACAGCCGGCAGGCAGGCGCCATGTTTGAGTGGCCGGCACCTGACTCACGCCTTTGGCCCCGCCCCGTGATTCCCGGAGGCCCCGCCCCCCCACCTGCAGCTCATCCAGGCCATTTCCAGGGGCTTTTCTGTGCAAGTGGCCTCTCGAGCCTCATGCTTAGGACTCTCCTAAAATCTCTCAAACAAACAGCAGCTGCCCCATAGGGCTTGATAAGCGGCCCCAGGCCTGGCACTAGCGACAGCTGCATTGGCTCATAGCTGGGCCTCTCCTGGACACCTCCAGGCCCAGCACAAGGAGCAGCCAACTGCGGTTTGCTGTGTAGCTCATGCTGGGGGGCCCTGGGCCAGGCACTGGCAGAGGCTGACTTTGCACCTCCCGGGAGGCCCCAGAGACAGTGCACCTGGTGGTCAGACTCGACCACGCTGGATTACAGCCCTACCACATCCACGAGTGACACTCAAGGGGCGCACTTGGTGAACACCAAAGCCCCACTGAAGTAAATCCTGCTCCATAGGGGTGTCTCCAGCACAGTAGCTCTCTGGCTGTAGTTGCAGCGGGTCCTCACAGCCAATTGGCCTGGGGGTCAATTCCTCCCAGTGACGCCAACAGCAACCAAGGCTCAACTACAACAGGACAGTGCACACAGCCCACACAGGGGAGGACCGAGAAGGCCCAGCTCAGGGGACTGGGGAGGCTGAGCCACTGGACTCTACAGGACACCCACTACACAAAGCCACTCTACAAATTCCAGGAGACACAGCAGCTCTACCTAATACATAGAAACAAACACCTGGAAGCAGCCAAAACGTGGAGGCAAAGAAACATGTCACAAAGGAAAGAACAGAAGAAATCTCTAGAAGAGGAACTAAATGAAATAGATCCAAGCAAGCTAACAGATACAGAGTTCAGAATTTTGTTTATAAGGATGTTTAAGCAGACTATTAGGGAAATAACTGAGAAAATCGATAACTTAATAAAGTACCAATTTGAAATGAAAGCTACAGGAACTGAAATGAATAATTTATATGGAATCAACAGTAGAGTAGGGGACACTGAGAATCAAATCAGCAATTTGGAACATGAGGAAACAAAAAACACCCAACCAGAAGAGCAAAAAGAAAAAAGAATCCAGAAATATGAAGATAGTGTAAGGAACCTCTGGGACAACTTCAAGAGGCCCAGCATTTGTATTATTGGGGTGCTAGAAGGACAGGAAAAAGACCAAGAAATTGAAAACCTATTTGAAAAAATAATGACAGAAAACTTCCCTTACCTGGGGAAAGAAATCGATTTACAAGTCCAGGAAGCACAGAGGATCCCAAACAAGAGGAACCCAAAGAGGCTCACAGCAAGACACATCATAATTAAAATGCCAAAGGTTAAAGACAAAGAGAGAACCTTAAAAGCAGCAAGAGAAAAGCAGTTAGTTACCTACAAGGGAGCAACCATACGACTGTCAGCTGATTTCTCAACAGAAACCTTGCAGGCCAGAAGGGAGTGGCAAGAAATATTCAAAGTGATGAAAAACATGGAACTCCAACCAAGATTGCTCTACCCAGCAAAGCTATCATTTAGAATAGAAGGTCAGATAAAGAGCTTCACAGATAAGAAAAAGCTAAAGGAGTTCATCACCACCAGACCAGCACTACAGGAAAAGTTGACGGGTCTTCTTTAAGAAGAAGCTAATGAACAAGAGAATCTGACAAACTAAATAGATCCAGAGACGTTGACGCATGCAACAGATGATCATATTTCAGAGGAAAGAGGGAAGGGGGGTGGAGGGTGGGAAGAGATTAACCAAAGAAGTTATATGCATAACCCATGGACACAGTTAATAATGGGGTAAAGGCCTGGGGAGGGGGGGAGAGCGAAGTGGAGGGGGTCAATTGGGGGGGAAAAATGGGACACCTATAATACTCTTAACAATAAAGATTTAAAAAAAAAAAACTTAAAGAAAAAGAGCAAAGGGATAATTATACCTGTGGAGCTAGGCAGCGCCTCCACCCCCCCCCCCCACTTTTGTGGAGAGAGCACTGCTTGAGACTGAGGGTGGCAGGGTAGGGGTGGAGAGTGCTGGCACTAGCAGCTGCTTTTAATAATGCCACTCACCTCTGATGATTAATATGCTTGTCAAAATAAAAGAGAAATGGAAATGACCCCACAGTGCAGGGAGTGGGGCGGGATCGGCAGAGCCATCTAGCCCCAGATTAATTGCTAGCAGTCTCATCTCCTGTCTCGGGCTCCAGATACAGTGGAATGATAATGGAGGAGAAACACATACAGATCTGTCTGTCTTGTTCTTTCTGTTCCCAGCCAGGCTCAGAGACAGCTGTGCTCAGCTGGCATTCAGTTCCCAAGGGGCTTGGAGCCTGGTTTTTGTCCCAGAGAACATTCTCCTAAGGCCTCAGCAGTGTGCAGCTGAGCACAGGAGCTCTGCTGGCTCTATTAAGAAAGATGCCAGAGAGCAAAGCAGTTTCCCACCTCGAAACATGTCGGTGGGGACCTCAGAGAGAGTTATTCCTATCACACCCCAGAGCAATAGAACTGGGCAGCAACTCAGGAGGCTTCAAAGGAACTCTTTTCTTTCAGTTTAAAAAAGAGCTTTTGAGTTTTGGGGGCAGAGGCAATACATGACATGCCATGTTTTCCCCCAAAATGCTTCATTTTCTCCTACATATACAGAGAGATAATAACCCACCTTCCCTGTGGTTGGGGGCACATGGCCAATGGAATATGTGTGCGAAGTGATGTAGCTGGATCGCCAACCTCCTGAGAGGCTGCATGTTCTCTCTCCCATCACTGGTCAGCCCAGTGCAGGTCTTGTGGAGGCCCTAAGTAAGGCAGAGCTACGAGAGGGAAGGAACCTGAATCCCTAGATGACTTTGTGGAGCAGAGCTACCCCCATGCCCACCCCTCCACTGGCCCAGATTAGAAGGCAAACGGGAATACTTCTAGTGTGCGAGGCCTCCGTATTAGGCTCATAAGGCAGTCACAACAAGGTACCACAAACTGGATTGGCTGCAAACAGCAGAAATGTATTGTCTCACTTTCCTGGAAGCTGCTGTGGGCCATGGTGTCTATGCAGACTCTAGTGGAGGATTTCTGATTGTTTGTTTGCCTCTTTCTAGCTTCTGGTGGTTGCTGGCAATCCTGGACATTCCTTGGCTTGTAGATGCACCACTCTAATTCTATCTCTGTCCTCACATGGTGCTCTTCCTGTGAGTCTATATTTGTGTCCAAATTTCTCTCTCTCCATAAAGACACCAATCATGGTTTAGAACCCAACCTTAATCCACTGTGACTTCATTTCAACGTGATTATATCTGCAAGAAACCTATTCCTGAATGAGGTACTCCTATTCACAGGTGCCAGGAGTCAGACTTAAAACTATTGTTTTGGGGAAAAATTCAATTCATTACAGTCTCTAAAGTTGGAGCCTGTTTGTCACAACGGCTGGCATTACTTGCTCTGACTAGTACTGGGTATACATTGGTCTCGACTGAGAATACCTTTCTCCAGGAAACCTTCCCTAACCTCCTACCCCTAAACCCAGAACATGTGCTACTTCCACAGAGAATTCCCCACATCGCCCTGAGCGTCCCTATTCCAACACTAATGCTTTGCTGTGATGTCCTGTTTATTTAGACATGTAAACTTCTTGTCTCCTCTTCAGCTACACTGTTCATGTCCTAGAAGCAGGGATACGGCCTTTTCTGTTCTTTGTTGTATCTCCTAAGCCTAACACATAATAAGTTCCTTAAAAAATACCTTTCAGATAAATGAATGGTTGATGCAAGGGGGGCCGGGTGCTTCAGCACAAATAGCATTAGACCAACCTTGCGCCTTCAAGAACGTTGCTAACAGCCCCCTATCGCCATACCCGCTGCTCGCTGGGTTCGCCACGCTTAGTTCGCCTCCCCCGCTTCACGTACCACACTTGAGGGCCTTATTAAACGATGCACATATTACAGCCACATTAAGAATCTGGCTGCTCTGGGTTGTTGCCTCAGGTCTCTGGCTCTCAGATTAGCATCAGCACCATCTAGAAAACTGCTTGTTTCTCATTTCTATTTGGAGCCCTTGTTTATCACCTCAAAGCCTAACAGAGTGTTTCACTCCCTCCATGGGTATAAGTGGTTTGTTGAGTTGGGTTCTTCCTAAACCCAGCTCCCAGTCCAGGGGCTGCTTCATGGTGGCCACTCATAGTACCTGAGTCCCCCTCATGGGCTTGAAACTCACTCACTCCTCTCCCTTATTTCTCAGAATCAGCACATCTCAGAATGAAGGTGTCCCACAGGGCCGCCAGGAACCGTCAGGGACGCCAAGGCCCCAGCAGTCACCTTATCCAATAAGCACTGCCAATTTTTAAAAAACTTTAAAAAATGGGCTTTTTTTTTTTTTTTTTTAAGAGCAGTTTCAGGTTCACAGCAAAATTTAGCCCAGGTTATCCAGTTTGTTGACATACAGTTGTTCATAGTATTTTCAGAACCCTATGTATTTCTGCAATGTCTGTTGTTACTTCGCCTCTTTCATTCCTGATTTTATTTATTTGGGCCCTGTCTCTGTTTCTTGGTGAGTCTGGCTTAGGTTCATCAATGCAGTTTAGGTAGGAGAGTGTCCTTGTTTGTAGGGAAGACACGTTTCCATATTCAGGATGATGGGGCATCATGTCAGCAATGTACTTGTCAGTGGTTTCAGGGTTATAAAAGTTCTTTGTACTGTACTTGTAAGTTTGAAATTTCTTCAGAATATAATGTTTAAAGCCCTAATTAGAATGGAAAATTATATTAATACCCCACTTAGGAATATAGGGATTCCTCTAAAAACTTACTCTCTATATTCTTACTGCAGTAAACACCAGTTCCTCCTCATAGACATATATTTTTCTCTAGCAAAAATCTCCAAAACATCACAAAGGACACAGTCCTGGGACCGAGCGTGGGAATGTCAAAGCTCTCCTAAGCAAAGGAACTAAGGAAGCAAAAACGAATCCCAGGTTTGGCAACTGAATGCATGTCAAGGAGATGAAAAAGACTGCATCTCCCAAGGAAAGACCTCCTTTTGCCTGTCAGTCACTTCAGTCTAAAAGTAGAACCCCTGATTCTTCCCAACTTTACAAACCCCTGATTCTTTCCAACTTTACAAACTAAATGACTCTTATTGTATTTCCATATTTAGACTAAAATGGAAACAATAACAACAAAAAGGCATTTTTACACAGTACCAAACTATCTGCCAATTATCATAGCTAAAATCTTTTACCAATTAGGTTCTCAAGATTATGGGGACAAAAGTAGGTGTGAGACAGCCACCAAGGATTCATGGGGCCTTAGGTGAAGGAAAAGGGAAGGGATTCTAAAAAATCATGGACCTTGAATTGAAGATTCTCTAGAATAACAGAAATACTAACACCCAGACACATGTAAACAGACTAAGGAATGGGCGAGATATAAAGAAAAACTAAAAACGTGCATTTTTGTGAAACTTCTATAAAACTCTCCAATACTTGTATAAATATGACTGATTTGAAAAATTAATTATAGAGAACATAAAAGATGTAAATACGTTTTCTAAATTTTGGGGGAGAAGAGAAGTAACCTTTAAACTACTGGAATCTCTTGGGTTTAAGGCCATGGGTGTTTCAGTTCTTCAGAGAGGGTGCTGGGCTGCCAGGCTCGCGCTCCTCCCAGCTGTCTCCAGGACGTCTGGCTCTCTGCTGTCTCACCTCATCCAACACTCTCCCTTCCACTGACTTTCCCATGTCCAATGGACCATTTTTAGTCTTCATGAATGAGAAGCATGAAGGTCAGATGTGCATTCCTTAATTTGATATAATCAAAGACACACCCTCCCCGAATCTAAAATATTTGACACAGTCTACAGCTTATGCTCTGTTGATTCTGGAAAGTACACCAAACACAGTTTTAAGACATGAGATATTTCTTCTCTATCTAGGGTCACTATTTGGTTTCTTCATACTTTATGCTGAAGTTGTTGGACTTGTTTCTAAGCTCTGTAACCTTGGCTGGGATGACTCATATCCCAAGTATTTTTGTTTTGTTTTCATTTTTATACATTTCTTAAGTTACATTTTTCAAAGGAATGTGTCCATATCCTCTAACCTGTGAAATTTTTTGCCATAACACTGACTATAGTATCGCTTGGTGGTTCTTTTGCTGTTGCAGAATCTAGAGAACAGTTACTCCCTCTTTCAGTCCTGATGCTGGACATTAGAGTTGCCCCTTTTTTTCTGGATCGGTCCAGCTGAGGATTTACCTCGCACATTGGAAATCCATGTTTCGCTCAGGTCCTCTCTGACCTTTCTTCTTGCCCTGACATGAGAGCTGGTCAGCAGCTGGTGGATTTACAGGACCGGGTGAGGTCAGCCTTGGATGAGCAGGTGGAAATGCAGGCGTGGTTGGGGCAGGGTCCCTGGAAGGCGGGAGGCCGGTGGGGAGGCGATAAGGAGCGAGCTCAGTGACTCAGAGGCTGGGTGGGTGGGGAGCAGAGGTGCCAAACAGCCAGGGCTACCCACCTTTCCTCTGTTATTACAGCGATGCTTCCTGCTAAAGTATTGTTAGAGGAACATTTCCGAGCACACTCTGCTGAGGCCCGAGGAACTGACCGCTTGTGCTCTGCAGCTGTACATTAAACTCGCAGGAACCTCAAGGACACTCAACTATATATAGTGTGTGTCCCTATAATATGGGAAGGAAGAGACACACGACTGGAAGCTCTAGAAAGGGCTGCAGTTAGACACCTCTGTTTATGTGAGCCACAGTTACCTCTGATATGTTTGACTAACGGGTAATTCTTAGTTTTCAATTTTCCACAATGGCATAAATTATTTATTATTGAATTTAAAAAAATTATATTTTATTAGTCTGTATGCCACAGTTTGGTGAACTAGAAAGTGCTCTAGATAGCCAATTCCAATAAAATGGGTTGTCAGTAACAAAGATAAATACAATTATAAACATTTAAGACTAAGTTGAAAACAAACAAAAAGTAAACTGTAAGAACTCTAACTCCTTTGTGGTATCAAGAACCACCCCTTGGCCTTAGAACAGACCCTGAGTAGAACCTCATCAATTATTTGCAAGTACAAGCAGCAATTTTTAAGAGTTAGCTCTTGTTTTCAGTTGTTACATGCTCACTTGTTTGATGTGGTGCAATTTGGAGTCCTTAGCAGACCTTCTACAGCGACAACACAGTGAAACATAATTTGTTTTGCCTGCAGCAAAGTCCTGAGTAGGTTAAAGAGCAAAGTGGGAAATTTGCCTAATGTGACTCTGAAAAAACTCAAGCTCCTCCAGGTCAGCAGAATGGACATGGCGGATGGACCACCCTCTCCTACCCCCCCCCCCATGTTCTCTATTTGGCCAATTGCTTTTGTAAAAAATATGTTTTTATAGATTTCAGAGGCAGGAAGGGAGAGGGAAAGAGAAATAGAAACAGCAATCATGAGAGTCATTGGTCGGCTGCCTCCTGCACACCGCCTACTGGGGTTCAAGCCCGCAACCCGGGCCTGTGCCCTGACCAGGAATCAAACCGTGACCTCCGGGTTCATGGGTCGACGCTCAACCACTGAGCCACATTGGCTGGGCTGGCCGATTGCTTTTTAAAAATCCTTTGTTCCTGGTTTTCGAATGGGAGCCTGGTCTGTGTCATAATTTGTCAGACAAGATCTTTGACGTGGTAGACAAGCTTAAAAGAGACTCGTGTTCGGATATCACTGACACGTCCACATGTAACCCTCGCTCAGAGCACTTTACACCATCACTCGGGAAATTTCCCCGAGGGCAGTGGTTCTCAGTCCTTTCAAGGCTCTGGACCCCTCTGTGCACTGATGGTGCCACGGGCCCCTGCTCCGGAAGCTGACACACCCCGGCACACAGAACGTAGCCTCAGGTTGCTCACAAACGCTCCGAGCCCAAGTGTGGATCCTGGTTCAGAGCATCTGCTTCCAGGGGCACACTTCTGAGTGGTGTCCCCAGGTAGGGTCCTGAGGGGGATCTGAGAGGTGCTCCCAGGGGCTGCCAGTTGGCTGCATTGTGCTCACCTGTGTTCAGGGTGAAGTCTGTTGTACTACATTTTCTTCCAGGCCCTTTCGGAGCCTCCCGTATATTACCATTTATGGGGACTCTTGTCTTTCTTCTTTGCCAAACATCTTTCCCCTGGTCGGGGCGTGGAGTCTGTGCAATCTCCCGGGAGGGCCTGTAGCTTCCTGGCTCAGAGCAGGCGCCATGCAATCATCTTCATCTGGAAAAGGCATCGTGCAGAGACGCCCAGGGGAGCGGGGAGCTATGGGGCTAGCGAGCTAGTAATATCCTGCTCCCTTTTGTTCAAGGACAAGGGGAAACAGGACAGAGACTATGATGAGCCAAGGCCAACGGCTGACGATTCTGGGGCGGCCCCTTGGAGGAAGACTCAGCCCCAGGGCCCTGGGAGGGATGCTCCTGCCGGGCTGGAGGAGCACACTGAGGCAGGAGGTGGCAGTCTCTGTCTGTTCCCGGCCCTGTGGGTGATCAGATGTGCTAGGGGGACAAGCAGGTACAGAATTTCACATCCCCACCTCACCACTCACAACACCAGGAGGCAAAAACAGACTTTGTTTTAAAATCAAATTTTACTTAAAAATTTTATTTTTTCACTTGGGACTTCCTTAAAGCCATATTTTTTTTAGGTACAATTTTTCATTATGGAATTTTCTCTACAAACACAAAAGTAAAGAAAACTACAATAAACCCCTCATACCCATTGTCACTGCGGTCCCAGCCTCTGTCTTCTACGCCAACCTCTCTTCCCAGACCCCACTCGGTTGTTCTGAAGCAAAGCCCAAATCTCATGTCGTCAGCCTTCACCATGAATTCTAACAGATAAGGGCATAAGCCTGCGAAGCCATCAGCGTATGTAAAACATAATCATTACTTACCATCAAACAGTGTCGTCACTGTTGCCGTTTCCTAATTGCTTCATAAATTCCTTTTTGCAGATATTTTGTTCAAAACAGGATCTGAACAAGTTCTGAAAATTATATTCAACTAAGAGGTCTCAAGTTTCCAGTTCTTTTTTTTCTTTAATTGAGGCTTAAAACACACGCAGTCAAGTGCTCTGACTTTAATCGCGTGACTCAATGGATGTCTATACGCAGGCCTAGAGCGCACAACCACCGCCCAGGCCAAGGCGCAGAGCATCGCCAGCCCCCATCCCTCCTGCCTCTTCCCATGTCAGAGGGAACCTCTGGTCCGGCTTCTCTCAACGCAGGCTCATTTTTCTGTTCTCGAACTTCCTATACACAGAATCATCCACATGGCATGTGTGCTTTTGTTCTGTGCGTCTGTACTCTTCCGTCGGTGAGTGCTCAGATTTATTGTGCCATTTGCAACGATTCTGGCTGTTTCTATTTCTTTAGCTATTGCCAATAGGGCTGCTATGAGTATCCTGGGCCATGGCTTTCTGTTTGTTTGTAACATAATGACCCCCTCTATGAAATGTCTGGATAGCAGGGTTGATGTAGTTTAATTTCTGAAAATACTCCCAAACAATTTTCCAAAGGGTCTGAGTTCGGGTTTGAATTCCACACCTTATCAGCGCTTGGTATTTATTGTAACCCATTTTGACATGTAGCGGTGCCTCACTGTGGCTTCAATTTACATCTTCCAGGTGACTGACAATTCTGAGCATCCTTACATTTTCCTGGTGACTAATGATGTTAAGCGACATGGTAAACTGTTTGGATATGTTATTTTGTGAGGTACCTTTTCAGAGCCTTTATTTATTTTAAAAAGTTGGGGCATTTGTTTCTGAACAATTTTTATGTGTGTACTCGGTTTTCCCCTCCCAAACTGTCATGAGAGGAGCAGTTCATCCACCACGAAGCAGGATGGGGTAGGTTCGGGCAGACGGTCTGCGAGTAGAAGGAGAGAGACTGAACACAGTGAAAACGCTAAAAATGTTGGTCCATTTAGAGGATTCAGAAAAGGTGGGGATAAGCAATGGGTCTCTGGCTGCTTCACAGAGGAAAGCTATCTATTCCTTGGAAACAAGATGAACATAAAAATAATTAAAAAAAAGTCTATGTGACTTACATGGATGATGAAAAATGGGTGATTATTAGAAAGGTGTTAAATCAGTGGAGAACATGGACAGTAAGTGTAAAGAGTAAAGATTTGAAGAGGAATGTCACAGGTTCCATGTAGAACTGCTTCTAGAAAAACCCCACACATTCCACTCTTTCTACGCCTTCACAGGGCAGTTCCAAACGTCACATAAAATAGTCTGGGTTCATCCAGGGGTTTCTAAGTATTTAGAACAGTCCTCACGATTCTCTGTAATGGGGGCTTTTGTGTGTATCAGTTGCAAGTGACTGAACCCCGAAGCTCGCTGCCTCAGCAGCCGGCCAGCCCACCCCCTGCGTCCCGGTCACCGGCCCCTGGCTCCTCCGAAGCTGACAGCTCGGCTCAGGGCTGGTCCTGTCGGGTGTGCAACTGTCCCAGGAGGAAAAGTGAGACTGTCCCGAGGCGAAGGAAGAGGCTGTCAGAGTGAGTGACTTGCCAACTCCCAGGGACGTCCATGCGGGAGACCGAGCTTGGGAGGCCTCCCGGACGGCCTCTGATGGGTCAGTGCACCGTGACATGCAGCCACAGCTATCGCACCCAAGTGCCACCCCTCGGTCCCATCCCCAGCAACCATTTCTCAGGCCTGGCTGAGTGGGGGCCTCATGAACAGCTCAGGGCCACCTGGGGGCTTGGCTACAGAGCTTCCAAGGTGGCATTGCCTGGGGTGGGCTCCTGGGTGCTGCCTGCAGGGTGTGAAAGGAAGACAAGTGAATAGAGGAGAAAGGGTTTAGGTTATAAAAAGGAAGTTTCCAGAACAGGGCAAGAGTCTGGACTGGTGCCACAAGCAGCAATCCTTGCACCAGGGGAAAATGGCCATGCTGCGGGGTGAGAGCTGGCGGGTAGGTCCAGGGCTGCCTTGGTGAGATTTACTGGCACGGACCATGGAGGGTGAGGCAGAGCCTCTGGGATCAGCTGGACTCTTTGCTGGTCCCCCTGGCCTTCAGGGAGCTGTCGAACCTCGCTCCAGCGCGGCTCCCATTAGTGATACACTCACGAGCCCAGTCAACGCAGGAGGGGTGCTGGGAGCACATACAAGGGGCCTGACGCAGAGGAGGGGCCCGGTCAATGGGAGACTCTGCTGGTCGCCCAGCCGATCAAGCAGCAGCTAGAGAACGAGCCCTGGTGCCTTTCTATGGTGGGCTTTGTTTTTTAGAAAAGCCTCACTTACAGGCCTGACACCCCCCCGAAACAGGTCATGTCCAGCCACTGAGAGCACACGCATCCGCCCCTCTTTCGGGTGGACAGATGCGTCAGGGTGCGAGGCCAGCGGGCGGGGTAGTCCTGGAGCTGCTGCCAGCCCGTCCTAGCATGAAATGAAGTGAACCTGTCTGGGGTTTCATGTCAACAAGTAGATAAACAATTCTGGTTAAAGCCGATGAGTCACTTTTTCTCTTTTAAGCTGGTTTAAAACAATTCTGTCACGTAATTCAGACCTGGTAATGTTTTTACATGTGGTTTCTTTAGGGCTACACTCATGAGCCCAAATTCACCTCATTCCTTTCTCCTGCAAAACATACGTAAGTAAGAAAACGGTGTTCGGAGCCTTCTGTTGCGTGCGTGGGTTTATAGAGCAACCGTTCGTGTCGTCCATTGCTCGCCCTTGCTCTGCCTCGCAAACCTTTGCTGCGGACCCCGCGGGCTGGGTTGCACTTGCCCCGATGCAGTCGGGACATGCAGGTCTCTAAACAGAAGGCACCTATGGTCTTGTGACAGGGCCCTATCGCCCAAGAAGCCATCACTTTAGGAAGGAATAATATTCAGCACCCAAAGGAAATGAGCTACCGAGACGTAAGACATGGAGAAACCTAAATGCATATTACTGAGTAAAAGAAGCCGATCTGAAAAGCTACTGCAGCTTCCAACTATGTGATGTTTTAGGAAAGATTATGCAAGCTACGGAGTCAGGAGGAAGGCCGGTGGTTGCTAAGGGGTAGGGGAGGGAGTGGAGAACAGGCAGGGCACAGGATTTTCAGGAGTGAAACTACTCTGTATGGTACTATACTGGTCAAAACGTGTCAATAAACATTTGTCCAAACCCACAGAATGTACAGCAAAAAGAGTGACCTGTAAGCTGCGGACTTGGGGCGAGAATGCTGTGTTAACGGGGGTTCACAGGTGCTCAGCACATGCTGCCCCTTCCTGCAACACGTTCTCCTGTTCGCTAGTCCCCTCCCTCCGTGAATACTTTCTCTTTACACTCGTCTCTGCTCATGCCCCGTGTGTTCTTCCCTGGGCACCCTTTTCTCCCGCACCCACGCCTTCTCTCTAAGGGACCACGTGCAAGCCTGTGCTTCAAAGGATCTGCATGCAAAGACCCCAAAATCTACGCCTGCCCCTCTGACCCGGGTTTGTACACCCAACTTCCCACGTATGTCTACGGGGAAATGTCTACGGAGGCCCGACGAGAGCTGCAGCCCCACCCAGAGCCTTTCCCCTCTCCTCTGCACCAGGGGCTCAAGCCATAGCTCCGCTCTGTTCATCTGGGCTCCAGTCAAAACTCTAGGCAGCGTGGTTGAATGTTCTCCCTCTCTCACTCCAGTGAGTCTTCCTTACTCCACAAACAGATATTCTGAGTCCTTCACTTCTGTGACTTCTCACCACCCCTGTCCAAGCTTTTACTGATCTATTTTTATTTTTTAAAAATCTTCACCAGAGGATAGGTTTATTGATTTTAAAGAGAAGAAGGGAGAGAGAGAGAGAAACATTGATGTGAGAGAGAGACATGGATTGGTTGCCTCCTGTATGCACCCCAACTGGGACTTGAACCCACCACCTGGGTAAGTGCCCTGACAGGAAGTTGAACCCATAATCTTTTGGTGCACAGGAGGATGCTCCAAACAGCTGAGCCACCCAGGCAGGTCCTGGTCAAGCCTTTAGAGTGTCTTGTTTGGGTGAGTCTATAGCCTCCTAACTAGTCTCCTACTTCGGCCCCTGCCCTGGCCATTCCGTTTCCCACGCTGAGCCAAGGTGACTTTTCAAAGCCTCGGTCATGTTTCTTTCCTACTTCCGATCTGGCCAAGGGCATCTCATGTTTTTCAGAGTACAAACCGAGCACTTCATGAAGGCTCACGCCACCTGCTGATCTAGGTCTTGCCCCCGCCTCCAGCTTTGTGCCCGTTGCTGTGGCACCATGTTTCTGCCTCAGTGGCCTCTGACACAGCACCACGCAGGCCTCCGAGCCTGACACTTGTCAGTGCAGACTTATCACCTTGTTCTCCCTGGAACGGCATTTGAGATCCTTGACAGACACGGCCTGTGATAAGCACGGCTTGCTCTTTGCTTTGTCTTTATTTGAGGCAGAAATTGGTTTCCTGGCTGGATGCCATTGGCTACTTATCCTGTGCATTGCACTGAACTTCATGGAACACAAATGGCACTTTTGTGGAAGTGTTTATAGAACACGAATGCTAAAAGCCCCGCTTACATCCCCCAGGTGCCAGAGCCTGCAGTCATGCCAGTGGTGGAGCGCGGATTGAAACTGTGTGATCACTTTTCACATCTCGCATCTGTAATGGAAGCTGTGCAAAAGGAAACCTTCTGCAGATAACTGTCCTCAGCCTCGGTCACCTTGGATTTGCTTGTGATTGTGCTTAATTTCTTTCATAATTTGTGCAACGCCTCTTATCAAGAGCTGATTAGCTGATGGACCTGTCATTATATTATCTCGCTGAATAATAGTGGGAGATAAAAAAGAAAATATCCCCAAACCGTCTCCCACATCTCTACTATCCGCAGTGAATGCACCAGCCTTCCTAAATACGCTTGCAACCCTAAATGTATGGATGCTTATTCAGCAGGTTTTTCCCCCGATAGGATAAATTTGGGAAAACTTTGGTGGCTTCTGGGTGATGAAGTTAAGAATGATTTTCATGTTGTTGTTGTTTCTGAAACTTCCTGAACTTAGAGAACTTTAGGGGTGATGATAATGAAAATGGTAACCTATCCCGTCAGCCTGATTTGCACCTGGTCAGCGGCACAGGCGGGGACACGTGCGTCTCCCATTCAGAGGCTCAGCCTTCCAGTTGGATGTGCTTTCTACCGTTGATTTAAAAGTTCGCCTTGCCTCTAATGGGCCAGGATGGACTCCTACATTCACTTTATCTGCTCCTTAATCGATCTGATTATTTTGGGTGGTGAAATCACTCGAGGTCAAGGGCCCTGGCCACTCTCCTGCCAACCTTACCCCGTCTTCCTGACTTGATGTCCTAATTAGAATTTTCTTCCTTTGATTTAGTCTCATGTTTTAGAATGAACGTGCCCTGGGGAGATGTCATACATACAGCCTTATCAGTCATCTGCACAGTACACAGTGCAAAGCAATTCACTCGATTTCTTTCTGAAAGGAGGCCGAGGAAGGTAAGAATGGAAGGACCCTGCTGCCTGCGTGTGTGTGTGTGTGTGTGTGTGTGTGTGTGTGTGTGTGTGTGTGTAGAAAGAGTCACAGGTGGCTGGTACCAAAAGAAGATAAAATTTTGTCAAGAAACAATGCGTAGCCCGTCACCTCCTCTATCCTAAGAATACCATCTGGAGCCCGGCTGGGCGTGGCTCAGCAGTTGAGTGTAGGCCTAGGATCCAGGAGATCGAGGTTCAGTTCCCGGTCAGGGCACATGCCCGGGTTGTGGGCTCGATCCCCAGTCGGGGGCATGCAGGAGGCAGCCAATCAATGACTCTCATCATTGATGCTTCTATCTCTCTCCCCCTCTCCCTTTCTCTCTCTGAAATCAATAAAGATATACTTTTTTTAAAAAAACATGTGCCCAGAAGAAAATCAAGAATATCTGTGATGAGCTCTAATGACTATTAAAGTCTGTTCTCCGACCACCAAATATTTGCTTATCCTATTGTCCTACATTTTCCTCCCAATGAAGACAACTTGGAAATTCCACAGACAAGTTGAAGGTGACACTAGAGAACTGGGCATTCCAGAGAGAAGCATGGGCCGGGGCGGGCTTGTCTGCTCTCTGCCCTGGTTTCACCTAGAGGGGGTGCAAGGGGCACGAGGCAGACCCTCAGGTACCATCTACAGCTGGAGGAGGGGGTCAGAGCCTCCACCTGCTCTCACTCACTCTTGTTAAAGTCCTTAGCAAAGGCCTTGGCTTGTGGAAAATTCTCTACAAAACAATAGAAACGGAATTCTTATTTTTAGTTTGAAAAATTTTCCAGAAAAATTTTCCAAATCTTCTTAAAGCCATCAAAAATAAAACAACAACAACAAAACCTGGCTCAGTCCTGGGTGCATAGAGGCACAGGAAGTCCTGGAGGAGTAAAATCCCGGCTTCCCATGTATCTCAGGGGAAACCTTAAGTGACAGAGCCCAGGAGCTGGACCCACCCAGGCACGAGAGGCAGGGGGACGCTGGCTGTGACAGAGCAGAGGCGGCTGGCTGCTGCTGAGTCCTGCTCCCTCCACCTCTCTGCTCCTCTGTCGGACGCACAGGGATGGCTGTGCTGGGGCTGAGAGCCCTGCCTGTTCCCTACGTGGTGAGTGGAGCTAGGCTCGCTCACTGCTCACTCACCAGTCTCCACCTACGTCTGGTGATCGGCTCTGATGACTCCAATGTTGTCCCACAATTGTCCCATCTGGGCTTTCTGCAGAAGGACTCAACCAACCTGCTCCTCCAAGACCTCCGGGTGAAACTTTCTGAGCCGGCTCGCATTGTTGCTGGCCAGCTTTGCTGATGTGACCAGATTCATGATTTGTATGGGACCCGGTACCTGCCTCCACATGACTAGGCTACGATACGCAGCAGAAAAACAGATTCTTTGACTTCCTCAAATCCCATGAGCGTGGGAACGATCAGCATGGACAGTTAGGGAAACCAGAACTCGCTCCTGGGGTGGCTGCAGTGCATGCTTTCGGGGGGGTGGGGTGCAGGAACCTTTCATTTTCCAGGTTCAATTTGACCCGCTGCCTTAAGCGCTCAACAAAATGGGCCTGAGGTGCTGGGAAAGTTCAAGCCCAGGTAAAGCGCGAGAGTGATTTCTCATGAAGCAGTGACCTGTCCTGGCTCCTTGAGTTGGCTGAGAATAAAGAGGGTATTTGGCAAAGGTCCCTTTAACCGTTCATAAAACTTGAACATGCGTAATGACAGCACACGTGAGTTTCCAAAGTGCTCATGGGGGTATTAAGTCAACCGTGGTTCTTAACAACGGTCTTGCACACGGGAAAGCTCAAAGTTACTGAGGGCAAGTGGCTTCCCTAAGGTCACACAGCTAGTAAGGCTCAGGCTGCAGGATGGGACCCAAGTCCTTGTACATCCCTCATTATATGAGGAAGCTGTGTCTCCCTGGAACCGACCTATCTGTGAACACACAAAACCCACTGAAGTGTACACGTGAAGGGGGTGAATGGTATGGTAGGGAATTGTACCTCAATAAAGCTGGAGAGAGAGGAGAGAGAGAGAGGAGAGAGAAAGAGCGCAGCCAGGTGTGCCTCCTGCTTTTCAGGAGAGCCCCGAGTTGGAGAGGAGGTCTGCCAAGGACAGTGCTGTCCTTGTGTAGGTCTTTGACCTCTCAAACCGTGTTAACCAAGGGAAATGAACATTTCCTGCAGGCAGAGGTGCTCCCAGGAACTTAAATAAAATCCCCAGAGTTTGCATTATAAATGACAGAAGCAGCACGGAACTGTTAAGCCTGGGCATAGAGATACCCTGAGGGCGCAGAGGGGCCCCAGGCCTGCAGAGCGCGCTGCAGGCTGGCTGGGGAGGCTGGCCTGGGAGGGGGGCTTTCCTCTCCAGCGCCTCAAGGGTCTGCCTCTTACGCTGCTGTCTCGGGCGTTTAGCCCAGGCCGGGACACGTGGAATTCTCAGAGAATACCTGTTGAGTGAATGTTGGGGGGACAGGGTGCAATGGGGCAAGAATTCAACCTCCTGGGGCTGGGAACACAACGTCCCCAGGTTGGGCCTGGATTCATCTGATGAATTCATCAAGGCCCACTGGACCACCAGCAAGTCTTGGCCTCTCCCTGAACTCCTTAGAGGCAGGAAGCGGACAGGTGGCAGGCCTGCCGTCACACCCTCAGGGCGCTGCGTTTCTCACTGTAGGCTGAGGACTCACTGGCACGCAGACTGGGACGTCTGTCTACTTTGCATCTGCTGTCTGTCCGATTTTTGTGTGGTGGTGGTTCTGTTCAGGCCGGGCCTCCACAAGTGTGACTAAGATGGAACCCTGAAAGAATGAGCTCCCCAGGCTGGCAGGGTGAAGCCCCGAGGAGAGGCCACTGGATCAGCTGAATTCTCTGGGAAGTGCCTGGAGCTATCTTCACGCCTTTATTCCAGTGCCGGCAATTTCACCATAAAAACATAATTTTGAGAGAATTTCTAAATCATATCCTCTAAGCAAGAAAGGGCAACATAAGAGAAAATTCCACAAATGGGGAGTATTGCTGAGCCTGTGACCTGACACCCTCCCCCTGCCGATGCTCGGGCTCTGCCCTGGCCCCATGCTCGCAGGGCCCCCCTGAAGGACCTCATACTCTGTTACACCCTGGAGGTCAGGGAAGGGAGTGGCGCCGACTTTCCTGAATACGGTCACCACCAACCTCCCACCTGATGCAAAGGGTGGGAAGCAGGAAGGGCCAGGGCCAGGCAGCGCTGGGGAGATAGCTGGGAAGGCCTGAGCAATGAGTGCCCTGTGCTGGGCGTTTCCAGGAAATTCCTGGCCGGCCAACCTAACTGGCCTTTCACAGAAGCTATGCTGCTATTTTAAGGGTTCTGTTGAAGGGAAACAGATCAACAAAAGCAAGATAATTGTTTCAAAGAAGGAAGGTCAGGGCAGGCTCAAGCAGCTCCTTTGCACCTCCTGGGACGCAGCTATGAGTGTAGGGCTGCGCTGTGCCTGAGACACCCTTTTGTCAATTGTCCAACAGCTTATGGTTCCCCAGAGCCGGGGCCCAGCCCGTGGCTTCCTGAAATACCAACTCAACAGAGAGAGGAGGCTCTGCGCTCCCTGGGGTTGCTTGAAGACACTGGTCTCACCTTTAGCAGGTTGGTTGTGGCCCTCCGCCCATCATGTGTACACCTCAGCCCTGAGGAGCAGATGTTCCCAAGTGAGGTGGCCCCACGGGGGCTCACTTTCCTGCTAAGTACAACTGCATTGCTCTAATCTGAAGGTCATGGTCACCCAACACTCTTTGCAGACCTGGATGGTGTGAGGCCTGTGTCCTCTCCTGATGTCATTCATCTCCACCCTTCCCGGTGGCTCTCTCCTCAACTGTAAAATGAGGTCACGGGTGAATAATGTTCCATCACCCTCTGATGTCATGGCTGGGACCCAATGCGTGCTCACAGCTCCCTCCCCAGCCCTACATTACCTGTGTGACAACTATAGGCTGCGGGCAGGAGGGGTCAGTGTCCCAGGAGTGTGTGTTCAGGGCTTGTTTCCTTCTTGATTTCTGCAGAGGTTCCACACCTCCCACGAGACCAAGGGGCCTGGGCCACTTTCAGGCGTGAAGCCCTGAGTCTGTTAGGCTGATGGGAGCTGCTCAGGACCAGGCGCCTCGTGGAAGTTACACCAAGAGGGTCTAATAACTATGCTGTACATCTGAAACTAATATAATATTGTATGTCAACTCTAATTGAAAAATAAATTTAAAAACAAAAAACAGGTTAGAGCCAGAGGAAAACTTAACCTGCAAATCTAGAGAAACAGCTGCTTTCTGCCTTCCTCCTACCATGGAGAGGGTTTGGGAGAGATGCTGGGAGCCCTGAGGAGTCCCTGAGCCAGGCTGGAGCCATCAGTCTCTTCAGATTCCTCAGCACGAGACAGTGGGACAGAGACAGAGGTGCGGATCTGCCTGTGGCCACCTGTACTCGTGTGTACTGGTGTTAGGTAGGACGAGGGTCTCAGGTCCGGGCAGTTCTTACTAACTGCTATTCTTGCCAGATGGTAAACTGTAGCACAGTAGTTTCCAAATGCAGCTGTAGACAGGATGAGCTTGACAAGAACTCAACAAAATAACCTGATGAAAAAATATGTCCAGAGACATAGAAGCGCGGGACAGACTGTAAGATCCCAGAGGGAAGGGGGGAGGGAGGAACGAGAAGAGATTAACCAAACAACTTATATGCCTATATGCATAGCCCGTGGACACAGACCATAGTGTGGTGAAGGCCTGGGGCGGGGTGGGGCTGGAGGTGGGCAGAGGGGGAGAGAGGGGGCAGAAATGGGGTACATCTGTAATACCCTCAACAGTAAAAATAAACTTAAAAGGAAAGAAAGAAAAATAGATCCAGTATTGGTGGGTGGCTTGGTTCTATACAGCAGCTGAGAAAGTCAGCCATGGCTCCCAATACTGCGAGACGAGACAGATGGATGCCCAGACTCTTACACCTACTGCCAAGGGGCTAGACCTCCCACAAACGCACAGAACAGCAAGGAGCGCCCTACTGTCACCAGCCAAAGTAGGGGCTGCTTTGGAAGCCTCAAGAGAAAACTGAGGGAGGGGTAACCTGGGGCTTCCCAAGGGAAGCAGGTGGAATCCCCAGCTAGACATCTTGAAATTGGTGGAGTGGGCACGGTCAAGAGAATTAAAAATAAAAGAGAATAAGAGGAAGAGAGAGGGAAAGAGAGGAGGTGGGGGGAGGGTGCTTAGAGATGCTCTCCTTCTAGTGGTCAAATCGTAATACCCTATGTTCGGAAGGAGTGCAAGGAACAGTGGATTAGAAAAGGCAGAACTGTGACCGTACCCCATGGTTCTGCTCAGTGTCAGCCCCCTGACTCATCAGTACAATATTCGTGGACCTAGTGCTAAGTGCCAGGTTCTGGGAGCTGGAAGCTTTATTCCATACATTTTCTCATTTAATTCCAGTTCATCTTCACAACAGGTTGTGGACATGGCATTATCCCCATCTTTAAAACTGAAGAAAGTGAAGGTCAGAGAAGCTGAATACGTTGTTCTAGGTCACACAGACCAATAGTGGAAATGAGGCCTCAAGCTTCCATCTTTGTGATCCAGACCTGCCCACTCACCACACCAAGCTAATTCTTCCCTGAGGACAGCAGCCCCTCCCTCTGCACTCTCCAGGTGCCTCCTCCAGAGACTCACCTGGTCAACTCAGATGGACTTTGGCCATCTTAGCAGGTGGAAGTGAGGCCTCATAGTTTAAAGATTCTCATGGCACAAATTCTTAGACACACCTCCATTGAGAGGTAATCTGTATTCCTTCCCCTGAATCGGGTGGGTCTTACTGAACCACTTGTGGAGTAGGTGATGCTGTGAGACCTCCAAAGCCAGGTAAGAGGACATCTTACCGCTTTGGTCTTGCTCTCATGGAACAGTCACTTTCTGGACATCTGGGAATGTCCTCATGTGGAGCCAGCCCACCATGCTGTGGTGTGATGGACCACACATATGTGCTCTGGTCAGCAGCCATGGGTGGGCTCCCAGCCAACAGTCAGCATCACCCACCAGCCAACTGAGTCACCGTGGAACATCCAGTCTGGGTGGGGACAGAAACCCAGCACATATCTGATAATAGCCACTTGAGAGATTCTAAATAAGGATTTCCCAATGGAGCCGACCTCTACTCCCTGCCCCTCAGTGGTCGGCAGAATGAAATGGCTATTTCAGGTTGCTGAGTTCGAGGGCCACTGACTGCAGAGCAAAAGGCAACCTCAGTGGTGCCTCTATGAACATCTGGGTCCAGATGAGTTGCACGTAGGTTGTGGGTGTCACGTGATGAGGAAACATCAGAGGGAGCCCGACTCTCCTGCTCTGCTCAGACAGACTAAGGGATTTCTCCTGACCACGAAGCGCAGGGTGCAGTCTCAGACTCATAACCAGAAACTTCCAAGAAGAAAGTCTGATGGCAACATTTTAATCTGTGAGTGGTAAACTTATCTCAGAGAGAACAAAGAAGGGCAGCAGGATCCAGGAGCAGAGACGAGTTCAGAAGCAGTCCAGATGGATTTCTGAAATGCGAAAGGACCCAGGCATGGCAGAAGAAAATAGAGGGCAGGTAAGCAAATGCCGTGCGTAGCAGTGTGAAAGGCAGGGTGACATTTTGCTGTTGTTGTTGACTCCGACTCTCATTTCACCAGCCAGCTTTCTCATGATTTGAGCTCCCCTGGGACGAGGTTTGTGAGTCATTGTTCCTGAGGTGAAGAAATGGATCCTTCTCTTCTGAAAACAATCTCAATTTACTGAGCTGCGTGAAGTTGGAGAGTCTCTGCCCAGCCACTGTGAGCATCTGTGGACTGGGATATGCACTTGAATGTGCCACGTCTTGGGCCCAAGTGTGGTTTAGCATAAATCGGATTTAAAACCCAGTACAAGTTGTGTTTTGAAGATCATGCCTGTGAATTTCTGAAACCTTGTAATTCCTCAAACTTTATACTAATGTCTTGAAATACAACTTTCCTGTCCTCCAGCAGCTGAAAGCTGTCAGTGGGTGGTGTCCTATCTGTGCAGGTGCAGCCTGAGCAGAATTTTGTTCTTTGGCTCCAAGTTTTGTAAGAATCCAAACTTTGAAAACAAAATGAGTTTGTTTTTGTGTTTCTTTGGAGAAGATGGTAGCTGGACAAGGTCAAAGATAAAGAATTGTAAACAGTTAAATAAAAGAATGGGAAAAATGATGATTCTATATGTTGAGGGAAAGTCTGAAGTTGATGATATCTGAAATAATATTTTAAGATTATAAAATCCATCTGTAGGTAAAGAAGCATAAAAAACATCAGCGTGAGCTTGCATTTGTCCAGACCACAGTCCATCTCAGGATGCTGCAGGGACCAGAATGGGGCCTTCTTTTCAGAAACTAGAGGGAGGGGTTCAGATCTGGAAGGACAGGGACTGTATTTGGGAGGGGATTTAGGACAAACCGAATGTATGGCTCATAATCTAAATCGCGGTCAGCAAATCCATGGGCCAAACCAGGCCATGCCCATCGGTGTACACATTGTCTGTGGCTGCTTTCCTGCTACAAAGGCACAGGTGAGAGGTTACAACAGGGACCCTGTGACCTGTGAACCCCGAACATATTTACTATCTGGCTCTTCATGGAAAACATTCGCCAAGCCTTGGTGGAGACAGTCACAGTGTACTCACACACCTTGTCACCTTGTCATTGTCCCAAATGTTATTAGGTTGAGAACTGCATAATTTCTCATATGGTGAAAAGTGTGCCTATTCACAGACACACACACACACACACATATCTACAGCCAAACATGCACACATACATGCAAGCATGCATACACACATATGCAGATGCAATGAAATAAAGAAAAGAGAAAGCCTGCGTCGCGGGAGTGCAGAGAGCAGGAGCGGATCGGGGTTCCCAGAACCCAAGTTGTCAGAACCCTCTCGAGCCCCCGCAGTGCTCCCTGCCCTGCACACACCGTGGGCATTGTCATTGTGCGTGAGCGAAATTCCCTGCTTGAGGGCTTCCTGGGGGCGCAGGAGCGCGCGTGGGCCTCGTGCAGGGCGGTGCCCTCCATCGACACTAGCGTTACATATGCCAGCCGCCTTGCCTGGTGGGTGAGCCAACTCTGAGGTTGTATGTGTGCTGCCCAGAGGCCCAGAAGTCCCCAGAGGGGTGAGCGTCATTGCCCACGGGGGTAAGTCTGTCCACTAGTGCATCCTTTGCCTGCCCTGTCTCCCCGACTCGCTTCCCCCACCCCTACCAGTGCTCCCCGAATCACCTCCGCATCAATTGCCTTCACTCATGCCCTTGGCCTGAGGTCTGCTTCGGGGAGCCCAACTCACAACCGTTCTGCAGAAGGATACTCTTCTCTGCTACCTGTTTTCCTTCCTTCATCCTGTATTTTTGAATATAAGAAACATATCAAGCCCTGGCCGGTTTTGCTCAGCGGTTAGAGCATCAGCCCGTGGACTAAAGGGTCCTGGGTTCGATTCCAGCCAAGGGCACGTACCTGGGTTGTAGGCTCAATTCCCGGCCCCTGTTGGGGCTCATGCCGGAGGCAACCAAGTGATGTGTCTTTCTCACATCGATGTCTCTCTCTCTCTGTCTCTCTCTCTCCCAGCTCCCTCCCTCCCTTCCTTCCACTCTCTCTAAAAATCAATGGAAAAATGTCCTCAGGTGAGAATTGACAACAACAACAAAAAGGCTTCTCTGAAGAGTAGCGTCAGAGGCAGTGGGGACCCCGGGTAGACACACCTGCTGAGCTTGCAGACTCGCGCAATCTTTTGTTCTTTCACTGGCTTCTGTTTTGTAAATATTATGGCCTGAAGCAAAGGTCCTTTTTTTTTTTTTTTTTTTTTAATTTGAGGGTTGCTGGTGCTTTGTAATGGTTTTCACCCATTTGATGAGGGCATTAAGATTTACAGAGAAGAAGATTTTCAAATCTTGTCTTACCCCTATCTTTACTCAGAAGTTTCTGGGGGGAAAAATTAGTAAAATGTTAGCGGTATCACTCAAAGTTGATTTTTAATCAGTGATTTTTTAAAAAACTCTTCATTTCAAAATATCAAATTGAGTTTTTCCAATCAATTTACCCTAAATCTAAGGTTTAATTGTAGATGATTAATAAGGTAATTTGTGATACATTGTTATGGAATATTATGCTGCCAATAAAAAAAATCATAGGTGAATATTTATTGACATGACATATTTATAGAGAAAAAATGAAGTGCAAGATAGTGATAATAATATGGTGATATTTTTGTAATGTTACACATTTACAGGTATCTGAAAGGCCTGCCTTGAAATGTTAACCCAAGTCCTCTCTGAACAATGAGATTTTGAAGGCGTTTTGTTATTTTTTAAAAATTTGAGCTGTTTTATTTCTCATGTTTAATATATGGAACATGAACCAGTCTTAAATTAGAAAAGTATTATTTGTAAAATAAACACATGCCACATAACATAGCCCATGAGTGTATTTCAAACACCACATGAACAACCTGCACCGGTGGAGGTTCTGGGACCAGCTCCCTGTCCTGGTCCCACGGCCACAGGAGAGGACAAGCTCACACTCCGAACTTTCCCAGCCCATCCTGTGATACTTTTGCATAGTGTCAGTGACAAGGGGATCCTCTCCTCTCAGTAGGAGCTAGTGGTGATGTCTTTCTCACCCTCATTGACCGAGAGCCAATGGAAACACACAGCACGATTTCCAGGTGGACCTCTCGCTTCCCAGGCAGAAGAATTCAGACAAACCATGGATTTTCAGTGCTGCTTGAGTTACTCAGATTGGTATTTATTTGTTTAGAATTTATACCTCCGGTCTCTACATCTCCTTCCCTGTAGAGAGTTACCCAGATAATTACCTAGTCATGCAGCTGTGCAGACTTCTCCCCAAAGGTCAGAAGCGTCGGTCCCACTGTTGGGAAACATGTGTTTCTCATCCTCAGAAAGGATTGTTCTTGGCTTTAAATTCCAGTACTTTGCACTTGCAAAATTGAGATAAAGCACATTGGCAGCTCTGGGACTTCTGCGTGCCAACAGCTGAGACTGGACTCCGGTGAGGCTGAACTGCCACCTCCATCCATTTTCTTGCCTCGCCCCAAAGTGAACAACACTGAAGGTGTGGTGACTTCACTGAATGCACGACAGGCTGTATTATACATGAATTCTCACAGTATCATGTCGTAGAGATAAGGTAAGTACACTAATTGTCTTGAGGGCACATCCTGGAATTAAATTTCCCCCAAATACACAGCATTGATTGACTTTACCTCTTGCTGAGGAAATAAATGCTGATTACTTTTGACTAGTAATAGTAATTCTACTTCTAGAAATGTCCAAGGACAAAAATAAAAGCGTGTGGAAGAGCCCTGGCTGGTGTGGCTCAGCTGATTAGAGTGTTGTTCCGTGCACTGGAAGGTTGAAGGTTCGATTCCCAGGAAGGCACATACCTGGGTTTTGGGCTTGATCCTCGTGAGGTTGAATGTAGGAGGCAACAGATCAATGTGTCTCTCTCATATCAATGTTTCTCTCTCTCTGCAGCTTTCTCTGAACTCTTTTATTAAGATTGCTTTACTTAATATTCAGGAATTTCCCAAATGACTTTAAGGATAATTTGATCTTTACTAAGTGAGATAGGAGGAAGAACCAGGAAGGTCTGTTCTGCATCACTTCTTACAGAGGTCATTGGAGACATTTTTATTTCTCCAAAGTCCCCCCTGTCTCTCAAGTACATATATATATATATATATATATATATATATATATATATATATATAATCTCTTCATACCCAGCTAGGTAGCTTGGCTTAAAAAATTGTTATTTCATTCATTAACTCAGCAAATATTTTCTGAGCACTTCCTACGTTCTGGGCCCCATGCTAGAATGGGGACTAAGACAGCATATCACATGGTCAGGCAATACCATCACATGCTTGGGGCTGGGGCAAATTGGAGGGTGTCTCGAACTTAGCCTTGGGGAGCTGACGTCCTAGAGAGAGTGACACTGAGCTTGAGACCTGAAGGACAGGCAGAAATTAGTGAAGGAGTAAGGATTGGGAAGGGGTGGAGTGGGGACAGGGCTGGCCAGGGGGAGGGGACACCGTGCGCAGAAGTGCCAGGAGAGCCAGGCACGTGCCTGCGACCGCGCAGAGCTGTCAGTGTGGCTACTTTGGGGCCTGACTGGAGGATATGAGAATGGGGGGGTGGGCTGGGGAGTGGTCAGGGACATATCCTGGGAACCTGCACATCAGGTTGAAGAGGCTGAACTTCATCCTGAGAAAACTGGGAAGAAAAAGCAGGATGTGGTCACCGTAATTCAGGGCTGCAGCTGCACCGGTCCGATGCACGCCTTGAGCGTCAGGGACCATCTACAGGAAGGGGGCATTTTAAGGTCCAAGATGCTGAGTCCTGCCATGGTCATCGTGAGCCTGCTACACTTGTGGTGACAGCACCGACTTAGTAGGTGAGAAGGGGTTGTGCCCCCAGCCCCACCCTGCCCCAGCAGGCAGGCACCCACAGCTTGTTAGACAGGAGCAAGGGAGCGGGTCGAAGCCCAGGCGAGTGCGGTCCCCCGACGGCGTATGAAACGGAAACACGGAGCGAGCCGAGGCCCGCGCCCCCGGGAAGCCTCGGCCTGGACGGCGCCTCCAGGGTTGCTTCGTGGGAAGAGAAGGCAACGGTGGGCAGGATGGCAGGGGGACTGGCAGTGAGGAGGCCCGCAGAGGAAGGGGACCTGGACAGGGTGAGGGGAGCGGGCGTGGGGGAGAGCCCCAGGAGCCGCAGGGAGGCCAGTGAGGGCAAAAACTGAGAAGGGACCACAGTAACCCCCAGGTTCTGATGATGCTCCCAAAGGTGGTTAGGGCGACGCAGTGGAGTATGTCCTTCAGCCCTGCCCTTCTGTCCACCACAAGGGACAGGAAGCGGTCACCTGCTAGAGAAACAAAGTGAAAGGAGTAGCGAACTCAGCCCGTGGGCTCGTCACCTCGCGGGGGGAAGAGCCCGAGAGCGTGCGTCTGTCCCCGCGCCTCTCCTTGTCTGGTTGGGGCAATGCGATCGCCTGTGACTTCCCAGAGGGAACAAGCCGCTCCCACGTTCCTAAGCAAACGCAGAGCCATGCAAAGGGCAGAGGCCAGTGCTGGGAATGTTTTCGTTGTTAATTTTTTGTAGCTGAATCACATGGGCAAAATTGTTTCCAAGTGGCTCAAAGATAGATTGAGAAGCTGAGGTTTTGCTGGAGCTTGGAATTCTTCCCTGATGACATCACGTGGCTTGTGTCACCAGTTAAAGAATCATCAGTAGAGCAAACAGTTAATTCTGCATGTGGAAAAATATGCTCCTCCTCAAAAGATAAGAATGAAGCATGGAGAAACAACATCGGTGCCAACCTGGAGACTTTGGCAAACTAGACAAACTAGTGAATTGTTCCGAACTAGCATTTATTTTTTCACCTAAGCGGATTTTGAGAATATGTTGAAAGGGATTAGCTCTAGAAAAGTGAAATGCAAGTGTAGGAGGAAGACAATGCCAGGTTTTGTAACAATACCATATGTCCGAACCAGAATTATTTCCAAAGCATACTCTCCTGCGACTTCCTATATTTCTTTGTTTCTGGGCTTTACATCCCATGTAAAGTGAAACAAGAATGACTATTGACTGACCCAGGAATGTTTCTCTCAACAAGTGCACCCACTGGGACTTCGGACTTCTTTAATAAAACCCGAATGCTACAACATGCGATCGTGAGGCAGCGATTATGCCAAATCTCCTCATTTCTCCAAGGGTGCAAGGGTAAAATAAAATGGGGGGCATTAAGCAAATATTGGAGTAGACTCATTTGTTCTGTGGTGCAAAGCAGGAAACCAGAACGGCACCGGGTGGGTGCAGAACCCTGGGATCCCCGGGGTCGAGAACAAGATGGCACCATGGGTGTTTGCCAAAGTGAATTCTCCTGGTAGGTCTGCTTGAGGCTCTACCACCTGATCCGCATCTCCTCATCAAAGACAGTGGTCACTAGTAAACACATTTTCCTGGATTTTACTTTCCCAAATAAATATTTCTTGAAATACGTTACTTTTGGCTTCCACGGTTCATGACCTCTTTGCTCTCCAATCTCATCCGCCACCCCCTCTTGTGTCCTTTGCTGTCTTCCCCGCCTCTTTGTCTTCTAAATGCAGAATACCCCCCTCCTCCTCCTTCCAAACACTCTTCTTGGCGGGCCTCGTCTTGCCTATTGGTTTAAATACCATGTAAAGGTTGGTGAACCTTCAAACGACCTTTCTGACTTTACGTGTTCCGAGGCCTCCCATGGTTTACATACCCGGTTTACCTTGCCTCAAGTAGATGTGATGCTGAGCACCCCATCTGCCCCACTGATCCATCTCTCACTTGGGTGACTAAGTGGACTCAAACTTCTGCCTCTTGACCTTCCTCGATATCATCTCCCCTGCAGCACTCTGAGTAAACTTTTGAAAATAGCAACCATCTCAAAATTCACCAATGGCTTCTCATAGAATATGCAATAAGCACTAGCCCCCCTCGTCAGGATATGCACTTCCGTGAGCCCCCACTTCATCACACACCCCTCTCGCCCCTCTGATTCTATGCGCTGGCAGCAGCCACTTGCTCTCAGGTTTGGAATGGGCCATGCTGGTTCCAGCTTCAAGGCCCTTTCATAAACAGTCCCCTCTACTTGTCATGTGTTCCCCCAATCTGTGCCATTCTAGCTCATTCTGTGTCACCCAGAACCAGCTTAAAGATGACTTTCTCAGAGACACCATCTAAAGTGGTCTCTTCCATCGTGTCCCTGTTTCGGTCTCTGCCTGGCGATGATGTCCCCTTGTCCTGCTTTGCTGTCATCTACCTGTGGATGTGACCTCCATGAAGACATGCCTCGTCTGCCTGCTGCAGGGTGGAGGGCAGGCCTTCACACCGAGAGGAAACGAATATTTATTGGCTCAGAGGACAATTCGTGTGTATCCTTTATGGAACTTCCTTCCTTGGGCTCGCCCAGATAAGACAGTGACAACTTGGCCTGAATCTGACATGGCTTAAAATTCAATTCCAAGAAGAGGAATGAAGAACAAGTCACGATTGAAGGAGTTTTCTCTAATCTAATGAATGTGTCTCCGATTTGTGTTTCTGAAAACTTCACAGCAGAGGTCATTCTAAATCTCAAATCCATTCCACCTTTCATTTGCCCTCCCACCCCACCTCTCACCTCACTGTATCTGAGTCAGGAGAAAACCCCTAAGCTCTGAAACCGACTTTCCCTTCTTTATCTCCCGAGGAAGAGACGACTGCAAGTTACTTTGGTGAAAAATGATAGAACGTAATAAAGGGATTCTTTTCGAAACTGTTATTTACCTATTCGACGGAATTCAACCCATTAATCGTGTCTTGAAGTCATAGCCCTGTCTACAGCATCATACACCAGAGGCCCTAACCCAGCCTTGACCCCTAGCGAGCAGTGACGCTGCACGGGCCAGCGTCTGCCTTCAGCCTGGCCCTGCCCTTGCGCTGCGTCTTCCCCTTCGACTGCCTGGTCCCTCCAAGGTGCCCGGTGGCCTTGCGCTGCTGGCTGGGAGAGAAGCTACTACATTTTCCCCCTTGGCCTTAATGGCAGAGAGCATAACACCTCCCAGGACTCTGGATCCCAGAAAGGAACCTGAAGACGAAATAAATTACTAACTGTGAGTTTTCCAGTTCAATGGCACTTGAGTGTGAGAAGGTTTCCCTCCTCTCTCCAAACACAGCTGTGGAGGCTTCGGTAATACCCTGTGGTTGGGACAGTCACACCTTGATGTGCTCTGAGCACCTTCCCTGTGTTGGGCCCCTGTCTGGGCTCCTTCTCTCATTCAATAATCTAAATCTCTGTGAGGTCGTTGTTACCATACTTGTTTTACGGGTGAAATAAGTGCACCTTTATGGAACTAAATGACTTATCCCATGTCACACAGTATTGGGCAGCAGAATCAAGTTTCACACCCAATTTCTAACAGGAACACCAGTGGTGATTCATCTCAGTACAGCTGGGTCAATGGAAACTCAGCGTGAGCCCCTTCTCTGCAGGTCTGCTCTCTCCCTCCCAGGTCTCTGCCTCACTCCAGTCAGCTTGATGCATTTCTGATCCCTTATTCCTGGAACATACCAAACCCTTGGTGAATGCTTCCTGAATAAAAGGATATTAGAATTCAGTTTGCACACATGTATTAGTTTTCTGTGCCTGCTGTAACAAATTGTCACAAATCTCATGGCTCAAAACAGCAGAAATGCATTCAGCCACAGTTCTGGAGGTCAGCAATTCAAAATCAGTTTTACTGGGCCAAAATGAAGGTTTTGGCAGAACTGTGTTTCTTCCAGAGGCTCTTGGAGAGAATCTGTTCCTTGCTTCTTGCAGCTTCTGGTTGCTACTGGTGTTCCTTGGCTTATGGCCACATCACTTCAATTTCTCCTTCTGTGGACATATGGCCTCCTACTCTGTGTGTGTTTCAAATCTCCCTCTGCTTCCTCCTTATAAGAATACTTGTGATCACATTGGGGACCCCTCCAGATAATCCTAGATCATCTCTCTATGTCAAGACCCCTAATTATATCTGCAAAGACTTTGGCATGTAAGGTACCACTCACAAGTGGACATCTTGGAGAGTCTTTATTTAACCTGCCATGCACATTGCTCCAGGCTCTAGGCGCCTCTGGAAGATGCTGGACCGAGGATCTCACCCCTTTCAGAGGGATGTGCATGCCTGCAGGTCAGCTGCCCTGACCTTCAGTAAAAGCAGCTTCTCTGCCTCTATTAGGAACAGCTTGATTCAGAGTCTCTTTCCCACTTCCCAGTGGGGTGATGTGAGGCAATGATCCCAGGCCTCCTAGGCCTCAACTCCCTCGTTTATAAAATGGAAATAATAAAACTGCCTACCACTTAGCTTTCCCATGAGGACTACATGGCAGGGACCATATGTCTGGAATGCATTCAGACCTCTTAGGGCATTAGCTGCTATTACTGCTTTTATTTTTGTTTGAGGCTCCTCAGAGCTCTAAGCTCTATGGGGTGAGGGTGGGGGAATCCACTCTTTTCAAAAATGTCCTAACTCCTTCCTGATTATTCAGCACTATCCCTGGAAGGTCAAGGGCCCAGGAGTGAATAAAAATGACTGAAGAGCTAAGAAAACTTTCCTCTATGGTCACATTGACCTATGGATAGCTTTGGATTTACTCCAACAAAGTCACTTGGTCAAGCAAGCAGCTTATCTCCTCACTGGGAACTAGGTAGGTGGCAAAGTCAGGAAGGAAATCTGCTTTCAATTCTTTAAAGTCACCTTAGAGTGAAACACTGAACACTGGCGTGCTCAAGAGAAGTGGCCAGAATAAACTTGAATTATCTTGTGCACCCAGAAGACAATGACGGTGCCTCGTCCTGAGCCCGTGGCCACACCCCGCTGCTACCTTTTCCTGGCAGAACGTTTCCTGTTCTAATCCAGCAGAGCTTTGGTTTCCACAGTTTAAAAATGGTAGTAATGACAACGACTTCATGGAGCAGAAGATAAAATAATGGATGAAAACTGCAGTACCTGTCGCACAGCGGTAGGTAAATAAATGCTAAAATTCAACTTCAAGCGGACTTCAGCAGCAGGGCAAATTTGTAGGCGGGTATCTCATGGAGTCCAGGGAGCCAATGGGAGGTCCTGCTCAAGGGGGGCAGCTCTAGGCCAGAGCCGAGGGGCCCCGAGGCTTTGCTGGAATGTTGCTTTCAGCTCCTGCTTAGTCCATCGTGGCCAAGGAAGCAGGCTCTCGCAGAATGAACATGGAGGCCAAGAGCCCACCTCCCAGGGGAGGAGATGGTCATGGGCAACGGACAAGAGCAGGACACGGACAGGAAGATGGCCCACAGTTTCAATTCTACTCTTCATGTCGCTTCCTCCATCCCCAGTTGGTGACATTGGTTTCCTTCCCCGGCACTACTTTACCCTTCACTTTGGGCACCTGTAATGCTGGTATCATGTACATACCTGGTGTGCCGACCCCCTCATCCCTTCAGTCCAGGCGCCTTGTCAGGTGACCCCCTTACATCTATATGACAAGCCAGGAACCACCACACTGAAGCGAGCTGTGTGTGCTTGGCCTAATTAGTTGGCGAGTGCAAACAGGAACAGGAGACTGATGCTTCGGTGTGGACAAAAAGAAGCCCTGCCCCTTGGTGGGTCACTGCCCCGACCACGGCAACCCTCAGAACTGAAGATCAATATGTTCATTCATCCGGGGTGGTCTCTCCTGCCTACTGTGTGGCAGACACCTTGAGGGCCAGAATCCCATTTCTCTGATTCACAGACTAAGGTCTAGGCGCAAAGGGGCCCTTTTCAGGAGACAGATCCACTTGTTCACTTTGTGGCCTGGCAGTTGAATACAACTTTTATTTTTATTTCCCCCAGTAATTTAATAAGTATTTCTTACTTTAGAATAGTACCAGTAATAGAACTAGCGCTGGTCCAGCTGGTAAAAGACAGTTCATTCCCTGTGTTTTACTCTGGCCTTTAGATCAATCATACTGTCTCATTTCAAACTGTATACTTTTCCAAGACTTTAGCCAAATATTCAAAAAATTGCTGGTTTGATAATTGAATGCCAGAAACTGAGAAGTCCTAGAAATCTTAGTTCAGGAGACTCTGGATGGCCAATTTTCCTGAGGGGCTATCAGTTGACAATGAATGAATATTTCATTGGATCTGTTGGAAATGTTTTGCTTTGAAAGTTAACTCATGGGTTTAGGCTCCCGCTGGTTTCCCTCCATTTCAGAGTCCAGGAGTCATGCTTTTGAATTCAGCTTTCCCTCTCCTGAGAAGAACTCTCTAAATTTTAAAACTGAGGCACAATTTCTTTTTCTTAATAATAATAATAATAACCCCTTACAGTTATCCACATTTTCGCTACAAGTAAGAATCAACAGAAATGAACCAAATGTTGAGAAAATGATAGTACAGAGGTTGGCAAAAGTACATTTACAGCTATGAATACATGAAACACAGTTTATTCTTGTATCATTATTTATTAATTATTGTATTATTTTCTATATGAACAACTGTAAACCTACTTTTTCCCTCCCCTGTGCATTTAAGTTATTCTGTCCCTGTTAAAGCGACTGACCTCTCACAGGACGTGGAATGTGCAAGCCTGCTTATTTGCATCATGTAAACTGTGGACAGTAACTTTGTTATGTGTGTGGTTTGTAAGCCCAGAGCCTTTGGACTAGACAGTCAAGTCTAGGATGTGTCCAGGCAGCATGCAATCCTCTCCCAGGCTCCACCACCCATGCCGGGGAAGTTCCTGCTTGGAGTGTGGGCTGGATAGTCGCTGGCCCAGGACTGAGCACCAAGCGCCCTAAATATGGTGCCATCAGCAACGGGGCAAGTCAAAATTACCCACCACCAGACAGAATACAGTAAGAAACAGCATCACTTTTGGGATAATCCTGCCCATGATGCATAGTTTGAATCCATTCCCAAGGAAGCATCAAATAAACCCAAACAGGGGTACATCCTACAATATAACTGGCCCATTTTCTTCCAAAGTGTTGAGGTTGTATAAGTCAAGGAATATCGAGGAGATGTCACACATTGAAGGTGGCTAGCAGTAGATGGCAACTGAATGCACCCATGATTCTGATCTGAACCCTTTGGTTGTTACAAAGCACATTACTAGAGCCACTGGAGACATTTGAGTGGAGTCTAACGATAAAGAGGTGTAACCTGTCCATGTGGATTTCCTGATTTTGATGGTTGCATTGTGGTTATGAGGGTGGTGGGGATGGAAAAGGCATGAGGTCTGCAAATAACTCTCAAGTGGTTCGGTGGGGGGAAGGTGTTAATTGTGTGCTTGCACCTTCTCTGGATATTTAAGATCATTTTCAAATTTAAAAAAAAGTGTTGGGGCCTTATCAAACCACCCTTCCTCCCCCATGCTCCCTCCAGCCGGTGGAGAAAGCAGGCTCATGTCCACTGAGCACTGGCCCAGTTCTTCTGTCTCTTTGGTTAGACTCAATAATTATCCTTTATTTGATGCTACTAATTAATAGTAAAATGTCTTTCCCTAACAACCCAGAGAAATTTTTCAATAGCAGAGCTGATGCTTTGGAGTGCAGAAGAAACCTCGGCCATGCAATGATGCACAGAAGATATCAGACGTGCCGGGGTCACTGTGTTTCAACCTCTCGCTTTACGGGTGAGGACACGGAGGTCACACAGAACAGTGGTTATCAGCCTGAACAGAGCCTTCGGGCCAGCACACTTGCAAACATGGTTTCCCTGCATTTTGCCTGCAAAACAGACCCTTGGCACCAATCCTTCGCCTGGCTTTCTTCTCCAAAGCCCCGGGGCTACATTCTTGAGCTAGGCGCTGAGTGGGTGGGCAGAGAACATTCTCCAGGCTTTATATAAACCAAGAAGTCACTAATGGAAATAGAGAGGTGGGAGAGAGAGTGCAAAAGAGAAGGAGAAATGGAATATATTTTGTTTACCTGTAATGGGAGTCTGTACTGTGAGAGGCCCAGAGAGTGTGCTTTCTGGAAAGGGCGGTTACATGGTTACTTTGGGTTTAGGTTTCACATAAATACACATCCAGTAAAGACACATGCAGCCATAGACACTGAGAAATGTGGGCAGGGGAGGAAAGCAAATTACAGTGTGCCCACCAATGACCCAGTAAATAGTGATGTAATAAACTCTCCAAAATATGACTACACAAGACCATGACAATGCACATTGGAAAATAAAAGGCCTGTGTTTATCTGTTCTGCCCTAACATAAAAAATACATTTGAAAATGAATGTGGAAATAAAAACGGGGCAGACAGAGAGTCCCATCTCAAAGACAATGCTTCCCAAGTAGGGACACGGCGTCGAGGCCAACCTCAAGGCTTGCACACAGCGCCAGGTGCCCAGGACTGGAGGACAGTGGGGCTGAGGGAGAAGCTAGCAGATGTGTTATCTTTGTGAGAAGCATGCACTTTTAGGGCCAAGGGACGAAAGCCTGTGATTGGGGAGGACCCTTAATGCTGCTGGTGTTGGTAGGTGGAAAAGGAGAGGAGAAAGCACCCCAAAAATCCAGCACCTACCTACGGCTCTTCAAAATGAGCCCGGGAACCTTTGCCTGCCAAGGAGCATGTTCAGAGCAAGAACCTAAAATTAGGTCTCCTCCCTCCACACCAGTGGCGGGAGGTGGCCAGGCAGGGGCACTGCCAGCAGCCTGGGACACAAGCCCTCAGTCTCAAAGGAGGGCCCGGGAGTCAGAGCCCAGCATCACCATGGTGGACAAGGCGACAGAAGCAAAATCCACTGGGAAGAAAATGAAACTAAGGCTTTTACTTTTATGTGCAGAGAAAACCTTCATAGATTTACCTGAAGGGGGAAGTTGATGCTCCAAACAATATGTCTGCACATAGAGAAACCAACAGGCTGAAGGACAACACAAACTACTTGAGAGCAGATTAGCAGATTGAGTCACCTGGAGACACTGTATTTGTGTCTGGATGGGAAGCTCACTGGGCACGGTGGAAAATTTTCACCAGGTATTAATTTTTTCCGACTAGTGATGATCCTGGTGTGTGCACTGTGACCACGTCTGAGCCACTAAAGAGAGGAAATAGCTCTGTGGGTTGAAACTGGACTCCTGGCCCTCTACTCATAAACAAGGTCTCCACTGGGTTGGGAATTAGGCCATTGTCCTTAGACACCACTGAGTCCCACGGAGAATTGTGGATATGCAGTCCTGGCCCCCAAATGCTTCCATCTACAAAATGCTACTTAATGCCTTGCAAACTGTATGCTTTAAAGAAGGGTAATAGAAATGCCTCTAACTTGAAAGGCACTAAAAGCAAGGCAGTCAATTAGGATGAAAACTGGCTTTGGGTAAGAACTGTATATGAAGAAAGAATAAAATAAAAAAGGTAAGACAATTTATGAGCTCTCAGCCGCTGTAGCTCACTTTGATGAGTCAAGAAACTAACTCAAGGAATCTGATCCGGTCATTAGAGGCAAACACTGCATCAGCTGTAGTCAGCAAGAATGAAAAGTCGGCCAAAAAGCAGAGGAAGAGATTTTCAAATGGACCCTCCTTAGTACTTGGCTCAAGTTCGAAACCTTTAAAGCTCCTTCGAGAGGATGGAAAAATTTAAAAAACAAAGAGGACAGGCACGTGCATGATCGAACTGAGGTCATGATGACAGAATTAATTTTACGATGATTTAAGTGCACACTCCATACAAAGAAGGGCCGAGTAAGATTTTTTAAAGTATGTATTTGGTGCATGCTTTAAATTGAAGTACAAAAAGATTATACGATTGTCAAGATTTCAGGGACAATAGATGATTCTTGTCATGGCTCCAATTATTAAGTAATTACTATTAATATCCATAGACCAGCGACTCAAGTGATGCAGATAAAACAGCATAAAAATAATCCTAAAAATGTGTGAAGGACAAGGGAAGGTATATTAGTTAAGGTACAGGTCTGGTTGCTTTAAAAGACAGCAAATAATATCAGCTTAAATAAAATAAAAGTTTATTTCTGTCTATATGTAAGTCCACATGGGTAGGTGGTTCAACTAGTCAAATGTACATAGTTCCTCAAATGGTCCGGGAACCAGACACTGTGCGGCCTTGTTCCACCATGCCTTGAGCCGTACCTTCATTCTCATGCTTCGAGATGTCCCACCACTGCCGTATCTGACTTCCAGGCTACGGGAAGGGCAGGAGGAAGTGGACCACATGGAGCTTCCTTTTACACCCACAGCCAGAAAGTTGCACGTATTGGTTTTGCTCACAGCCTACTGGATGCAACTTAGTCACATGGCCACATACCTAGACCAAAGTCTAGAAAATGAAGTCTTAAGCTGAGAAACCATGTCCTAAGACTGGGATAGAGGGGCAAATGAATAGTGGAAGATAATGAACAGTCTGGGAGCCCAGGTTCCTTCCCATGTTTTGCTCCACTAGCCCCTAAGATAGTGCCTTGACCACATGCTCAAAAGCAGCCTAGCACTGCAGCCACTGGGAAGGGGAAGAACATGCAAGCAGCTTCCTTTGAAGGATGAGACTTAGAAGCAGCTCATGCTATTTCTGGTCAATTCCATTTGCCAGAAAATAGTCTCATGGCGACATTTGGCTGCAAATGAAGCTGGGAAATGTCTTGGAGGTGTGTGGTGTTCGGAAAAGAGAGAATGAATATTGGGAGACAAGTTGCAATCTTAAAAATAAGTAGTATAAAATGTAATTGCTGAGAGCAAGTTCAATCTATGTAAATTACTCTTAGGTCTTAACAGATTAACAGTGTTTCTAATTATGAGGGACCTTTATTAATCAAATAGCCCATCTGGCTTTCCAACTTAAAACACGTTGTGTGTTCTTAAAAAATAACGATGATTTCCTTTAGAAATAATTTGTCATTCCAATGGCATTTTGAACCATTTTGTTTTAATTAGAGAGGCTAAACTGTAAAAGGGCGATGCAATCCCAGAACAGTTCCCCAAGCTGTGTTTGTCCTGTGAAGTGATTTTGGAAAACAGATGCATGACCACCTCGCCTTGAGTGTGATGCACATTAAGGTCTTATAAGTGCTGCAGGAGGCATCTACTTCACTTTCTTAACCCAGCGTAGGCCTGACCTACTTGATCACTGAGCCCCTTCCTTACAATGACCATTTCAGCCTCTATGCAACTAGCACATCATGTGGCACATTTTAAGAAACACTTTTTAAAATGTAGACATACTGATAATAAGAAATAAGCAGTAGCACAATAAACAATATATACAGTATACAGGTGATAGCCTATCAAAAAGAAAAATGAATAGCCAGGAATGAGAACAGGTTCTCTAACTGTGAGACCCTGGGCTTGTCACCCAGACTTCTTGGGTCTCAGCTTCCTCACTGTGATAGGAGAATTTGCCAGATCATATCAAATACTAGGGATAAGAGGTCATATGTCCCTTCTTTGCCTATCTGTGTGCACTGAGAAGACCAAAAGGATCATGGTTCTAGCAAAAAAAGTTTCTTGGAGGGAAGGGCTAAATCTTCCATTGTGACCAGGGTCTTCCCTGCAATGGGCTACCAGCCTGATGGATGAGCTCTGAGTTTGTGAGTGAGTGAACGAATGAATGGAGGGGAGCCTAGAAGAACAGGTGGCCCAGCCACTTTCAGGAGGTGACTTATGATTGAGCCCCTACAGAGGAAGCTACTGAGGTAAGAAAGGCCCGGTGACTTGGTCACTTAGCTAGAAGGTGAGAGGAAAAGGAAGGACACCAGGGGTCTCACTAGTGCCCTGCCCTCCTCTTCACACCACAGCTGCTCAGAGAGCAGGGGAGTCCAGCCACATCTCGGATATGGAGCTGGGCTGGGAAACAAAGGCCATATGTCAGAGTATCTTCCAAAAGCCAACGCTTTTCTCCATGGCTGTTTATATCAGAATTCAGCTCTGCTGGGAAATGTTTGTTGTGTCATGGGAAATGCTCATTAGAATGTTAAAAGGAAAAAGCATGATTGGAGTCTGTGAATGGTTGCAAGCCCATAAAAACAAAACAAACAAAACATTTGTGCAGATATAGGCATGAGGAAAACTGGAAAGAAGCATGCTGATATACTAATAATTCTTATCGCTGGGAGCAAGGTCATGAGTGACATTCTTATTGCTGCTGTTATCATTATTCCTGTTGTGTTCTTTCAATGAGTAGCCTGGCCTGAACACCCCATGCTTACTGAAAATGTCCGATGTCACATTCACACTTGCGCCGCACCTCGAATTCACTGGGTCAGGACCCCCAGTGGAAGAGCCCGCCTGACTGTCATGCGCTGCCTCGGGCAAGGCAGCTCCCTGCTGTGAGTCAGGCTGAAGGAGCTGACAGCTGCAAGGCCCTGCGGTTCACACTCTCTCCAACTTTGCTGGAGGGGGATCTGGAGGCATATCTCTGGATCAGTCACAGTGTCTGAGCTGAGGACCTGTAAGCGCCACCCACATGCTGTGCAGCTCCCTAAAGTCTCCATCCCCCTCCCAGGACAACAGAAAAGATGCAAGTCTGGAAGTTACAATATAGGCACATTCTGTTGAAAGTCTGCCCCTTGCCTGAGATCTTGCCTCGCCCAACAGAGAAACAGCATTGCTGGACTTAGGTTTCCCAGCTGCAGAGAGCACCCCCCTAATGCACAGCGATTTTAATGGTGGCTTTTAAAGTGCTGGAAGAGGAGAACATTTGCCTGAAGGCCATCTGAATGTTCCTGCACTTTAAAAATGCCTCGGTCTTGCCTGGCCTGCGTGGCTCAGTGGTTGAGCATTGACCTATGAACCAACAGGTCACAGGTTCGATTCCTGGTCAGGGCATATGCCCAGGTTGTGGTTGTGGACTGAATCCCTAGTCGGGGGCGTGCAGGAGGCAGCCGATCAATAACTCTCTTTCATCATTGATGTTTCTATCTCTCCCTCTCTCTGAAATCAATAAAAGCACTGCCTTGGGCTTTGGGCTTTATGTCTGGCAGGGAATCGCAAGAATTTTCTTCCCAAGAGTCTCTTTCCTAAACCGAGGCAGGAGGAGGGACAGTTGCGACCACCTTATGTTTCAGTGGAGGAATTAGAGCGCCCTGGAGACAAGCGAGGACGGCCACGTGCACATGCGTGCGGTTAGGTGGTGCCTGTGCTCACACACGTAGGGACGTTTCCGAGCCTCAGAGCATCATCAAGGGTTGGCTGCATCCATCCCATGCGGCCCCACATGCATTTAAGAATGAACAAAAGCCGAAGTAAGGCTATAAAATGTGTACCATATGTTAAATGTTTATTTTGGACAACACTTTAAATGCATACCAGCTTTTTACGGTAACGCTAAAGAACCTCATTTGGAGATAATATAAAAAGTGCCAAACGGTCTCTGGGCCTGCAGAGCCTCCTTCAGGCCCTCTCGGTCCCAGGGACAGACTTTGGAGAACTGGAATTTTTTGCAAGAGCCCATGTAAGCAGGTCAAGGTGGGAGATTAACAGGAGGAGATGTGTTTCGGAAGCATTTATGAGAAATCCAGCACTTTCATTCCAGGTTCTAAACCTGAGAACACTTGATAAATGCCAGGTGGCTGCCTGGGACCAGCTGGAGGGACATGTAGTCTCGGGGCGCTGGACATTTCTGTCAGTCGCGCTGCTAGCCCGGTTCACACAGACGGGACTGAGTCAGGGTTGAGGGTCAGCTCCAGGCTCCTATTTTCTGCAGACATCAGGATTTCCTCACCCTGTAAGTTGAATGTGGATCTTTAGATGGTTTGATAATTAGACCTTAGTGGGAGGTCAAAGGCACCAGGGCCATTTAGCCTTGAGAAAAGAAGGCTGACAGGTGATCCAACGACATTTCCAGTAGGAAAAGTCTTTTTGTACAGATGGTGGCCAGCTGTTCCTTTCAGGGAGGCGGACAGACATGGGGATTAGGCTTAGACAAAGGCTGCTCAGATCACAGGCTCTGCGGCACCGGGGAGAGCCCCCGGGGCCTGCAATCTCCTCTGAGGGGCGTGGGCTGAAGGACAGGACTATTCATTGTCTCTCTCCTGGCCCTTCTTTTAATAGGCTGGCCTTTGAGACAAACCCTAGCATTTCATGAAACCTTGTTGCAGTGCGTTGGGAAATATTTATTAAACAGAGGACTTCAGGGTCCGTATGTGTGTCACTTCAGGAAATTTGCACAATTATCATGTTTGGGAGGGTATAATTGGAGAATTTCCGTTTTTCCTCTCCTTTCCCGGACCAAGCCTCTTCTTCTTCCTTACCAGCCCCTTCAGGCGAATGACGCCTGCCTATGTGTTTTAATATCTTTAAATCCCCCTTTTCTCCTTATGGCTTTTTAAACAACTGAAGGACAAGCTTTAAACAAAGCCAGGCCCTGCCTGGGGAAACCCCCAAGTCCCCACGGTGCCAGATAAGTGTTCACAGCTGCTAGATGCTCATTAACAACTTTTCATTTTATAGTAGCCTCCGGGGAGAGCATTCACCAAAATCGTTACAAAAGCCATTTAGGAGGCCGAGGTCGCATCCATACTTAAACCTAATGCTACAGCACAAGTAACAACACTTTTGGTTGTATGACTTTAGGCATGTGTTTTATCTCTGAGCTCAGTTTCATGATCTCAGAGCTCAAGAACTAATCCATACAACAATGGTAATGACACCTTATCACATTATGAGAATTAAATGAGGTAAGGAGCAGGAGAACACTTTATCTAGCAGACAAGGACATTTTCAGCTTTACCCTAATAAAAGAAGTTGAAATGGGATATGGAATTTATCAGATAAAGTTTATTCTACAGAACATATCTGACAACATGGACAGGTGTGCTTGGACACAATGTCCCCAGTCACCTCTCCTGGCTCATCTGCTGGAAGGGTCACAGCGGGGTGTGGCTAAGAGCAGACAGGTTCTTTCTGTTGCATTTTGTTAGTGTGGTTTTTTCAACAGCTGTTGAAGATACCGACCTCTGTTACGTTAGTTTTTGAACAAAACAGAAAGATATTCAAGGAATGCTGAAGAAAATTAGTTTTTACTGCTTAAAACAGAAGTATAAGTTGGTGTTAGAAAAAAAGACTTCAAAGAAAATCTATAGACTTAAAGTTCCTCCTGAAACTTATGGCAAAGAAAAACCAAGACAAAGAAATTGCTCACAGTTCTGACTGCGAGTGAATGTCTTAGGAAGGGTGGTTGCACTGTGTTCTCTTACCAGCTACGGGGATTTTGAAACAGCCCAGCAGTGGGAAAATAACTAAGAGAATCAGCTCTCGGGACTACCATTTACCTTTTCCAAGCCTCAGCTTTTGCAAGTATCTGGCTTACAAAATCAACACGCGCAAGACAATGTCTTTTACTGGAAAGCAGAACAGCAAAAATGCCTATTAATACTTTGCAGATTATGTTTCTATTTTGTGGCCCTGGGTTCATTGTTTGCCAGTGTTTGTTAACACAGCTAAAGGAGGGGCGCTTTTTATCCCCAGGGCAGCCCAGGGCTGGGATTTGCGTTGGTGAAATGCCCACAGCAGCCAGCGGGCGGCTTGCAGAGAAGAGCTAAACCGGCTTTTCCCACAAGCTGAGCCCCAGCACCTCACCAGCAGCTAACGGTCTTTCTAGTTTTACGGCATATAAACCGAAGACTTCATTCTCTGAGCACTGGATGCTGAAAAGACACTGCATTTGGAGAGAAATAAGCAAACAGGGACCTGGAACTTGGCTTCCCTTAGAAATAGGCGCACATTCCTGGATCACCACACGCTCTGCAGGGTTGGAGCACTGTCGAAGGATAGATTTTCTCCTATGAATATGAACATCAAGCCTGAAGCAGCTCCGAAGTTTACCCCACGCGATCTGCATCCGTATGGATGAGTCGGATCCCTAAGGTCCCACAGGGCCGGCTTCGCGCTGCTTAGAAGCCGCGGGGTTTTGTTTAAACGCGACACCTCACCTGCCCTCCGGATGCAGGCGGCCCGCTGCCGTCTCTCCTCTGTCCAGACCCTGTGACGTTGTCTCTGGGGTTCTGTCCGACTTGCTTCCAAGCCACACGCTCGGTCTCATTCTCTCGCCGGCCCAAACTGTGAGCACAAAACACATGGTAAATCGGGAGATGCGTCTCCTGTGAGGATGCTCAGCTAAAGTTCCAAGACTCTCAACAGGAACAGCCTTTAAAATCAAGCCATTTGTAAAAGTCAGAGACCACACCCAGAAAGGCCAGGGCTTTGTTTTTAATAGAAAATGCTGGGCACCGGCTGCGGGAGCCCTCGAAAGAGCTCCATTATCCAGAAGGGTGATGTGTCTTGTTTTTATGGCAACGCGATCACTCACTTTCCCAAACCTTCATGAAAGAATGGAAAGTAGGCCTCCTAAAGTAAACTCCAGCACATTCTTTACCTAATCACCGATAGACCCATAGCAGGGATTTTGAACAAAGAGCCTTTCCTGTTACAAATTACCCAGAAATTGAAAATACTGCCTTTTAGATGCAAGATGTGGCCTGTTTTGTGAGGCTACCTTTTACAGAAATCTTCCCAGTCCAGGTCAGTGTTTGCACATGAGGCAGAAGAGAATGTCCCCCGCGTGACAGTGTGGGATGGAGCTGGGACCCTGGCCTGCCACTTTATTTGTCAGCACCCCTTAAAAAACCACACTCCTGCATTAAAAAAATAACTCCCCTAGGAGCTCACTGGCAGGCAGCCTTGCAGTTGGAAATCGGGTTCTTTCATGGAGTTGCAAGAAAAGCTTTCCAGGGACCCACGTACGGGAGGCTGTGGCTGGTGAGATTTATTTGGGTGGAAATAGGAGGCTGCCCCAGGTTCCCAATGCCTCATCTCCATCTGTCCTACCATGAAAAAGTTGAGCCTTGTCTTCATCAGGCCCAGAAGAAACGCCAGTGTCCAGACATTTTGTGCCATTGGTTCCGTCCATGCCTCTGTCCCGATCCTTCTAGTGCCGCCTGTTTTCCCAGCTGTGCTCTGGCTGGCGCAGAGCCCCAGCCCCCCCATTGGAGTCGGCACAGCTGCTGGACCCCAGGAGGCTGTTAGGGCCACGTGATTGCTATGGGGAGAGAGCTGAGCAAACAAGAAGGGAGCACACATTCCCGCAGAGGTTACCACGCCAGGGAGAGAAAGAGAGAGCCCTTTGTTAGGCCGACTATCTTGTCCAGGGCTTGGGACAGACCAGGAGCTTTCTCAAAGTAACCCAGCAACTTCCCAATCTTTCTCAGCCCTCTGATGGACCCTCCCCCTAACCAATCCATTCCCTAGATCTTCCAGGGTCTGTGTCCTTCATCCAATCCCAACCTTTTCCCAGGCTAAGCTTCTCCCCCTATGGTCACCGTCGCAGCTCCTGCTGCACCTGCCTCAAAGTGGAAGCACCTGCCTCAAAGTGGAAGCACCTGCCCCCGAGAGCTCTTGACTTCCCCTGGGCGGGGGCCCAGCAGAGGATGCTCTCCTGCTGTTTTTATTTCTCCCCCAGTAATGACCCTTCCTACTCATGACCCTTCCTGCTGCTTGGGAGGGACTATGTCCTGAGGGCGGAAGATGCCCTGGGGACTGTGTGAAGCTGTCACTCCTAGTGGAGCAAGCCCAGTCCTTTGGGCTTCCCTTTGCTGCCTACACTATCTAGCTTCCTACACTAACAGTGGCAGTGACTGGACTCCTGAAGTCTAAGATATACAGACCATTCAAAGGCACTTCCCTTGCTCCGGCACACCCAGGCCACTCCCAGTATTCTCTCCCCCTATGGGGGCCCTTTTACTTTCCAGTTCTTTCTTTCTTTAGTTTCCTCCTGCTCCTTCCTGCTTCCCCTCTCCTCCTAGTCTTCTTTTTCTCCCATTCTACCCTTACCTGCAAGGTGGAGCCACATTGACCTAATTCTGTTGAGGACACAGAGGATGCATGGGGTCCAGTGACCTCTTCTCCTGACACATGCCCACAGGTCTGGAAGATGGCATTCATCCCAGTACCACCAGGAGCTTCTGGTGGTTTTCATGATGACCCTGAGCTGGGGCCCCGAGACCTGAATAGGACTGCATGCCAGAGGGGCCCTAACAGATGTCGAAGGCTGGCATGATCGGATAATTTCAACTGGTGCTCTTAATAATTCAACTAGAAAAATAGTTTCATAAACCTGGGCAAGCCTGGGTAAAGCAGCACAGAGAGAGGCTCTTGGGTGGGAAGGGGCATATGATGTAAGAACACAAGTGTGGGAGTTAGACAGCAGACCTGTCTCTAACTCCCTCTCTGAGGACATTGTTGACAAGAGGGAATGATGCATGAAATCACTAGAGAGAACTGTAGAGAAATAAAAATGTAATTCAAACAGAAGTCTATCTCCAGAATTGTTGCTGCAGCCAAGGCCCTGACACTGGGGCTGAAGGCTGGGGAGAAAGTTCTGGCCTTCCAAGCATTGCAGACATCAGTCACAATGTGACCCAGGGTGTGGTTCCCCAGGGCTGGCCTGGGCTGAGCCTCTCAGCACAGGGCATGGTGTTGAGTTGGCATTTAATGGGACAGTAGAACACACAGGGTCCACAGGGCCAGGGTGGCAGCCTGCATCTCATGCGCATCACACACATACATAGGCTTCGTCAAATGGAGGCAAGCATGAATTTGCACTGAACTAGTTGATGAAAAGAAATCTGAGAAGCGATTATATCTGGAGCATCTGGAAATCAGGCCCATCACACCCTCATCACCACTGAACAAGAGCCGACTTTTAAACACTTACTATGGACCACATGTGTGCCTTGCAGCTGGATTGGTCCAAAAGGAACGGTTCTGATCGATGAGAATGGAGCCATTCTGACTGGCCAGTAAAGATGCTGATGGGGATACAGCTGTGCAGCTCCAACTGGATGGGGAAAGCCTCAGTCCTATTAGATAAAATCTTTTATAAGGACCGGCTCAGATGGCAGAAACAGTGCAGGCAGGCAGGTAGGGCAGGCTTCTCCTTGAAGTATAGTTTGCAGGAGAGGTCCCTGTGTAGAAATGGATACGAGGCTCTGTTTTTCATGGTTTTTTGCGGTTTTTTTGTTTTGTTTTTTAATTTGAGCCCTTTTTAGTAGATATCTTCTTTCTCAGGGTCCACACATGAAACAAAATTATTCCCAAGGAAAGCGTGTACTGAAACTACTTGCAATTGGTCACCTTGCCAGGACTGACAGAAGAGGGGTACACGGGGACATGGAGCGGGCATCCCAGGCAAGATGCGGTGGTGGGGACTCAGAGATGATGGGAGGCAAGCATGAATTTGGTTAAAACCCTGAAGTCATGTTTAGTTTGGAGCTGGATGGAATTTTGTATGAAGTAAACTGTGCTAGTGACCCTGAAATAAGGCTCGTGAAAGATGGCAGAGTGTGCTACCAGAAAACATGCCACTTTGGCAAAAAGATTATTTTGACCTAAAGGCATTTAAAAACCAGCAGATGCAACAGGACATTCTATTCTCCCCTCTTCTTGAAAACAGGAGATTAAAGGCTCCTATATAAAAGTTGCCCTTCCTCTACCAGGAGGAAAGTAACATTTTTTTTAAAAATGTATGTTTTTATTGATTTTTAGAGAGAGAGGAAGAGAGAGGGGTAGAGATAGAAACATCAATGAAAGAGAAACATCATCATTTGGCTTCCTCTTGCACGCCCCCCACTGGGGATCGAGCCCAAAACCCGGCCATGTGCCCTGACCAGACGGGTGACCTCTTGGTTCTTGGGTTGACGCTCAACCACTGAACCACACTGGCTGGGCAGAAAGTAACATTTTTATCAAGAAATTGAGACCAAGAGAATTGTATACAAACAAACCTTGTTAAAATAATTTTTTCATCTTTTATTCTCCCCACATGGTTTTGTTACTTTACTGTATTTCCTCTCTCTGCTCAGTCTACTATAAAAGCATGCAGGTTCTGAATTTTTTTGGGGGGATGTCTTTATTCCTTATGAAGATTCCTGTGTCATGTAAAACTTTTATATACTTGTATGCTTTTTTCCTATTAATCTATTTATCAGTTTAATTTTCAGGCCCAACCAAAAAGCTCTAAGTGCATAAAGGTAAAGGTTTGCCTCCTCTACTCCCCGAAATGAAAAGTGGGGGGCTGGAATGTTATCATTAAAGGTCGCTTCTCCCTGATCCCTCATCACACCCACTTCCTGAGATAGCCCTTTGACAAATAGTGGCTCCATTCCCGAGGGAGGAGGCCCAATCATAGCTGACCTAACACATTCAGAAAAGAACCTCATTCAGAACTGGGGCTCTTTCCAATGAGCCTGGAGACGGTTTCATCACTGGGATGGGCTGTTGTGATAGAATCAGAGGAAAGACACACATTGAGGATGGAACTTACATGGCCAGGATGGTGGAATATCTGATCCTCCCAGAGACTTGGATATCAGTACACTTCAAGCAAGTGGTTTTGGGGCAATAAGGGAATCTTTTCTCACCAGAAGCGTGGACAGAAAGGTGTTTAGCAAAGAAAGCATTGGCCAAAGGATAGTTTAATTTAAAGAAATGCTTACCAGTGTTGCTTAGTCAGGCAGGATCTAGAGCTATTCTAAATCTTAACCCTTAGTTCTACATGAGGGGGGGTTGTAGCTATCAGCATCTGACCAAACTATTTCCACTCTGAAATCAAGAATTTGCAAAATCACATTGAAGAGGTGCTGATTAAGAGCATAATATCTAAACCCTACAGAATTCAATAATATCTCACGGTCCATTTTCATGGTCCAGAAGGAATCTAGAAAGTAAAGACATCCTACTCTGAAATGTGCTCAAGTAGGTCAGTACGTTTCAGCTTGAATTCTGGAGACCCTGAGCTATTACTAAGGAGCCGGTAGCTTGGAATGGTTGCTCAGGAGTTAAGAGACAGCAGTCAGTAGACGACTCAAGGAGTGCCCTTGGCTGGTGAGAACAAAGACATAAATTGTCTTCATTTCCCTGTTGGGCTTTAGCAATTTACAAAGAGGCCTTGAGACAAAGAAGAAGGTTCATGAGGATATAAATTATACAACAGCTTTTTTTTATTTAGATAAGATAATTATTTTCAGTGGTAGCAGAAGAATAGAAGGAAGGTTCTCTAGATGTCTGGTTCCCCAGTGATAAGGGTTTAAAGATGTCCTTCGACATTGGAGTTAGCTCTGCACAGTCCCGCAGTCCCTTCCTCTAAGTATTAGAAGTGCCCTCAGCTATTAGTACTTAAGCCTTTGTAACATTACAACCAAGACGCTGGACTTCACCTTCTTTCAGTATTAGGTATTCCTGCTTGTATTTATTAGCATAATGTGACTGCTATTTGTCCTGGGAGATTTTATCATCGGCTCCCTTCAGAACCCTCGTGACTACTCTAACTCAGAAAGAACTTAACAGCCTTGGTTTTTATCTGAAACTCTTAAAAACCACCTTGCAAACACTGGCCTTATACACTGCCTGTGCCAGGACCACCTTCTTCTATTATCGTTTTTATTTAAGTAATCTTTTATTTTAGAATGGCTTTGGATTTATGGAAAAGTTGCAAAATAGTATGGAAAAGTCCTGTGTGCTCCTCATGGAGTTTTTCTGAGGGCTGCTAGTTCTGTTACTGTTACAGCTGTCACAACTTAGGAACCAGCATCAGTGTACGCTATTAACTAAAGTCTCACTTTATTCAGATTTTTCTACTTTTTCCCCTAAATGTTCTTTTTCTGTTGTAGGATCTCATCCAGGAGACCAAATTACACCTAGTTATCACTTCTCTCCAGCCTCCTTTGGTCCATGACCATTCCTCCGACTTCACTTGTTTTTGAGGACCTTAAAGAGAAGTAGGCAGGCATTTTGTAGAAGGTCCCTCAACTTTGGTTTATCTGGTGTTTTTCTCATGGTTAAATTAGGGTTGTAGGGTTTGGGGGAAGAAGACCACAGAGGCAGGGTGCCCTTTTCCACACATCAATAAAGGGGACGTGCTAGCAACACGTCTGGCAGTGGTGACGTTTGTCAGCTGGCTGCTGTAAAGCCACTCCCACCCTTTCCATTCTTTGGAAGTAAGTCACCAAGTACAGTCTCCATGCGACACTTCCTTAAGGCCTCCCCTAAATCACAAACTGATTTTAATGACTCAGATTCACCAAAGCCTCTTCATAGATGAGTAGATATTGCTCTGTGTGTTTGATTGAATGAAGCTGTGTATTCTGGTATTAAAAGCCTGAGAAGGGCAAATTGAAAACCTGGAACCATATGCCTCAGGGGGAGGACACCAGGGTCTTCTCTCACTTTTCAGTTTCCTTTGCACCTGGGCAGATCAGATCTGTGTCTTCTGTTGTGGGGGACAAGGGTCACATTTCTTAGCCCTGCTCCACCTCACCAGGCTCTTCTGGGGGCTAATGAAATGAGCACTTAGCAAGTCCTTCACGCTCCCTGGAGAAAAGGAGAGGCTCTGTGCTGAATGGTCCTCCTCTGGCGGCAGCTGCTTTGCCATGAGCCACGCCTGCAGGTCTTCACTTTCACCAAACTGATGGAAGTGGTAAGGTCTGATTAAAGGAGCTAATATTCCTGTAGCACTAACCAGTGTGAGAGTAAGAAATCCTTGGAAAAGCCATAATCGTGTGCTTAATCCACCCAGCGATCCCCAAGAGTGCCTTCACACCTTGCTCGTGGTCACTGTCCTCTGACCACCTCTTACATTCACCCGCTGCAAGTCCTTTCTTTTCATTTCCTGCATGTCACTGAAGTGAGCAGTTGCAGGCAAATATCTGGAAATGGGGTCCTTTGGCTGCTTGGCCTAGTTCACTACTGTACCACACACCTACAGAGAAAGGGCAAGTGGGGTCTTCCTAAAATTATTCCTGGAATTATACACAAAATTCAGATATTTTAAACGGTTCTAAACATGCTGCCCAGTTATTCAGAATGAAATGGTTTCTGACTCCAGGAGGGCTGCTCCTCCGTGGTCAGAATTACAAGCTACAAAGAGATCAAAAGAAGCTGGGACCAGATCTGTTACTCACTCACTTACTCACTCACTCATCCAAGATAAAGGAGGCCTTTCCAGTGCCCAGCACTCCTCAGGGCCCGGGGAAAAACCAGAGAGGACTGGCCAGCGCTGTGGAGCTTCTTTAAGGGGGGCCAGGCTGGGTCAGTGCACACCAACAGTTAACCTGCCCAGCTCCACTGTTTCTCTGAACACACCCAGGAAAAGGTGAGGACCACTGTCCAGCCCAGCTACATAAAGACATGAGGTCATTTTTATAAAGAAAGAACAGAGGCAATCCCTTCCAAACAAATCCCAGATGGGCAGAGATCCTTTTCTTTAAAATAAACATGCCCAGAACTTAGGAAGTGCAAGGGGAAATGTTTACAGGGCGATCTGAGAACTGCCTGGGAGGGGCCGAGGGCCCCCACCCTGGATTCTCTGAGTGGCCTATACTCTGTGAAAATAACCACATTGCCAGAAGCTGGAACTCAGCTTGGACGCTAGAATCCTCCACACACTGGGGTTGGCTTCTAACACGCCAAGATAGTCATCTGTAAGACATGAGATTTGTTAGTAATTTTAGTAAACCAATTATTTTAAAGTATATATTAAGGTATTGCCATGTAACTTTATTTTTATTTGAGGGTTTCTGGTGCACATTTTTATCATAATAAGCAAGTAAACTGAACATACAATGCAAGGAAAAAGAGGTTTGTGGTGTAAGCGTGTATGACTATGTAAGTGGGTGTGGGCGCATGTGAGTGAGTGTACGTATGATTGTGTGAATGTTAAAGTCGCCAGGGTTAGCAAAAAAAAAATATTGGACACTGGCTGAATTTAAATTTCTGATAAACCTTGAATAACTTTTTAGTTTATGTCCTAAATATTGCATGGAACATACTTATGCTAAAAATTAGTCATTGTTTATCTGAAATTCAGTTTAAACTGGGCATTCTGTGCCTTTCTGTATTTTACCTGGCAATCCTAGTAATGTGTGTGAAGCTGTGTCATCCGTGTAGCGTGTGCGCACACACGCATGCGCACCCATTAGCATGCTCAAGCCAGCCAGGGGGAGAGAGGTCTACGTGAGGAACATGGGTAAAAACACCACCCCCAATCTGAAAAAAGTCACTCAATGCCAATCTTTAGTTTATCCCACCCTCAAAAGGAAACGGTACCATAAGTCATACCATAAAACAAACCATAAATCATAAATTGCAAATTTTAATAATTTCCAAAAGGCTTTATAGAAATTGAGAATATACTTTTTGAGGACTTTTGTGACTTAGGTCAGAAACATCGACAGCAATAAACAGCAGTTAGTGAATTTCCAACTTAGGGACTGACTCTGAAGGACTTTTCCCCAAGACCCAGGATCCCTGGCACATCACTTCTCCTATCACGCACGTGAATAACTTTTCAATCATACCTTCACTTCATTAATTCCACATCTGGGGGAAATCATCCTAAGAAAATAATCTTAACTGCCTTATATAATTGCCTTTTTTTAAACTTATAAAATAGATTGCCATTTTAATAAAATAGAAAACAACTGTAAATACCTAGATGTCATAATAAAGGATGCCACATTGGTTATGGTCCATTTACACAATAAAATAATATGTAACTGGTAAAGCAATGTTTATGAAAGTATTGTATCACGCAGACTAAAGGCAAACCAAAAAACAGGAGATAAAAGTGTGAGTGTAGGTGGCTAGTTATTAACAAAGGAGAGAGGCAAAGGGAACCAGGCACCAAGAAGCCTAACAAACTGAGGCACTGAGTGGGCCACTGACCCTGCTTGCTCCCCTAGGAGCGACAGCTTCACACAGTCCCCAGGGCACCCTCCGCCCTCAGGACCTATCCCCCCAAGCAGCAGGAAGGGTCGTGAGTAGGAAGGGTCATTACTGGGGGAGGAATGAGAACAGCAGGAGAGCATCCTCTGCTGGGCCCACGCCCAGGGGGAGTCAAGAGCTCGCAGGGGCAGGTGCTTCCACTTGGAGGCAGGTGCAGCAGGAGCTAGGACGGTGACCATAGGGGGAGAAGCTTAGCCTGGGAAAGGGATGGGATGGCTGAAGGGCACGGAACCCTGGAAGATCTAGGGAATGGAGTGGTTAGGGGGAGGGTCTGGCAGCAGCCCGAAAGCTTGGGAAGTAGGTGTATTAGTTTGAAGAAGTGACCAGTGCATCCCAAGCCTGACAAAAAGCTCTCTCTCTCTTTCTCTCTCTCTCTGTCTCTCCATAACACCACTGGCTGGGGGGTTAGCCCATTTGTTCTCCAGTTCTCTCCATAGCAACCATGTGGCCCTGGCAGCCCAGGGACCAAGGGGGGGCCTGGACGCAGTGCCAGCCAGGAACAGACTAAGCTGGGACAGTGGGGACAGGCTGAACTGGACCAAATCAATGGTACAGAACTTTTGGACCTTGGCCTTTGTCCTGGTCTTCTGGGATGCAGTCCTTTCAGGTTTGCTGGGAAGTCTTCCCCCCTAGCCACGAAGAAGCCGATTATCTTAAACATGCCTGCCCCAGCGCCAGAGACCCAGCACTAGACTTTTATTCAACCGGATCTTGATGTTCTCTCCTCAGTGTCCCATGGCCGTGCACGCACCTTTGGGCAGGGTGTCACTAAGCTGCATTTAACCCTGCGGAAGAGGACTCATTAATGCGATGCTCCGATAGGCTGGGGAGCAGCAAGGCCACCAGACAGGGGAGCAGCTACTGAGAACTATTTTGCCACATGAATAACTTCATGTGTTTTTTTAAAAAATAAAAATCCTTAAAGTACATCAGTTGGAAGTTCCTGCTGCCTGTCAGTTTCCCTCTGCAAATGCCTACTCATGATCGTCTTGTAGTGGAAAGATCCACATTCAACCACAGTCCAGCCCAACAGCCATTCAGACATTTACTTGGCACGAATCACTTGCCAGGCAGTGTCTGGTTGCCGACAATCCCAAGATGGTTTTGGCCCAGTTTCTTCTTCCAGGCCAAGTGGGCAGGTCCTGTCCCACCCTGACCTGCTCGCCTCTCTATGTAATGGAGATAAAGTCTCTCACATCGCTGCCCATTGTAAGCACGGAAGGCGTGGCGTCTGCAGTGCTCAGCAAACCAGAGGACGATGGGCCCGTGGAAGGAATTACTGACGTTTTCCGTAAACGTGAGTAGAGAGCCACAGGCCTGCACAGGGCATCCTGAGCGTTCATGTTGCCTTTCCTCTCCCCAGGTCCAAGACCACCGGACAGCAGTTCCACCAGGCATGTAACTGTACCAGTTAAAAGTAATCAACTGAGCCCTGGCAGGCTTGCTCAGTGGTTAGAGTACCGGCCTTCAGATCGAAGGGTAGCGGGTTCAATTCCCAGTCAAGGGCACGTACCTTGGTTTCAGGTTCAATCCCTGGCCCGGGTCAGGGCTGGTGCAGGAGGCAATCAATCGATGTGTTTCTCTCACATCGATGTTTCTCTCTCTCCCTCTCTTCCCCTCCTCCCTCCCTTCTACTCTCTCTGAAAATCAATGGAAAAAATATCCTCAGGTGAGGATTTAAAAAAAAAAAAAAAGATAAAAGTGACCTGACTTCTCTCGCTGTTCTTTCCACAAATCAAATCCAGGCAGTTTTCTTTTAAGTGCTGCCTAGTAACACCTCAGAATGAAAGACAGGTTCACGAACACTCTGAGGATGGCAACTGGGACCGTCCATAAAGACACCTCTGTGAAGCGCAGACTGCTTCTCTGTGCAGACTGGAAGGCTCTGTGCTGCTCTCAAACACTGTGTACCCCACACATGTTTTTTCAATAATCCATTCATAGGAAACTGGGCCCTCTTTGAAACTAGAGAATGTACTGAGAGTCCCTCTTGACAGGCCCTAATTCTGAGAAACCATTCAGGATTTCTGAGTCCTGCATTTGCTCTTGACTGCAATACATCCTGGAATTTTGACATTTAGAGTTTTCCAGGCCAGTTGGGCTTTACCTGGGTTTCCTTTGATATGACTCCAGGAGAGGAAACCCTTTTAGAAGACAGGAGGTGAGAACTGATGCTGCTGGCCCCCTGCCCATATGCCCTTAGTCCTCACCCCTCACCACTCCCGGGCACACCCACAGCATCCTGCTCCAAGGACCTTCACCTCCCCAAGAGGAAGCCAATGTCCCCGAGAGCTGCCATGGGCAGTGATGACAGGGTGCAGTGGTAGTCCTGGACACCCTAGTCCTAGTGGGCACCCAGCTTCTTCAGCCCTGGGAGGGGAAGCCGGGCACTCTGCTGTGCGCTCCACCTTGTGTCCTAGGGCCCTCCATGGGACTCAGCCCCAGGTGCCCATTGTGGACACCTGCTCATTAGCACCTATATTGCCTCTTTCCTGTTCCACCTCATTTCCCTCCTCTGCTGAAGGTCTGCCTGGGCTTACCTTCCAAACAAACCACTTCCCCTCAAATCCTTATTTCAGGGTCGGCTCCTGAGGGGCTCACCCTAAGGTAGAACCTAAGCTGCAGGGTCTTTCTTGGGAAAGTCCTCTCAACAAGGCAGAAACACAGTTTGGGGGAAAGATGTGAAGCAAGTGCTGAAGCAGTTTCTCCTCTAGAGTCATCGATGCGAAGGTATCTTGTTTCAGGTGCTCACTGTCCCTGAATCACAATCAGAGACTCTGAGCCAAGAGCCTGGGGCAGAGGAGATGTGGTCAGAGCCTAGATGGAGGGAGGCTGCAGGGGTCACCCTGTGATGATAACCCTGAGTTCTTTCTGAAAACTAGCCCAAGGCTTTCACTAGCTGCTTGCTAATCCCTGAGCTCAGCCTCCAGGCCCATGGGGCAAGATGAGAACCTGGACATTGGCCTGAGGATCTCCCTACTAAGGGCAAATTCAAAGACACATGGAGAGCACACAAAGTGCCAGTGTCAGAGGTGTGTCACTGTGAACCACCCCAATGAGGTCGTCATGACTGCCCGCATAAAAGACCAAAGTCCCCTGGGAGCAGAGATCAAAACCACCTTTTTCATCACAGGGCACCACACACAAAGAAGTGCCCCAAGCACATCTGGGTAAGGCACCCAAGAGAAGGCAAGGCCATGGCCAAGCTGGACTAACAAGGCCAGTTCAGTTCAGATCTGGGAACTACTCTCATAGATGGGATGAAGGAGCAACCAAAGGCACCGGCTCCCAGGACCTCCGCCTAAAGAAGGACCACACCAAACAGGGTGGCATCAAACTGAAGTGGGGAGGGCTGCTGGGAATTGCTGGGGTCAAAGGCATGTGGCACCAAAGGCAAGAACCTCAACCTCACCAAGACCTGGAAGGACAGGAAATCGTCTCCCAACAGCCTCCGGCAGCTGGGAAGACAAGGGGGAGATGACCTCATGTCCCTGGAGGCTCAAGGTATCTGCCAAGACTCAGCATTCATGCCGTTGCCAGTGTGGCCTGTATGGGCACCTGCGAGTGGGCCAGGGCACCATGGTGAGCTGACCCCCACAGATGGTGAACTAATAAGTGGGTTACTCATGAACATAAATCAGAACATGCTAGATTTCCTTTTTCTCCACCTGCATTTGAGCACCTACTCATGCCAGATGTTGTAGCAAATGCTTTGTGGGTCCATCATATTGTTTAACTGAATCTTTACCAACCCTGTGAAATAGGAGTTATCCTACTTGACAGCGAAGGGAATGAAGCCCCGTGGTTGTGGGATGGGCCCAAGGTTAAGCAGCTGGGGTCTGAGGTAGGGATTGTCAAAGGACCTGATTCTGGGGCCCTTTCCACCACTTTCCAACTTGCACTTTCAAAGAAAGCTCAGTGAAGTACTTTTATTGTATACATTGTTTTTAAGAGTGGTCAAGAATATTACATATAATTCTATAAAAAAAGAAAATCAATATGTTCTTGAGGAAAGTCGCTGGGTTTTACCTTTACCGGAAGGTCTTTCTAAAGGAAGCTTGTAGGAAAGCGATTGGAGCTGCCAACTGCAGCTGTTTCTGATCACCAAGCACCATGCAATTCAGCAATATTTCCAACTCCATGGAAATAACAGATCCATGACATTCAAGCCTACAGATGAGCCGGCCTGTGGTCTTTGAAAATCTACACTTAGCAGTTGAACTAAATCAAAATATGAAACAAACAAACAAAAATGTAAATCTCTGTTCCCTTGACTCCTACCTACACCTTTAATCTCTCTCCTCCCCAATGTCATGTAAATGAACAAAAGGAAGGAATCCTACACGTAGCTCTACTTCAGGGGATAAGCAGACTGGGCTGGGGCGGGCTCCCCTGTAGCTTCAGGAAGAGGCAGGGGATGGGTGAGGGCTCTGCAGTTGGTTTCTGTAAAGGACTGTAAACAGTGGAATAGAGCCTCGTATTAGTTACAAATGAAAAAGAGCTTACTCATAACTTCCTATTTTAATTTTTTAAATGTTTATTCTAATGGATTGATTTTAGGCTGCATTTTTTTTTTAAGCTTTTAACTCAGCTGTTTCCTGGTTCTGCCTAATAAAGTCATAATTGAAAAGGTTTCAGTGTCTTGGGGGAACCACACTTACTGAAACTCCCATGAAGGCAACCGCCATTCCAAGCTCAAAGGTAATCACTTGATATCCCTGATAGTTAAGTCTTTGACAAAAGATTGCAAGTATCTTTAGTAAATGGTTACCATGACAACACTAAAATTGAAAATATAACTTTTCTTGCCCTTCCAGGATGTTTACAGCGAATGCTGCACTTGAGTTACAGTTCCTAACATTTTTGTCAAGACTGGGAGTTGACTGTTAGCTCTTTGCTCCCTTGACTTTCACTCATTTCCCCACTTTTCTTTGGCTTGCTGTCTCCTGTTCTTCCCAGGACAGCTACAGTTTTTTTAAAAAATGCTTTGAACATTCTGTTTCTATATATAAGAGTCATTGTGCATTCCAGTTGGACTTTTTTCCGATTTGTAACAGAAATAAGACCTGTCATCAGGGGCAGCACCATCCCACCCATGTACCCTTTTCTTTCCAAGCCACACTTACTACCTTTGCCTTCATCAAAGCTTTTGTTTCCATTTCTGTAATTATGCAGCTCCTGAACTTTTAAAATCCTTGGACATTTGCCTCTTACTGGTCACATACCCTTAACAAGGAAAGTGAAAAGAAAAAAAAGGTAGAGATCCATAAGTAAGTAGAATACATACATACAAAAATGCAATATTTTGCTGCCTCAGGATGGGGTGTTGCAGGCACTCAGTAAATGAATGTTAAATCAATGATTACAAGCAAAGACTTAGAATGGACTTCAATGCCTATTCAATTCACTGGCCCATTTTGATTTGGCTTTCTGTCTTTCTCCATTCGTCCGTCCATCTAGCCATCTAATCATCTAACCACCCAACCATCCTCTGTCTGCCTATATATTTTACGATGCCTATAGTTTTGCTTGTACTTTAAAAAGTGATGCTTTATAAATGTACTATGAAAATACACATCTACATATGGTCAAGCGTTTTAATGTAATTAAGGTTTCTAACATACCCGATGATACAAAGAAGCATGACTGTACAGCAAAGATACCTAATGTTCAGGCAAGCTGACAATGATGGCGTGGTCAGCTGGGCTCCGAGCAGTAAGGACTAAGTGCCCCTCCCAAAGAAGGGGCATCGGAGGATTTCAATACCCAAGGAACAGTGAGTTGTGCCCCAGGCTGAAGAATTACTCCCAACCAACCCTTTAGGTGGGTTTCCCTTTGAGGTTCCCAAAAAAGGGTGCTCTAAACCTGGAATACCATTGGAGACTCTGAGATCTAGAACCAAACCTGGTTTAGCCGAATCAGTCGGTGGGGAGACTGGCCAGGAGTCAGCCTGCGCTGGTGATCTATCTGCTCCCAGTTGCTGGAAAGTTATACTCGCCTGGCTTCTCAGCTGAGTGCACCCCCAATTTTGAACCCTGAGAAAGTTTTGTTTCAGTTTATCATTCCCCCCAGAAAGGCTTGAAGCCCAAACTTTGTCTTTCCTACTCTAAGCAATGGAAAGCTTAGAAAATTCCAAGAGAAAATATTTCACAACACTCGAAATCATAAACATGAAAACTGGTAAAGCAAACTACCTCTTAAGTTGACCAAGTTTTATAAGGCCTCTAGTTCTATGTATGGCGAGCTTTGACAATTGTCATTTGGTGCCAGGAACTCAGAGGTGGGAAGGGTTTCGATGGTCACACATCCCAGGATTGCCGGCCCTGGGACCAGGCATCATGCTGTTTGTGACTCTAGTGTTGAGGCAGAATTGAGACCATGAAGGTGCTCCAAACTCCCCTAACTGCAGGTGAAGCCAGGGGGACTCAGAGACCCCAACAAAGTGGGGGTCTAGGAAGGAGCTGCGATGAATTACCCAGGTCAGTATTTCACTTCCCCACACAATTTTACAGCCATGCGACAGACAGGTAAATAGTAACCACACCAATGGGATTCTTCTATTTGCTTTGCATCTCCTTAGGAGACTGGCTGAGTATCACGTGGCCAGAAAGGTCCATAAATTTCCAGGGTAAATTTATACAGATATAAAGTATTTGGCAACAAAGTCACAGAGAGTGTGAGTCATGTGAAAGAAATTTTATTCTATCCTACCCCACAGAGGACAGCATAGGGAATAGGAATATTTATTGGTTTATTGGCCTCTTCTCAATCTACAAAAAAATTAGGATGGCTTACAAGTAGGACACACATATACACTTACACACAGTATTTTCAGGAAAGACAAAATGATGACATGGAAATAAAGAATCCAGGACAAGGAAACCATTTTTAAGAACACAGAGAAAATGCATATGCACAGATATTGAATGGATAATGAAGCATCGATGGGGATGCCTAAGACTGAAGAACATGGTAGCTAAATATTCATTAAGTTTGATTAAATTGTGAAATAGCAATACACTGTGATGTCATGCAATCATTAAAAATGAGGCAACTCTATGTCGTGCTGCGGAAGCATCCCCAAGACAAGCTGAAACAAATGGAAATTCAGGCCAGAGCGCAGAGCCTATGCCACGTCCAGAAGAGGAGACACCAGAAGCGGGAGCCGCCTCCGAGGGGGGTCCCAGGGTGGCAGGAATAGGAAGGCGCTGACACTGATGCTGGGCATCTTTGTTCCTCTGGAATCTCTTTGCACTGCATGTTTTCCCTTTCCCAAATAAAAAATAGAGTAACACTAGGACTATCATTTAAAATACTTGTGTGTATATATAGCTTTTCCAGTATTAGAAATTCAAAGAGTACGAAAAGAATAAACCCAAGCAACTGAGAAACATAAAGTCCTAAAGGCGATATTTCAAAACTGCCTCCCGACCTGCGTAGACAGGATGGGAAGGGAATAGCTGAGCTCAGGGAAAGCCACCCAGACATTCAGGAATTACTTTTCCAGCCGGGCCAGCCACCAGCCCCTCGGGCAGAATGACACTTTGAAAGATTCTAAACCATAGGATCTCCCGTGGTTTAGAATCATACCACCAATCATTCCACGTAAGCAAACTCCTACGCCTCCCTTTAGGTCAGTTCTGTGTACCCCTTACACGTCAAGGTAATTTGGGGGTATAGATTTCTGTATTTTCTAGGCCGTTTCTCCCTTTTACTCTCCCCACTTACGCTGGTAGACAAGCCCCACGCTTCCTTACACGAGAGGAGGTCTGTGGCCATGGGATAGAAGAATTTGTCTGCAAGACACTTCGGTTTCCTGCTTTTGCTTCCCTGTGGCCTACCCCTGGGGATTGCACCCTGTGCCCGGGAGACAGGCGAGGAGCCGTGGGGACTGTGACCCTGGCTGGCCTGAAGGCAGTGAGAAGTGTGGGCCTCCAGGTGAGAAGCTGGCAATGCTCGGCCATGGGACACCCAGAAATGTGGCAGGACCAGAGGGCAGTGTGAGGAACCCAGGGAGCCAAATGTTGAGTCCCAGAATGACAGAGGTCAGGTGCCCCGCCTGCCCCTGCTGCTCCCACCAGGAGGCGCCCTCTATGAGGCCCCCAGGGGAGGGACCGCAGTTCTCATGGAGGGTGGGGGTGGGGGTCTGGGTCAGAACGGCAAGGATTTGGAAAAACAGAGATAAACTTATTTCTTGCATACCTGAGTATGTGGGCTGCAAACACTGCCAGCCATGCATAACTTCCCAAGAACTGTTCCAGGGTAAGCCTGATAACCTCGTGTACACTTACTCTGACTAATAGAATTAAGGGGGGGAGACTTTGAAAGCGAGCTCTCTTTTGCCTTTTGGCGTGTTTTCACAATGAAAAGGCACGAATGGGGCAAGTCCATGTTCTTTCTGAAACCGCCTCCTTCCTGTTACCAGGAGCTGCCTCTCTGCTGCTGGAGCTTTTTAAAAATTATTATTTTATAACCTTTGGTTGATGTTGTTGTTGTTTTAAATAAGGAAGGCTCTAAGGCAGGGTGAGGAAAGGCTCCAGGAGAGGGCCTGAAGGACAGGGTCCCGGCCTCGCCTGTCACGTGTCCCATTCTTGGCACGGGCTGGGGGTGGAGCAGGCATGGCAAGCGTGGCTGGTTTGGAGAAGGGAGGAGTGTGGGCTTCTGGCTTCCTGCCAGTGCATTTTATCTGCTGAGACAGTGTCAGTCCTCATGGAAGAAACCGTGGGCCTTCCAGAAAAATCCAGCTTCCAAGAAAGCTGAGGACACATCTGGGGGGCTCGGACAGTACACGTGTAGGAAGCGGAAAACCCCAGGTTGGCTAGTGATGAACAGCTGTAGATAAACAGATGTGTCTCGCGCACATGAGGAAGGAGCCAGATAAGGTTACAGAGAGTGACACTCGGGGACCAAAGAGGTCCTGCCCACAAGTCCGGACGTGTCAAGAGAGATGAGTCTAGAGATTGACTAAGCTGCTCCAACATGATAGCTGCAGGTAAGGTGACATCTCGTTGTCATCCATCTTCACAAAAATAACATGACGAAAGCAGACATTAGATATTAACTGCATCCTTCACTAAGAAAATAGACATTTTGCCATAAACTCCACAACCGACTTTCCAGAAGTGAATGCCACGTGCAGGATTCTGGTGGCAGCTGGGCCCGAGGAGGAAGTGGGTTTGGGAAGAAATGACTGTACTTCTGCCTTCCAGGCTAATAAGGTTAAGAGTCACAATTTCTTACTTTCCCTTCAAAGAAGCTGTGGCTGGGGAGCCACTCCCTGGCCCCATAACCCATCCTCTGCAGAACTCACCTGCAGGGCAAGCATGGACAGGCTCCTACTGAGAGTGCAGAGCAGGGCTCCTCACCCTCTGCCCTCCCTTGCCCTGGCCACAGCCCCACCCACTCCGCCTCTTTCTGCCAAGGCAAGGGATGGACAAATAATTGCATTTGGGGGCTGAATATCACCTAAAATATGTTTTATTTAGTCTGAACATAGGGTGGTTTTTTTGTTTTTTGTTTTTTAAAGTAATTGTCAAATCATTTCTTGTGAAACATGAATTTTGGTAAATTTAGAAAATCTAGCAAACAGGGCCCATGTGGTCACATGCTCACAATCAGATGGGACAAAAGAGCAACTCCCTTTTTGAACAGGTATTAGCTCCCCAGTTGGCTGTGGTCCCCACCACTCCTTAGTGCCCACTAGCTTGGTTCACTTCATTCTCTTGCATTACTTCCTGGCCCCTGTGGCTTTGGGGGCTGTGGCTTCTGGGAGAAGGGATTCAGAAGGCCTTTCAAGACCAGGCTTTGATGTGACCTGGCTGGATGCCTCTTCTAGCACACATTTAACTGTTCTGAACCGTGGGCTCCTTTTCTCTAAAACAAGTCAGGATCTCTTCTACTGGTACCTCATAGGGCAGTGGTGAGACTAACTGGGGTAGTGCTTGAAACTGTTCTGAAGACTACGGGTGGAAAATAGGTCTGACACCTTCTACCGCCTCTAGTAGGTGTTCCTTCGGATGAGCTGTCCCCGGGGTCTTTTCTTTCCATAAATTGCTCTCTATTCTTCATGTATGTACACTGAGTGGCCGGGAGCACACCCAGGTGGGCAAGCCTGCAGTCTCCTGAGTGGTTCGGAGACAGGGGAAAGAACAAGAAAATACTTTGCTTGATGTCCTTGATGCATTTGTAGTCTGCTGAGTGTCAAATCATAACTTCCTCTGCTATTTGGGTTCATAAACTATGACCCTCTTTTGTCAAACTCTTTGAAGGCTGGCCTGGCCCACACCAGGATTCTGAAGAATCTTTCCAAATTCGTTTTCTCAAAGGCAAATACTGCAGCTTCCGTTGGAAGGGAGTGATGCTTCCACAGTGGTTGGGGCTGGAAGGCATCTCCGCCCCCACCAGCCATCTGTCTCTCACGTCACATAAACAAAGTCTGATCTAACCTCACCATCTGATCACCGCAAGATAAACTCTTTCAGAAATACGTGTATAACAGCTCCTGCACCAATTTCCACCCCAGTCCAGAGAAAAAGTCAACAGAAGTAGGGAGGAGACAAGAGCTGATTATGTTGGTTTAGCTGAGGCTGTTAGGGGAGGTACTGGGATCCAGTCATTAGAGGCAGGAGTCCCCCCTTGGCCCTGTGTGCTTCCTGCTCCCTGGGATGGGGACATGATGGCTTGCCTCTAAACCTGCCCCATGAGCTCTTTCTAGCAGAGCAACCCTATTCAACATGCACTCGTGTTTTGAGTCAGGCATTTGGCTGTATTCCTAGGCCAGACTTGCTGCCCTTTGACACCCAGAAAGAGTTCATTCAATCTTCCCATGACCTGTGGGAAACCCATGTCCCCCTCAAGACTTTGGAACATCCATGAATCCGTGTTCACCCAATCACTTCGACTCTGGGACAGCTGCTGGGGCTGAAAGAAGCTGTCCCGGACAGAGGAGGAAGAGAAATGCCACCGAGAAAGTATAAAAGCGGTGACCCAATTGAGCGGGGAGAGTAAAAGCAAGTCATAGCTATGCTTAGGGCGAGGAGAATTAAGTACGCTTGACACAGAAGAGCAGAGTTGCAGGTGCCAACACCGTGTGTGCTGCAGGAAAGGTCACGCAGATCACGGAGTTCCGTGTGCTGCCAAGATCGGGGTCCTGACGTTCAGGAATGATTCTTGCCAAGGGGCAACCCTATCCCGAAGGTCCTGTAACCCAGCACTTTCCACAAGACATGGCATCCTCTCCTGCCTTCCGTGGATGGACAGCCCAGGGCTAGCTAGGTGGGCAGGGCTCCCCTTCCAAAGCCAGGATGGGCATCGGTAGGAGACAGAGGCCAGCTCCAGCCCCGCCCCAGGGCCTGGAGCATGGAGGCCCCAGATCAGCCTCACCTGAGAAGTCTTTGGTCACCGTCTCAAAGCCTATTGACCTTCAGCTTCTCACATCACTTCTGTTTGCTATAAAAATGACCTCATTTGAATCACAGAGATGAGACTAAAAAAAATAATGTATGACGTTAAGAAAATTGAAAATCTATTCCAGATGTTTGCTACAAAATCATTCCTTCCATATTCACAAGTAACCAAAGTGTTTATAAAATATGCAGACCCTGGAGCTCCAGCTCCAGAGATTCTGGCTGTTAAACAAACATCTTAAATTCCACGCTTAAAATCTTCTTAAAAGAAAGGCTTTACTGGGTCATTGCTAGTATGAAAAAGGACCAGGTCCTGGGGGATAGAGTCCAAACCATCAGCAGCAGAAGCAAGTGAAAAAGGCGACATGGCATCCCCCCCCCGTCCCCTGTCCTGGAGCTGGTGAGCACTTTTATACCTCTGCTCCACGGGAGACAGACATCAGTTTTGAAAGAATTTACATTGGTTACAGATGGGGGGGGGGGGGTGTTCATTAGCATCATCTGGCTAGTGTGTTAAAACTTCCCACCCCATCCCAGAGGTCTCAAGTCAGGGGCGACCGCAGGGCCCAAATCTGAACACACACCCTAAGCCATCCCGAGAAACGCTGTTCTAGAGGGACGGGACAGCTCCAGTCTCGGGGCTCTCTGCGTGATGAAGGGTCAAGTCATCACTCAGTAAATATTGATTTTCAGCATAAACTGTGTTACTAAAACAGAAGAGCTGGAACTTGCTGGTGTAATTGCTCCTAATGCTATGAAAACAAGTCTCCCATGGCTGCTCCAGATGCTGCCTTTGAAGATGCCCCCCGCCCAGCTGCTAGAGGGCTGGCTGAAAAGAGCACACATGTGAACCTTGAATATGCCTCCGTCTCCTCTAAACGGGGCTCCAGGACTCCTTTCCTAGTCACACTAAACTGTTCAGGCAGTGTCAGCAGTCAAATGTCCTCCAGTACAGACACCACCCAGAATCTAACTCTAGCTTCCTAAGCGATGAAGAGAAATGTTCTCAATGAGTTAAACCCCATCAAAGCGCCATCAGGGACTCGAACAGACAAGAGAGGGGCGCCCTCTGCTCTAGCCTGGAGGTGTTCGGGTTGCTTTCCCACACACAAGCCCCCTGATTCCACCTCTGCCACGCCTTCTCTGATGTAGAGAAGCCTGAGCGCGACCTCAAGCTCCCTACCCTTGTAAAGTCTTCCCAGGCCTCCACGCTGAAGGAGGTCCTTCGTCCATGCTCCCTGAGCCTTAATCCAACCTCCCATCTGGTTCTCGTACATCGGAAGAATTCTTCACTTACCTGCCTCTCTCCCACCCGCAGTGGATCGTGAGCTATCCCAGGATCTCTTAAAATGCTTAATCCAATGTCTGGAGCTAGTAAAAAGCTTAGATGAATGAATGAACGGGTAATTGTTTAAGAACCCAGCCCTGTAGGAAGCCACTGTCGGAGCAGCCAAGTTGTAAGTGCCAGGGCGGCACCGCAGAGCAGAGAGAAAAGTCACAGACAGACAGCGATGTGGGGTCTGGAATACGAGGGTGAAGCACGAGTCCATCCCCTTGGAGGCAGGCAGACTCCGTGCTCAGTGTCTGAGGCCGAACTGCTTGAAGACAGCTGATCCCCCAGCCTGGGAAGTGGTTAACAGGGTAACTGCAGGGCAGGCCTCTTCAGTTACGGGACGCAGGGCAAGGAGGCAGATGGGCCCAAGTATTTCCAGGGGCAGAGGAAGTCGGCCCCACTCCCCTTACCCAGACTTCCCCGTCCAATGTTGGTTTTTGACATTTTCCGATCTAGAGGCTAGTGTTGACCAAGTGTGCACGACTGGCCCTTTCTTACCCTCTGCTTTGTGCTCAATGAACTTTCACTGGGCTTCTCTCTTTTGACGGGTCTTCCATTTCATTATGAGGGAATAAATCCATAAAATCGCAGGAAGGAAGGAAATCCATCCAAAGCTGAAGTACAAGTTCACACACTGGGAGCCTCTTGTTTTCTGAGGCCAGCGATTAGAAAACTGGGAGGGTTCCGTGGATGAAGGGGACAAAGGCCCTGAAGAGGACCCAACCTGCCCATTCTGACTCCTCCGTTCACATTCAGCCAAACGGGACTGGGACAGTCTTGAAGGACAGCTTCCGCCGGCGGGATCTGTTGCGACAGACCTTGGTTTTCAGAACTCCACCGCTTTCCCCCGTTAATCCTCACTGGGCTGCCTCTTCGCCGGCTGCTGGGTTGCTTTTCCATTGCTTTTTTGTTTTTCTGCGTAGAATTTACATAAACAGCGCATTTCAATGACAATACAAGTGACTCTGGCAACTTCCAAGGAGCAGAAACCCAGCGGGCCGGGCCGATAGCAACGAAAGACGCTGTGGAGTGCGGCTCTGAACACACCCAGCAGGATGGCGCAACCCCATTTTTTGAATTTTCAGAAAACGCAGACCATATAATTAAATGACTTAATTGGGTGACTGTTTTCTGCTGAAGTTATTTGAGTCACGTTTGATGACTCTTTTTAATAAGCGATTTGTAAGATTTCTAAAGAGGCTGCTAAAGATGATGACAGCAGGTATGCAACGTGTTTGCCGGCTGAGTCTGCACTAAAGCTGTGTCCCTGGTCCCTCTCTCCCTAGTCACCAGCTTCTAGAGCCCACACTTCCTGGCAGGGGCTTCGAGAGACAGCGTCCCGGACCTGTGGGCTGTGGGCTGGAGGTAGGACCTCTCAAGCAGCCACTGGTCGGGACAAGTCGGGCACAGGGGAGCTGCTGGGAGGCTGAAGCTCTTAAAGGCAGGCCGGGAGGGCAGCCCAGGGCACACTGACCACACTGTGGGGCAGGGCTCCTCTCTGAGCGGGGGCGAGGCGGAGTGAGACCCTCCCTGAAGTCCTCCGGCCAGGGTCAGGCTTTACCAGCTGTGCACACGTGCCTGGTATATGGGAAACTAGCAGGAGACATGACTTCTGGTCCCAGATACAGGTGTCATGTGACCTAGGCAAGTGATTGAACCCCAGGGTCCTCACAGTTCTGCCTGAAAAATCAGGAGCTCCGTCCAGCACTAGCTCAAGGTGACTCTCAGAGGGCTAACTGTGTGTCCCCTCAGGGGGAAGTCATTGTCCTCATGGACCCCAGGTTAGAGCCTTGGTGTTTGTCACTGGATCTCTGAAACCCTTCTGCTGTTTGATCCCCAAATCCAGAGGCTTGACTTGGAACAGAGCACCCTAGGGGTCTTTTGTCTTTCTCACTCACACTTTCAAAACACTCCTAAAAGAATTTTGATCTGTTAGAACAACACTTCCTTTCTCTTAGGAGAGGGAACCAGTTGTTTGCCTACCTCTGAAACTGCTGACAAAAGAAGGGAGAAAAGTGCCTCTCAAAACAAAAAGAGGGAGCACTGAACCCAAGCATGTATTCTGAGGAAGGAAGGAAGGAAGGAAGGAAGGAAGGAAGGAAGGAAGGAAGGAAGGAAGGAAGGAAGGAAGGAAGGAAGGAAGGAGGGAGGGAGGGAGGGAGGGAGGGAGGGAGGGAGGGAGGGAGGGAGGGAGGGAGGAAGGAAGGAAGGAAGGAAGGAAGGAAGGAAGGAAGGAAGGAAGGAAGGAAGGAAGGAAGGAAGGGAGAGGTGGCATTGCCTGTAATATTTTATGAAGAAATGCCTGAATAGGTGAGGGGCTGTATTTTCAGAGAAGCCTGGAGACCCCCCACCAAGCCATGACTAGGGTGAAAATGTGCTTTTATATGTTCTTTGTAATCTCAGTTTTTCCTGAAAAGATGCTATAATAATTAACCCCTATTTAACATGGGAGTCCCCAGAAGTTGGAACTTGGGAACCCTCTGTCCCTGGCCTTGATGCATCCACAGGATCACTCGGGAGCCTCCAGAAGGAGCTCAGTGGTTTGCCCCATGGGATTGCCTGTGGGCACTGCCCTCGTTTCCTTTGCACGCGCCCCACTCAAGTTCCCACTCCCCCCGAAGTTGTGTGATGCGGTGGTTTGCAGTTCTCATTTTTTCGCTTCTTTGCACACTTCTGGTGGCTGCCAGGATTTTTGGCAGATCAAGTCCAGAACTCAGGGTGAATACTGAGTAGGGTACTGGGAGACATATGAGCTGAGTTTCATCAAAACCTGTTTGTTGAAAGTAAAAAAAAAAGTCAGCCTTTCAGGATTGCTTAGAAAAGCTTATCTTTGTGATTCAAACACGAAAGCAGGATTCTTGGTGTGAGGAGATCCTGAAGGAGGGTGGGACATAGCAGGTTCGAGGAGGAAAAATGTTTCATTTTGTGTGTAGACCACTCCAAGGGAAGCAAAGGGGGAGGGGCCAGGAACTTTCTATTGTGATGAAATGTCCTATATATTGATGATGGCAGTGGTTTCACGAGAGTATGTGGTCCTCCAGGAACTGTTTACTAAAAGGAGCAAGTTTTATTATATGTCAGTTATATCAAAATTTTAAAAAAGAAATAAAATATGCCCTAGCCTGTTTGGTTCAGTGGTTAGAGCATCGGCCCGTGGACTGAAGGGTCCAGGGTTCAATTCTGGTCGAGGGCACTTACCTCAATTACAGGCTCTATCCCCAGCCCTGGTCAGGGCACGTGTGGGAGGCAGCCAATCAATGTGTCTCTCACATCAATGTTTCTCTCTCTCTCTCTCCCTCCCACTGTCTCTGAAAAGCAGTGGAAAAAATATCCTCAGGTGAGGATTTAAAAAATAAAATAAAATAAAGTTTAATAGGCAGTGTTTAGGCCTAGCCAGCTCCTTCAGGGGCCTGGTCCTAATAGCCAGCACTTCCTGGGCCTGCAGGCCTAATGTTTCTAGTCTCTCATCAATGAGCTGTCTCTACTTGACTCTTAGGTTCCTCTTTCCGACACAGAGAAAGCGACAGAGGAGCAAACGTGTGTACATTATCCTGACTGAGAGTTCCAGAAGACCCTGCCCTTTAGCTGACAATGCCACTTTCCCTGGAGAGGTGAAGATGGCAGCAGCTTCTGTTTCTGAGAGTGCAGTGTCTGGTGTGCACTAGGGGAAATGTGCTCAAGGGAATGAGCCATGGAGGTGTCTGTGACTTCCCTGGGTGGCATGGGGGGTAAGGGGTTGGTGCCCAGACCCGCCACCCACTTGCAATGCCTCAGTTGGTAGACAGCTGAGAAAGGTTAGAATTTGCTCCAAAGTCCCACTGCGAGAGTCCGTGCACCACTGGGCCTGTGCATCATCTTGAATTGATGTTTCTTTTCTCTTTTGCAGGTTCCTCTTTGGTGTCACTAAACTTGAGGGTCCCACGCGGCAGCTGAGGGTGAGTGGGAGAGTGCAGGGGTGACTGCTCCCCAGCAGCCCTGGGTTCTGTCTGGGCTGGAGCCAATTTTCTTTCTCCTTTCAGTCCCAAGAAAACAAGCAGAGCACTTTAGGGTGTGTTCTCCCCTTCTCTGTGGCCTCCCTGGGAATACAATAGAGGTTATCTCTGCACCCCATCTTTTGTTGGGCCTTGTGAGCAGGGCCAATAGACCTTGGAAGCAGGATTTTACAGCTCTGGGGGCCACTTCTTCCTCCTGTGCAAATATATACCTTTTTAAGCTCTGTTTGATGCCCCAAATCCTATCATCTTGCTCTAGGATTGACAACATTCATTCTAAGTGACTGCACCTTGCCTTGAGACAATACTTTCTTCTTTCTGCACTCCCTTGAACTTGCCCTCAAGGCCCTCAATATCTCAACATAACCTTTTTCTTCATCTATGCATCCACTAATTTAGTGACACATAAGCTAACATTTATTGGGCACCTGCTGTGCGCCAGAATCTGCTTTAGCTCACCTCCTCTAATCTTCAAGGAAACCCTGTGAGGTGGCATTGCTAGCACCTATTTTTATAGCCTTAGAGGGGTTTCATGATTCTCATGGTCATGGGACCACCAGGTGTCAAATCTAGGTGTATGTGACACACACATTTATGCTTACAAGGGAAACTGTGCAGCTGTCTGCCCATGGCGACATGTAAAAAAGTCTAGAATTATTACTTTTCCAAACAATCTCACTTTACAAATCAAACAGCAGCGTATTCTTATTAAAACTCCTCGAAGTCAACATCTTTACACTGGCCTACAGTCCGCCCTCCCCCTCTCGCTTTTACGTCTCCATTTCCACCTCTGCAGCCTCATCTTGGCCACCTTCCTCCTTGCTCACTGTGCTCCATGCCCTCTGCCAAGACTCTTCCAAATGCAGGGCGTTTGCACATGCTGTTCCTTCTGCCTGGACTGTTCTCCCCTTCCCTCTGCATTTGACTAAGCCCTGCTCCTCCTTAAGGTCTAGCCTTAAGGTCAGCTCAGCAAGGACAGTTTCTACTCCTCTAGTCTAAATCCTGATTCCCTGCTGTGCTATGTTTCTCTTCCCCAGCTCTTATCGCTGTTTCTAAGTTACATGTTATTTGGGGGCGATCATTTTTTTTTATGTCTCTCTCCCCGACTGAAACCGGACAATGAATGGGTCCAGGCTGCCTGCACTACTTGAGCCAATCAAGCAGAGACAGGGTTGAATCGCATATGAGCGTTTATTCCAATAATGCCTGTAGTATGGGAGAGCAGGGGGTCATCCACATAAAACCTGCTCTACAGCTCCCCATAAGCCAGCTGCTTATATTGGGTAGAAGGACAAAGATTACATGGAAAAGCAGGAATTACAGGCATGGGGAAGTAGGCAAGGTATGATGCTAACAGGTCAGAGGCAATGCGGGCTGGGGGTTGCAAAGGCCGAGCCTCCTGGACTCCATTGTTTTGGGAACAAGGCTGTTAATCTTTGTATGATGCTTGGCAGGTCTCAGAACAGGAGAATCTTCCGCATTCCAAGGTTATCTCCCATGTCCCCGGGCAAAGAATTCTCAGCCAGGTTAGAAAGTGCTTTCTCTAATCAGAACAGAACAATCACTGTTAACAGAGCATGATTAATATTTTTTATAACTACAACTAGTCCCCAATATCCTATTTCTGCCCCTAACACTACTATTCTATTTCTTTCCTTAACACCACCAGAGTGTAAGCTTCTCAAGGCAGGGCCTTGTCACCATGCTTGTCATCATCAGGAAGAGACTACCTCTCAATAAATATTTGCGAACGAATCCAAGAAAAGAGATCAGGTCCAAAGGGAAGAATAAAAAGCCATTTGACTCATAAAATCAAATTCTGACTTATGGGGAAGGAAGTACCACCTTGGGCATCTCCCCAGGCCCTGCCCACTGTGGAGCGTCACGGACAGTCATGTACCCTCGCTGAGGTGTGCAATTCCCCTTCCGTCCTGATGCCCAACGGTGTGAACAAAAAGCAGAGGCTATACAGGTTGACTCGCAGCCCCTGTTCCATAAGAGCTACCCCGGTTTTGCATGCTGGGGGATGGCCTTTTAGCTAACTGCTTCTTTATATGCTCCTGGTGTCTTTCTCAGAGAGGGGCTGTGGTTTCTTAAATGATTTGAGAATCTTAGTTCAGATGAGGCCTGTAAACAGAGATGCTGATCTCCCAGGGAACAGGGAGTGAGGAGAGAGGGAAGGGTCTGGGGCCCCACCCCACCAGTGTTGTGTAGTCCAAGATGCCCCAGTAAGGGTTCTTGCTTCTGGGTCTTAAAAAAACAAAATCTTCCTGATTCAGTTTTACATGATCTCACTCATATGTGGAATCTAATGAACAAAATAAACTGATGAACAAAATAAATCCAGAGACATAGAAGCATGGAACAGACTGAGGGATCTCAGACGGAAGGTGGGGGCGGGTGGGTGGGGAGAGATTAACCAAAGAATTTATACGCATAAGTGCATAACCCTTGGACACAGACAATAGTGTAGTAAAGGCCTGGGGGGGGGGGGGGATCAATGGGGGAAAAAAGGGGACATCTGTAATACTTTCAACAATAAAGATAATGTTTTTTAAAAAAGTGTGTTTTGGTCTTCTTATGTTCTTAAGAAAATGCGCCCCCCCCCCCCCCCCCCCCGCCGCTGGAGGAAGAAAACCTAAAGGAATGGGCCCTTCAAAGACAATTTGACAGCTACTTGGGATCAGATCCTTTAGAAAAATGGAAGGCTGGGTAGTGCAGACAAATTTGTAAGGTACCCCCTCTCCTCTAGACCCCCAGCACAGTTCATCGGTACCTACTTTGCCCCACCCAGCGAGTTCTTCCTTCATATGAACCTACTACTGAATTTGGTGTCCTGCTAGCCTACCAAACTCCTAGGGCAACACTGCTCAACCGCTGATCTTGGTAGGGTGCTCTTCCTAGTAGCACCCACCTCTCACCCCCACCCGCCCAAACTATCAACTTCATCCAAGGTGGATATTGAAATCTCCAACTGTGCCTTCACAACAATAACTATTCAGTTTAAAACTGAATTCAGCATTACCCAGGTGTATAAAAACATGTGCTGAATTCAATGTTCTCCTAACTTCTGCTGTATGAAAACTTTCAGAGAACTATATAAAATTCTGCCAGTTCCACCAACCCAGAAAAGGCAGCCCAAAAGATTTGCATACATTAAAGACAGTGTTTCCAATCAGCAACAGAAATGAGAATGATTTAACACGGCATAAGACCTTGTTATGTGGAAGTGACTGAATTTGAGCCACAGGCTGACTCCCTCGTGAGGGCCGTTTGCGTAACTCAGGGAGCAGATAACACCAAAGCACGTGCGAAGTGCTCACAGCTGGGATTCTAGAGATTTCCCAAGAAGCGCCCTTTCTTTAATTCATCCCAACAAATAATCCTATAATGTGTTTTAAAATGCATGGACGCAAGTCCTGTGTATGAAGTTGTTATGGTTACAGACGGGAAAAAATAAATATTTGTGTACATGTCCTTCTACAGTGGAAACAATCTCTGAAAAAAAATCTTTGCAAGTCAGAGATGATGCCATGAGCATACGGAGGCCTGTGATGGGTATGGAGCAACCTTTAAACGCAATTCGTGGTATCTGCATTGTTCAATACCCTGTTTAATGATGTAAAACTGGGGGTTGGGGGAGGGGAGGTGGACAGACACACAACCCAAGAACGCACTGTTATTTGTTTATTTTCTACATGTGATGTCATAAGCAAGGGTTTTGCCCGTGTTCTAGTTTATCTCCAATAAATAAATAACCATGTACAAATATGCTCAGTTTACAAAATAGTAGAAAAAATCTTTATGTCCCAAAAGATACACTTTTTTTTTTCCCATTCATGATTTCATTCCTAGCTTAGTTGAACCAAAAACCCTGTTTAGTGATGTCTAAAGGGGTGTACCTAGTATTTTCTACTGGAAATTAAAATTCCTCAGTTTCTTGGTAAAAAAAGGGACTGACTTGGTCTGCTCCTTATTAGGGTCCATATATACTGTATTCCAGAAGTCGGAAGCTGTCTGGAACAGTTCTCTGCAAATAATCCCCCTGCAGATCTTGTTAAAATACAGCTTCTCCTAGAATAGGTGGGGTGGGGCCCAGGTTTCTGCATTTCTAACCAGCTGCTGGGGGAAGGGGAAGACAGCCCCCATTTCTTTGGGGGAGCAAGCTCCAAGTGAATTTCTTGGGAGAAATTCTCAAGGGCCTGATCGAGGCCAGGCCCCAAATTGGGCATCCACCAGGTTCTATCCCCAAACTCCCAAATGCCCAAAAAACAGTAAAGCTGGTTTTATTTTGGCCTACAAATTACAAAAACAGAGTCAAAATGATAACTGGCATGAATCAGGCAACTCAGAACTCTCTTAAACGCTCTCCCGGGAGGCGCTTCTTTTTCCTTTCAGCCCAGAGCAATCACGTGAACATTTCAGCACTGTTAAAAATAACTAATAACAACAACAATAAAACAACAATAATAATAATGAAAAAGAAAACTGCACAAAAGCTTGACAATTACTACCTTTCAGTCCAAATCCAAACAACAACAATAATAAAACCCAGGCTCACTGTTTAAAAAAATGAAAATAAAAACTCCTTGGGTTGAATTTCTAGGACAGTCCAGCAACATTAATTTAACAAACGCTTCTCACATCTTAACCTTTGTTAAAATGGTGTGGCTCTGGAAGCAGGAGGCTTCAGGATAAATTAGCAAATCTGGTGAAAGAGCAAATGCCCACCCACTCTTGTTTTTAGTGCTTTTGTTCCCGTTTCGCATAAGATTTCTGCCCAGGCAGACAGCTAAAAGTGCAAGTAGGGTCAGGCACAGGTAAGGGGACTCAGGGGGGTTGGCTCAGTTCCTGGGAAGGGAAAACCGGGAGGCAGGAGCGGGGCAGCGGGGCTTGACTTCATAGAGGCGGGAGGCTGAAAAAAAAGGTCACCAAGACAGTTTAACTCCCACATGAGACGTGGGAGTATATAAATATATAGATGGCGAGGCTGATAGAGAGAGCAGGAGAGGGGGTGACTCAAAGTGGCTATGAAGACATACAGGGAGGGAAACAAGGAAAAGAAGGAAAGTCCTAAATACTTAAAAAAATAAATATCTTAGCATCATCCATGACACAGTTACACTCACTAGTCGGTCGGATCGCTGTCTGCCCAAAGGCCACCGACCAATAATGCTCGTCCCCCCCCTGTCCTAGGGAGGGCCTGGGGCACTTTGCAAGCTTCGTCTTCATTTTAAAATTGCCATCTCTGCCCAGTAGCTTGGTGACATCATCCAAGGAACTGGGGTGCACCCTCCTTCCAACGCCTCCTCCCCAGCCATTCCCTGGAGTCAGCAAAAGAGGGGGGGGGGAGGTCTTCTCCGGTTCTGATGCCAGCTAAGGTGCTTCGGGGGCAGCCAGAGGAGTAAGGCTGGGGGCGGAGGCCGGGGAGTGAGGCGCAGGAGGGAAGGAGAGGCCCCGGCGGGGAGGCCCCTAGAGTTTCTGCGGCGCCTGCTCCGTCCGCACGTGCTCCAGCACCACCTCCTTGGCGGGGACCCCGCACTTGTACTCCAGCTCGGCCCGCGCGGAGCCCTGCTTCTTGCGCAGGTGGCAGAGGAGCGCCAAGAGCGCCACCACCAGGGACAAGCTGGAGATGGAGATGCCGATGAGGACGCCAGAGTGCAGGGACCCTGCGGGCGTCGGGCTGGAGGTGACGCCGGGCGTGGGGCTCACCGGGGGCTGCCCAGAGCCGCCGTCTCCGCCCTCGCCCTCGCCCTCGCCCTCGCCCTCGCTCGTCATCGTGGCGTCGCAGTCGCCGCCAGTCTGGACCCAGCCGGGCCCGCAGACGCACTCGTAGGTGCCGGGCAGGTTTCTGCAGGAGAGCGCGTTGAGGCAGTTGTCATTCTCGCACTCGTCGATGTCGCTGCACATGGAGCCCTCGTCCAGAATGTAGCCGTCGGGGCACTGGCATTGGTCCGGGTTGTTGGGGTCGCAGTCGGCGGGGCACTCGGTCTGGTTGCAGAACATCTGGCAGCGGTGCGGGGTGTGCGGGACGGGCGCGAAGCCCTGCGCGCAGATGCAGCGGAACCCGGCTCGGCCCAGCGGCTGGCACTGGTACTCGCAGTCGTTCCCCGCGCACGGGTCCTCGGCCTTCACGCACTCGCCGTCCACCTGGTCGTAGCCCGGGTAGCAGTGGCACTTGAAGCCGCCCTGCGCGTTGACGCAGCGCTGCGGGCACGGGCTGGGCACCTGCGCGCAGTCGTCCACGTCCTCGCAGCGGTGCTGGTCGGCCGCCAGCCGGTAGCCCGCCTCGCACCAGCAGGAGTAGCCGCGCGACTGGTCGGCGTCGGGGATGCAGAAGTGCTCGCAGAGCCCGTGGCACGGGTGCTCCCCGGGCGCCGCGCAGGAGCGCCCGTCGGCGCGCAGCGCGGCGTCGGCGGGGCACAGACAGCGCGACCCAAAGGCGCTGCGGCTGCACGCGTGTTGGCAGCCGCCGTTCTCCACGCCGCAGTCCCAGGCGCCCGGCTCCGCGCGGCCCCAGCGCGCCTCGGGCTCCCCGGGGCGCAGCGTGCACTCCAGCTCCACCCCCAGGGCCGCCACCTCGGCGGAGCTCTGCACCGGCAGCGCCTGGAAGTCGGCGCTGCGGGCCCCGAACGGGGTGCCGTAGGCCACGGAGACGGCCGCGGCGCTGGGCTCCAGGGCCAGCGGCCGGCAGGAGGCGGGGAAATTGAACTCGCAGAGGAAGCCGTCGGCCTCCGCAGCGCACGGCTGCTCCTCCCAGGCCGGCTGGCCCGGCGCCGAGACCCCGGCCGCCGAGACCACCACGCACAGCGGGCCGCACAGGGGCGCGGAGTCCTCGCGCGGCCGCGCCCACCCGGTGTAGCTGGTGCGGTTGTCGCCGGTCACCCACTGGAAGCCGCGCAGGGGACCCCGGTGCCCCGGGGCGCCGCAGCCTGGCGGCAGCTTCAGGCCGATCCAGAGGCGCGGGCTCCCGCCGCCGCCGCTCAGCAGCAGGGAGATGACGTCCGCGGCCACCGAGGACAGCACGGTCATCAGGTGGCCCCGCCGGCGCTCGCAGGCCTGGCTGGCGGCGGCGAAGGTCGCGGGGCCCAGGAAGAGCGCGAAGCAGTCCTGCTCGATGCACTGGCTGCCGTGCGGCTGCGGCCCCAGGAGCGCGTGGAGCCCCAGGGCGGCGGGGCCCAGGGCGCCGAGGAGCAGCACCCGCAGCATGCTGCCCGGCCGGTTCCGAGGGGCGCGGGCGCCCGCGGCCGCGGCGTGGGCGTGGGGACCGGACAGACCCACGGGCCGCGCGGCAGCCTCTGCGGCGCCGGCGAGCGCGGCGCGTTTATAAGCGCGCAGCCCGCCCTCCCCGGGCGCGCGGGGAAGGAAGGAAGTGCTGGTGGGAAGGGCTGAGGCTGCGTCCTCGGGTTACCGGGTTCTCCGCGAGCGGGTGCCCGCCCTTGCGCCCGGGATCCCCTCGCCCGGATGACTAACCCCGGCCCGGGCTCTGTGCCGGCCGCGGGCGGGGCTGCCAGGTCCACCCGCCGCCTCCGACGGCGAGGTGACACCCCCGCCCCCAGGCTCGCCGCGCACCCCAGCCCCTCGGCCCGCTTTCTTTTTCTGCGTAAACACGCCGTGGGGGCCCATCTCAAGGGCAGCCCGTCGGGGAAACGAGGTGGGCAGGGGAGGGCCTTGAGCGCAGGACGAGGGGGGGGCGCTCTGGCCCGCGGGGCTCGGGGCGGGGGTACCCGCCGGGGGAGGATCTGGGGTGGGGCTGCCTGGGGCGCGGACTTCCCCAGAGGCGCCAAGGCCCGGGGAGCGAGCTGGATCCCGCCCCAGCTCCGAACACTGGGGCGCGCTCCTTCCAGAGGACAGAGGATGCGGCTGGGACGACAGTGGGCCACGGAAGAACTGGCCTCACGCCCTAACCTTAACCCTAGCCCGCCCCCGACCCCCAGCCTCGAGCACAGCTAGGGGCCCACGGGTCCCCGAGCGCCAGCAGCCGAGGCCAGACCTCATCTCGTCGCGTGGGAAAGTCTCTCGGGGATACAGTCAGGGCTCCAGGGTCCGGCCGCCCTGCAGGAGCGGTGGCAGCTCTGCAGGGGGCGGGCGCGCGCGGGGGGCGCGTTAGCCAGGCTGGTCCGTTTCTGCCCAGCTTCCCAGAGAAGATGGTACGTCTCCAACCCCCGGAGGGCGCACGGGAGCCCCCTCTGGCAGGCGCCGTGGGCTCCAAGCAGATCCCACTCGAGTCTGTTAAGGATTTTTTCCACTTGGCCGAGATCATAAGGAAACAGGGGTGCGTGTACATGTCACTGGCCGGCGTGGACTGGCGGGGTGGGGAGCGCGGGAGCGCGAGATGGGGATCTGTCACTGTCGCCACCTTTTCCGCTTATTCAGTTACCAAGCATGCGGAGGGTGGGTCCAAAATATCGCTGAGTGGTGAACTTTTTTTTTAAATAACACCCTTTCCCATCCCCCCCCCCATGGGTGACCATAGCACGACGCACCAGGAGGCGGCGCTGTTGAACTCTACACAAAGCTGAAGAAATTGGAAACGTCCAAACTTGTGCTGAAAGGGTTAAGAGGTTGGAAACCAGGAGGCCTTGGCCCGGGGCCTGCAGCTGCGCTCCAAGAAGCCCCTGGGATCCCTAGGCCCACCTACGGAGGTCTCGCCTCCCGGCAAGAGCAGCAGAGTGTGGCGGGGACCTCAGGAGAGAAAGACAAGTACCTGTTGCCTGGACCTACTGACCTGCAGTGACCAAGGGAGTGGGGCATGGACACTCTGAAAGCCCAAGGGGGTAGGTAGGTTGGTCCCTGCCTGCACTCCTTGATGCCTGGAGCCCAGAGCTGGCACCAGCAGAGCCTTCGGAATGTCCCACCGAGCGGCTGCCAGGCCCTGGGAAAGCTGCCCCAGCTCCCTCAGAGAAACTGGAGGAACAGGTCTGAAGCTCCCCGAACAGGGAGCCTGCTCCTCTGGGAAGAGGAGGGGACGATTGGAGACTGGAGAGCAGATTGGAGAGCCCGGCTGTCCCCCTTGGGAGCAGGGCGGGCGCTGGCCTGACATCCGCTGGCTGCCTGGGCTGAGTCAGGGGTTATGACTCCGGTGCACAGCATGCCCACTGGAGGCTGCCTCGGGTGCAGCCAGCCCTGGGGCATGGCCTGCAGATGTGGGCTGGAACCCACTGGGACACTGCTGAAAGATCTCAGAAAGGGGGCATTGTCTGGGTGTGTGAGACAAGAGAGGGGACAGGACACCCTGGTTCCTGACAAAGGATGAATGGACACACCACTTGGCCTTTCCCATCCCTCAGTCTCTACCTCTGGCCCTCAACACACATCGTCCTGCTGTCTGGGGCAATCCTTGTCAATCCTTGCCCCCCTCCAGCCATCACTTTGAGGCTTTTTTGCGTGCTTGAAACTACCCCCATCTTCTCCATACTCCTGCACAAGATGGGCCACTCTCCTCTAGCTCTGTGTGGGTGACACAGCAGCTCCCTCTCCTTGGCCAGACCCTGAGTCCGCCACCCTCACCAGGGCTCACCAGCCCAGGCCTGTTTTACTGGAAGAACCCCTTAAAGAACACTGGTTGTCTCCTAAATACCGAAGCCAAGAACCTGCCTTCAGCCTTCACCTTTCTAGACACCTCTGTGCGTGCTGTTTGTGCTCTTGAGTCCCTCACTGTTCTCGAGTCCCTTCCTCCTGTGTCTTCTGAACTATCTGTCCACCCGCCCCTCCTTTTCTCTTCCTGCCGGGGCCGCCCCTTCCACCCTTCTGCCCCACGAGGGAGGCCAGTCCTCAGGGTTCTGCCATGGCCTTCGCCTGTCTCTTTACATCCCGCCCTTTGTCAAATTAACTCGTCCTCCTCGTAATGATATCGATGTCAAAGCAGACTGGGAGTGGGCACCCAGAGGGGACCCTCGAACCATCCTTTCCTGTATAAAATTTGAGTCACCCCTTGTGAAATCATCACCTTCAGGCTTCATCTGTTTCTCTGTCTTGTTCTTGCCCGTAGCACCGCTCCTCTAAGAAAACCCTTTTCCTGGCTTCTTTCCTTTTTTTTTAAGTATGTCTTTATTGATTTCAGAGAGAGGAAGGGAGAGGGGGAGAGAGAGAGAAACATCAATGATGAGAGTCATTGATCGGCTGCCTCCTGCAGGCCCCCTACTAGGGAGCGAGCCCGCATCCCGGGCATGTGCCCTGACCGGGAACCGGACCTCAATCTTTGGGATCATAGACTGATGCTCAGCCGCCGAGCCACGCCAGCAGGGCCTGGTTTCTTTTCTTTCTGGATCTTCACCCCTGCTGACAGCACCTGGGGCCTCACACCCCTCAGAGCGCCCAGGCCCTGCTGAGGGGGCCCAAGCTCTTTCCACTCCCTCCCCACTCAGGCCAGCCATGCTGAAAATGCTCGCTCACTCTGCTCTGCTCGGGGGGCCACGAAAGAGGAAATTTGCAGTCAAGGGTCTGGGCTGGGGTTTGGACCCGGTATCCCTCCCTACTCACAAGTTTCAAAGCCTGGTGTCCCCCTGGTCCCTACAGATGCTGAAAGTCCTAAGAAGACGGGGTCCTGCTGACTGTGGGAGAAGTGCCTCATCCTGTCTCACCTTCCTTCCAGAGCTCCTGCCTTTTCCTCTGCCAGGAACACTTTTGTTTTGGCCTCTGGTCCATCTACTAAAATCTGACCCTTCTTTCAGGGCACAGCTGGCATTCTGCACCATTTGAAAGGGTTTCTCCGTAACCAAACCAGAACTATCTCTCTGAAATTGTAGGACTTCCTTTCAACACTTTAGCACTTACCACACCGTCCCCGCTTCGTGTCATCACATACTATTGCCCTTTGCTAGACTTATAATCTAACTTTTTTTTTGGGGGGGTGTTCTTATACATCTTTGAACCCCCCCCCCCAGCATGTCGTGTGCATAGATGGTGCTCCGGAGTTATTTGGGCACCCGTTGTATATGATTTTCTGTGCTCTCCTTCAGCGTGGTTTTCTCATGTTAACCTGGAAACACAGGATGGAGGACCTCCGAGCCTCAGAGGTAGGAGTGTGGGCTTTGGAGCCAACTTGGCAGGATTTGAGTCCCAGCTCCAGCATTTATAAGTTGTGTCCTATTTGACAAGTGCCCCAGCCTCTCTGTGCCTCAGTTTCCTCAGCTGCGTGATGGGGATTCTAATAGTCACCCCTTCAAAGTGTTATTACAAGGGTTAAATGAGTTGCACATGTAAAGTATTTAGAATAGTTGAGCCATGGGAAACTCTCGGCAAATTTTATCTAAAAAAGGGTACAGTTGGGTCCCTAGGATTTGAATTCAGCCACTGATTGTGTTCAGTACCCAGCACAGTTCCTGTCCCTAGTGGAGACTCAGTAAATGTCTGTTGATAAAATTTAGGTCAGCTGCACATTTTTACCAATAATAACAATAAGGAACTGTGAAAAAAAAAAAAAAAAAACAAGACAAAAACCCACAGAAGAAAAGAGGTTGAAGGACCCAGGAGGAACAGAAAAGGAATTGAAGACAGCCAGGGCAGCAGCCCTGGGCCCTGGGCTCTGGGCCAAGGAGTCTCCCTTCCCATCTGCCCTAGAGACATCCATTGCTAATTCCTCATTTTCCAGATGTGGAAACTGAAGGTCAGAGAGAATAAATGGTTCCCAAGGCCACACAGCAAGTAAACAGTGAAACAAAGATTCTCCGGCCCACGTTAGGGTGAAAGAACTAGTATCTGTTGCTAGAACTTTGTGAAGCAACTCTGGTTTTCTCCCCCAAAACCAGGAGCTATAGTATCTAATTTACAGAATTCTTGTGGAAATTAGGAAATATACACACAGTGACCATTACCTTTCTTGGGACACAGCAGCTGTTCAACAAGTAGTTGTTACTGCTGGAGAGAAGTTTTATGAAAAGCTGCTAGGGCCACTCGGGTCTGGCCAGAAGTCTGGCTTTGGGGTGGGAGTTTCTGTTTGATGTCTGTAGAACAAGCTAGACCAACTACCTGTCATTTTTTACTGAAGGTAGACGTGTGAATGTTGTTAAAACAGATGAGGAGGGGCCCAGATGCAGAAGGGGACCCAAGGGAAACATTCTGGCCCCAGATACACCTGAGCCAAAGAGCCTTCTCAAGTGCGGAAGGCAGCTTTTCGCTCAAGAGATATAAGAAGAACTTTCTAGTTCCGACACGAACACCTGCTCTTAGACTTGTTGACTCCTAGGTCCCCTGACTCAGATCACGCTTCACACTGTGTGTGGGCTGCAAATCCTGCCCTCAGACACACTCAGGCTCAGAACACGAGCCTCTCCCAGGGGAGAAGAGAAAACCCAGTGTCAAAATGCACAGTTCTTGGCCCTGAGGACAGCAGTGTGGTCCCGATATATAGCTGGTTACCAAGTGCTGCTGGTGATAAATGTTCCAGCCCGCTGGATGGAAGTGGCTGTCACTAACATCTGGGGATGAGGCAGGTGAAAATGGGAAACACTGCCCATTAATCACCTATGGTTATTTCAACTTAGCCTTATTAAAATTAAAGTTAAAAATCAGTTCCTCTGTTGGATACTGGGTACATGTAAAACAATGAAACTAGACCACCAACTCACACCATACACAAGAATAAACTCAAAATGTATAAAAGACTTAAATATAAGTTGAAAAGCCATAAAAATCCTAGAAAAAAAACATAGACAGTAAGATCTCAGACACCTCACGCAGCAGAATTTTCATTGATACATCTCCTAAGGCAAGGGAAACAAAGGAGAAAATAAACAAATGGGACTACATCAAACTTAAAAGCTTCTGCACAGCAAAAGAAACCGTCTTCAAAATGAAAAGGGAGCCCACTGTATGGGAGAACATATTTGCCAATGATCCATCTGATAAGGGTTTAATTTCTAACATATGCAAAGAACGCATATAATTCAACAAAGGGATGTCAAACAATCCAATTAAAAAATGTGCAGAGGCCCTGAATAGACACTTCTCCAAAGAGGACACACAGATGGCCAAGAGACATATGAAAGGATGCTCAACATCACTAATCATCAGAGATGCAAATTAAAACGACAATGAGATGTCACCTCACACCTGTCAGATGGCTACTGTCTCTAAATCAACAAACAAGTGCTGGCGAGGGTGTGGAGAAAGGGGAACCCTCCTGCACTGCTGGTGGGAACGCAGACTGGGGCAGCCACTGTGGGAAACAGTATGGAGTTTCCTCAAAAAATTAAAAATGGAGCTGCCTTTTGATCTACTGACCCTACTTCTGGGAATGTGTCCTAAGAATCCCAAAACACTAATAAGAAAGAACTTATGCACCCCTATGTTCACAGCAGCACAGTTTACAATAGCTGAGATCTGGAAACAGCCCAAGTGCCCATCAGTAGGTGAGTGGATCAAAAAGCTGTGGGACATTTACACCATGGAATACTACGCAGCGGTAAAGAAGAAGGATCTCGTACCCATTCCAACAGCATGGATGGACCTGGAGAATATAATGCTGAGTGAAATAAGCCAGGCAGAGAAAGACAAACAGCACATAATCTCACTTATATGTGGAATCTAATGAACAAAATAAATTGATGAACAAAATAGGTCCAGAGGTATGGGAGCATGGAACAGACGGACAGATCTCAGTGGGGAGGAGGGTAGAGGGGAAGAGAAGAGATTAACCAAATAACTTATAAGCGTATATGCATAACCAGTGGACACAGACAATAGTGTGGGCAGGCCTGGGGCGGGGCAGGGGCTGGGTGGAGGGGAGCAAATGGGGGGAGTGGAGGGCATCTGTAATACTGTCAACAAAAAAGACATCAGTTCTTCTGTCTTCTCAGAGTAATAATTAAGTAAATGTATAAGATAAATGAACAGAATTACAAAGAGAAGCAACCATATCAAACTGCAGTTATAAAAACATCAAAAAGAAGGAAATAATGTGATCACAAATGCTTGATAGGGATCAAATATTCATCAATGCTTTTTCGTGGATATTTTAAATCACAAGGCCTGGTGGCATGTCACTTAAATACCAAAATTTCAAAGTGGTGATCACTATAAATACTTCTTTGAGAGATCTGTGACATTTGTGGTGTGGTGTGACGTATCTTGATTTCAGCACTCACAGTCTCAGGTCCTGACTGATTTTCAATAATGGATCATATGCTAAGTTTCAGGTTATAGAGATTAATGAAAATAAGGATATAATGTTTTCCCCTTTCAAGTTCACAGAACCCCTGAATTAAGAACTACTGAGGTAAAAGAATACAGAACTATCTCAGTCAAATAGAAGCCTCTAGAACTATGTGTTGTCAAGGTGTATTTATGCCATTTTAGACTCTCCCTTTATTTTTTGCATACTATTTCTTTACAGCAGATTTTTTTATTGAAAACGTACTGCATATTTGGAAGGAATGCTCTTTCCTTGAAGACAAATTTTGCAAGGAAGGCAGGTAATCTAAAAGTGTTATTTGAAAAACATCAAGTACGCTTTGGTGTCTGGCAAGCATTTCCTGTGGGATACGGTCCTGGCTCAGCTCCATGCAGGAGGAGAGGCTGGACAGTGAAGCATACATAGACCACAACGTTTAGCTAGGAAAATAGGAGAAGGGGAGTTATATTTTTAATGTTATTTAACAAATTTATATTCTAATAGATACTTTAAATATTTAAATGCAAGAAATTCAGCAAAGAAAACACTTCTATGCCATAAAACTAAATCCAGATTAAAAAAATAAAACTAATGTCTCAGCTGGATGGAAAGCTATGAATAGATTCACCTGACTTAGAAAAAACAGTATGTAATGTGTAACTTTTATATGTATAAATAAATTTATCTTTAGGTTGAAGCATAACAAACGATTTCTACTTTCCTCTATATTTCTGGTATAGTCTATAACAATCATGTGTTTTGTAACTAAAGGGCTCCAATTTTTTATAAAGAAGGTAAAATTATTTTTTGGCAGCTGGAAAAGCTAGTGAGCTGAAAAGTACTTTGGTTGATAATATACAATTCAATCTTCAGAATCTTATGCAACATAGAACCTATTTTAAGTCTCTCTTAGCTCACTGCTTTTGAAGTTTCTAATAAAAGTATTCTGACAAGCTTCATGAAAGAGCAGCTCTGATAAACTTAGGAAGGTCTGTGCTCCTGTCCCCTGAGCTCAGTGCATGTGTTTCCCCAAAAACAAATTTCACAAGTGAACAGATTTTTATCACATGGATTCAACCAGGCCACGTAGTAGAGACCTGTCCCAACTCAATCCCAAAAGAATGACCAATTTACTATTTCGTTGCTAAATCTGTGGCTTCTTGATTTGAGTTGCAGAAGGCGAAACAATAAGAGCATCACTTAAGACCCAGACATCAGAGGAATTCTGTGGATGCGGGAGGCCGGCATATTTGCTTTGTTAAGGGCCAGGGAGCAAATGTCTTGGGCCATGCAGGCCCTTTGGCCTCTGCTGTAATGGGAATGAGCATGTCAGTATTCAGCACAGCTGTTTGTCTCCTGCTACGTAACAAATCTCCCCAAAAATCTAGTGATGGGAACAGTCAATATTTACAAACCACCATTATCTAGCCAGGCCACTACTGGACAAGAATGACCTGAGTTCTTTCTGCAACTCACAGGTGCCAGAGCAGGTAGAGGCTCATTTTCATCAATATCTGGCTCCATGAGGGTTGCAGACTAAGTACTCCAGACCTTGGGTGGCTGAGGACATGCCTTCAGCATAGTTTGACAACTTTGGGTGAACTGAGTGGGAACATCTTGAACTTGGGCAGTTGGGCTTTCTGGGGAGTGAAGGAGTTGCAAAGAGCAGCTGCAGGGGGGGAGCTTGACTCTGGGGTGAAGGGATGCTGATATTTGAGGCCAGCACTCAGAAATCCCACTTCTACCCACAGGCTCGTGGGTGCCAGAGGCTTCAGCAAGCCCTGTGGGAAGAGGGAAGAGAGTGGCTCCCCTCTGGGGGAGCTTCAGACCCCACTCACCTGCATCTGGAACCAGCCCACCCACCGAGGATTGGGGAAGCGTTCAGTCCACACCCAAATCTTTGGGAATGATTTTCATACTGGAAATAACTCTGAAGCTGGATCCCAGAGCAGCACTGGCAAAGGCTCTTCCGTACAGTTTACTCTCCTTTGGAAGGGATTTTTGGGATATTTAGCAAGACTCAAGCTTCCAGAATCCCTTAAAGGGCACTCCTGGAAAGAAGGTCCCTGGGACACTAGTAGTCTCCTTTGCCACAAGCCACGGGGTATTAATGGCCATCACTTTTATGTTTCTGATGATCAGCTAGCCACTGAAGAACCTAGGAGCCAACAGACACAAGGGAAATTCTGGCATCATTACCCATCGTCCGAATTTCAAACCCCAGCTGGGTCTGCTGCAGGCAGGACAAATGCACACGGCTGGTAATCAGCCAATTCAGGACTTGCCACAGGGACACTTTTCAACTCTATTTTCTCACAGAGTGTGCTCTTCCCCTGCTTTCCTGTGGTTTTGAGCTTGGACATCATTTTCATATTTGATCTTGCAATCCAAAAGTTGTGTTTCATTGGGAATTAAGCAGTCTGTGAATCTGGGAAAAATAATGGTTGAAAACAATATACTTGGCTTTCTGTTTTCCAGATAGTATTTGCTATTGCTTCCATTCTGGCCCAGCATTCTTCCAAAGCACTGAGGGTGTAATTCAAATGAACCATTCCCCCGGGCTCAGGAGAAGTGACAAAGATGTGGACACCCTGGCCCAGAAGGGTCCGGCATTGCTGCCACTGGAGGAGGAGGAGGGAGCTAGGGCTGGAAGCAGGGTGGCCCTGTTGTGACCAGCTGAGGAAGAGAAGGGAACCTGCCGGCCCCGGCAGCCCTGGCAGCCTTGCCCCGCCACATGTGGTCCCCAGCCCGGCAGGGTCACCTAGAAGCGTGTTAGACCACAGCATCTCTCACCCCACCCTCCCCACCCCGTCTGAATCAGACTGTGCCTTTGACAGGCCCCGGGGGGTTGGGGCACTAACGTGGCTGTGCCTGAGGAGCCAGCAGCAACTGAATGGCCTCCCTGGCACATTCCACGGAGGAGCTGGCCCCTTCCCTTGCTTTCTACTGTGGTCTCAACGATCCCCTCTAGTTGTGTGGGAAGGATTTCCCAAGACCATCAGCATCAGCATGATGTCTTTCTGTAATCACCATTCATCACATTATATTGTGGGATCAATAAAATCTGTAGTTACAAAACATATGACAAAAATAGTACAAGAACAGAGATGATGCAATTATATGGTTTCAAGTTCCTTATATTTTACATGAAGTGGTGCAGTGTTAATTCTAAGCAGACTGTGATCAAATGTAATTTCTAGAGCAACTACTAAATAATGATATAAAGGAAGACCAGGAAAACCTAATGAGGAGTCCAGCTCCTGGCCACAAGTCTTGGTGTGATTTTTCAGGCCTGACCCCAGGTAATGGCAGAGGCTTTACCTAACGGGTGCCATGAGGGAAGCTGCCCCCTCCCCCCACACACACCATGCTTGGAGCACAGCTGGTGAGCTGTGGTTTCTGGAGAGGGGTGCAGTTGAGCACGCAGGACTCATGCCGAGCTGTGCACGCTCTTTTCGTATTTGAACTCCTAGCCCTGGGCACCTTCATTTCCAGGTCTCTGCTGAGGCCCTGGATGGAGGTCTTCCTTAGGCACCTCTGCTGAGGTCTCCTTCTGGAGGAGGGGGAATCTTGAAGACATTTTTCTCCACTCTGACTCAGTCTCTTCCCAGCCCTCCCCCTCTACCTCTCCTCCACATTCAGGTCAAAAGAACTGCTGGGATCCTTTGTTCAGGGAGCTCACCTCCACAGTGAGATCCCCGCCACATCTGTGCAGACCCAGCTAGCCCTCCAGCAGGAGCAATGAAGGAGCAATGAAACAGGGGAGCTGGCGCTTGCTGGTTTGGGGTTCTTGCTTATACCGTCTCAGTAAGTGATCAAGGGTTTCAGTCTTTTTTTCATTTTGGCTCATTACTGCTCTATTCAGCGACTCCAACATCTGACAGCTTAGCTTCCTCTCTCTCTCCAGCTCAGCTGAGTTCCTGACACCCACTAGAGGAATTAAAATGCAATAGTAAAATGTAGTTAAAATTAAAAACTTCTGTTAAGAGTATCAAAAGACCAGCCACAGACTGGGAGAAAATATTTGCTAAGCAAATGTCTGGTCATAGGGCTGGGATCCAGAATATACAGAGGAATTCCTAAAACTCAACAATCAGACAAGAAGCAGCCCAATTAAAAACCTGTGCACAACCTGAACACACACCTCACCAGAAAAGGGATACAAAAACATGGCAAATAAGCATAGGGAAGAGCTCCCTGCCAAATGTTATGCGGGAAATGTAAATTAAAACAATGAGATACCACACCCATGGAATGGCTAAAGTCCCAAACACTCAGCACCAAATGCTAGAGCAACCGGGACTCTCAGTCACTGCTGGTGGGAGTGAAAATGGTGCAGCCGCTTTGAAAGACAGTTTGGCAGTTTCTTACAAACTACACATAATTTTACCATACTACCTAGCAGTCATTCTCCTTGCTATTTACCCACAGGAGTTAAAAACCTATGTCCACACAAACATCTGCACATGGATGTTTGTAGTTTTATTCATACCGGCCAAAACTTGAAAGCAACCAAGGTGTTCTTCAGAGTGACAAGCAAACTGTGGTACATCCAGACAACGGACTATTCGCACAAAATCGAAATGATCTCTCAAGCCACGAAAATACCCGGAGGAACCTTAAATGTAGGTTGCTAAGTGAAAGAAGCCGATGTGAAAAGCCAACACATTGTATGATTCCAACTCAATGACTTTCTAGAACAGGCAACACTATGGAAATAGTAAAAAGATCAGTGGTTGCCAAGGATTCAGGGGAGAGGGAGGAAAGGAGAGGGAATAGGTGTAGCACAAGGGATCTTTAGGGCGGTAGAAACTATTCCGTATGACAAGGTAAAGATACACACATTTCATACATTTGTCAAAACTCTTAATACTAAGAGCGAACTCTAATATAAACTATGGACTTTTATATGAATATCAGCCCATGAATTGTAACACATGCACCAAAGCAAGATGTTAATAATGGGAGAGATTGCTCGGTAGGGAGGAAAGGAGGCATGTGGGACCTGTCTATACTTGCAGCTCAATTCATCTGTAAAACTTAAAAATGCTCAAAAATATTTTATTAAAGCCCCCCTCACCCCCTTAAAAAACAGAAAAAGAGAATCAGAAGAAAAAAGTAAGTCCTAAAAACAAAAATCTAGTAAACAAAATGACAGGTTTAAATCCAATAATCTCTGATACCATCAATATGATTTCTAGAACAGACAAACTAAGCCAAAGTGATAGAAAGCAGAGCAGTATTTGTCTGTGGAGATGGGAATTGACTGGGGGAGGGAGCACAGGAAACTCGCGGAGTGAAGGAATGGTCTGTGTATTGATTAAAGCCATGGATGAGGGGGGTGTATATACTTATCAAATCTTATCAAGTTGTATAGGTGGAACTGGTACCTTTCTCTGAACATTAATCTTACTTCAATTTTAAAAAATAATTTAAAAAATAAAAATAAAGAAGGGCTGCCTTGCAAGGCTATGTTGTGAGCATGAGATGAAAGTGAGACCCTGGTGATGGAGGGCCAGAGGAATGGAGGGCAGCCAAGCTTGGCTTTAGCAGCGCCGGTTCCCATCTCTGAACACTGTCATGTGACAAAAATAAGCCTCCTGTGAACCAGGATTTATTATATTCAGGCACATTCACTGCCAAATATTACAAGTATTTAACAAACAAATAGAACCAGAATGAAATACCTAAAACAGATACTAAACAGTATTGATTCATTTGCATTCAGGTAAGAATCATTTATAATCCACATCTATTCTACGCAAATAGATGTAAACATCGAGATAAGTGCTCCCAATGACGAATTTTTAATAGTCTAAACAGCTTAGCTAAAAATCTCTAGTGAACCTTACTTCCCCAACAAACCTTTATTTTACTTTTTTATTTCACTTGTTGGTTGTTTTCTTGTTTGTTAAGCTAATGCATGACTTCATGCCAGACCACATGACTCCAAATTTCAAATAACAAAGCCCAAATGAATCATCTTTTCCTATACTCAAGAAAGATAAATGCCTCATGCCAAAGACCATTCAACATGTAACCAAAGTTAACAAGCAGCATTCTATCGCAGCCACAAATCATTAAGCATCACGTCCGATCTCCCAGCATCAAAGAAGTTGTTCTAGGCATCTGGTCTGCTCTGTGCAGTGGAAAAAGCCTTTTAATGAAAGGCCACGACTTTATTGTTGACACTGGTTTCACTTCAAACTTGGCATCTGCAGTGCCCAAGAGCCCTTCCAAAGTTGTTTTTACTTATACATTTTAATAACATGAAAGGTTGATTCCTTAATAAAAGATGATCCCTTAAAAGTGCTGGGCCTAAAGCCAAAGGACAAGGGTTTGCCTGTGGCCATGTTTCAGGAGGAAATGTAGTTAGATGATCTGAGGAAGGGAGGGTGAAAGAAAGACCCAGCACTGTAAACTTAGAAAGTTAGTGCTCAGCATGGGGAGGAAAGCGAGCTTGGGGCAGGCGGAGAGGGCTTTTCCTCGTGATGTATTTGAGTGTTTTGATGGAGGCCAGTAAATGAAGGGAATGGATTCCGGTGCTGGCTTGGAGGGAGGTAGAGAGAAGATTGGTCATGGAAAGGGGTGTCCCCCACTCGTTGAAGCTTAGCAGAGGATTTAGACACACAACCAGCAACGGAGAAAATTCTGATAGTAGAAGGCTAGCTCCAGCCTGCAACAGTGCCATTCGCTTTTTATTACCGCTGAAAAAAATGAAGTCCAAAGCAATCATGTTTTATTGTTTTACAAAAATACAGACCACAACTTTTAAATATTTATTTTATTTACAACACCAATAAGCTGAAGTTTTAAATCAACTTTATTGAGATATAATTTACATACAATAAAATGTGCCCATTTTACATGTATGGTTTGATGAGTTTTGACAAACACAAGCATCCACATGTGACCACCACCCAATCAAGACACAATACTTCCATCCATGCAGGTCCTTCAGGGTCCTCTGTGGTCAGTTCTCACTCCCACTCTCCCATAACCACTGATTGATCTACTTTCTATCACTAATGATTACTGTTACCGATCCTAGGATTTCATAGGGATGGAATCATATAGGGGGTATATATATATATATATTATTGTTGACAGTATTACTGATGTCCCCCATTTCCCCACCTTGACCTTCCTCCACCCAGCCCCTGCCCCACCCCCAGGCCTTCACCCCGCTATTGTCTGTGTCCATGGGTTATGCACATACGCATATAAGTTCTTTGGTTAATCTTTTCTTACCCCCTCACACCCCCACCCCCTCTTCTCTGAGATCCCTCAGTCTATTCCATGCTTCTATGCCTCTGGACCTATTGTGTTCATCGGTTTATTTTGTTCATTAGATTCCACATATGAGTGAGATCTGTGATACTTGTCTTTCTCTGCCTGGCTTCAGGGTTTACTCTTATGTGTCGGGCTTACTCTGTTCACCATAATGCTTTTGAAATTCACCCATGTCATTGTGTTGATCAGAAGTCTGTTTCTGTTTCTTTTTATTTTTATTTCTGATGCGGAGTAACCCACTGTAAACCACAGTCTTTATCCATGTACCTGCTGGTTGTCTCCAGGCTGAGGCTGTATAAATAAAGCTTCTGTGAATATCTGTGGCCAAGACTTTGTGTGGGCAATAGATTCCTCTCTCCTGAGTCAGTATCTCTGGGTGGAATCGCTGGGTCATATGTGCATGTTTAAGTCTTTAAGAAATTAGGCAGCTGCTTTTGAAGAGGTTGCACTGTTTACATTTCCATCAGCGTCTAGGAGAGTCCCAGCTGAGGAGCCGCTTTGCTGGCAGAGCAGGTGACCCGTGCCCACTGCACTCCCTCCTCCCCTCCCGCTGCACACGGCCCGGCCGTCATTGAGACAAGACAGAATGGAGACGGCCACTATGGGGGTCAATGAGGGTACCCGCATGGGACCTGCCCTCAGGTCTTGGGTCTCAGGTTGCAGTCTCTCAGGGGAGGGCAGAGCTTCTGAGTAGTTTTGGCCCGTGAGTGTGTGTGTGTGTGTGTGTGTGTGTGTGTGTGTGTGTAGTTCACAAGTGTAAGTATGTTCAATTGAACATAAGATATTAAGAATAACCCATAATTGCTGAGTGCTCCACCTTTCCTATTGTGAATGGGTTGGAAGGCCAGCTTGTCACTGGCTGGTACTTTTTAAATTGCAGGTCCAGTTCCCATTCCCATTTAATAGGAGGTAATGAGACCTCTCATGGCTGAGAGCGGGACTGGGAGATTTCACACCCCTGCTCCTTCACCCGGGAGCTGTGTGACCTTGGGCAAGTTTTCTAACTTCTCTGTGCCTCAGCTTCCTTATCTATAAAGTGGGGATGACCGTGCTGTCTGTTTCTCAAAAAATAAACGCTACTCTCACATCTGGTAGGTAGTAAAATTGCAATGAATTTTTCCTCTCCATTGCTTTAGTATGAAATAATATATCCAGTTGGTCTTCAGTTCAAAAAACATTTGATGCTCGGCTGGCATGGCTCAGTGGTAGAGCGTTGACGCATGAACCAGGAGGTCATGGTTTGATTCCCCAGTCGGGGGCGTGCAGGAGACAGCTGGTGAATGACTCTCTCATCATTGATGTTTCTCTCTCTCACTCTCCCCTCCTCTCTCTGAAATCAATAAGAACATATTTTTTAAAAAACATTTGAACTCAACTATGTAAAGCACTGTGTGAGGCACAGTAAAGGTACATCTCTGCCCTCAAGTGCCTCAGAGCCTCTTCGGAAGACTTGCCGTGTAGCCACTGGGCCTTCACGGGAGGGCATTAGGGAACTCCTGAGAAAGAAGTCCCTTTTCAGGGACCCAGCTTCCTCTTGGGGACATCACACCACGGCTTTGGAGGAAGAAAGGGGTGTTCATTGAGCACCCCGTTGTGCCCAGCCCCTGTCTAGATGCCTTGACCAAGAGACAAAAACTCCTGCTCTGGAAGAGTGTACACGCACTAAATAACCCACTGTGAGAGGAAAGAAAGACGGGACATGTCACAGGAAAGAGGGGAGGCATGGGGCATAGAACCATCGAAAACTTGTTTCCAGAAGAAGCGTAAAGAGATTGGATGGGGTCACGCTCACAATAATAAGAGAAGAAAATGACCCCAAACTGAATAAAACAGAGGCTCTCCAAACGGAGTCCCTGCCCAGCAGCAGCTGGACCCAGAAACCTGTCAGGGGTGTGAATCCTCGGGCTCCATCCCTGCCCTGCCTTCTCAGAAGTTCTGGGCTGAGCCCCAGCTGTCTGCGTGTCAACAAGCCTGGGGGAACTCCAGGGGACCCCAACAAGTGTTGGGAAGCCACTGGAACCCAGCTCCCTCCTTAGACGGAAAGTGAAAGAACCACACCCGTGTCTCTGAGGCACAACCTGGAACAAAGGGAACCGGCAAATAAGGAAAGCGCCAGGGGAGGGAGAGGAAGGAGAGGAATCTCCAGGAGAGGAAGCGAGGCCTTGGACGCCACGCTGCGAGGAAGTGGCCCGCCGTCTGCGGCCTTCCCAGGGACAGTGGCTGGGCTCGGGTGAGCCACCCTGTGGGTGGGGAAGGAGGCGAGGAAAACCTCCCTCCCCTGACCTCTCAGAAAAAGGCAAAACCAACCGAACCAAAAACACACTCAGTGTTAGCTCCGCTCCTATGAAAATGGGGATCCCTGAATCCCAGGTGACCGAGAGAATCATGTAGAAGTCGTGGCATCTAAATAGGTGTTAGACAATCAGAGGACAGCATAGGTTTATATGAGGGAGGTAACAATTAAGGTAAGCGTTTGAAGAACACACATAGTCCTCATAAAGTTTCAAAACATTAGAGGGGAAGAAATAAAACAAAGAAACCTCCGTGAAACCAGAAGCAGGGAAGAAAGAAAGGACAGAAACACCAAGAGCATGTTACAAACAGAATAGACAGAATCTGCCACCGCACAGTGGTCAGTAATCTCAAAATGTGGTTACACTACATTAGTAATGTAAATAGGTTAACTTCTCCCATTAAAAGACAAAGACTTTTTTGGGGGGCCCTGGCCAGTGTCGCTCAGTGCTTAGAGCATCGGCCCACGCACCAAAGGGTAGCAGGTTTGATTCCCAGTCAAGGGCACATACCTGGGTTACAGGTTCCACCCCCAGCCATGGAATGTACATAATATATATGTTATCCTTGCCTTTTACCCAGCTATTGTTTCTTAAAAATGTACTTTGTATTGTGCAATAGATATGTCTGTAGAGATCACTTTTTTTTTTTTTTTTTGGCAAATGATTCATATTTGACAGATTTACCTAGCATTGAACTCATTTTAGCTAGCAGATAGCAAAAGTCACCAAGAGGAGTCACCTTTAAAATTTGGTATTTTTGTTCACGGGATTCTCCTAAGACAGGAAACACTGGCTTCGGGTTTTTCAGTGTGAAACAGCAGACTGTTAAAATGTGCACGTGTGTGTGTGTATGGCTGAGTGTCTGTGTGTTTATGTATATGTTTGTGTGTTTGTGGGCTTTTCTGTGAGAGTTTGTGTTGTATGTTTGTGGGGCATATCAGTGTGTGTGCATGTGTGTGCGTGTGTGTGTTGAGGGCCAGCCACAGTTGTACATATTAAGATATACTTTCTAAATGTATTTTGTTAGTGACTAGACTTCTTGCTAAAAGGATCAGCTTGAATTAACCCTGAGTAATGGACATTTATAGCAAGTGTCCTGTCCATTAGCATAACAGCAGACACTTGATCCTACCTAAGCCCTGTTCTTGCTAAACACAGTCTGAAAAGCAGCTGGATTCGGAACTGACCACCGTCTGCTGCCCCAACTTCCACTCACAGAGAGATTTATGCAGCCAAACAACAAACGATCCGGCCAGCCTGTCCAATTAGCTAAATAAACTGGAAATGCTTGGCCGACAAGGTAGTGATGCTCCTACGATAATTAGAGCAGGGAGTCTTTGCATCACTCCAACTGGACATGCTTAACCCTGCACCAGGTGTCACCAACGCAATAAAAAAGATGCAGGGAATTCAATGGTGAAGATGGGGGCACAGAAGAGTGGACTCTGGTTCCAAAGGCAAAATTTGAAAGCACTCAATCAGGCCTGGGTCTCAGGAGCTGGGCCACTGGTCACACTGCAGCCCAGGCCCTCTGCATGTCCCTGTTCCCGAAGGCAGAGTGCCGAGGGACAGTGCAGGCAGGAGGGCACTGCCTTGCACCCACCTCATGCTCTGGGCTGCAGCTGCTTCCAGGAGGTGAAGACATGGAAACGGGGCAGTCACGCTCCTTCCTTTCAGCAAGTCCTTGAAAAGGAAAATGGATCTATGTAGTGATCGTGATGCTGAGTCTGCCGTGGATTTTGAGTCGTTCTAAAGTATACTGAAACAAGTAGACAACAAATGCATTTCAGAGTTTATTAGATTGGATGTGTAATACAAAGTGCACAAGACCGCAAGCCTGCCACTTCTTGAGGCTGAGCCAAGATGCCACGAAGGTTCTGGAAGGTTCTCGGAGTTCTAAGGACCAGTGCCGTGCTCAAGCGTGCCCTCCCCCCAACCCGCAAAGCACTGGTGCCTGCGATGAAAATAAACCCCACCTCGAAATCCCATGATTCCAGAATTCGTGGAACAAGTTTTAAATACACATTTAAAAATACTTACATTCCCGTTCAGCATTCATGAAATGATTAGACATTTATAATCACACCTAATACAGCAGAACAAGGCCTTGCATGCAACCTAGTTCAAGCTTAAGCCAAATATGCAAAAAGAGCTTCAGCCCAGGGGAGCAGAGGGCAAAACCTGCGGGAAGAAAGCACTTGCCATCTTGCAGGTAGAAGGAGCTATTCGAGAAAGGAATTCTAGAGTTGCTTCCTAAAATACATGGGCATTCACTTTAAGAACAGACCAAAACACAAGTCATTTTTTTAAAACAGCACTTCAGTTAGTAATTAGTTCCTGAAATCTGGGATGGAATAAGTACTTGATTGTTGGGTAAGGGGGGAACTTTGAGCATTTTGTCTTTTCTTTTTTTTTTTTGGTTGACTCCACAAACCACACAGATTGAAGCTGTGGGTTTCGCAGCCAGATAGGAACAGCTGTTCACAGGGCTCGTATCTCAGATTCCCACACTGACCCTATTGTTTAGGGTGATGGAAATATGTAGAGCCATTAGCCATTACAGGATTTGCAGCTGCTAGAAAGCAATGCTTTCCTGTTTTCCTGTTCTAGACAATGGAGAGATTTGGGGGAGAAATAACACAAAAAGGCTTTAAAAAAACTGCATTCGTTTAAAGTTAGTACTTTTGTCAGATCTCATCTCTCTTTTCTTAGTTTTCACAAAAATAGTTATGGAAAAGAAAGTTGGAATAAAAGAAACTAATGATGAAATCCATTTTCTTCAAAGGTCGCTCCGTGCTAAGAGTCCAGGTCCCATCACAACACGCTGGACCAGTGCCCTTGATTAGAATGTAAGAGACAGCAACGCCCACTCGTGTGTTTAAGAGAAAAGAGGTTCCGTCTCTACCCAGTTCTTCCTTCATGATGTACATGGGCACGTATTACATGTTCAACCTTTTATCCCGCCTGTTCGCCGGATCATGGAGAGATGTGAGGAGGAGCCTTTGCCAAGGGTTGCCAGGCTACCACTGAATAACACTTAGGGCTAGAGATGGCCTTGCCAAGCCTGACAGTGACTGCACTCCAGAGTCCTCCTGTCCTCAACTCAGAAACCACTTAATCCGCCCACTTAATGGTGCTGGGAAGACGCCATGTGGCTGAGTAGCATCACATTGTCGGCACTAAGATGACCGAGCTGCCTCAACAGCTGCTTGTGCCTCGAGGCCACACTGCTGAGCAGTGGCGGGTCATCCTAGAGAGGATCCTCCCCAAGTCCACCACTCCTTAGGCATCTCTGGATAGTTGCCCCCCCCCCCCTTGGTTTTCTCTAGGTCTCAGATGCTTTAGGGGGACTTGTCCTGCATCAGGCTTCTATGAATAGCAAAGAAGAAAAAAGAGCAATGATTGTCCCTAAAAGTAAGAAATGGGCTTGGTGAGCTGCATGTTTAAAGGTGTCCTCCCCCCTTTAAATTATCTGCCCTGGGAGGTGAAGGGTAGGGGGAAGTGTGTTCATCCCAAATACAGGTTTTCTAAGAGTTTCCTAGAATGACTGAACTATGGGAAATACTATTTGGACAAAAGTCTCCATTGCCTTTGAGCCTGTTGCCAAGTAGACCCTTCTCCCTCTCCCTATTGTTTCACCTGTTCTGCGGCTCAGCAGGTCAGAAACAGAACAGCACCTGGTCTGTCCCTGCCCAGAGCCACTGCTGGTCGGGTCTGCACACGGCAGAGCCACCTCTCCCCATGCTCAGTCCTGTCCATCTCTCTGCTTGGGTCACGACGGAGCCACCTGGGGCCCCTGTGAATAAGTTGGAAGTTAGCCAATGGCCACACAGCCCACAGACACTGGTTTATGCACAAGCATTCGACTGAATACCTCAGACGGAATTACAGCGGGGTAATGGGGGAACAAGGCGTCTGTTTGAGGCCAGTAGTTTCATCAGATTCTCCGCCTGAGGTCATCCAGGTTAAGGATGGTGGACAGTGGCGTGAGAGCAGGAGACCTCACTGGCCTTCGGGGGGCCAACTCTGCCAGAGCAGATTCTGAGAAACTGCTCTTCACCAACCCATGTAGCCCCTCGTGGGGGCTGTAGGAGCATCGAACGCTGTGCAATGACAGGGCATGTTGGTGACCTCAGCCCGTGCAAGGCCCACAGGATCACAGAGAACTTGGGCAGAGCCCAAAGTAGGAACTTCTCCTTCACCCCAAACAAAAAGAAAAACTGTAAAAACCTAGGGGGAAAGCTGTTGAATTTGCATTTATTTCATGTAAGTGCACATACTGGTCAGCAACACATCTGGCCAAGTCTTTGAAATCATCTGAATGGCAAAACAGCTGGTTCCCATACAAGAGGCCACCAAGGGTCCTGTGGTCAGCGGGCACAGCTTTTGTCTCCTTGAGTGTTAAACACCACTCGTTCCAGGTGAAAACCGACTTTAAAAAGCAGGACTTCCAAGCCCCTGCGAGGCCTCCCAGAGCCTTCATTCTCTCTGTCACACACCCTGCAGTTTTCATTGTCTTTAAAAAATAGTAAACGGTAGCATCTGCATTTCAAAATTGGCAAAAACAAAACAAAACAAACTTCCTTGACTCTGAAGGCAGCCGTGCACCTGACACTACTCCCGCTCAGCATGGTAAACTCTGGGACAGCTGCATTTCTAAGGCAAAACCAGAAACAACAGGGTGTCCTCCATCTGAGAGGCAGAGTTTAGAATCTGGAAGGAAACACATTCCCTCTGTACTTCTGCAAGGCGGCAGCGGAAAGTCCCCAGGCCCCTGCAGGCCTCTCGGGCTGGCTCCTCAGGCAGTTTGGACCATTCCAGCTGCTTCCTGCCTACACAGGCAGAACCGCCCATCACTGACCACCTCATAAGGGGACACCTCTGCAAGTGAGCCCTTAAAAGTGAGGGCATCGATTCAAGTTGCTTTGAGTAGTGCTTGTAGTTGCCAAAGATCTTAGTTGCTCTCTCTTTCTCTCTTCCCTCCCTCCCGCCTGCCCCCCCTTTTCAAGGAAAAGAGAGAAAGAAGACACAAGTTCCCAAAGCGGCACTGGGACAGTCATGGTGCGTGACTGGTCTCTGGCTTTTCTGAGAGCTACAGCCACGAGTCAGGATCAAGTTGTCAGGATGCAGCGCGGACTGAGGGCTGTGAGCTGGGCTAAGGGCTTTACGCCGACGGCTCTGAGCTCAGGGAGTCCTCTCGCCCCCACGTGCTTTAGGAGCAATCAGGGGGAGACTCCCCGCAATTCCTCCGCCTACGTGTGGTCAGAGCACGGAAACCCAGAGCTGCCCCAGGTGAAGGCAGGGAGCCGGGGCAGGGCGGGTGGGTGTCTTGGGGATGGGCAGGCTTAGAGACAAGTAGTCCTTGGCGTTTTCCTTACTGGTGTTCAACTCATCAACAGTCGAGTCTGTGCTGACATCAGAACATTTAGATGAATTTAGATCCAAGTGCTTGTGGAGCAAACCCCTGGCCTCTCCAGCACTTTGGATTATTTCTTTTCAAAACCATTTTAACTCACTTCGTACAACTTCTGCCACATTTCTCAGGTTTCACTAGCAAATAAACCCAAGACTATCAGAAACTTAAGACAGAGACATGCGAGTTCTAAACTCCCCCCTCCTTGCTAACGAGACCGTAGGTGGATTTCTGGTCACGGTGGAGGATTTTGACGACACGAAGGTCGGCAGGACTTGCGATGGGAAAGTGCGCGGATGTACATGCAAAGACACTCAGTCCTAAATATGTTCCCTCTGGCAAAAATCAAAACAAAACTTCTTATGTAATTAAATAATAATCGACTTAGTCTCCATTATACAAATTAGCACAATCACACCCCTTTTCTTCTTAGTTGACTCCAGGGAGCAGAGAAGCCGTTCAGAGGAAGCCCATGAGCACCTGACTCCGAACCCAGCATCAGTGCAGAAAGGTGAAATCGGTCATATTTGAATTGGACAAGGGGGAACGAGTGACAATCGTTAATATTCACAAAATTCCCGCAATGACGCCACAGCCCGTCGCTTCCACTTGGGAATGTCACACGCGTTTAGGATACACCTGCGCATTCCCAGTTGCCAGGCTTTTAAGGAGAAAGTTTACAACCGTTTGCTAAGATTCCAGTCCGGCCTTTCAGGAGGATGTGGGTCCCGCCTTCTGACAGAGGATGTGAGCTCTGAGGATGGCGGCGGCTGACTGACAGTGTCTCTGGGGCCACCTCACCTTCAGCAGTCTGTCCCAGGTGTTGGACTACGGGAAACAGAAGGTGACAGCATTGGAAGCTGCTGTGCCCAGCCTCGCATGGCTATGCCCTGGGGGAGGCCCGTGGGCACCCAACCGCAAGCTGGGCAGCTGGGCTGGGCCTGCCGTCCAGCAGGGGCCGTGCCCGCCCCGCCCTCCGCCTGCGTGTGCGGGGCTGTCGCCCACCCCCCCGCAGCTGCCCCTCCTGCCCCCGCAGCCTCCGCGTCTTTACCTGTACTGGTTGTCCACGGCCCTGCTTTCAGCCCTCTCCGGAGCCCAGGAGTAGCTGTCTGCCGCACGCTGGGGCTTTTTCTTCTCCCTCTTGGCTCGCCGCTTGCGGTAGACCAGCAGCCCCAGGGCCAGAGCCAGCAAGAGCAAGATAGCCACCACGGTGCCCAGGATGTAGAACAGGAGTAGCTTTTGCCCGTCGGTGCCCTCATTCCTTTGTTGGACCACGAAATCCCCGTCCGTAGACTCCTCATGGCCCGTGGTGGCCGTGGGGTGATGGGTGCCAGGCTTCATCCAGATTCCAGGGGACCCGCTGCTGGCCAGAGCCTGGGATGGCGTAGGGGTGGTAGAGGCATTGGATGGAAGGAAGAGTCTCCTCTTGGTGGGTGCCACCTGGGAGGTGCCCTCAGGGCCTCCAGTCGGACTTGAGGTTGTGGCAGAAGGCACCAGGCTCCCCTCTCGGTCTCCTGTGTTCTCCCCCTGGGGACTCTCAGCAACTGGTGTCCTGGACATGGGGCCCATGGTACAGGAGACCCCGTTCGGGGCCAGCTCCCTGCCTGGCAAGCAGCCGCAGCGGAAGGACCCTGGCATGTTGAAGCACAAGCTGTCACAGGGGCTGCCCTCAGGGCCCGCACACTCGTCCACATCCTCGCACTGGGTGCCGTCCTTCCCGGCCACGGCGTAGCCGTCCTCGCAGGAGCAGTGGAAGGAGCCTTCTGTGTTGGCGCAGCCCTGGGCGCAGGGCGAGCGGCCGGGGGCACACTCGTCCACATCCTGACAGGCCCCCTCTCCAGGGCTGCCAGGCTCGTAGCCCACCCAGCACTGGCAGTGGAAGCCCCCGGGGGTGTTGACACACTCCTGGGCACAGGGGGAGTCCTGGCACTCGTCCACGTCTATGCAGTCCCGCTGAGTCGAGTCCAGCTGGAAGCCCTGGGGACAGTGGCACGTGTAGTTTTTCCCCAGGGGCCCGGGAATGCACGTGGCCATCCCTCTGCACGGGCTGGAGCTGCAAGGGTCCCGGGAGGCACAGGTCACCAGGTCATCCAGCAGCCGGAACCCCGGGCGGCAGCCGCAGCGGAAGGAGCCATCCCCCCCCTCGAAGCAGTCCTGCTGGCAGCCCCCGTTATTGAAGCTGCATCCGTGCTCAGGGCTGACGCAGAGGGGCCCTGTGATGCCCCAGTCGAACACATCGGCGGCCTTTTCTCTGCACAAGAAGTCCTGCTTCCTCTTGTCCCCATCGTCACAGGCCACATTGGCCAAGGAGGCGTAGGGCACAGCCTCCAGGGAGGAGCTGGTGGCATGGAAAGGAGTGATGTAGTTCACCTGGCCTGGGCCCCCCAGGGACAGGGGCCGGCACATGCCTTTGAAGCTGAACTTGCACACAAAGCCCTCGATGCTGTTCCCAGGGGAGCCCGGGCTCCCACAGGGGCCCTCAGACCACTTGGCGAGGTAGCTGGAGAGGGAAGGGAGGGACGGGTCCAGCAGCAGGGACACGCAGCGCCTGGAGATGCAAGTGCTCTTGGCCTCCTTGTGCCAGTTGGAGTAAAGCGTGTCTTCCCCACCACCCACCCAGCTGAAGCCCTTCAGCGGCAGGCTGGGTTGTATGCACTTGCCCTTTTCTCGCTCGAGTCCTATCCAGAACTTGCCTGACCGGGTTGCCAGGGGCACCCTGGACTGTAGGAGCTGGGCCAGTAACCGCTGGACGTGCCTGGCCTCCTCCTCGGTCCTCACCGTGGCCAGGTTGCCCCCATTCCTGCTGCAGTGAAGCTGGGCCTCCTCGAAACTGAGCCTGTCCTGGTGGGCCGAGTAGCAGGCGGTCCCCGCGCACACCACGGCCTGTCCCTGGGCACCAGCCCTGGCCCCGGGCTGGCTGGGGAGCAGCAGCAGCAGCAGCAGCAGCAGCAGCAGCAGGCGGGTGGAGGTGGCCATCGCGGCCTCCCTGTCGCCCTCAGCGGGAGGCTGGGAGCCTGACAGTGCCAGCGCCTGCCCCGGCGAGCTCAGAGGGGAGCTGAGGGCTCCGACACTGACACTCCGGTGCCGAGAAGGACACAAAGGCTGCGGGCTTTTCACGTCCCCCTGACCCAAGGCGCGTCCGGTGCTGTTGTATTTCTTATTTCTCACCGGATACTGGAACTTCCTGCAGTGAATAGTTTTCTGACTCCTGTTGCCTTCATCGTGGCTTTGTTGTTCATAAAAGGAGCCAGGCAGCTTTGCTGGGTCCCTGGCAAAGCTCTGGGAAAATGTGGCCACATGGCGGGAAGACAGCTCGGGGACCCCCGCTGCTTTATTTGGGTTCCATTCTCTCCCATCTGTACGGGGAGCTTAAATGACATGCTACAGTGTGAGCAGAGACTTTTGGGGGCCAGGAACTGGAGAAGCTCACTGAGTAACCCATAATAAAATTCCACTTTGGTTTGCAAATAACCAGAAAGGGGAAAAAAAATCCTCAGACTTGAGACACAAGGCCAGCGATGGTTATAATTTTCAGCCTTTTTTAGAAGCAAAGCGGATTTTTTCTTTCTCCTATCTCATGTTCCCTTCGGCCTCGGGAGTCCCTTCATTCTGAACTTTAAATAGAGAGGCAGTTTTTAAATAGGAACTGGGCCGTGGGAAAGTCTGAGTGTCTAATACAGTGCCAAGCTCCTCGAGAACATGAAACCAAATTGGGTGAAACTTAGCAGTTTTCGGGGTTTCGCAATGCAAATATTGTGTTGGGAGGAGGCGGTGCACAGAAAGCGTCAGAAAGAAAAAAATGAAAATGTTTCTGGCCTCCTGGCACTGGGCTTGACTCCTGCCTCCGCGGCTCAGGGTTCCCAGGAAGGGTCTGGAGCCCTGGGCCTAGAGGCAGGATCCAGGCCTGACTCCTGCTGCCTTCGTCAAGCTTCTGTTGTTCCGAAAACGAGCCAGGAGTCTTTGCTGACCACCTCCCGCGCAGCAGCTCACCAGGCCCTAGACTACAAGGGGTTTCTCCAGTGTCACAGATCCGTTTTGCTTATTGGGGCTGTCTTTGATTAGGGTCCCCCAGAAGTAGATCCTGAGATAAGGGTTTGGGGCAATTGGTTTATTTGGGAGGAGAAGTGAGACAGGAAAAGGAAGAGCCAATGCAGAGGGACTGAAAGAGCAGGTGACACTGGGGTTCCTGGACCTCTGTTCCCTGGGACGCTCTGAAAGACTAAGTGGCCATGTGGCAGGCTTCCCAGCTGGGGTTGGAACAGGTCTCCTCCAGCTTCCCTCCTCACTGGTGGCAGCAGCTTCTTGGTGCTCTGGGACGACTGTGAGGGCCCAGTACACCAGAGGGGACACAGGTGGAGGATTGAGGGACAGCCAGGGGCTGTGGGTGTAGCCATATCAGCCCCCTACAGAGATTTGAGTTAGGGTCTAATGGGGTTTAGGAACTCACTGGCCTTCAGCTTCCCCTAGGCATAAACAGGGTGCCCATCTCAGATTTCAGCTGGAGATCCTATTTATTTTAATAAGGAATTTGGGATAGTCCAGGGGCCCTCTCTCTGAACCCACGGGATCTTCCCTGTGCTCTCGGGGCCTATGGAGATCCATCCATCATATATCCATCACCTATCTATCCATCTGCCCACCTATATCCATCCATCCATCCATCCATCCATCCATCCATCCATCCATCCAAAGTTAATGAAGCCCCTACTATGTGCTGGGCTCAGCGCTGAGATTCTGGGATGGAAATCCTGCCTTCATGACCCTTTTAAAGTCTGAGTGGACAGATTTGAACACATTGAGCAGTTGCAACTGTGACAGGTACCACAGGGAGAAGCTGAGGGTGTCAGAAGGTGTCTTGACCTGGTGGGCAGTGGGCCAGCTCAGCAGGGGAAGAATGACAATGAAGCCGGAAGCTAAGGGAGGAGCATCCAAGAGGGGAGGGGACAGCACATACCAAGGCCCTGCAGTGGGTGGGTCGTGACCTTCACAGGGAGTAAAGGAAGGGCAGTGAGACCACATCCTGAGGAGTAAAAACGAAGGTCTGGGAAGGTGGAGCCCTGTGAGTCCAAGCAGTGGAGAGTTAGGGCTGCTTAGATCCGCGGGGAAACACTGAGGAGCTGACATGCTGAGATGCTGAGATGGGCATGAGGAAGAATGCCCCCTGCTATGGAGTGGGGCGCGGGCTGACGGACCCTGAGCAGCATGAGGACCGCTCAGCAACTGACTAGTTTCCCGGGCATAGAGGATTGGGGCTTGGACTGAGCTAGGCCCCTGGGTGAAGGACAGCAGATTCAGGAGATGATGGGGGGCCTGACCAGGCCATTCTTGGTGCTGCATGGAGTGGCAGGGGGCCAAGGGAGGCACCCAGGAGGACTTCATGGATTCCTGCTTGTGCCACCACGTTCCGGGGTCTTGAAGGCTGTGTCTACTGGAGATAAGGAAACAGGGCCTGGGCTGGAGAGCAACCTGAGAGGGCTGACTCTAGAGGCTGAGAGTCTCCCAGAACCCTCACAGGGTGACTTGCCACCTCACAATTCTGAATTTGCTCCCAGACCTAGTGAGGTAGCCAGGTTCAAGGGGACCTGGGAAGGCTGCTGTCCTCAGACTCGGGCCAGCGTAGCTAGGTATACATTTAGGCTTAGTGAATGGCGATGTTGATCTCTGCCTGGGAGGAGCTGCATTTCTAAAGGTTTATTTATAGGCAGGTGACTTCTTAACATTCTCTAAAGTCAATCTGACTATGTTACCTTGAGTGGCAATGCAGCTGGCGTGGACTCATAGCCCAGAACCTCTCTTCTGGTTCAGGCTCCTGTCTGCAGCCCACAGCCAGCTTCCTCAGTCAACTGTTGAGATCCTACAGGATTCAACGAGCCTGCTGCTTGTTACAGCTTGTCAGCCACTCTGATGGCCAGATCTTTTTCTTCTTTTGGTGCAAGCCATTGTAAGGATTCTAGAATAATCACAAGTCTAACAGTGTGGTATGTGCCTGGAGCCATAGCCCCATATCCACTTTCATTCTGGAGTCTCCGATCTTTTTGAAAATTGTCTTAAAAATGTACTTCACACTATGCTGGAATGGGCCATTCTGGCTGCTAATACGGGGATAGTTAAAAATCTCAATTATTCTGGAGCAGAATGATTGGTTTATGGACTATTCAGACGTATGACTTCTCATTTTCTTTATATTTGGAACTAAAAATTTCAGCGAAGGAGGGTACACAAAACACCATACACTTGTCCTAGAACACACAGCAGGTGTCCAATGTGTACCGGTCACTGTCCCCAACTTGTTCATTCACTCCACAGATGTGTATGAGACCCTGCTGTGCACCAGACTCAGTGTTCTGCACATGGAGGGTGACGGGACATGGGTTTGGTGCTCAATGGGCTTTGTATTAGACAGGTGGGTGAGGGATGAGAGGACAGCCCCTGATGGAGAGGGCCAGGCATGGGGGACACTGGCTGGCCACCGTGCTCTCAGCAGCAGTTCTGGTGTGTAAAGGGCAAGTTCCAAAGGTGGCCCAGGTAGGCAAGGAGCACCAGAGGTCCTGGGCAGTGGTCAAGGCATCCCAGAGAGGAGGGACCGTCTGCAGAAAAAGGTCTGCAGAAAATTTAGTTTAAAAGTTGTTTTTTTCAAATTATCTGTTTATTTTCACCAAGTCCCACTAACAAGGTCAATGACAAAATTCTCCTCCCCAAAAAGACACTTTGGTTGGTCTAAATTCTAAGCAATCGTGGTAGCCATGGTTATTTTAATTACAGATACACAAACTTCAGATTAGCACCTTTTAATTACTTACCCTTTAACAGACATGGGTAAGTAATTTCCCAAACCACATTTGCTGGAGACTTGGAGCTTTTCTTTTTCAGAGACTTCTCTACCTTCTCTGTTTGGCTCCTTGGCTGGGGAAACAATCTTCTAGATTTTCCCACTTCTCCTAAACAGTCTCATACTATAATGTGTCACACACAGCATCTGTAGAAAGCGTGCCCTGCTGAATGTTGTTTTTAAAGTTAACTCGTGCTCACCTCCCGGCAACTGGCTTTGATGAGCAAAGGCTGCTTGTCAGCATCAGGAAAGAGAGAAATCACACAGAGGAACTGCACTTTCAGCAGGATCTCCCCACACATCGCATCTCCAGCCACAGCTCCCGGGGCGAACCGCGAGCTTGGAAATCCTGATGCAGGGCTGACCCACGTGATATCCAAGATCCCTTTGGCATTTACAGCATTCTCAGATGTTCCAATAAGTTTTCCTAACAACTTAGCCCTGTTCAGATGATATAATTTTACAGAAATAAAAATGATCTATTTGATCTCACATACCAAGATTCGATTCTCCATGAAACGAGAAAAATAACACAACAGTCATTTGGAAAAAGGTCATGTGGGTTGACTAGAGAAGATGTCTTTTCTTTTTGGAAACTAACTCAGGACTCTTGAAGATTCCTGAGGATTACAGACTAGATCTGAAGAATCAAGCATCTCAAGCACCCATCGAACACCTCCCAGGTGCCAGGTGCACCCAGCTTCACACCAAGCACCCCCTGGGCGGCAGCCGTGCACCCTGCTCCAGGAGCCCTCGGGAAAGCTGGGCCCTGTCCCCCCAGGTCAGAACCGCTGCTGTGCCTGGCCTGGCTTCGGTTGGCACCGCCAAACTCAAATGACTTCAAGCAGTAATTTTCAACCTTTCTCACCATGGCACGGAAACTGATTACTAAAACTCTGCCGCGCACCCAAAACCATATTATATATTTTGCCGATCTGATAAAAAATTGCTTTGACTTTGATTCGTTCCCACCGGATGGCTAGTGTTGTGCTGGCTGTTGCCCCTCTTTTATTTGACAATCTAGGGTGGAACAGGTGAGTGCCCCCGACTAAACAGTCAGGTATTGCGCGTTGTAAAAATTCTCGAGGCGCATCAGTTCAAACTGACCAGTTTGACTCAGAGCAAAGGGGAACGATACCGCCCACCTTCTGTAGGGGTGATCACTGCTCAAAATGTGACACTTGCCGGCCCTGTGGCGTTGAGCCCGTATCTTTCCTCTCTGGGCCTCCATTCCCTAATGGGTAAAGGGTGTCATGTGCGCAGGGGCGTATGGATGAAATGAGATGACTTAGTAAAGTGTTCGGCGTAGCCAGTGCTGCATCGCCTTTGCCGTTGTTAGCCATGTGACCACAGCCTGATTTACTATCTGACAGTCCTTACAGTTACGGTTATCATTTCTGCCCTTGGTGACTCTCAGGGGAGCCACCAAGAACACCCCAGGTGGATGGAGTGTCAGCAACATAGCATCTTCCCTAAGATCCCAAGCTGGGATCGTGCCTGACAGCACCCCCCTGGCACCCAAAGAGGCCTGCCTGCCTGCCACAGTGGCGTGGGGGCACACGCAGCTAGGGGGCCTGGTCAGAGCAGAGAGATGATGTGGGCATGGCCAAAGGTGTCCTTGACCAGGAACCAAGGCAGATGTGCACAGGGAGTGGGAGGGTGTGTGTATGTTATCAAAGCCAGCGCTGTGACCTAAATCTCAAAGTGTGCCCAGGGAGCTTTTCCCACTTGCCCTGTGGTCCATTGCTGGTGCATCTTTTTGCCAATCCATCACCCCACTCCTGGGGCCACAAGTTGTTGTGGGTATCTGGGACCAGCCAGCTCCATGTGGGCACCCAGGGGCTTCTGATCTGCAAGGGCACTGCCCCCTTCAGAGGCCCAGGCCCTGCTAGCTGGGACCAGGATAGAGAAGGCGACAGGCACATACCATCTTAACCACCATACAAAGATGCCATCAGAAGGCTCACGAGCCCGTGGTTTTGGAGCACGGACATGCCAGGTGCAGGCCCTGGGTCAGAGCTGGGCCTGTCTCCCTTGGACATGAGCAGGCCTTGTCTGTGGGCTGTGCAGCCTTCAGATACCTCTGTCAGGCTCTGGCGTTTCCACTCTGTTGGGGGGTATGCAGCTCCCTGAGCACCCTGGGGGCCCTAGAATCTGACTCAACTTGGGCATTTCCCAGAGACATGGAGCCCCCCCTGTGGTCCTGACGCGCACGGCTGGAGGCCCGAGCCCCTGGCTCCAGATGAAGGTGCCCTGTGGGTCCTGCTGCAGTGCCTGGTCCAAGCTCTGATTCAGGGAATGAAGCAACTCTCCTGTGCCCTCAATTTCCCATCTATAAGGCCCCGTGTGACACCCTGAGCCCCTTCACGCAGTGGGAAGAGGAGAGCAGGAGAGCCAGACCACAGAGGAACAAAGCAAGACAAGCCCGGCCACCGACGGCACCCTGGCCTCGATCAGGGCACTTAGTGGGCAAACAGGTGAAGGGCGCTCCTGTACTGACCTCCCATAAAGAATGGACTGACTGGGCTGGCCGGTGTGGCTCAGCGGTTGAACGTCGGCCTAGGATCCGGGAGGTCAGGGTTTGATTCCCGGTCAGGGCACATGCCTGGGTTGGGGGCTCTATCCCCAGTCGGGGGCCTGCAGGAGGCAGCTGGTCAATGACTCTCATCATTGATGTTTCTCTCTCTCCCTCTCCCTCCCTCTCTCTGAAATCAGTGAAAACATATTTTTAAAAAAGAAAGGAAGAAAATAATGGACTGACTGAATTTAGTTCAATGCACTCATTTTGAAAGTAAACGCAATTGTGTTTTTAATATCCCTTTTCTTGCAATCACAAAAATGTGCCTTTTTACAAGCTTTTGTTGTTCTCAGTTTCCATGTCTTCCCCTCTTGGTGGGAAGGGTTTAAGGGGAGGAAGGTGGGCAAACAGGAGGAGGTGGGATTGCTGTAACCAAAGAGAGCCCCCAGGGAACACAGGCAGGGGCTGGCAGGAGCAGGTGTGGTGACAAGGTGAGGGTCGGGGTGGGGTGGGCACATGAGAATCTGTCCCCAGAGCGCAATGACAGAGAAGAGTCCTTATTCACCAGGCATTCCAACCAGGACTGGATTCTCCTAGACAAAAAAGCACAACTGGCCCCCCGGGACCAGCACCCAAGACGGCAGTCAAAATAATGAAGACCCATGACGTGCAGTCTCCATGCCTCCATTTCTGGAGCATTCTGCTACCGTGGCTGCCCATCACCTGGACTTGCCTGCCTCAGCTTGGGGTTATTTGTCTGATTTTATCTTACGGGTAGCTGACTTTCATCATTAAATGAAACAGGAGTCTCGTTTCCCATAAATGTCCTGGATTGTGTGGAGTTTCCCTCTGAAAGTCTGAATCACCCTGTCCACACCCTACCTGTCTCTGGCACCACAAGGGAAACTTGCCTCTTTGCAGAAACATCTCTATTTCCTCTGAGAGCCCTGGTTATATCATCTCCCTTCCCCAGCTCTTTCTAGAAGATAGAAGTTGGAAAGTGCCCTGAGCTCCGCTCTGGGAGTATAGAACAGTGTGCTTGGGTCTCTGCTATAATATCTGGTGTCTCTCAGCTCCCACTCAGTGAACACAAGTAGCAGTAGAGCCTCCGAATCACTTCTAGACATTGGCCTCTTTGTCTCAATGAGAACTGTTGGTCCCAGGTTGGGTCCAGCTCTTGGACACTTTCTGTTAGAGCCACACACTGTTCTTCAAATTTTGAATGATCACTATTTAAGAAGTGTAAGAGTCTACATCAAGATCTGGATTTCTGGCTTCTCTTAAAAAATCAAAGTGTCTGTCAACATTAGCCCCTTTCTGGCCTGGTGATCAGTGGCCATGCCTGCACCCAGGTAGGTGCTGTACTGCCAGGTCCTGTAGCCTTGGGGGCCTCAGCTTCACTAAACAGCAACCCAGGAGCCTACCTGCCTTCCACCTAAAGCCACGAGACCTAGTTCTGCAGCTGGAATTTATCCAGAACCTCTTTGGGACTCTGTGTGCATTTCTCTCTATAGGAAGTAGGGTGTATAGAGAGTTCTAATTATAATGTCTTATAAATCCTTGATGCCTCCCCAATACATACCCTCTCTTATCCTTCCTGCGAGAAGCTCAACTGTGTCTCTGTTGGCAATAAGCTTTAGGAGATGCCAGCAGACTGCTCTGTCCAGGGGTTAAACCCAAACAAGTCTGAGCCAGCACCTGGATCAGCTCAGACATGTGACACTGACTGCCTATGTGATGTGGGGAGGTACTGGGGTGCTTCTCGGAAACTTTCCCCTGCCCTGCAATAGAGAAGTGACAAACGGTCATCCAGGCTGCTGAATGATCTTCTGAGTGCTGGTCTGCAAAGAGTCAGGACAAGCTGGTGTGCTCAGAAAGGGGGAATATAAACAGGAGAGGAGCCTGGGTCCCAAAGGCCTCATTGAACTGCTGACTCAGTCACACCAATCACCCTACCTGAGACTTCTAATAAGAAATTATTAGCATTTTCAATTGCTTGAGCAACTTCTACTTTGGCTGTTACTTGCAGCTGAAAGCATTCTGTCCAGATTTTGGAGTCCTGAAGATTTTACTCCACAGAACAAGCTCTGACCCTGAGGCCTCTCAAGTCCTTCTTGGGTCTGCAGACATTGGGTCTATTTGCTGAATCAGTGTGACACAACAGTTGTAGGGGGAAAACTCTGCTCCCTCCACATGTATTGGAAGACAGAAAAGTCTTCTAGTTGGACTATTTCTGCTGGAATAGGGGGCCTCTCCCTTCAGGGGCTGCTGATGAGGAAGGCAGCCTTGTGGGGGAGCAAGGTGTCCATTCCAACATGCAGATATTCCAGATGGTGGCTTTGGAAGGGCTGACAATGACACACTGGGCGAGACTGGCTTTTGTCTGCTCGTCTGCACTCCAACAACCTGCCCTACACCTTGGGGCCCAGTGAGAGCAGGAGCAGTGAAGGGCAAAGAGAGGGCAGGGGCAGGGGCAGGTGTGCTTGAGCTGGCCAGAGACCTCGGTCTCACCCACATAGCTGCCGTCACCTTCCTCTTTCCCACGGGAATAAAGCTGGCAGCAGAAGGCACGGAGGGGCATCAGGCTCCAACACGCAGAGGCCACTTCAAGCCTGCACTGGGGGCAGGCTGCACCCTCCACTGGCCAGGATAAAGCGTGTGGGTGTCACATCCTGCAGAGCCGTAGCTCCACAGGGCTCCCCAAAGAGAAGCCAGAGTGCCCGGGGCTGCCAGCTGAGTAATCCAGGCACTGTGCGCTGTTTCTCTTAGCCCATGTGTTTGGAAGACGGGAGAGACTTGGGTGTGCTGGGAACTGATCTCTTGAGTCTAAAGAAAACAACTATGACTTAAAATAGTGGCCAGTTTTTAGGAATTAGGTTGCCACATGCAAAACCAGCAGGTTCCCCAGAATTCAATAGAACAGAAATTCAATAAAATTTCCCTTCAACACAGGTTCAAGGCATGGGCAGTGCAGGGTGCAGAATTACAGACGTTCCCTTCACTGGGAAACTCCAGAGCTGAATATGTTGATAGAGCCCCCGGAGCACACCGAGGATATGCGTGACCTGCTCTGCTTGAGGTTTACGCGTGGTCTCTTCTCCCTGTAATGAGGCAACCTGATTCTTAAAGGCACAGAGGGTCGAAGATCAGCTGCCCTCCTGGGGCCTGGGAAAGCTGAGCCAGCCACGGGCACGTCCTTGCATCCACCTGGAAGACGACGACGCCGACGCCTGCCCCAGTCAAGCCGGCCTCTCCTCCTGCCACAGCCACACTTCTCGCACTCGAACCCTCTCACCTGTCTCCCCACCTTCCTCTCTTATCTCTTTTCTGCCTCTCTGATGTCCTGAAGCTGCTTCACAACGTCCCTCTAATAGTGAGCAATCAGTCCTCGGTTACTGGACCCTCAGACGTTCCTTCTGGAACCCTCTCTCGGGGTCAGCAGTGATCAGCATCCCCAAGGATCCTTCCCACCTCTCGTGGCTAAACCACTTCAGAGGTCACAGCTGGGCCCCCGCCTCCCTCATGTCCTGGGCGCCCTGCACACCTTCATTTGCACCAAATACCCCCGAACAGCTGTCCCCATCGCCTCGTCCCACAGACCCACGTTAGACCTGTCCTTCCAGCTCCAAAGCCAAGCACCAGCTGCCTCCTCCTCACTTGGACGTCTCAAAGTCACCAAGACCGAACTCTCACTCTTTGTGCCCCAGCCCACCACCCACCTCTGAAAGCGGTCATACCGAAGCACAAGGGGCCTCCAGCCTCCCATCTCCCAAAGCCTCTTACAGAAAATGTATCATCAGGCTCCAAGGAGTCCTCATTCTACCCTCCTGGCCACCTCCCCAGGCCTCACCACCACCCCTCTCCCTGGGCCTCTGCACAGTCAGGTGAGATTGTTCTGGACTATAAACCTGCTCATTTCCTTCCCCACAAACACACACCACAAGGAACCACTACTGGGGCTTCCCACTGCTCTCAAAATGAGAAACAAAATTCTAATGTGGCCTAGCTAGTACTTTCTCCTTTGTATTTTCATTTCCACATTTTCTAACTACAGTTCTGTGGGCTACCTGGTCCCCTCCATGGGGCTTTTGCAATGCTATGTACACTGGTCTACACACACACACACACACACACACACACACACACACACACACAGCATTAAGAGGCGCGGGGTCTGGAACCTTCTGAGGAGCCAACACACTCTGCACAGAGCTGCGGTCTCCCCCTCAGAGAGGAACGTGGCTGCGCGGCTCTTGGAAGCTCCTTTCCAACCTGCTGGCGTTTGCCTGGATGTGTGCGGACGCCGTGGTGCGGAGGGCTCTCGGGGGGAGGCCCGGGGCAGCCTGAGCTGAGTGCACTGTGGTAGCTGGGAGTTTGAAACGCTTTCCTTCACCTGTCTCATCACTGGGCTGCCATGCCCAAGACAGCACCAGGAGGACCGATGGAGGGACAGGAGTGAGGGAGGGACAGGAGTGAGGGAGGGACAGGAGTGAGGGAGGGACAGGAGTGAGGGAGGGACAGGAGTGAGGGAGGGACAGGAGTGACGGAGGGACAGGAGTGAGGGAGGGACAGGAGTGACGGAGGGACAGGAGTGAGGGAGGGACAGGAGGGACAGAGGGACAGGAGTGAGGGAGGGACAGGAGTGAGGGAGGGACAGGAGTGAGGGAGGGACAGGAGTGACGGAGGGACAGGAGTGAGGGAGGGACAGGAGTGACGGAGGGACAGGACCGATGGAGGGACAGGACCGATGGAGGGACAGGAGTGACGGAGGGACAGGAGTGAGGGAGGGACAGGATTCCCACCTGGGCCTGGCGGTGGGGAGTGGGGACACAGGGGTGAGCATTAGCCAAGGCTTCTTTGTTATTCATTTAACCTGACGATTCACAGGTTAATGGGGACCCTCTGAGACCCTGCCGTGTACTTCCACGTCCATACAACGACCTGTACAAATGTCTGTGGCATCTTTATTCGTAATAGCAAAAACCTAGTAACAGCCCAAACATCCTCAACTGCTGAACGGATCAATTACCCGCAGCCCATCAATACCGTCGTTACCACTCAGTGATACAAGGTAAAGACTATGGACTCACATCAGCCTCCAGAGGATTGTGCTGAGTGGGGAAAAAAAAGCCAGCCCCAGCCCTGGCCGGTGTGGCACAGTGGTTGGAGTGTCTGTCCTCACACCAACGGGTGGCAGGCTCAATCCCCTGCCTGGCTGGGGGCGCGTGTGGGAGGCAACCGGTCGATGTCTCTCTCACACGGGTCCCTCTCTCTCTCCCCCCCTTTCTCCCCCCTTCCACTCTCTCTAAAAAAATCAATGGAAAAAATATCCTCGGGTGAGAAATAACAACACGAAAAGCCTGTCCCAAAGATTGCATGCTGCATGTTCTCACGTATATAACAACCTTGGCCTGATAAAGTTACGGCCGGGAGACACGGAGCGCTGGTTGCCAGGGGCTGAGAGGGGGAGGCCGGGGGCTGGAGGCAGGTGGGAGCGGTCAGGAAAGGCAGCGGGGTGCCTTGTGGGGATGGAAACGCTGTGTCTGGACGGATCAATGTCGGTGTCCTGGTTGGGATATTGTTACAGGTCTGCAGGATGTTATCAGTAGGGAAGCTGGAAAAGGGTGACACAGGAAATCACTGTTTTATTTCTTGCAAACTGTGGGTCAATGTACAGTAATCTCAAAATAAAAAGTTCAATTGCATAAGGACTGGATGGAAGCCGCTCCATCGCCTGTTAGAGGTAGGGAAGCCAAAATCATCCACCTAGACCTGTCAACAGCCGCCCAGGGTCTCAGGGACAGCATTTGTCCCATGGCCCCAGATGTCTTTGGCAAGACCAGAGCTACTGTGGCTGGGAAGGATGGAGACCATCCTCTGCTGAGAAGTACAGGGAACCCTCAAACGGGGCTGTCAGGGCCACTGAAAACACCCGCGGGCAACATTGCCTCTACTGTTCTCTGCTATTGCCTCTACCGATGTGCCACTATCAGCACAAAAGCCACTCCTCCACAGGTGTTAGCTCCAGAAGTTTCTGTTCAGAGAGTAACGCATTACAGAGACAAATAACGCAACTACTCTTACAACATCGGGGCTTGCCAGGGTTTCCTGCTTTGTGGGCCGTAGGGACACTGTTGCAACCACAGTACTTAGCTCTGTCTTTGTAGTTCAAAATCGGCCACAGACAATATGTAAGCAAATGGGCCTGACTGTGTTCCAATAAAACTTTATTTACAAAAACAGGCAGGGGGGTGGATTTGGCCCCTCGGCCATGGTTTGCCAAACCCCTACTTATATTTAAATGATATTTTTTGTGGTTTGCACAGCATGTCCACCTCGCCACCACCAAGGGGTGTGGATAACTCTTAGCGAGCTCAAGGGTGGACTTCTCTTACAGGAGGGACGCCTGGGAGGTCCAAGGGACAGACAAGGGCCTGGGAACCTGCGAAGAGAACTTGAGAACCAGCTTGGATGCCCCACACTGTCAAGGATCCTTAGAGCCGACTGGGAAAGAGCCAGGGAGGGTGTGGTGATTTACCCACCAGCAAACAGCGGTGAAGGAGGCCCCACCCTTTCTCTCCATAGCGTCAACCAAGGGTGAGTGTATTCACATCGACTCCAACCCAGGCTGATTCTTGGGATCAGGGATCAGGAAAGAAAATCACTTCACTGTGGCAAGAACCCACACGTCCCCATCTCAGGTCTTCACTGGCTGTGAGCTTGGAGCAGCCACTTTCCGTTTGGTGTCGCTGGAAAATGATGGTGGATTACAAGTACTTTCCCTGCATCTCATGATGCTTCGTGCCATGAAAAATGAGCTTTCATCACTACAGGACACAGAGCTTTGTCCACATCAGGAGACCGAATAAAGGGGATCGTACACAGAGTTTTGCCTTAGTTCAAACTCCAGTCATTGTTTTCACAGCTGATTTTCTCCAAACACTTCTGTGCAACTCTGGCCTATATCTGGACAGAAGGCCCCTTCAGAAACAAAGAGTAGAACTTACAAACCATGAGTGCTAAGTTCCTTAGCTCAAGCAGACAAAGATTCAGGAAATGACTCAAATGCAAGGAAGGAAGTTGAAAAACCAGAGAAGGAGCTCATTTAAAGCAAGAACGAAAATAGCAGTCTAGTCTCATTCTTTCACATGTGGCTTTCCAATTTTCCCAGCACCCTTTCTTGAAGAGGCTTTCTTTTCTCTATTGTATAAAATAATTTGCTCCTTTGTCAAAAATAATTTGCCCATATACATGTGGTATGATTTCTGGGCTCTCAATTCTGTTTCATTGGTCACCATACACAAAAATTAACTCAAAATGGGTCAAAGACCTCGGTAGAAGACCTGGAACAGGAAAATACATAAAAGAAAACATAGGTACTAAACTTATGAACCTCGGTCTTAGAGAAGATTTTATTAATTTGACCTCCAAGCAAGGGAAATAAAGCAAAAATAAATGAATGGAACTATGTCAAACTCCGAAACTCCTGCACTGCAAAAGAAACCATCAACAAAACAGAAAGGCAGCCAACTGAATGGGAGAAGATATTTGCAAACGACACCTTTGATAAGGGGTAAACACCATATATATATCATGCAACTCCACAAAAATCAACAACAATCAACCCAATTAAAAAATGGGCAGAGAAACTGAAAAGACAATTCTCCCAAGAAGACACACAAATGGCCAACAGATATATGAAATGGTGCTCAACTTCACTAGCTATTAGGGAAACGCAAATCAGAACCGCAATGAGACACCACCTCACACCTGTTGGAATGGCTGTTGTCAACAAGACAGGTTATGACAAGTGTTGGAGAGGCTGTGGGGAAAAGGGAACCCTCAGTCACTGCTGGCGGGAATGTAAATTGCTACGGCCACTAGAAAAAAGTATGGAGGTACAGAGAAAAATTAAGACTAGAGTTACCATATGACCCAGGATTCCCTCTTCCAGGCTGCTACCTAAAAAGTTTGCAAACATTTATTTGCAAAGACATATGTATCCCTATGTTCATTGCAGCATTACTCACGATGGCCAAGACATGGAGATAGCCAAAGTGTCCTTCGATCGATGAACCTATTATATTCTCCCCACAGAAAATAATTCTGAAGTCTTTTGTTTTTTATTTCTCTGCTTTAAACTTGAGAAACACTTTAATGGGAAATAAAGGAAATTGACCAGGTTGGTCACTCCAATTAATTCTAGGTTTTTTTAAACTACCCAATTCAATATTTTCACATGATATCTCTAGCACCAATAATTCTAATGATCTGACCTGTCAAGTTCTACTTATCTTCATTTAGAGTGTTTCATGATATACTTCAGAGACATCACTTATTGGGTTTCGATGCATACAACTAACAGAGAAGAGTATAATATCTGAAAAGAATGGAATGACTCACTAGTTTTGGTTCTAAATCTCTCACGAGTCACATGCTGAGGGACAAAAGAGTAGGTGGAAAGTAGTTTGAACATTTATCTCATAATTTTATTAAAGCTTCCAGTCTCACCTGTTGAGCCTAAGAAACTTCTCTAGGTTATTTCCCTTAGGAATTTTTACGTTCTTGCATATTAAAAGGAATGCTTTATTATTTTAATTTCACCAAATTGTCCTGCCAACCTTTTAATTAAAAAAATCTATGTGTTTTTTGTCTTGCATACTCTTTTTTTATTATTATTTTTTAAATCCTCACCTGAGGATATTTTTTCCCATTGATTTTTAGAGAGGGGAAGGGAGGGAGGGAGGGGGAGAGAGAGAGGCGGGCCTGCCGCCTGCGCGCAGCTTCCAGCTCCAGAAACAGGTCACTGGCCGGCCCAGGCGCATGGGAGCCTTGTACCCGCCGAGAGGCCGTGCCTGCCACTGTCCTTCTCGGAAGCTGCTCGCCTGCCCTGCAATCCAAGGAGCCTGCGGTCCCGCCGGCAGGGAGACAGGCCGACGGGAGTGACAAGGTTTCCCAGACGCGGGCCCCCACCCGGGACTGAGAGCAGGAGCCCATGATTCACTTTCCTGTGAGCTCACTTTAGCGGGGCTGGGAGGACAAAGAGGCCCGAGGGCCTTTCCCGAGGGCCAAGGGGCCTCTGAGCCTGCGAGGGCCTCTGCTGTGTGCTGTGGCCTGCCTCTGCCGGGAGGGTCCTGGCGGCCACTTGCTGCGGTGACTGCTGGTGGCCGCGTGTTTCGTACACGTGTTCTGAACACTTACCAAGCTTCAGGAGCTGGGTAGGAGGTGTGGATGGGCTTTGGAAGCCACCCTGCCTTAGTCAGGACACAGTGCAGCTAGTCCCTTCCTCCCCGGAGCGCCACTTCCTCCCGGGGGGCCCAGCTCTCTCTTCAGACGCCAGCACATCCATATATGTGCAGTGCTGCCCAGCCGCACTTGTCACTCAGAAATACGTCTTGGAGAGTGTCCCGTATCAGCCCCCACGGCTGCAGCACTTTCCCCCTCTCCATTCAGTGATCTGGCCCAGCACGTTCCTTGCCCCAGACCCTGTGAACTGGCTTTTCCTTGGGGGGAGGGGTTGGGGGTCTATTTTCCTGTTGAGACTTTGGTGTTTTTCTTCCTGAAATGTAAAGCATGTGCCTAAAGGTGGCCTTTTGTGAGCGATGGGGGGGTGGGGGGGTGGCCCACTCACTTGCATTTTTTTTCTCAGTTTGTCATTCGCCTTTGACTTAATGTATGGTAATATTTTTATTTCCAGAAAATTCTAATCTTTATCTAACTAAATTTATTACCCGTGTTCTCTATGGCGTCTGAATTTGTATTTTGCTTAGATAGGGCTTTCCTTATCCAATACCCATATTTTCAGTAGTTTTACAGTTTTACTTATTTATTTTTACATCTAGAGAATATTTTGAATGATGAGGTTAGTTAGAAATCCAGTTTCTATCTGGATTGATAATGTTATTCCGAATGGTTATCTAGTTGCCTGACTTTTCTTAATGACCACATCGTGTGCTCTGCTGATTTTAAAGGCCATTTCTATTGTAAACTAAACTCTGATGTTATCTAATACAGTCTATACTCGGCTCCTGGCTCCTGGCTCCTGGCTCCTGGCTCCTGGCTCCTGGCTCCTGGCTCCTGGCTCCTGGCTCCTGGCTCCTGGCTCCTGGCCTGTATGTTTACTCAAACCCCAAACACTGCATTGTTTACACCTCTGGAGCTTACAACGTTTTACTAGGTCTGAATCTTATGTCTCTAAATCTACTCTTGATCTGAATTTTTCTGGCCATCCATTTACTCATCCTTCCTTTTTTGTAAGAACTTCCCATAAATAAAAATCAGCTTATCTAGCTGAAATCAAACTATCTGTTTTTATTTAGACAACCATAATAACCGTGTAGATTAATTGGAGAAGAGCTTCAAGTTCACTCCCACACTCCCTGGGAGTCAGGCCCGCCACATGGGCTGAGCTGAATTGGGCAAACGGTGCAGGCAGGGGAACCCTTGGGGAAGTGGGTTAGGGAGAGGGGCGCAGGGAAGAGGGAGCGACCTTCCTGAGTCTGAGCTTTGTGTAAAAGGAGGCCATGCCCCCCCACCCGTGGAATGCTCTCTGGTACCCATGTCTCCTTCAACCTGCTCAACAACCATATTAAGTAGTTATTTTCTTCATGATTAAGAAACTGAGGCCCTGAGAGCTTGAGGGCCACAGCGACCTGGCCCATAAAAGAGGTGGGAATTGTAGTTCATGTGCGCTGTGTTTCCCCAGGATGCTGGAAATACCCCAGGAACTTAACCCAGGAGAACAATGCTCCTCTCCCCCCTCTCTCCGCTGGTCTCTAAATATCACACGGGGACAGGGGCTTCTTTCACTTGCAGACCAATGGACTCTTAGAGAGTTCAGGGTATTTCCTGCTGCAGAGGGGATTTTTCTTCTCAGATTGCTAATCTCGGTTATAATACAGTGGAGTAGATGCAGCCAGTGTCCCTCGCGTTCTCTCTTACTTCCCCTTACTTATCACAGACCATTCTGATATCCAGCTGCACACACTGGCATCCCTGTGCTCAGAGCAGGCTGGACATGCCAGGGCATCTGTCATTGAGGACCCCCACCTGGGCCCTGCGGTGGGAAAGCTCTGGGGCGTGTGCACCACCCCACTCCCAGGTTGCCGGTAGCACCAGGAGGCTCTGGCAACCTGCTGATAACAGTCCTTTCTGCTCCCCCTTGTCCTCAACATGCAAAGGCACTCGGGGCTTTTCAAGGACAGGACCTGCACGTGTGGCCCCATCCCCTGGGAGAGAAGCCGAGCAGACACACCAGCCGTGGGGTCAGTCCCTGAACCAAGCTGTCCCCTTTTTAAAAATGACCACACTTCACTAGAAATATTTCTCTCATGGTGGAATCCAGCCCAGTGTCTTTTGTTGTTGCTGTTAACCCTCACCAGAGAATATTTTTTCCTTTGATTTTTTTAGAGAGAGTGGAAAGGAGGGAAGGAAGGGGAGAGAGAGAGAAACATTGATGTGAGAGAGAGACATACCCATTGGTTGCCTCCTGCACACGCCCCAACCAGGGTCAGGGATCAAACCTGCAACCCAGGTACATGCCCTTGACCGGGAATCGAACCCGAGGCCCTTCAGTGCGAGGACGCTCTAACCACTGAGCAACACTGGCCAGGGCCCAGCCCAGTGTCTTAACAGAGAGCAATGGCCCCTGGTCTGCTTACAGCAGGTCTCCCCTTACTGGTGAGAGAAAGCCAGCAGGTAGCAGTTGACACGTTTCTGCACCAGGTGTTTTGTAGGAAACTGGTTCAGCCTCACGTTAGTTACCTGCCCGAGGAGGCAGGGATGCGGCGATAGTTCTAATCAGGCTGGCTAAGGTCACGTCTCCTCTGCTGAACTAAAGTTTAAACAATCAACGAAACAGTCACGTTTATTTCATGCCTCTCGCTTTAGCTGTTCACTCTGGGGAATAGTAGACCAGAGGTTCTTAAAAATTAACGTGCATCAGAATGACAGGGTTTCTTCTAGAAGCAAACGCCGGGCCTCCAACGGACACAGGGAAGAGCCGACTCCAGGCGGCTGGAGCAGGGGCACCTGCCCGTCTGATTAGTGCCACAGCTGGTTCCGACTGAAGCTGACACACACTGTGCCAGGGAAACGCACCGGGACGGTGGCACTCACAGGGCTTAGGGCTTATGTTGCATCCAGAGGAAGGTGGTGGAGGCAAGTTTGGGGGACAAAGATCTATGTTTTGAAACGAGGTGAAAGGGAGAAGGTTGCACTGAGCAGCAAAGACTTCTTTCGTTAAAAAGTAGGCATGTTCCTCTCTCTCTCTCCCCCCTCCTCTCTCTAAGCATGTCCAAGGGTGAGAATTTAAAAAAAAAAAAGCAAGCATGAAATAAAACACACCAAAAATGTTTAAGTCTAAGCGTCTACGTTTATAATGATACTGAGAGCCAACTGGAAAATAAAACAAAATTATTAGTCTCTGCCTCCTGGAGCCAGGCCCTCAGCCGTCTAACCACAGCGAGTGAATTCTGCCAACAGCCTAAGCGAGCCTGGCAGCAGGTCCTTCCGCAGCTGAGCCTCTTTCGGGGTGAGGCTGTGTCCCGGCGACCCCTCCACCGCAGCCTGCGAGACGCAGCCCACATCAATGAGATCATCAGTGTGTGTTGCCGCAGCCGGTAAGCCTGAGGCCATATGTTCCCAGCCATAGATAACTGATGCTCCCATTTCTAGAGAAATGCCTCCTTTAAGAAAAAGTAACTAAGAGGACAGATCACAGCACTTATCCTGCCTTTCCCACGGGAGCTGTGCCTCAGGACAGCGCGGTAGGTGGTGAAGCCAGGTTTCTCTGTATGAAAGCGGCCCAGCTAAGAAACACAGCAATAATAGATTTACAGTGTGACTGCTTTGCTGTCCCGTAACCCAGCAATGGCAGGGATCATCCACGGCTGCTAACAAAGCAAAGAGAGACAAGCAGACATTCTGGGCCACCTGAGAGAAACGCCCGCGCTTCTCAGGAAGTGGCGTTGCAAACAACCGAACAAACTCACTCTTGAGGCCAATCAAGCTTCTAGAACCAATTTGCAGACAATACACGGGGTAGGAGAACACAGTAAAAAAAAACAACACAAAACACTATGGAGATACAATCAGCAAAATCCAGACTGTAGAAAACTCAACAGGACAAATAATAGTTTCTTTAACCAGGATGGGAGAGGAGAGGGAGGGAGAGAGACAGAGAGGGACAGAGAGGGAGAGAGAGAACAGGGAACCTACACGTGTCATCTAATTCAAACAAGTTGAAAAAACTGATCATAGAAAAATCAGGGTAATAGGAACCTAACTGGATATTTGATGATGATTATAATTTTTAGTTATGTAAGTCAATTGGACTATATACTTTTAAAGATTCTTTATCTGTAAGAAATATTTTCTGAAATGTTTGCAGATGAATTATTATCCTGTGTAGGATTTGACTCCAAAGAATTGGCTGGGGGTGGGTGGGTGGGGCGCAGATGAAATGGGATTGGCTATGCAATGAACTTTTTGAAGCTGGGGATGAGTACATGGAGGTCGTTATATTATGAATTATTATTATCTGACTCCCTTGACTTCTATATGTGATTGAAAATGCCCATAATAAAACGTTAAAACTGTGAGAAAAATTGGCACAGGCACTGTCCTGTGGGAATAGAGTTTAAGGAACTAATTATTTCTTCCCAGGAAAATTTTCTCTTCCATGTAAACACAGAAATAAGTGGAGGAATTAGATTGTCTCTGGAAAAACATATCTATGTAGCCAGCTGCCCTGGACCACATTTATTACGTGAAATGAGGACTGACTGATTCCTTCAGTGTGGAATCAGGGATCAGTTGTGAAATGCTTCTCTCTCTTCCCAGGCTGCTTATAAGTCTTCAGTTTTCTCTTTATTTGGTTGTTTTGACTTTTGTAACAGCCTGTTGTATAGCAGTACATCTCTGCAGAATCTTACTTCAGAACTACCTGCTCTCCAGGTGTAAACACCTCTAAGGTGGAACTGTCACCCTGCCAATGACAGCACTGAGCCTGGGGTACACAGAGTATTTCCACCATTCGGACACTGAAGGCGTGAATAACCTCAAGAGCACAGGGTGTTGTAAAAATAGTCCGGAGGTCATGAGTTTTGAATATTTATTACCTTTGATTTGATATAATTTATTTTACTATGTTTACATAGTTTATTTGTAATAATGACTGTATTTAACAGCCGGCTAGTTTATCTTCATGAAATTTTGCAACCAGCTGTCACAGGCCAGTGGAGCCGGCACAGCCTCCAGCAGACGGGGGGTGAGGCAGGGACTCTGAACATCTGGTTGACAGAGAAGGGTGGCATGTGGGGGAGAACCATCCAGGGGTAAGCCAGTGTGGTGCTGAGTGGCAGACAGACAGCATGCCTGTGAGTGGAGTGGTTGAACCTTAGGGTGAGGCCACCACCTGTCCAGCACCTGCAGACGAGAACAGCTCCGGCCCAGCTAATGGGCTGCTTGTGGTTCACGCCTCAGGGAGATGTCTAAGGTTGCCCTTTGCAGGAAATTGGTCCAACTGCTCATTTAATTAGAATCAAGGGCCCAGAAATGTGGTCAGCCGTGGCCCTCAGCTGTTGTTTGTAGCACACAATACCTGTCTCTCAGCTGGTCTGCCAGGCCTGGGGACTGCTGCTGACCCCCAAGCCATTAAACAGAGGCTGTGATGGGAACTGGTGACAAGGGCTCCTGAGACAAACTGAAGACAATGCGTGTTCTGAGGCAGGGGAGGGGTGATGTGCCCCTTGGTGCGAGAGCTCTGCCCACGCCAGGCCTCTGGGGCCTGCGCCGTCCTAACTTAGGGCTGTGTTCACTCTGCTTAATTGTCCTCTCACCAAACATCGCTTGTTAAAAATCTGCTTTGAGAAAGATGACTATATTAGGAAGCAGGAATGCCAGCCTGTCACCCAGCTGGTGGTGACTTTAAAACTTCGGAGGAGGCTTGCTCCTACCCTGAGCCTCGCTTGCAGTGATACCCAGTTAGGTATCGAGAAGACCGGCTAGTTATCTCAGCCTCACCGCTGCCCACACCTGCTTCACCTGCTTTTGACCTGGAGCAAGTTTACTGAATATCCCAGGACCTCAGTTCTGGCACCCGACACAGTGCTACCCCGTCACTTGGGAAAGCCTTTGTGGGCTCCATCCGTTTTCAGCAGCACACCAATGTTAGGCGACCTCAACTGTGGTGACAGTGAACATGGCCCTGGGCTCCTGGGGCTCTAGGCCTGGGCACACAGAGCCGGCCACAGCTGAACAAGAGCCCGGGTGAGTCTGGATGTCAGGCCCAGGGGACCCTTCATGAGCTCCTGGGGTCCAGGGTTTGCAGGGGGCTGCTCCCTGGGGAACCCCCACCTCTCCCAGATGTCCCTGGAAAGTGGGCTCCCTGCCCTGCAGCTGGCCAGTGAGGCTCCCCAGGTTACTATTCCCCAGCCCACAACCACGCACGTCCACTAATACCTTGTATCTCCTGTACGCTCTTCGTAATTTAAGCAGTTAGTTTCCCTGCCAGGGTTAGAGCAAGGAGCCTGTGGGATTTTGGAGAACTCTTTCCGGCCCTTAAATCAGGGCCTCGTGAAAATATTGGGTCAAAAGACTATGAAAGGGGAGCATGGGCCATTGGAAATGGCCTTCACTACCTCCTGCTGTGTCGCTAGCAGTGCACTGTCTCAAACCCTCCTCCTCAGGATGCTCAGAGTCCCAAAGGCGGCCATCCCGAGTGGCACTGGCCGTCCGGTCTGCAGGGAGGGCAGGTTTGGAAAGGCAGGCCCAGGGAGGCCTCCACCACTACAGGATGTGACAGAGCTGGGCTTTTCCTTTGCATGCTCTTCCATTGTGATTTTAAAGCCACTGTCTTTCCCACACCCACGGTCCTTGACATTGGACTTGAGGGACACACCTGCACTGCTTTGGAAAGTCCAGGAGAAGACACAGAGGCTGAGGTCACGTGGCAGGGGCTGCAAGTCGGTGGCTGTGTTATTTTCTAAGTTAAAAATACAACAAAAACTAAGCGTTACTAAATTTTAACATGTGGATGGACAGTAGTTCATAGTTGTAAGTTATTAACAAACACACATCCACTGTGAGTGCATAGAAGAAAATGGTTTAGGTAGAGGAGCTTATCAGAAACCCTCAAAGAGCACAGGGGCCTGGTTAAATCTACCTTGGGAAGAGTTATGTGAGCTCTTGGGTGAGTAGTCGTTTCCAACTCTCACTAAGGGAACCTAGAGGTCGTTTGCTCTGACCTCTCATTTCACAAATGCAAAGAGTGAGACCTGGGAAAATTAGGTGACTAAGATGAAATATCCGGTTAGCTGCAGAAGCCAACCTAGAATCCAAGATGTGTGTGTCTGCGTGTGCACGCATGTGTGTGAGCGTGTATGAGCGTGCATCTGTGAGAATGTGTCAGGGTGTGTTCACGTGTGTGCGCATGTGTGCATGCTTATAACATTTGTGCTTTTTTACAGACAGTTGCTTTTAAGGGAATCTAGCCTAGGGGCATAAGCTGAATGATGAGATTAGTGTGCCACATTCATACCATGGAACCAGTTTTGAAGCAAAAATCATAAGGCATTGTAACAATTCAACAATAATGGAATATTCAAGTAAACGCTCAGGCACCCACACGATGATGGATTATGCACAAACTAAATTATGCTCACGAAGAGTTTATACAATAGACAGACATGTTTACCTTTTAACATTTAAGGTTCAAAACTGCAGAGTCACTTCAATCATGCCTGAAACTGCTCAGAAATCCACCGACCTGCCAGCAATAACCCTCTCTGGATGGTGGTGTGAGGACCACTTTGTCCCCAATACTCCTCTGTCCTTTCCAACTTTCTATAATAAGCATACATAGTACCTTTTGAAGCTGGAATAGAACTGAGACTTTGTAGCTGCATATTTGCATTGCAGCCCCCCAACCGGAGCAGTTTGGGTGACACTGCCTGTGTCCAGCTTCTCAGCAGCCCGGAGACGGAGACGCTCCTGGGTACCCGGAGGCGGAACGGGGGCCACCTGCCTGCCGTGGGCCTTTCTTAGAAAGTCTCCAGTTTTTATCCTGAATTTAACATGTGTTTGCGTACAAAGGATGGTCTTGGGGTTGAAAGCCCTGTTTATCTGAGGTCAAAAATCCCCTTTTCCTAACTTCTTCTGGCAGCTCTCCTGGCCACACCTCTACGACCACGACCACGACCACAACCACGACCACGACCATGCAGGACCACACAGTGGCCTCAGGAGAGACATCGCGCACTGAATTCAGCTTTCTTTACTCCTAAAGCATCTCGGGAATTCACCAGCCTCACGGCAGTCTCTCTCTGTGACGGCCAACGAGCTTAGAAGGCCCAGTTCCCCGGGAAAGGGAGCGGAAAGCAGGGCTGACTCAGGCGGTCCCCACCCCAGCCTCAGGCATTCGGGGAAAGCTGGCTTTCCTCCCCTCCTCCCCTCTTCCCTCCCTCCCATTATTGCACAGAAGTTTGGCTCCTGATAGAAAACCGTGAGTTTGACTCTGTGGTCACGTGCTGAGTAAAAGCTTGGTCCCTTCCAGAGGTCTGGGCGGGACACGGGAAAGCTGAGTTTTGCGAGTTAACAACTGCACCCTCCGCTCCTCCTTTGCATGACTTGGAGAGACTTGCTCTGGGCTCTGGGCTCTGCGTGGGCGGCAGGCCCAGGTCACATCTTAGTCACCATGGCATGTTCCGTGGTGGCCTCAGGCGGCTACTGGGAGGCCAGCCCAAAGCCCTGTCTCCGCCAAGCCACAATACTGCCCAGGACGCATGGACTCTGAAATAATGAACAAACCTCTTACTATAAACCAAGGGGGGGTAGGGGGGGCAGAAAGGGAGCTAAGTTTAAATGCCAGGGAAGTTATTTGAAACAACCTTGACCTGAAATACTCTGGGAAAGCGTGTTCACCCTGTGCCCTGGTAGCAGTGAACAGCTGGACAACAGCTGGACACGCAGTTCCTGACTCGCTCTTCTGCTTCCAGAAACACTGAGGAGTTGCCAGGCTGCACCAGGTGCTCCGCCAAGTAAACAGGCCCCCGTGAGAGCCCACGTGGAGGGGGAGAGTGAGGCGTGGAGAGTAAGTGTGGCCCATGTGGCAACCGCAGCGCTCACCGGGCTCCTGGCAGCACAGGCCGTGGACCCCACGGTGGGAGCGGACACCCATGTGCTGCTCCAGGGGGTGAGAAGAAGCTGGATTTGAAAGTCCAGTTGGAGCCTCTCAGACTAGGGAGGGAGGGTTTGCAGGAGGAGAGAGGGTGTGCTTATGCATGGAGGGTGGGCCACCGACGTCCCAGGGGGAGGAAGGGTCTGGCGGAGACGAAGCCAGCTGCGGGCTCAGAATCAAAGGCACGCCCGGGGGGAAGGCCCCTCCTCGTGTGTGTGCAGTGAGCAGGGCCCGCCTGAGCTGACCCGGGCCAGCGCGCCTCAGAGTGAGGTCCAGCCAGCAGCAGCATCACCGAGGCTGTGACAGAAATGCAGATCCATCCCCCTCTGCACTAGATCCCTGGGATGGACATAACGCAGTACCACAGACTGGGCGGCTCAAAGTAGCAGAAGTGGACTCTCTTGTAGTTCTGGGGTCTGGAAGTATGAAATCAAGGTGTTGGCACAACTGGCCTCCTTCCAAGCTCCTTCCTCTCCTCTTCCAGCTTCCGGCAGCCACAGGTGTCCGGTGGCTCTCTGCCTTCACATGCCTTCTTTGTCCCCTGTGTCTCTGTCCTCATAGGGTGTCACCCCTTCTCTTAAGAACACGTCACATTGGATTAGGGTTCACCTTAATGACTTCATTCCAAACTGATTACACTTGTAAAGACTCTATTTCCAAATAAGATCAAATTTACTGGCACTGGGGACTACGACTTTCCAGAGGCTAAAAAAAATAATAATAGTTTTCCTCCCACCTTCTAAGTTCTTCCAGCTGGGCTAACAATGAAATTAACAGAGCCAGATTAACAGGGGAAAATCAAATTTTAATACATTCCCATGGGGAATTCACATAAGCATGAGAAGGCCAAAGACAGTGAGGCAACATTGGATATATGTAACATTTTTGGATGAAGGAGAACAGAGGGTTTTTGGATTTCAGAAGTGAGAATAGGCCATTTACAGGAAGTTGAGGATGAGCAGAACATATAAGGCAAGCAAATCCTTGCTGGCAACTCAGAAACAATGGGACACAGGGTATCTAGCTAACAGGCTCGGAGTCTCTCTGACTAATGTCAGGGTGAGAATCCTCACGGTGAGTAAGCCAAGGCTCCTTCCTGAAGCAGGTTTCTCTGAGTCTCCTGGGCAGGAAAGGGGGGAGGGTCAAAGGTTCTTTCTGAGCCTCTTGTTTCTTAATAAACAGCTTAAAATCAATATCCCAAAAAGGAGCTTCGGGGTGGAAAAATGTTGGTTCCCCTCAACTTCAACACATCCTTTCAGGGGACACAATTCAACCCATACCACCTCCCATCCACAGAACCAGAACCTTGAGTTTTAGCGAGGCCTCCAGTTTGAGAAAGGCTGGTCTAAAGAAGTAGAAAAGGTGCTCAGATCGTCCCAAGAAATGCCCCAAGCCCGAGGCAATCAAAGAGCATGTCTGTGGTTTGCATCCTAAAAGGTTTCACAGGGTCAGGCTTGGGACCAGCAAGAGTTGGGTAGAGTAACATTTATAAATAAGTTTCCAAGCAAGACTCAAAAATCAAGGTGATCCCATTTGACCACATTGACTTCATGTGACAACAGAATTGTCATCACTGAAACTAAATCTCAGCTAGCAGAGGGCCTGAGGAAGTCTCCCATGAATTTGGGGCTTGGTGCCCCTCCCCATTTAAATGACTGGAAAACCTCATTTATCAGCAAGTAGCTGTGGCCCCATGTGCCCCTCACTTGGAGAGGGAGCACCTTGTGACCTGAAGGGCTGCTTATGATATTTCTGCCACAAAGAAAGCAGTCCTGTTTGGCAGCTACAAAGAAAACACGGCTGCCCTCCCACCGGCTGTGCCAGTTCTGAGCTGCACTGCAGATTCAGACCAAACGGAACTGACTCATTCCTACTTCTGTGTTATCACCAAAAAAATATAAATAAATAAACTAAAAAAATAGCCCATGGCTAAAGAGTTTCTGCAGAAAATGAATTACCTCGGAACCTAAGATTGAGGTCTGGGAGACACTGATCTAGACTTAGATTTTTTACTATTTTTGAAGTTTTAGCCTCCAACTTTTCCCCAAATAATTGTTATGTCATTTTGGGAGCATTATATTTAAATAAAAGAAAAAAAAATCAAAACAAAACCATCAACTTATCTCTAGTAATATTTCAAATGAAAATAAAAGTCTATTCAAATTGATAAATTTTCTCCATTAAGTTGTTTAATTACTTATGTTAATCTTATTCATTGGACTGGAACGCAGTTTTCTTTGAAAAACGGCTGTCTTGCCCTGGCCGGTTTCGCTCCGTGGTTGGGTTCGATTCCGGTTACTGGCACATACCTTGGTGCAGGCTTGACCCCCACCAGGGGCATGTGCGGGAGGCAACCAATCGATGACTCACATCAATGTTTCTCTCTCTTTCTCCCTTCCACTCTCTCTGAAAAAAAACAATGGAAAAAATATCCTTGTGTGAGGATTAAAAAATGATAATAAAATTTAATTTTAAAAAGAGAGAAAAATGGCTATTTCTTTACTGTCTGCAAGAGTGATTGGCTACAGTCATTTCTCCAAAACCTTTTTCCAGAATAAACATCAACAGCCTCAGCTAAGTGGAGGTTCGGCTTTAGAGTTCCCTGGAGTGGTCATCTTGGCTATGGCATGTCTGGGCACCCATGCAAATGCTGCAGCTCTAAGTTCAAGAAAGGACACAACGTCTTCTAGGCAGCAGCCCCCCCTTTTCTGTGACCCCTGTGTGCATTGTGTAGTTTACAAAAAATCAAAGGCTCAGAGAGGTCAAGCCAGCTGCCCAAGGACACACGGTGAATTTATAGCCAGGTCAGGACTCCAGTCTCCCGATTCCCAGGTCGTGCTTTGGCCTGTGCTAAATTAGAGGTCGGACTTAAAGAAAAGAGCAGTGTATTGCACAAGCAGCTGCCATCATTCCCAAAATCCCGTTGTGCTTCATCCTCTGGGTGTGCACAGGAGAGGCTGGCTGGTGATTTGGTACACGCCCCGCTCCCCACAGCCAGCGCCACATCCTGGTCACAGTTATGCCTGTTTTCTCTAGTATCGTGTGACTTAAGCAACTTTCTCTACTTGTGTATGTGTGCATGCCAGGGAAACGTTTCTCCAAGAATGATAAACAGTGTGGACTCCAGTGATATGACTCAAACCTTGCCTCTGCCTCTTAAGAGCTGTGAGATGTCAGGCAAGTGGCTCAAAGTGGAAAGCTTTGGGAGCCATGCTGACGCCAGCCACGTGGCCCTCGGCCTTGCTTCAGGAGGCCCCCAGCCAGCCTCTGATGGAAGTGGCCTGGGTTCAGTTCTCCCAGTTGCAGATTCAAGTGCCTGGAGGATATTTGGAGGTGATTCCAGAGGCGTCGTTAGGGGTCCGGGGAAATGAGGCAGGGAAAGGAGGAGCCAACACAGATGGGCTGGTGAGCTGCCACTGTGGGCAGAAGGCTCAGTCCTGCCGGGCACCTCTGAGCATGGTGTGGAACAGGCCTCGGAGCTGTGCAGTGAGCCGGGCAGCGCCAAGCAGGCTGCTGTGTTTGTTTTGCCTAATTCACTCCCTCACGTCTCCTGAGCTGGGTGGGGGCCTCCAGAGCCTTCATCTCTCCCGCCCAGCCATGCGCTAGCCACTCAGACGAGGGCTGCTGGGCCGGAGGAAACTGGTGACTTTGAACTGGACGTTTAACCTCTCTTGGCCAAGTTTCCCCTGAAATAAAAGAGCTGGCCCAGATGACCCTCTGACTCGAAGAACCGCAAAACCCATTTTTCATTCACATTTTATAGCTTTTCTTGTGTGCCTTTACAGCCCTCCTCTCTCTAGCAGTGAGGGTCACTGCTGACCTAACAGCTGCTTGCATGGGGTGCGGCCAACTTGGCTCACACTCCGAGATCATGTCACATTCGAGCCAGTGGGTGGATGTGTCACTCCATGGGGACGGCTGCACCAGGGGGTTGCACAGCTGGATTTAGTGGGGCACAGGTCACAGGCATGCCTGCCTCTCCTCTTCTCTCATCACTTCATTCCAGGCATTTTTCTTTTTTTTTTTTTTTAATTTTTATTTATTTATTTTTAAAATATATCTTTATTGATTTCAGAGAGAGGAAAGGAGAGGGAGAGAGAGAGATAGAAACATCAATGATGAGAGAGTCATTGATCGAGCCCGCAACCCGGGCATGTGCCCTGACCGGGAATTGAACCCTGATCCCTGGATCCTAGGTCAACGCTCAACCGCTGAGCCCCGCCCGGCCGGGCAGGCATTTTTCTTTTAAAGTTTGGCCTCCTGGAGTTCCTAGGATGTGAGGGGCCAGAGTCCCCTTATGTGTTGGAGTTTGAAGGGAAGGGCCTTATTTAAGTAACGGTCCTGGGCAGGGTTGCTGAGATCACAAGTGAAGGCTTGGGACTGCGGGCCTCGAGTCCGAGGGCATTTCCACGGGAGAATATGGTATTTTGCAGGCATGGCCTTGTTGACATGCAAGGGTTTTATGAAAGTACTTACCCCACATTGAGCATGAGCACAGCCCCTCGGAGTACAGGCTGGAGCAAGGGTCTGAGCCCTGGCCCACTGTAGAGAGCTCTGGGGTCAGGGTCCCAGGGAAGGGAGACATGAGGCGGGGGCATTTGGGATGTGGAATAGCAGCTGTGAGCTCCCCAGCATGGCAGCAGGGATGGCTACTGGGGCACCTTAGCCTGCCTTCATGCCCAGCTGCAGCCGTGACTTCTAATTGGAATCTTCTGATCGTGCCTAGGTGTCGGTCAAGCTGCATAGAACCAGAAGTTTGCTGGAGCCAATTTTGGAGAATCCCATCAGTCTTGCTCTGTATCACCCAAAGAAAATGCTGGTGCTGTGGTCTAAATGTGTCTCCCCAAGTTCCACATGTTGAAACCTAAAGCCCAATGGGATCGTGCTAGAAGGTGGGGCCTTTGGGAAGCGATTAGGTGGTGAGAGTGGAACCCTCAGGAATGGGATTAACACTCATAAGAGATGCACTAAAGAGATTCCTAGTCCTTCCACCATGTGAGTATACAACAGAAAGCCAGCTGCCAGCAACCCCGACTCCTCCAGAACCCTGATCTGGCGCTTTCAGGGTTCGCAAGCCCCCGGGCTATGGTGTGTTGCTATAGCAGCCCTAGCAGACCAGAGCAGTCAGTTAGGTCTCTGGCTTTCCCGCATGCTGGGCGGGCTCCACATCCCACCTCTCCTTTTTGTGAGAAAAGGTATAGTAATTTTCCTAGATCTTCTTTATTGAGTGCCCACTATGTGCAAGCACCCAGCCAGTCTAACATTTTCATACATCACCCCGATTCCACAAAAATCCTGCAAGGCATTATCACTGCGCGCATATTACAGATGAGCATGCTTCACTCTAGAAAAGAGTGGTAACTTGTTGAAGGTCACAGAGCCAGTGAAGGCCTGACTTCAGGCTGGTACAACATCGAAGCCATATTCGTTCCATCACATCCTTTTTTATTTTGTTCTACAGGAGGGAAAGGGCAGGGGAAAAGGTCTGGGTAACCCAGGAGACTGGGTTCACTGGAGGCCCACACACTCTCAGCTGGAAAGATGCAACACAGTCCATCCATGCCTGTTGCCCGAATATCACAACCGCTGTGAATTTTGTGGGCACAAAATTTAACTCATAAGCATGTCAATCCCATCCTGGCATCTGCCTCTCAGAGAAACAGACCTGACTGGTGCCATAATGAAACCAACATCTACAGTTTCTGCTAACCCATACAGTCGAGGCTGGAGTGAGCACCGAGACCCATGGGTCTTTGGGGATTACTGCCAGGGAGCAGAGTGTAGATCTGGATTGGGGAGCAGGGGTGTGGGACCAGAGTCAGCTATCCAGTGGGCCACAGGGGAGGCGCCCCAGGCAGGAGCTTGGGAGAGGAGAGGAGATTGGAAAGGGCCAAGGCAGGTGAGGGGCGCAAGAAGGCAGAAGTCTGGATTCAGCTCAGGCCAAACCAGGTGCCTGCTGGGAGGGGCGGGGATCATCATGGGGCAGAGCCCAGCCTGCCAGGCCCCACCGAGAGGCACGGCCCCCATGGGCCCACATCCTTATCTGCAAGTGAGGCGCCACCAGCGTTACTTCTGGCTGGGAGTGCTTGTGGACACGAGCTCCTGGGCTGGGTGAGAGGACCTGTGGCTGCTCACTCAGAGGGCAAGGCCCAGAGCCAAGAGGAGGAAGCGTTGATGTGCGTGGTCACCGTGCCGCGGCTCCCCAGGGCTCCCTCCCTGGACTGTCCTGCTGCATGGTGGACTGGCCACTTGACCCAGGCCTGGGAAGGGCTTCATACACTCAGTCCTTCATTTAATCCATAAATGCCTTTGGACTCCCCACTGGGCACCAGGCCCTGCTCAGGATGAGGCAGGTACAGCCCCCTCCCCTCTCTCACGAGCCCCTGAAATCAATCCGGCCGATCTGACCATTTTAGGAGGAAGACAGGTTTAGAAACAGCAAGAGAGCCAGGCAGTCACACCTGGGCCCGAAAGGAGAGCAGGGGGCAAGAGGAGGGCAGAGTGGGTAGGCGCCAGCGGGCAGGCTCCTCGCGGCAGCAACACCCTTCCTTCCTGGGCCTGGGACAGCCAAGCCATCCTGTGCTGGATATACAACCCGAGAGAGCCCATTTGTCACAGCACTGAGTCACACAAACTGTGAGCTTGGCAGAGGCCAGATCTGCCGCCCAGCACAACGACACAATGGCGTCTGCCCTTCGTCCCCAATGTCCTCAAACAGAGGCCAATGCCTCACTCTGCACACATCTGCCCACCTCACAGCCCCGGGCACACCAAGCTGCCAGTCCCCTCCCAGAGCGGCACGTGAAGAAAGAAGAGATTCAGACCCACCTCTAGCAGGGACCTCGCACAGCTCTGTGTCCACTTTCCACGCCCGGTGGCTCTCTCGTCTCTGCACAGCCCGGCCGCCCAGCCTGCTGCTCCTTCTACGTCTTCTGCGGAGGCACGTGCAGTAGAAGCCAAGATGGCACAGGGAAGGTCCTTCCACTCAGGCATCCGCAGTAGGAGCCAAAAGGGCAACATCAAAGGGAGGAATCTGGGAAAACCTGGGGAAAGGATTGGCTGGGGTAAGGGCGTGAAACCCCTGAAGATCCTGAAAAGGGATTGGGTAGGGGAAGGCCCAGCACCAGCCCACAAAGAATCAGGAAGAAGGCTGGTTAATTAGAAAGAAAGCCCAGTTCTTCTAAAACCCAGGGAAATATAATCAAAGGTTCACAAAGGCCCCGGGTTTGTTCACGTGCTTCCCTGGCCCGAGGGGCACAGAGACCGGAGGTGCAGGTCCCCTGCAAGTCAGGTCGCCCTGCACGTGTGGATGGAAGTGGGTGCCGCGCAGAGTTCATGGGTGAGCTCACGTGCATGCGATTATCAGGCTAAGTAGAAGGACCAGGCAGGCGAGCTCGCCCTCCAAAACTTACACCAGGCTTGAAAGCCTATGGCCGGCATCTCAGGCTCCCACTCCACGGGCTTGGAAAAAACGCAGGCCAGGCTTAACTTTTCTGAACAGGATACCGAGGCGTTTAGAAAAGTCACAGGACTTAAATCTTAGCAAAACTTCCTCTGTCTCCATGTCCTTAACAAGGATTTATAGGCAACAAAATAAATCAGACTTATAAGCAGTACAACTAAGTATGACATCATTTCTTTAACTTTTCCTAGCAGTAAACTCTTGTCCTCCAATCATGTGTTTTTCACCATAAGTCAATAGATAGTCCATAAAAAAAGTTTGAGTGTTTTGTGAAATGAGTTGAGTGCAGCTGTGTACCCACTCCCTCTGGGTGATTTACGCACAGATTAGCATATTAATGGCAACAACAACTCCTCAATAAAGAAAACTGTGTTACTTTAAAGTAGTGTTTTCCCAACTCCATGAACCTTGAAATCTTTTTTCTTTAAATAGCACATTAATATCCTATATGACACTGGTGTTCCAAGAAATGCAGTTTGGGGAACACTGAGCTTCACAGATCATACTATAGATTTAATCAACGAATCCTGCCTGTGTGATCCGCACGTGGCTCGCTCTGCGTAACTGAAGCGCGCTAGGGAGCTCTGATCCCAGCCGCATCCAGGCGTCGGGCACAGAAGCCAGCTCCTGGTCTCCGTGCTGTTGGTGGAGGGGTGGGGGTGGGGGTCAGTTACCTCTTTCTGGCATTCCTAAAGCGCACTAGAGAATAACCCACTTTTATATTTCCCCATGAACTGGTATTTATTTGTGCAGTAACTCAAGGATTCAGCCCCGGGAGCATTGCCTGTGTTCCCTGCAGCGGTCAGTTGTCATATTTGTCAGACCTCCGTGGCATCCACAAACTGAAATCGACCTTCAACCTCAAGAACTGTCTGATAATCTGACCTCAAGCTGGAAACACAGTCAACAGTTTATTTAGCACAAGAAATAAGGGGTCAAGCTTTCTAAGAATCACAAAGAGCTTTAAGTGGCCGCCTGCCCGCTTCGGAAAGCAGCAGATAACGTTGCCTCAGCCCTTTCCCTTTATCCCGTAAGTCCTGTTTCTTGTTATCCTGTTATCACGGGTTATCACAGGAACCCGGTCTTTTAAGGAAATACACCTAAAAGCACAATTACTGTTTGTTTTCTGGTAGTGTGGATTATGCACTATTTCATTTTCTGGCTCTTATCTGTTTCCCTCACAGCCAAGAAAAATAGCCTGTACATCAAGTCAGCCTCAGCAGGATTTATTGTGCCTGGAAGGTGGGTCCCAGTGAACTTGCAAAGAACTCACACAAAGACGTGTGTGCCGCATTTGGGCCATGAAACTGAGTCTAGACTGAGATGTAATCTGCCCATTTAGCCCTCAAGGAGCTGCTAAGGTCCGGGGCTTATTTTTCAGGAGAGGGACAGTGACAGGAGTAGGTCTGTCAATTGATCTTGCAGCAACAGCTCAACTGGACCTCGGACCCAGGGCCAAGGCCACAGAGCTCATCCTTCCCACCCACACTTGCACTTGCCTCGAGGACAACACTTGTTAGGCACTTAGCCCAAATCCAGGAGAGAAAAGACTAGTCCCTAATTGCCAGCAAAAGCGCTTCCTGCTCCATGTTCCTAGAGGGTCGGAAAGCTGTTCTTTCAGAGCATGAGCAGCCAGCAGCTCCCAGAGGTGGAAAGCTGGGCCGAGCTGTGCATCTGGGGCTAGTCTTTACCCTCTGGACCCTGTCCCATGGTGGAAAAGAGTTCAACTCAGAGCAGGACAGGTGAGGCCTGCACCCGGTCCTGGACCCGACAGGCTGAGCCGGTGGGGGGGCAGGAGAGCTCCCTCACCAACACCAGCTCCATGCTGCCACCGGCCCCAGCTCAGAGAATACCTGTGGACTGAATAGAGGATTGCAAGGCCCCACTCACAGGGAACCAGTGCAAAACAGAAGGAAAAAACTCATCTGGATTGAAACTTGACACATAGCAATGGAGTTAAAGCTCAGGCCTCGCACATGGGCTGCCTTCTCCACTCCCGGAGACAAGCCTGGGGGACAGGGGTTTCCAGGCATGCCCCCCGGGCGGGCACTGGGTCATGCTCAGAGGGCCTCCACTTGCTTCAGCACCCTGCTGTGGCTGCCTTGAAATGACTAATGATTTGTGAACAAGGACCTTAAAGAGTCTGAGGCTGGTCCTGGCCGCACAGCGCCTTGCTCCTTAGTTGCTCATCGGTGAAATGGGGGTAATACAATAGCAGCCTCGCAGGTTACTTCATAATGAAGTGAGGAGACTGAGGGTCACGTCCTTTGCATGGTGTCAGGCACGTAAGGAGAGCTAGAAAGATGCTGGCTTTTAATATTTCTTAAATCCTTCCTTTCCATTTCCTCCATTCCCGGGTTTCACAGTGAAAAGTAGGTAGCTTTCTGATGAGGTGTATAGTACTCCAACCCTAAAGGTTCCCCTTGGAAGGGTTGGGGCCCAAGAACCTGAGAACAATCTATATCTGGGGAGCCTGGGCTGCTTCCACATTCCGGGAACCGAGACCAGCAGAAGGAGACAGAATCTGAGCCTCTTCTGGCCCCGCGAGTTGGTGGGTTCCAGGGTCACAAAACCCCACAATCGGGCTGACCTCTCCCTGTCTCAGGACACAAGCAGCAGCACCAAGGGACCCAGCCGTCCTCAGATTTCCAGCAGCATTTTCCTAACAATTCCAGGAACTGAGAAGTCAGTGGGGAAGGTCATGGCTGGAGTGAGGTCACTGACCTGGCTCCAGAAGTGTAGCTGCAGATAAGGACCCTCCCTCACTGGGCTTCGACACCCACACAGCCTGCCTTGGGGGCTTCCGTTTGGGGCTGCAGAGTTTAGAGAATCGGGGGAGATGACTGGACTGACAATAGAGGGTGGGTCTTCTCCACCCCTAGAAACTCCTGCCTTTGCCCTGGAGATAAGGCCTCTGAGGACGCAGGCCAAGTGAGGAGCCCATTTTCAATGACAGCGAAAGCATGGCCCTCACTGCCCAGCATGAGCGTCACTTGCAGCTGCTGGGTCAGTGACCTTCAATATCTCTGTGGCTGGAGAGGGTGTGGCTCTTTTCTAAGGGGCCACACTGTGATTTCAGCTAAGGTTTTTCCTAACATGTGTTTATCTATCAATTCAATGTATTCCAGCTAAAGCCAGAAAGAGATTGGCCAAGATTTGGGGAGCATTAGACTCAGTTTATTGTATTTGCCTAATGCAGGCATCATCTATACAGTGCAGACTCACTTTGAAGTCAATAGCCATAGCAGATGTGGATATTCAGTTTTCAGCACCTTTTATTGGATGGCATAGATGCTGAACAGGGCAGGAGAGGGCTGGAGCCAGAGCCCTGCTCTTTGGCACGGTTCACTCTATGGACACTGAGAACAGTGGACTTCCCTGGGGGGCTTGAGTTCCTTTCTCTGAAAAAGTCTGAGCTCTAAACCAAGGCTGCCTGGTCTCTTCCAGCTGTACAAAGTCAGGGTTCTAAGGTCTGAGACATAGCTAAGTCACGCTCCATGCCCACCTCCGTGCCGATCTACACAGAACATGCTAATAATGAACAATCCAAAAAGAAATTATGAAAACAATTCCATTTACAGTAGCATCAAAGAGAATAAAACTCTTAGGAATACACTGAACCAAGGAGATGAAAGACGTGTACACTGAAAGCTAGAGAACACTGCTGAGAAGTTAAAAGATACACAGATGGGGGGGGGGGGATCCTATTTTCGTGGATTGAACAATAATGTTTTTAAGGTGTAAATACTACCCAAAGTGATCTATAGAATCAATGCAGTACCTATCAAAATCTTAATGGTATTTTTTGCAGAAATAGAAAAACCCATCCTAAGTTTCATATAAAACAAAGGACTCTGAGTAATAAAACAACCTTGAAATTGAACAGAGTTGAAAGACGGACACTTGCTGATTTCTAAATTTACTACAAAGCTACAGGAATCACAACAGTATGATCTGAAACATAACTGAGAGCCCAGAAACAAGCCCTCACGTATATGGTCAATTGATTTTCAACAAGGGTACCAAGATCATTCAATAAAGAAAGTATTTTCAAGAAGTGATGTTGGGAAAACTGAATATCCACATGCAGAAGAATACAATTGAGCCCGTACTTTATATTATATATAAAAATCATTTCCAAGTGGATCAAAGACCTAAAACAACTATAAAACGCTTAGAAGAAAGCATAGGGGGAAAGCTTCATGACATGATTTCTTAGATATGACACCAAAAGCAAAGGAAACAAAAGTAAAAATAGGTAAATTCGAATTCATCAAAATTTTAAAAATTTTGTGTGTCAAAGGATGCAACCAATAGAATGTAAAGACAATCTATAGAATGGATGAAAATATTTGCAAATCTTATGTCTGATAAGGCATTAATATTCAGACTATATGAAGAATTCCTACAATTCAACAACAACAACATCAACAAAACAATTAAAAACGGACAAAAAACTTATATGGCCGTTTCTCCAAAGAAGATACACAAATGGCCAACAAGCACGTGAAAAGATGCTCAGCCTCACTAACCGTTAGGGAAATGAAAGGCAAAACCACACTGAAAAGCTACCGCACAGCCATTAGGATGGCTACTATCCAAATGACAAACAAAAACAAGTTTTCAAAAATAGCACATAAAAAGTGTTAGAGAAGATGTGGAGAAACCGGAAACTTGTGAATTGCTTATGGGAAGGTAACATGGTACAGCTGCTTTCAAAAAATTAAACATTAAATTACCATATGTTTCAGCAACTCCCCTTCTAGGTATAAACCCAAAAGAATTGAAAGCAAAGTCTCAAAGAAATATGTGTACACCCATGTTCATAGCAGTATTATTCACAATAGCTAAAAGGTGGACTCCACCCAAGTATCCATCAACGGGTGAATGGATAAACACAATATGATAGATACATACAACGGAGAATCAGTCAGCCTTAAAAAGGAAGGAAATTCCAACAGGTGCCACAACACTGATGAACCTCGAGGACATTATACTAAAAGGAAAAATGCTGTTTGACTTGACTTGTATGAAGTACCTATGGTAGCCCAGTTCATAGAGACAGAAAGTAAAATTGCTGCCAGGGGCTGAGGAATGGTGCCTGGGGAGTTATTGTGTAACGGGGGCAAGGGCGTCAGTTTCGCAAGAGGAGAGATTTCTGGAGATTGATTTCACAACAACGTAAAATGTGCTAAGCACTATCAAACCATACACTTAAAAATGGCTGGGCCCGGCCGGCCGGCGTGGCTCGGCGGTTGAGCATCGACCCATGAACCAGGAGGTCGCGGTTTGATTCCCGGTCGGGACACAGGCCCAGGTTGTGCGCTCGACCCCCAGTGGGGGGCGTGCGGGAGGCAGCCGATCAATGACTCTCATCACTGATGTTTCTCTCTCCCTCTCCCTTCCTCTCTCTGAAAGCGAGAAAAACATACATATTTTTAAAAAATGGTTGATTGTGAGTTTTATATGATGTATATTTTACCACAATTTGAAAAAATAAAAACTATAAATAAAAAAAGTGTACACGGGAACCCCGTCTTTTAAGGAAATACACCTTTTAGGCAGAGTCAGACCCGGGCTCATGCGCATGAGAGGACTGTGCCCTCTGTGGCCCGGAGCTGGCAGGGCATGGGTGTGAGGGAGGCCCGCTGGCTCTCAGCCGCGGCCCACCGCTTCCATGCAGCAACCTGCAGGGTAAGGAGTGCTTCCCTGTGCCCAGGGGTGGGGAAAGAGTGTGGTTCATTCACACGGTGCACCCACCTGGGGCTCCAGTGAAACCTTATAACAGGGCCCCCTGGACTTCTAAGCTGGTCTGGTTCAGCTAAGGGAAAGTCAGTTTGTCGGGATTGAAGGGCTCCTAATTCCGTATCCACTGCCCGTTTTTCATGTGAACACGAGTGTCAGCAGTAGCAGTTTTGCATTTATTCTAATGTCCAGAGTTCTGTGCTGAACAATATTGACTCCATTCTACAGATTGGGAAGCTGAGGCTGCAAAGTGTTAAGAAACCTGGTCAAGGTTACACAAGCAGCAAGCGGCAGAGGTGAGATGGACCTGGCCATTGTATCTGTTTGGGTTATTTCTTGCTGTTTAACAGACCACCCCAAATCTCAGTGACTTAGAACAACGCCCATTTTGTCGTCTCTCTGGGCTGGTGGGGTGTCTGGCCTCAGCTGGGCATGTCTCCTGCTGGCCTCTCTGGGGTCTCCCATACAGTTGCAGATCCATGCTGCAGAGATCTCCAGGTCTGACTGGGACAGAGGGGCCACACTTCCTCTCCTTGTGCTCTCGGGGGCCAGCTTCTTCTTGTGACCTCTCTGCACAGCCTCTCGAACAATTTCTCCAGCAGGCTGGCTCGGGGATCTCAAGAGAGTCCTTCAAGCTGGTCAGCTTTTCATGATTCCTCTGTAACCCCAGTTTTCAGTGTTGTGATCTCTGAGGTATTCAGCTTGGAACCAGAGCACACAAGATTGTTTATTTGAAAAGGAAATCCAAAAATATACTTTAAAAATTGTTAAACTGGGAGATATGAGCCACTATGGCATCAGTCAAATGACCTAATGTTATTAGCTAAAGCTGGGAGGTGTCCTCAGGGCCAACTTTTCCAGGAAACAACGTGGGCCTGGCCTCCCCTCCTCAACAACGTGGGCCTGGCCTCCCCTCCTCAACGGGGGCTCATGGGTGTCACGGGATGTGACCTTCCATGGCATGTCCTTGCACTGAGCTCAGTGACCTCTCAGCACCCAGCCCAGCGTTCTGCGTCAGCTGAGACAGCTTTGTCACGGGGCTATCCTGTAGCCCTCGGAGCCTCATAGGGGAGGGATGTGAGAACACTGCGTTCAACCAAGGCCCTGCCCTCTGAGGAGGACTGTGTTTCAGTAAATGAGGCCCAGGCTGGAAAGCTGTCCTGGGGAGAGCCCTTCCCTTCCCCCATCCTGCCTCCAGTCATTGGCCCCCAGCCTTGTTCAGAGACAGTATGAACCTGAGCATCTGTCTAGGGCATGGGCTACAGATAAAGTGATACCTGCTCCTGCCCTCAAGGTATTTTGAGAGCAGGCACCTAAGTGAATGACTAAAAGGCAGTGACCCAAAGGGCAGCATCAGGTGCCAGAAGGGGACACTGACAAGACCTTGAGTCTGCTCTCAGGGGACACTGCAGGGAGGACCTGAAAGTTGCTCTAAGGCTTGAGGGTCCATTAAGCAGATGACCAGGCATTTGGGGTAAAAGTGGGGCTCTTTTTCTTGCCCCCATATCCTAGTACCCCACTTCCCAGTACCTCCTGCCGGGATCCTCTGAGACAGGACACTAGACAACAGCACTCACGAGGCCAGCTCCGCCACCCTGTGAGAACTTGGACCTTCCTTGCTTCACAATCAGCAGACCTGACACTGCAGCTCAGAAGTGCTGGGAGCAGAAGGAGGGCGCACCCTCCACCTCTCGTCTGGAATGAGTGGGCACAGGGGCAAAGACAGTGGCCTAAGTCTGGCTGGGCAGGGTCCAGGGGAAGGGTAACTGTATGGTTCATTTGACCCAACACAGCACAATATAAAACAAGTAAAATCAAATTAAAGCCCAAGCAAGAACACCTTGTTTAAGAAAGCAGGCATGGGAGTTTGATTGAAATGAGAAAACAGATCTGAGTGAGTCATGAACAATCATCATTCCATCTATTTAGTTATGTATGAACACAGCAGATATAACTGATTGCCTCTCACTTGAATGGTGCTGAATCATATCTCTTCGTCTCTGGAGAATGATGAAGGTCATCGCAATGAGCCAATCCTTTCTTCGTTCCAACACTGGACCACCTACTATAGGGTCTGGCATCTATCAAGCGGTTAATAGATGCTCAATGAATGAATGTTATTGGATGGATAAAAGCACTATCTTAAGATCTCGAGGAAACAATAGAGCCATTAAGACGTGGCCCTTTCTCTTGGCAGATTGGGTTGACTGTCAGCCATTCCTCTGCTTCTCAGAAGCCAGGAGGACTTGAGTTGAGGTCTCCTTATAAGAGCCAAGTCACCCTGGGCAAAGCCAAGATAAACCCAAAGTAATCTACATGGACTTGTCAGTTCAGACCACACAAATCTACAAAATCTTCCTCACAGGACAGGGGTAACATCTTCTCCAATGAATCAAGCAATTGATTTAAGGGCACCCCACCCAGGGATTACCATTTCTTTCTTGTCTTTTCTCTGTCCTGTCCTTGGGAAGTGGCAGGTCTCAGGAGCCGGACAGTGTCTGGGGGTCGGGACCTGAGATTTGTCTGGGCCAGGAGCAGGGCAGGCTTTAGGATCAGGGCATATATGGATAGGAAAGGACATTCTACAAAGAGAAGGAAAGAGACATATTTACTGCGCAAAACTGTAAGGCCAAAGAGAAGCATAAAAGGAGGATTCTGTGTGGGAACTGGGAGCAAAATCTTAAATCTCATCGCTCTTCTCCCTCCTGTTTGCCTCTCCTACTCCAGCTCCAGCCGCCAGCGGGCAATCAACAGTTAGGGGTGCTTTCTGTACAAAGCTTCCTGAGCTCCCTTCCTCCCCAGGCCAGCTCCAGGGATGCTGGTTGTAGCCTGTGGACGGCTCCACCCGCCCGCGCCCCCTGCAGAGCAGCTGTAGACAGGACCCAGGCGACGGGGGCAGCCCTGGGCTGCGATTCTCAGGCTGTGGCAGCTCCCATTCTCTTGGTGCTCCCTCTCCGAAGGAGAGCGGCTGCCGTGGGCCAGTCCTGCCAGGAGAGCGAAGGATCTGGAATGTCCCGCCTGACTGCTGCTCACCACCAGCGGGGCAGGGCTCCTGGGGCTCCTTTACGATGGGGAACTGGAGCCCCTTTCATCACCCTTCCTCGCTTCAGACAAAATCCTTCCCATCGCCCGAATCAGAGGTCAAGACGCAGACTGGCCGGGATGGACAGCTGAGGAAGGTCTCTGCACACGGGTGGCCGGGTGGTCGTTCGCCCTTTGTGTGTAGGGACCAGAAAGAAGACCCTGCGAGCGGCTGCAGGCCTGTGGGGGCGGGGGGCATGGAGGCGCAGGTGGGAAGCCTTCCCCTTCATACAAATAAGGGGAGCAAGGCCCAGAGGGGTTAGATACATGCCCAAGGGCCAGAGCTACTCGGGGCTCAACAGAGCTGCTCCGAGTCCCCTCCGAGAGCCCTTTCTCTAGGAACACCCCCCTTATTGAAACTACATGCGGGGCTCCCTGCGCACTCGTGAGCCTGAGGCTCCACAGAGGTCAGCCAATGCCCTGCTCTTCCTCTGATTAGGAAGGAGGAGGGAAAGGAGGCAGGAGACTGTGGCCTGACAACTTCTAGAAAGATTTATTTAAAAGTCGTTGCAGTTCTAGGAAAATCTACAGCCTTGTTAGAGGAGTGCTGGGCAGCTTTATAATGGATGACATAATTTACTGGCATAGAAAGACACTCACTGCATATTTTACGTGGAAAAGATTCCGTGGTTGAGTTTTATTGCACCGACACATATGCTCACAAGTGCACCCACATAAACACCCAGAAAAATCACCGTGTCGCCATGATAACAGCAAATTGTCTGTGGGTGGTGGAGTTGGGGGAAATGTACGTATTTTGCCTCAGTCTTGCTCATCTGAATTGCTAACTTTCCTCTGATGAATGTGCACCCCTTGTGCAATAATTCAGTTTTTAAATGGAAGCAAGTAGAGGTTGTGTTACCTGGTTGGCTTCAGCTGTCTAGAACATTCATCTGTATGAGAGATCATCTCCCCGGGACTCTCCCCATGATGAGATGCTCAGCCCCGTCTACCACACAGGCAAGGAGGCCTTTGCTGGATTCTGAGCCCCAGTAAATCACTAATGTGACAAGGGTGAAAAAGGTGACTCATAAGGACAAAGAGAGTAGCGTCATCATATGCAAGATGGGAAGTTGCCACAGTCCTCACTGGGGTTTCGTGCATGGTTTGGGTCTGTGTAGTCAGGGCTCCATAGCTTCACCCTCTGCTCCATGTGGGTCCCACTGGGAAACGTCAGGACAGGAGTCACTGAGGGTGACTCAGTGTGTGGTGGTCGAGACAGCAGTGACTAGAAAGACGGCATGAACGAAAGGCTACGGGGCCTTCACAGAGTCGTGGGTGCGTACCAGTGGGGACAGGGAGCCCACACTATGCTTCCATTCCTGTCACAGGTCACCTTGCGAATACCTGGTCCCCTACTCAATACATGTTTGTGAGTGAGAGGCCAAATCAGCGGTTTCAGTCGAACTCCCTACACAGTGTGGGCATTTCCTTTGCACCGAGCCTAACTGATGGTTATTCAACCTTCCTCTAGGATGCTTCTGGAGATGTGGCGCTCACCACCGTATGCAGGAAGGTGCGGCAATTTCTCTAACAAGCTGACTTGTTAGAAAGACCTTTCCTTATCTTCGGAAGAGCGGTTCTCACCCTGGAGCGTGAATCAGAATCACCCGCAGGGCTTGTGGAAACAGATCACTGGGCCCCATCCCCGAGTCTCTGATCCAGCAGGTCTGGGGTGGGCCCACGAATCTGCATTTCTAACAGGTTCCTAGAAGGTGCAGAAGCCACTGCTTCCAGCACCAACCTTTGAAAACCACTGGTTTTCAGACTGTTGGTGTCTTCCTTTATTTCTACCCCATTCTGAGAGCCTATGGGGAAAAGGCAGAGTCCCCCAAACCAAAACCACACATGCACACGCACATGCACACACACAGTCACACTTATTGCACCTATAGGGACTGTGTGGGGTACGTGGGGCCTCACCCTCCAGGAACTTCGAAGATATACAAACATAGAAGACTTACAAGGAGCTGAGAGACCTCGAGGGGCAGAGAGAGGGCCCATGCCTAGGGAAAAGCCTGGAACAAGAGGTGGCCCCCTGCACTGTGTCTTGAAGAACAGGTGCGGTGTGGGCTGGCACAGGTGCTAGGGTAGAGTTTAGCCTGGAGAACACAGCTGAGAAATAGGCGACTGAGTAGCAGGGAAGTAAGCTGAGTAAGGGCCCCAGAGGGCTCAGCCAGCAGGGAAGGGTCCAGTCAGGTCCAGGAGCAGAGGGCTTTTTTCATCCCAGAACCACATTTGTAACTAGTGAGCGAGCAGGGACACCTGCTGCCCCCTTAGGCTGACCACACAGGGGAGGCGAGACTCCACCCCGTTTCTGAGGCCAGGGGCCTGTGTTCACAGGGACTGGCACTAGTTGCCTTGCCGATAGCCAGCAGTCACCTGCGGGCTTCCCAGAGGTGAGCTGCATGAGCTCCATGATGCCTCTGGGGCTGACATCAGAGTGCGGGAGAGATGGAGACAGTGCCCACTGTTCTGCCACTGAGGTCCCCATGCTCAGTCCATTCGTGGGCAGCACAAGCCTGGCCCCCTCCCCACGGGCAGGTCCAGGAGGAAGCAGGTCTGAGAGAAGCACAGGGAAGCCACCCCCTCTCTGCAGATGCAGAGCTCCTCACAGAGGGACCGGCAGCTGTGTCTTTCCCTACGCCAGGCCCAGGGCGGACGGGCCAGCCTGAAGCTTGCCTCAGCTCCACTATTAAAGGCTGCTCAGTTAGGGGGAGAGGGATCTGCTCTTGGTTGTGTTCTTAGAACTCAAAGGTTGCTCTTGAATCAGACTGGTGTTGACCAGGAGAAGAATTCCTCCTCAGCACACACCCCCCTCCACCTGGCCTTACCCTCTGTGGTGCCACTGGAAACTCTTAGAGAACTGGGCCCTGTTTTTTAAGAAATGAGCCCAGATCCTCCCAAGATGGTAGAGTTGGCCGGGGATGCTAGGTCCCTGGAGAACACCTGGGCCCAATAAGCCCAAGACCTCGGTCTCTGTGCCTGTGGCAATCCTGCTGCCTGTCATTGAACTTGAACTGGTGACACCCCCCCTGAGAAGTTTACATCATTTACATCAGGAGAGCTGCCTGCCCAGCCCCCTGCTGGCCTGACCTTACCTTCCTCTGAATGTGGTAACTTCCCCTCGGCTGGTCCCCGGGAGGAAGCCGTGTGGTGTCAGCTGTGCCAGTGTGGACAGGCAGAGAGTCGGGTGTATTGCTCTACTGCAAGGGCTGAGGTGGGATTCTTGCCCAAGACTTGTTTCTTTATAAATGTCTCAGTTACTTCTTGCTGCCAAGTGAACCACTCTAAAACTTAGTGGCTTAAATCCACGCTCATTCATCTTTTCTCACAAGTGTGGGCTGACCAACCACATGCTCTCTTGCTGTTCACAACGCCGGTGGTGGCTGTGTTAGGGGGGCCTCACCTGGGGTGGAACATTCCAGACAGCTCAGCCACACGCCCGACACCTGGGGAGACAGCCAGAGGCCACCTCAGCCGGGACTCTGGGTGCCGTCTCAGGACCTCTCCGTCTCCACGGGACCTGTTTCATGGCTGCTCGGATTCCCAAAGCACCAGAGAGGGGACTGCCAGGCCTCTAAAGGTTTCTAAAGGTTCAAGCCCTGAGTGAGAGTCACTTCCGCTGTAGCCAGTTGGTCACAAGATCATCCCAGAGGGGACGACATAAGAGCATCAATACTGGGAAGCTATCTTGGAATAAATTTCCTCCCACTCTCTCAAATTTCAGTGCAAAGTCCAGTCTCCATGGAAGAAGATGATACCATGCCGGCAACATCATCAAAGGCCTGCTCATCCTGAGGAATTATAAAAGTACCAGGAAATGACAACTTCTCGTCTTAACTACTTAACAATTCTATTATAGTTTTGTTATATTTTTGAAGACCTTGACCAGGGTTTTATCTTTGAAAAATATCTCATGCCCAGCTGGCATGGCTCAATGGTTGAGCGTTGACCCAGGAACCAAGGGGTCACCGGTTTGATTCCCAGTCAGGGCACATGCCCAGGTTATGGGCTCGATCCTCAGTAGGGGGCGTGCAGGAGGCAGCCCATCGATGATGATGTTTCTCTCTCGTCGGTGTTTCTCTCTCTCTCCCTTTCTCTTCCTCTCTCTCTAAAAAATCAATAAAAACATATATATATATATGTAAAAAGAAAAATATCTCATTCCGTGTCAAATCACACCAAATCAGTGACTCCCTTTACTGGAAGCACTTGCACAAAGGACAGGCTGTTCTTTTCTGCTGCTGTCACCATGTGTCATCCATCCTCTGACGTAGCTGTCCCATCTGAATGGGGTGGAGGGAACCTGATGCCGTCAACTGGGTCACTATCCAGGCTTGTGCAGGCTCTGAGGTCACTTAGCTACAGCTGGCTCAAAACAGCAACTTTTAGTCAAAAACACAGGTTCTTGGGTCACAGACATCACCCTGACATCTGTGCCTTCGCAGGGAGAGAGTCTTCCTGTGGAGTAGCAGCCCCCACGAGCGGCTGCAGCTACTACTCTCCCTGAGCACAGAGCCTATGAGGTGTGACGAAGGCCTCAGAACTTAGCTTTTGGAGATGTGTCTTGATTAATAAGCATCAATTATGTCCCTCTTAAGTAAAATGATTGAGTCCACTTTTGTTTTTCATTAGAAATAAAATTTAAATGTTTGGGATATATTTAAGCAGTATTCACTGAATGCTAAATTACTATTTTGGGGGAAAAAGACAAAGGAGCATGTGACTTAGAACTTAATCTAGGACCTCGCAGCAGCGTCTGGGATTTGTCCTTGGAAGCCAGCACAGAAAGAGGGTATCTCCTGGGACTCGTGGCTCCGAGGAGTGGGGGGCACGCAGTGGGAGGAGCGTGTCCAGCCCCAGCATACCTGCCAGAACCCCTCTGAGGATGCCTCTAAAGAGAGCACCCCGACCTCAAGCTAATAGAAGAAAAATCATGGGTTGCAGCTGCATTGTTTTTCTAAATTGTAGTATCATTTTCAGTTGCCCATAGATAGAAAATGCCCTTCTGTGGTAAACTTAAGGTCATAAGAGAATCAGATATATTAGAATTAGACCCTTATTGAAATGTTCATGAATGGCCCAAAGAAACACAATGATAAGCCTCACTACCTCCTAAATATTGTATGTCTTTTTCTTTACAGTGGGATATAAATAAATGACACGGGGACTTTTCCCTGTCACTGCCCCATGCACTGTTAGACTCCAACGTGAACCACGCAGGCCTTTTTCTATGGTAGGGGAGCTCAAATGGCCCCTTTCCTGCAGAAGCAGTTAGGACATTAGGAAAATGCGTCCCTTCTTCTAGGAGGCCGTTAAGGAGAAGGCGACCAAGCTCCCGCCCCTGCTGCGCACACCGCTCCTGCCCCAGCCTGCTTCCATCTCAGCGACGGGAGGCTCTGAAATCCGCAAGACCCTGGGCATTGAAGATAAATTGTAGTTGGCCTCAGTCTGGGCATTTAAGATAAATTGTAGTTGGCCTCAGTCCTTAACCCGCTCCCTCCCTCCCTGGGCCTGAGCAAATCCTCCCCAAAGCGAGTCAGACAGAGCCTCCTGCTTTAGGGCTGCGGGGAGCCTGAACAAACAACTGGCTGAGCTTCCTCCCCTCCCCTGGAAAAGAGAAAGAAAAGCCCTTGCTCCCGAGGAGCGGCTTCCCTACTGGCAGCTCCTGGCTGGCCTGTCTGAGCAGCAGCAGAGCCCCGGATGGACACAGTTCCCCGGTGTAACCAACCTCTTCTAGTTAGAGTTGGTCCACCAAACCACCAGACTGAGGAGGAACGCCTGCAGGTGTGGGTGGGGACTTGGGGGACCCTGTGCAAAGTGCGCCTCTGTGGACTTCAGAAGAAAAGAAACACCATCACCATCACCACCACCAGCACCCTGCGTCATGGGCCAGCCACGGTCCCTCTGGGTGAGGCTCTGGCGGGGCCCTTCCAAACTCCTAGACGCTGTGAGACAGTGAAGTTAAAATCAAGCCCATGCAGGGCTCACAGAGAGAGGCTTCAAACCAGAGACCGGTCCCCTTTGCTTTCACCACCCTGCAGAGAAGAGAGTGAGGAGCTTTTGCTGCCCCTTTCCCCTCCAATTTCACAGCAACAGGTGGGTTTGTCTCCTTGTAAGGGAGCCTGCAAACATCAATGGCTTGGTCCTCATGGGCAGTGGGGACTGAGCCAGGGCAGAGTCTGTATTTTGCATTCCACCCCCAGCCAGGATGCGGAAAAGCACCAGCCCTGTGCAAACAGCCCACCGCAGGGTGGGTTCCCTGAAAAAGCCATTGTCTCCAAGGGCGTGGACATGGTTTCTGATCGCTTGTACGCAGGATAAAGTTTTCATCAAGCACCACGGAGAAGCTCAGCGGGGTAAGGGGCTAACTGGGGTCATTTGGGATGCTCCTGTCAGGTCGGCCCCGGCCTGCCATCTGACTGTGTGTTGTTTTAGCCTGGCTGAGTCTTACAGAAATCATACTAAGTCTATTCTCAAGGCAGTTAACAATCTGTAGGGACCCAACTGTTGGCACAGCTGCAGAGTGTCCTTCTGTCATCACCATTTCCAAATAAACATTAGCAACACTTTGATTAAAATAGGAAGGCCCAAGCTCCATTATTGGACCATAGCAAAAGCCAGAGCAGGGGACTCATCTAATGGAAGAACTTTCATAGAAGTAGTTCTCATCTTGTCAGCAGCCAGGGATCTCAGCAGGGGCCTTCCCTCAGGCACTAGAATCTATTATCGAAGGAAAGGCAGAAAATTTGAGCTGAAAGGAAACATTCATAACCTTTTAACACAAGCTCTCCGTTTCTCCAGAGATGTTGGGCATTTGTCCCAGGTCTCCCAGCTTGGGGAGCAACAGACATGAATCTGGTGTGTGGTATCAGGAATGTGAAGGTAGATAGTGCTCCAGCCACCTAGCTTGTGCCAGGGTTGGGTGATATGAGGACACATGGCAGGGTGGGAGGCAGAACTGTCCAGAGCAAGGTGACAACCAGAGACATCAACGGTGTGGGTGAGACAGGGCATTTCAGAACTTTGCCCACAAACGGAATGCACCTGCTGCAAAGACACACAAAGCCAAGTCACCCTGATCAGTTCCTAAAGACAGTTCCCCAATGTTCTGGTATTCTCACGACCAGCAGGGCCCATCGGCCAAGATTTTAGCACACTCGGAAATCAGGAAAATTCAAAGGATGTTAAAAATAATGCTGGGCTTGATAAATGACCTTATGGACAATATTTCTGTCTAAATGAAGAGCAGTTGAAAATCCCCATCTGTGTCCACTGTGTTTTATATGGAGTGTTAGGGAGGAGTGTCCTCTGGGAGGTATGTCCCTGCATCGCTGCCTGATCTGCTTTCTTTAGTCTCCTGTCTACCAGGGAGCTCAGCTGTGACCTATATGTGTGATTCAGCAGTCATCCTAGAACAGATTTCATTTCATGGACTTGTCTCCCTTCCTCTTCAGTACATGATGCTCATTTTTATTCTTAATTTTTATTCATCTTTCTCTACTTCTTTTATTATATAATTCTCTCGAATCTTTTGAAAAAATAGTAGAGTACAATGCCTGGCTGGTGTTGCTCAGTGGTTGAGCTTTGACCAAGGAAACCAAGAGGTCACCGGTTTGATTCCCAGTCAGGGCACATGCCTGGGGTCACTGGCTCGATCCCTGGTAGGGAGCGTGCAGGAGGCAGCCAACTGATGTTTCTCTCTCATCTATGTTTCTATCTCTCTGTTCTTCTCCCTTTCTTTCTCTCTAAAATCAATAAAAACACTTTTAAAAAATAAGAGAGTACAAATTGCATTTAAAGGATGCTTTTTTAACCCTTCCTTAAAAATCTCTTTCATACCCATTACTTATTTTTTCCCCCCAAACCCTGCAAAATCCCTAAGTGTCTTCTGAGTCTTCCGAGGGTTAGGTGATGTTGTGTCTAGTCGTGGAGCAAAGCCCGTTTCACCACGTTCTGGTCCCTGCAGACTGCTGACTTTCCCGGCAACACTGCGGAGCACTGAGCCAGCCCGTGGGAATCGCAGCACCCACCGGCCTGGTGGTGGAAGCCGAGCCCCAGCTCCAAGGTGCATCTCAATGAGGGGCAGCTCTGCTTACTTGGAAGGTGACACGCGGAGAAATGCTATTTTTGCTCCCAGTTCCATTCTGTGCTTAGTCTGCCACATCCTCCCGCTCTCAGGAAGGCCCAGGTGCAGCCTGTAGGTGCCGGAAGGACAGGGGACCCCGATGATTTTCATCCCCGTATGCCCACAGCCGACTACAGTCTCTGGTCCCCAGGAAATGATTCATAAATATTTGCTGAGTGGATGTGTTAATTTGGGCAAATCGTCTGATTTCTCTGAGGCTCAGTTTCAACACAATAGGGAGAGTAGTTGAATGGGGTCCAAGGACAGAAAAATGCCCGCAACGTATGCAGCGCCGGAAAGAGCTCGTGACCCTGAGTTTTTGTTACTCATGGTGAAGGAACAACCTACACCCAAAGATGATCAGTGAGGCCCCTTCGGAGATGGGCTTGCATCTCCTCGGACCACGAGCATCTTGTGTTAATAATATGCCAAAGTATTTCCTCGGTGGAAATACGACTGTGCTGATCTGAAGTCAAGAAAGGAGAACCCCTGGACGGCCCCGTGTTGCCTCCCAAGTTTCTCCTAGCTCACGTCTCTGCAAGGGGGGGGCGTTCAGGTCGAGGGGACAGTGGGGAAGACGCCAAAGACGCCCTCGGCCTTCTGAACACATCGAAAGCAGCCCTTGGGAGATGGAACTTGCTCCCACGTCTCACACCCATGGAAGGCCACCCGTAACCCTCCTCGATGGCGGAGACCAAACTTCGGGGCCAGACCCCTCCACTGCCCCCAGCCCAGCTGTGTCTGTGGGTAGGAAATGAGCTAATGTAATTCTCTACCAGGGTTGGAAGCAATTCTGGAAAAGACATTGCACCGGGGCCAGCATAGCAGTGCTGGCCCCAAATGGAGGACAAGTGCATTGCAAGAGGGTCCAAGATTTGCCTGAGGCAATATTTCATGTTTCAAACGCAGAACATCACCTGAAAAACTAGAGGTCACATTTCATTTATTATTTTTCGCAATGTTTCATTTTAATATCTGAGGTTGGAAGTCATTAAACCGCTCTCTCCTTAAACGTGACTAAAGCTTGTATTGTGATCACCTGCAGCGTTGCCCTGGGTGCAGCCGGCTCTGCACCTGCGCATTTCAAGTCTCGGGCCCCAGGGTACATGGGATCTTCTGAAGACAGGTGCTAGAATGAATCCTTGGCCCACTGCACCCCATCTTTTATTTGTTTTATTTTTAGTTTTTTTCCGGGGGGGGGGGCTTTCTTTTTTTTTTTTTTTTTTTTTAATTTTTTAAATCCTCACTATAGGGTATTTTTTATTGATTTTTTGTTTTAGAGAGAGTGGAGGGGAGCAAGGAGGGGGAGGGAGAGAGAGAGAAACATCGATGTGAGAGAGACATGTTGATTGGTTGCCTCCCATTGGATCGAACCTGCTCTCCAACTGAGGTACATGCCCTTGACCGGGAATCGCACCTGGGACCCTTCTGTCTGCAGGCTGACGCTCCAACCACTGAGCCAAACTGGCCAGGGCTGCACCCCATCTTTAAGCACTGAGGCGGCTCTTCCCCTCGTTGATCGGCTCTAGCGCTAAGGCGTGGAGCGTGAGTGAGAACAAAGAGAAGGGGTAGGTGGAACATTTCCCTCCCCTGGTTGGAGTCCTTAGTGACCAGGAAAACAGGAACAGGGCGAGGCCTCGCCTAAAGAAGGGAAACGCTGCGGAAGTGTGGCAGCAAGGGAGGGAGGGGGTGCTTAGGAGACCCGCGAGGCCTAGGGGAGCAGCAGACCGGGGGAGGGTGGGAGGCCTGGCCTGGGGACAGAGGAAGGGACAGCCACTTCTATGATTATTCCCCGAGGACAATTTACAGTCCCTGTCGTTGGCCTTTCCTCTGGATAATTAGGCACCGAAGGGGAGCCCGGGAGCTCATCCATCTTGTCACTGGTTGCACTGCTCCTGGCACGTCTGCTCAGCTGCACAGATAGCTGTCCTGTCCGCAGTGCCAGGGACTTTGGCAATACCAGTGTGTGTGCCTCTCGCCCAGAGCCCACAGGGTCCCTGGAGGCAGCTTTCGTTTGACAGGGCTGGGTATACTTTGGCGCTGCCTGTGGCAGATGAGGAAAGAGCATCTCTTTTCATAATTTATTTCCATGGCAGGTTCACTGTGGAACTGAAAGCAGAGAGGAGACACCTCTCGGCCAAGGCAGCCTAGGAGGAAGGAATAAATGAGTCCAGTAATTGAACAAAACTGAATTTCAACCCATCTTTGAAATAGATGTGGGTGCTTAACAGGTAAATAAACAATGGATTGACTGTGTTTACACGTTGCAATGAATGATCTCAGCTGTTCTCCTAAAAGTAAATTTCTGATTCTATTTCTATGTTGTTTGTGTGCATTTGTGAGCCAAGTATAAATTGGAGCTTATGTGGCTCAGTGAAACAAGCAGTCTCCCCCTCCCCAAAAAAGTAGGAAAAGTTAGTTTCCATTTTTACTCAAGTGTCTGGAAGAATACCAAAGGGGAATCAGTTTACAAAGCAGGGCACGACCTCTTTAAATTCGACCTGATTCTCTTGTTCCTCCAGAATTCTGTAGCTTGTCACTTAAATGGCAAAATTCTGATGACGGCCCTATTATAATCCGTTGTCTGCCTCTATCAGCATTTTGCAATGGCTGAGAAGTTGTCTCTCCTCTCTGTTACCTAAATTTTGCAAAACAGAGGAAGCCTCAGAGGCTGATCTGAGAAGCAAGTGTCTCCTTCCCTTCCTGTCTTCCCGCTCGCCCAGGCTCCTCTTGCTCTGTCCCCATCCGGAACCTGACCGCCCCACACAGAGCCCTCCTGGGGAGCAAGCAAGAGATGAGGCTGGGATGCAACATCCAGAACTCTCCTTAGGCAATGCCTGGGGGGGGGGGGGGGGGGGGGGGGAGAAGAGCAGGAGGATGGGATGGAATTTGGAAATGTCATTTTTCATGTGAATAAATCTTGTTGACACAGCATCTCCTTGGCAAGCTTTGCAGATTTCTGCAAAGCAAAGCCAATGCTCATGGGTACCCAGCCAGGGTGTCTTCCCCTCCCAGGCAGACCCTCCCTGCACAGTCTCCTTTCCTGGGGGGGGGGTGTCACCCTCGAGGACCTCCCAGAGACACTGCGAGCTGCACAATCTGAGCCTTCCCCATGCCTTCTCACAGGTCTCAGGGTTGTGGGTTGAGAGGCTCCAGGGTCTTCGCCTGTGGAAATTCGTGGAGTAGACCGTGCCAACAACTAAGTATCCGCAGGGTTTTAGGTTGCCTTTGTGCCATCCCCACCTAAAGCCATCTCAGCTGGCACCGCGGCAGGTATGGGAGGAGAGATGGATGAGGGAAAGGGAATGAGTGAGTACACGGGGCACAGGGCTGTGTCCAGCTCCTGGTGCCCTGGGCTGAGGCCAGGGAGCCCCCACAGCACCCCCAGCCTGGTGTCCGACAAAGTGGGGACTCACACTGCTTTCGGATTGCAGGGATCCCAGTGGAGGGTGAGCACGCTGTGACGGAGCCCTCGGGATTCTTGAGCAACACTGGCCTGTGAGCACAACACAGGAAGTGTCTGTGCAAACACGCGACCTGAGCGCAGAGGTTTGCCCTTGGCAGGCCCAGCCTTCCCTAACCCCAGGCCCAGATGACGAAACCCAGCTGTCGGCTCCTCCCTCGGTCCCTGAAAAAAAGCTGTGCGAATTTAACCCCATCTTGGCTCCTCCATGTACCCCCCCCCCCCCACTGGGCTGGCGCATAGCACGAGCCCATAGAAAGTAAGGAGCTGAGAGGCTGGGTAATCCTGAGACACCCAGCCCCCCCCCACATAGGGTACCCTTCCTCCAGGAGCTCACACCCGACGTGCAGAAAGCAGGGTAGCATGGAGAGTGCTGGCGATGGTAAAAACTGAAGGAGAGGAGCCTCCCGGAGTGGACGGAGAGGCAGTCACAGCAGAAAGGGGGCTTCACTTGGCTTCGGAGGGTGGGCACAGTCGCTTTGCAGGGAGCCTGAGGCCGGCACAGCTGACGTGCTGAAGGCGCAGCTGGCACAGTGTTAATCTTGGGGCGAGTGAGGTCAAGCCCTGGCATTTGACCTCCGAAAGGAGGAGGGCTTCACTGACCAGCCTCCCAGCCCCCGAGCTGGTGGAGCCCGAGGCACTCTCAGGGCCCCTTCTCTGCTTTGCTCCTGTACTCATCCTATTTGCAGCTTAGAGGGATTCACGCAGGCCTGTGGCGAATGTCTGGGCTTCCCACACAGCATGGCACACGAGGGACGGGCCTGGACACTTTGATTCCCTCAGTGCCTGGCTCTGTGGCTGGCATGTCCTAGATGCTCGAGAGAACTTGTCAACTAACATGCAGTCCCCTGGGCTGCTGTCCCTCCCGCCCCATGTGGTGGCAAGCATGGAGAATAGATCGGGGCCTCTCCTTGACCTCACGGTGCTCCTCGCCTCCACCACAGACAGGTGTGTAATCCAGATGGGCCTTGGTCTGTTCCTGGGACAGAGGGGCCTGGGCCAGGGGCCAGGACTAATAGTAGAAGGAGTGGCAGAGGGACTTCTGGGCACCCAGCTCGGAGGAGCCCTGCTTGCAGGACCCCCTCTCAGAGAGAGAGCCACTGCTGGGAAATCCCCTTGGGGACACTGTCCCTCTGCAAGCTCCTGAAAGGCCCCTCCTTCGCTGTGCTAGGACAGCCTGGAAAGTGTGAGACCAGGACAAGCAAGGCCCTGAGAGGCTGGGCACTTGCTTCCTGGCTCCGGGAGGTAGGGGACTGCGCCCTCTGCTGGCGAGGCATCGCAGAGCCCGGGAGCCACCTGGTGGGAGTCGGAAGCATTCGGTAGGACCAAGGCAAGGAGGGCGGACCATCCTCCCCCAAGAGGTGAGGAAGGCCCTGCCTGAGGAGGCAGAGGAGGGGCAGCATGGGATGATCATGTAGAGCCCACTGGGTCTAGGCAGGTGCCCCCCGTGAGGGGAACAGAGTGGGCATCAGAACGGCCGGCATGTGGCAGCTGCACTGCCAGGTGTGGCTTGTCCCTCTGCAGCAAGGCCATGGGACTACGGATGGAACCACAGCGCACCTGCCGGGCCTGTTCCCTTTGCAGTCGCCTCTGTGCCCGTTCACAGGTCTCAGATCCTTTACGGCCAAACAGAGTCCCCTCCCGGTTTGACATGCAATTATATATCTGACAGTTCTCAACAAGCAGATCTAGCATTCAAAGGTAAAGGCATGTGGGAAGGTCAAGGAGTCCAGGGAAGTCAAGCAGGCCAACAATAATATCACGTGAGATTTCTGCCACCGCTGCGGTCCTCCTGGTTTTACTTTTTTAGAAATTTCATTTTAGAAAACACTAATTGAGAAGTACACGCAGAAAACATCCGGCACGCCTCGATATGCGCTGCTGGCTCTCCCCACCAAAGACAAACAAGTTACATCTGGAGTGCGAATGTGTTGACTCGCAGGAGGCCACCGAGGCAGCCACCCGGAGAGGGAGCCCTGCAGGCGTCCTGTCCTCACACACGATTTCCCAGCCCCTCGTGGTTCTGCAGCCCAGAGCTGGGGGACTAGCCATTGCTGGACGCATGGCAGCTTCAGGTTTGGTTTTGTTCCCTTCGTGTCATGTTTTGCATTCTGGTGTTCGTTAAATGCTGCAGAGCATTTCAGCCACTCAGCAGACTTGCTCCTCTGAAGGACTTTGCCGATACATTTAGGGGCTTTTCCTTTTTGGCACAACTCTCAACAGCAGCACCTAAGTGAAATCGATTTTCATCAGGACAGAGGGTTCTCGGAGGGCAGAATCGCCCGGCACCCCCACAAGAGGCACTCCAGCCGGACACACGGATTCCCCGCGGTGTTACAGACCGTAGACCACAGGTCCAACCCGTGACGAAGGAACCCAAGCTCTTCGAGTCTCTAAACCACGAGAAGTGCTCCCGGGAAGCAGTTGTCAGAGCAGAAGATAGTGAGGACATTGGTGTCACAGCAACAACCTTAGACAGCTGAAGGTGGCAAAACCCTTCTTAGTCCACTCAGGTCGCTCTGATGAAGCGCCACAGACTGAGTGGAAATAAACAACAGAAACTCAGGTCGCACAGTTCTGGAGGCTGGAAGTCCAAGGTCACAGTGCCCGCAGACTCAGTTTCTGGCGAGGGCTCTATCCCTGGTTCTTAGATGACTCTTTTCACTGTAACCTCACATGGCAGAAGGGACAAGGGAAATCTCTGGGGTTTCTTTTCTAAGGGCACTGATTCCCTTCCTGAGGACCCCAACCTCAAGACCGAATTGTCTCCCAAAGGCCCCACCTCCTAACACCATCACCTTGGGTGAAGAGGTTTCAACATATGAATTTGGGGCGACATAAACATTTAGTCCACAGCAACCCCCCCCCCCCCCATGTCACTGCACGAGGTCATGTCTCCAGGGACACCAGAAAGGGCAAAAGAAGCCAAAGTGGGTTATGTGCCCCCCAGAAGCAGATCGAAGACAAGGTTGTGGGCATAAGTAGGTTATCCGACCCCAGGATAAAGGAGCAGGAAAGTGGAGAAGTGAGACAGGGAAGGAAAGGTGGCCCGCAAGGGATGTGCTGACAGCAGGGAGGGCGCTAGGGACCCGAATTATATGAATGGCTGAACAGTGGACTGAGGAGGGCAGGTAAGGGAAAGGAGAGATGGGTCTCTCGCAGGCCCTTCTTCCTGGTCGCAGTTCACCCTCCTGCAGCCTGAGGGCCCCCGTTCCTAAACATGTCATCAAATACGCTGCATGGCCTGCCTAGAATGTCCTCCTCTCCTCCTACACTCCATCTCTCCTCCCCCAGACTCCTGTTCATCCCTCAAAACCCAGCTCTGCCATCCAGTCTTCCAGGAAGGCTCTCCCAGCACCATCCCTGCTTGTGGGCACAGAACCACGTTTGTGCTTTAGTCTGGGCTGTGTGGACAGTTGGCAATGAGACCAGCTCTCCCTGAAAGAAGTGTTTCTCCCACATCGTGCATGCTTCCTGGCGCCGGACAAGAGCTCCGTAATGGTTACTAGGCTAAATTTGCCACTGCACATAGCAGAAGTCGTCCTTTCTAGAGTCACCCCTCCCACAACCAAGAGGAGCAGAATGCCTGGACAAAGGACCCCAAAGATGGTGAGAGGACATCTGTGAGCTGTCCAGACTCTACAAGGACACAAGTGACCATAGGGCCAGAGTCCTCTTCAGAGCTGACCGGGCCTGAGCCCATGAGCCTCCCCACTGACAACACAGTGCCGGGAATTGCAACAAGCCAAGCACATGGGGTCTGCTTTGTTTTCCACATTTTATTTTTCTCTTTCTAGATAAAACTGCATGTGGGCTGCTCTGGGTGTGGTGTCCCTGGAGTCTCCATCCTGGATGTTGGCAGCTCCCTAGACAAACCTTTCCCAGGGAACAGCTAAGCCACATGAGGGCCAGAAGAAAGTGTCAGGACCCTGGCAGCTGTTGGGAGATCACACGTCGGTCTTGGGGAGTGGCTCCCTCCTCACTGCCCAGCCCCTTTTCTCAGCCTGTTTTTCGGGATCCCAGACCACACACGTCGCTGCGTTGGGGTGAGGGTGGGGGTTGAAGGACTGTCCCTCTGAGAGTCACCTAGAAGGCCAGCCCACCCCGGGAGACCCAGAGCAGGCCCTGCCCAAAGCCCAGAGAGCTGTGTGTGGGGCCAGCGAGACACCCAGGCACTGGCCAGCCCCTTCTCCTTTCCTGGACAAGAGATGCCTCTGTTTGCAGAGTCAGTCCTAAGGGTGACTGAGGACAGCCCCCGTGTTCCCAGAAAAGACCAGATGCAGCAGCTGCGGACAGCTGACCGGTTGGACCTTTTTCCCAGACCACTGAGCCCAGACGAGCCGTCACCCACCCGAAGGAGGCAGAAACAGGAGTGCACCTGAGTTCAGTCACCGGGGGCCAGCTTGGCACCCAAAAGATGGTTAAAACGGCCTGTGTCTCAGGGCCCAGGTGTCCCGGGGTGGACCCTCCCCCTCCCCTTCGTCTGGAGCCAGTTCTACTCCATCGGTAATAAAGAATCACCAGGGAGTGAGTGTCCTGAGCCCTCCTGGCCAAGGCTGCGCAGGGCCCTTTGTTAGAGGCCTGATCCACCGCCTGAGGTTCCGCCGGCTGACTGAGGATGCTTTTCTGGAGCTCCTGCTAAATCCCCCCCGTCCTCTACGGCCCGCGGGTTCCCTTCTCTGACCCTGTCTCCACCTTTGCTTTATCCCAGATCACTAGCAGCCACGTGGTCTTTAGGATATTAATAAGCACATTTAAGTGTTGAATGTTTTACAGTTTCGTTTGTTTGTTTGCCTTAGTGTCACCACTTATTGGTGGCGACGTTAATTTTAATTACATGGTGCCCGCGTTGTGCCAGGGGCCCTCCGAATGAGCTCCGTGGCCAGGGAGCCCACCCCTATTGTTCGTCTATGAAGCTAAGGTGCAGGGCTCTGCAATGTGATTTTTTTTGAATAAGAGTGGTAAAAGTGGGCATCCCTGTCTTGTTCCTGATCTTAAAGGAAACACTTGTAATTTTTGCCTGTTGAGTATGATGTTGGCTGTGGATTTGCCATATGTGGCCTTTATTATGTTGAGGCATGTTCACTCTATTCCCTCTTTACTGAGAGTTTTCATCATAAATGGGTGCTGAATTTTATCAAATTTTTTCTGCATCTGTTGATATGATCATGTGGTTTTCACCCTTCATTTTGTTTTTGTGGTGTATCGTGTTTTTTATTTGTGGATATTGTACCAAATTTTCATTTCTGGAATAAACCTCACTTGATCATGGTGCGTGATCTTTTTAATGTATTGCTGGATTCATTTCGCTAATATTTTGTTGAGGATTTTACCATCTATGTTCATCAGGTATATTGGCCTATAATTTTCATTTTTTTTTTGGTGATGTCTTTATCTTGTTTTGGAATTAAAATAATGCTGACCTCGCAAAATGAGCTTGGGAATTTTCTTTCCTCTTGAATTTTTTTGGAATAGTTTGAGAAACATAGCTGTTAGTTCTTTTTGGAATGTTTGATAAAATTCACCTGTGAAGCCATCAGGTCCAGGACTTTTGTTTATTGGGAGTTTTTATTATTATTATTACTGCTTCAGTTTCACTAGAGGTAACCTGTATATTCAGATTCTCTGATTCTTCCTGATTCAGTTTGGAAAACTGTATGTTTCAAGGAATTTATCCATTTCAAATCCTGATAGTGAGAATAGGCACTATTTCCAGCCCTGCATAAACACTGGGTACTGTTCATTCTAATCCTTGCAGACATTTCTTTCTCTAACCTTTGGCATTTTTCTCATGCATGAGCTGATCAGTAATCTGTTGAATATTTGATGGGGGACCCTTTGCACATCTCCTTAGTTCCCTCTGTCTGTGTATGTTTATTTCTCCTCTCCAGTACTCTATACTGTAATTTTAGCCACCTTGGTCTCTGGGTCCTCAGCTGTCTGTTTGCTTAGGGCATCCACCAGGCTCCAGCTAGCTTCCCCACTTTTTGTGCGATGGCCTGGAAATTCTCTCAAGGCAGTGAACTGAGGCCATCAGAGGGCTTACCTCATTTGTTTCCTGTCTCTCGGGGATTGCTGTCCTTCATTGTCTGATGTCCACTGTCTTGAAAATTGTCATTTCATATATTTTATCTGTTTTTTATTCTTTCAGGTAGGAATAGAAATCCAATCCCTGTTATTTCATCTTACCCAAAAACAAAATTCTACCCATGGGTTTTTACATTATGAATAAAAAGAGTCTTTCCTGGGGGAAAGAAAGTAATTTGTCATGGAGCTTTCCTCCCACTGGTAACAATTCAAAAAAACGTGTGTGATAAAGTGTGTAACAGAATCTCCTTGTGGAGGTACTAGACCTCTGCTTAGTTCTCAAGAGAACTATTTATGACATGAAAGGAAAGCTTTCTAACTCGATGCTGTGGGAAGCACAATCTCCCCAGGAGTCAGTAGGGGGAAGCCCCAATGCCCAGAATAGTGCAGAGATAACCACCTATATCTGACCTTAGTACCCATGGAAGGAAACTGCCTCCCCTGGGTGGAGAAATCCAGGCCTTTGGCCACGCGTTCTGCACCCTGCCATTGAGCCACAGGCATCAATTAATTCTCGGAGATAAATGAATCCAACCCTTTTCTTTTATGAAGGAGGAAACAGCTGAGTGAAAAAGGTGAGAGATTAAGAAAAAAACACATAAACAATTCATAGATACAGAGGAAGAAACAAGATGAGTCACAAAATGTTAGGGAAACAGAGACATGTCATGAAGTCAAGTGCTTGCATGAAGCTTTGGGGAGGATGGAGTAGCAGTGCTGAGAGGATGCTACAGAAGGTAGGAGGTCAGAGGGGACAGAGAGAGGAAACTCGGGCCGGTTCCTTCATGGGCCAATCCAAGCAGCTTGCTTCAGGTACTGAGAAGGTTGCATCTGAAAAAGTACTGATTTGATCCAATTGCTTTAATTTTCAGATGAAGACACAAAACCCCCAAAAGACTTGTTCAGAGTCAGACAGCAAGTTCAGCATCCAGCCTGGGATCAGAACCAGACCTCCCGTGTCTTACATCCGAGTCCCCTGTGCTCCACAGAGCGATGCCAGTGAGCAGGATAGAGGCCTCGGGTGGAGAGAGAACCTGTGATTCCTAAGGCAGGAGTATACAGATGTCGCGGATTTGTGGCTGGGACCCAAGATGCAGACGGATGCAGGATGCTTTGTGAAGAATAAAATGCTGTACAAACGTCAGGGATTTATTATGGCTTATTATTCACGTGATTACTGCCGCCCAAGTAGGCTGACAATTGCCTTTCTTCCCAGAGTGAAACCCGGGGCAGTGCCTGAAGGAGTTGCAGGGACCCTCCCAGAGGCCACCAGCCAGTTGTAGGGAGCAGTGCCTAGAAGGAGAAAGCCTGACACCTGGTGGACCCCTGGGGCCCAACAGCCAGGCCCCAACCCAGAGACGCCCACATGGTACCCCACAGGCCCCAGCAGGGGAGTGGCAGGAAACAGGGACAGTTCATGGGATCTGACAAGCTTATGAGCACGTGTAAGGGACCCTCTGACACCCACCAGAAACCTTACAGGGACTCGGAAGGAGCCAACATCCTACAAGAGCTGGTGGGGTAAGAACCTTTGGAATTGGAGCGAGTCTCAATGGCAACTTGCCCAACGGGTTGGGGAGACTGGTGGAAATGTAACTCGGCATTATTACGCTTCAACTGGCAAGGTCCCTGTCAGACACATCTCCAGATCCCGCCTGTGCCCTGTGTCTCCTCTATGCGTAGGTTTTCAGTCTCCTTAAACCCCAGGTTTGCTATCTGTTGAGCGTCGCTAGGTTGGCTACCTCGAGGGGCAGTGGAATTCTGGGAGATACAGGGGACAGATGTCAAGGACACAGCACAGCCCCCCGCACAGCAGGTGCTTGTTAAGTAAGTAGCATCTGGAATGTCTGCCGTCACTCGCAGTGGAATTATCATCAGAGAAGTACTAACAGACAAAGATACAGAATGAAAGGGAGCGTTAGCCATTCACGTGAGGTCCAAAGTGCCGCTCACCGCCAGGCTTTGAAGACTGAACAAGAGGCTTTTAAAGCAGAGGAGGAGGGAAAGATTGTTCTGAACAGAAGGAGGTTTGAAGGTAGAGTGCTAGGAAATGGTGTGGGACGCAGAGCACCCCAACCGTCCAGTAAAGGAGATGGAGGGGGAGCAGGGGTGGGCTCCTAACTGAGGACATGAAATGACCGAGACAGGACTGAGCACCCCAGCCAGGAATGGGCAGAGCCACCGCTGCGATGGGAGCGCTGGTTCCAGCACGCCCAGGCTCGTCTCGGGGTTACAAATAAAAATTTTCCTTTTCAGTAAAAACGACTCGCTTAAGGCACAGGCCAGATACCGGCCGAAGCCGAAGTCCCACAAACTCCTCAAGGTTCCCGGCCATCGCCAGAGATCCACGTGGTCTCTCCCAGCTCTAAGTTCCTATCCAGAGAGTTGGGCTCAGCTCATTCCTTCCTTTCACTTAGCATTTGACAAATATTCGTGGAGAGTCTGCTGTGTATCTGGCAGGGTCCTAGCACCATTATAAAACAATGAAAAATGGAGCTTCCTTTCCAGCTGGGTGGTGGTAAGTGCCGTGAAGGAAAACTGTGTGCCTGGTGGTGGTGACAGCAAGAGACGAAGCTCAGACCCACTCCCCTCCTCCCTCCCAGCCCCCCGCTTGTCTGTCACCTTCATGATGCAAAGCCCATGCTCTCTCTCTCTTCCCTTGATGACAATATCTTATGTGTACCTCTCTCCACACCTAGCAGAATTGAGCTCAGCTACTCAGGGGAGCATCACCGTCTCTCATCAATAACACACACACACACACACACACACACACACACACACACAACACCTTCTCTATAAATAACAAGGACAATTAAATTGTTTAGAAAACCCAAGGATTTGCCAAGAACAAACATCATATTGTTCCCACTTTAACTGGAAAGATTACAAGCGATTCCTGTTTTTCAATCTGATTGTTAAAACGTGATAGGTCAGCTTATTTTTATTAACAAAAATCTCTGGATTTCTCCTGCTACGTAATGTTCACTAGGAGGCGAAAATGGGGGACCAAAAGTAACTGGGCTGACAAGTTCCTAATTAAAGCGGGGTTTGGTGGTTTTAGGAAATGTGGGCAAACAAGGGCCTCTGGCTCACAGGAGAGCTAACAATAGCTCCGCTTGGCAGCACTTCTCATCGGAGCCTCAACACGTTAGGTTTCTGGTGCCTGGTATTGTTCAGCCCTCGGGAAAATATTTTTGTTTTGAAGCTTATTAAACTGTTTTTGCTACATGGGGTAATGCTAATAGAAAGAGGTTCTTCTCCTCCCTTAATACTTTAGTTTCCTAAAATGGTCCTTGGGGAAAATTCAGTGGCACCAAACGACAAAATAACATGATAACATGATCAGCATTCTGCTAGCAGTGGGTGAAAACCAGCAGGGCCTTCTCTGGTTGACCGGCCTGGAAAAGGTTACAGTGTGGATATTCTTTGAACTGGCCAGCTTGTGAGCAGGCCCTCTATAAATTCTTGGACATGCTAGGAAAGTGTTTAAAATATGGAAAGAATGCCAAAAAAAGTGGGTGGCACAACCTTTAATTACCATTCAGGGATGATGTTTGACGAGACCAACCAAGGATTCTTCAGTTACCTAGGGGGACGAACCTGTGCTTGAACCACGCTTTACTATTATTTGAGGTTAGATATGATCAGTTAGAGACTGAATCTAGTACAGATGTGTATTATTTCTGTCCTGTAGAAAAATAATCCCCAACATTACAGTTTGATTACCCCATAGGACGTCAACCTACCAGTGGTGGCCCTCAGTCAGCAAACTTAACTCAGGATACTTTTTCTGGTGGGCTGGGCCCTGGTGCTCTACTTTTCTTTGAATCAGCCTCACAGTCTTACTGATTCCTTTACCAACGAGCCAAATACAGCCCTGGGCTTGTGCTCACTCTATATTTGTACGAGTCTCAGTTTCCATACTTTAAAGACAGGAAGGACACATGATCAAGAAAATGGGCACCAACAGTGCCAAGCTTCACCTGAGCCCAGAGGCTCACCATTAAGAAATCCCCCACCCTTTGCTCCCAGAAACTCTCACGGCAAAGAACCCCCTGCCCCTGGCTTAGATAAGATGCACAACTGTCACTCAGGTTCACCCGTGACGAGGCCACACACAGACCTTCCAAATGCCCATCAGCTGCCTCAGAAATGATTATTTGCATTGCTTGTCCAGTCTAGACAAAACGCATGCCAACTCGAGCTACCCGAACTTGGCTCCGCTTCTCCCCTGCCTGCAGCCGGGCCCCCTCAGCTCCCACCAGCGAGGTGGCCGAAGGAAGAGGCATCTCCTGGGCACTGTCCTCTCCCACCGCCAGCTGCCCGCTAGCTGCCCCGCAGCTCCTCCTGGCCTTGTCTGCACCTTCCTTTCAAGAAGAAAACGCTTCGCCCGCCCTTTGAGACACGCAGGCCTCCTGCCTAACCATCTCCCTACTGCGCTGGCCTTTCCCAGCGAAGTCCCTCCTCCCCTGGACCCGGGTTTGTTTTTATTTGACCCCATCCGATGCTCTGCAAAGGAAGGAGCCAGCCTGCCGCTCCCTCCACGGCCTCCTCCTGTCCTCCTGCCTCCCCTGGAGACCCAGACGTGCGGCCCCTTGATGTCCCCACGGCGAGCCCTGTGTCTGACCCGAGCCATGTCTCTGACCTGAGCCCTGTGTCTGACCCGAGCCATGTCTCTGACCCGAGCCATGTGTCTGACCCGAGCCATGTCTCTGACCTGAGCCCTGTGTCTGACCCGAGCCATGTCTCTGACCTGAGCCCTGTGTCTGACCCGAGCCATGTCTCTGACCTGAGCCCTGTGTCTGACCCGAGCCATGTCTCTGACCCGAGCCATGTGTCTGAACCGCGCCATGTGTCTGACCTGAGCCATGTGCGTGACCCGCAGGAGCTTTCCTGGCTGGCGGGGCGGAGCGGAGCCGAGCTGTTTCCCGACGGGCTGTACCGCAGGGGCTGCCCTGCCCCGAACCCCTCACAGCCAGGCCGCGTCCTAATTAAGCTGTAACACTATTGAGCTGTTTGGCAGCCAAGTCATCTAGGCCCGGGCTTTGCGCTGGCCACAGGAAGGTGCCCCTTCGTATTTTCACGTGGCACACTCCTGTCCTTTCAGGAGCCTCCTCTCCGGAAGGGCCTCCCAGAGCACACCACCCAGGCCTGTCCCTCGGTGACCCTTCTCCCTCTCATTTCTCCGCAGCACCTCCCTCTGTGCCTGCACGCCCGGGGACTCGGCCTCACTGAGGGCTGGGCTCAGAGGAGGGAGCAGAGCAGGAGCTGGCCAAGGGCCTGGGGTAGGTGCAGGCGGTCGTGACACCCCTCTTCTGCTCCCAGGCCTCAGGGCTGAGCACACACCACCAACTCCCTGACCCCAAGCCCCATCCAAAGTACTCAGGCCACCCTCGGACCCATAGCTGTGCTGAGTTTTCAACTGACTCAAGCTCAGGTGTCAATGGGTGGTCATCAGTAGGTCGGTTGTTCCTCCCAGACAACGTTTGAATTTCCCAGGGGTCTTGGGGATTTGGGTTGAAAAGCATCTTAGGGTGAGCATTTCAGGCACATTCCCATTCTCCTCTGCAGGGAGTTTTGGGCAGAGGGCTTTTCGTCCTTCGTGACACAGTACCACAAAAGACCCCCACTCTGTGACTGTCAGAGCTCGACTTGCTAAAATGACCAGTGACCCCTGTGGCTAAGACCCAGCCCTGAGCTCACAGCCCAGATTCTGGCTCCCTTTGCCTCGGCAGTTGTTCAGACTCTCAGCCTCTGTGATGCCAGCCAGCCTCTGATTCCTAGAGAGCAGAAGCGATAATAAACCACCACGAAGAGGGTTAGGCTCAGAGGTCGTCATCACCGCTGACATCCCACAAAAAGTGCAACGACATCAAAGTCATGCCTGTTACAGGGCTGTAAGGAGTTAGGAAAAGTCCAGGGAAAGCGGAATAGGGAAACTGAGGCAGGAAAGTTAAAACAAGAACAAACAGTGTGGGCAATTTGCAGCCAGCCTGCAAATAACAAGCCATTATCTTCCCCAGCCAAGGACACTTGAGAGCAAATGGTTAAAAGCCTCGCTAACAAGAGAAGGCAGGAAAGGAGCGGGGAAAGGGGGAAGGAAACAAGGGCAGTTTTACTCCCTAAGCAGAGAAGCCAGCAGTCTGGGGGCTTGGCAAGATACGATTGCCAGGTGCTTCTCATGAGTTCTGGGAAGGCCGTGGAAAAGCAAAAAGGGACCTTGAGAATTAAGCTGTGCCCAGATATTCAGCAGAGGAATTTTGAGGCCTATAGGCAGGAGGGTGTGTAACGCCTCGGACCCCATCCAACTTGCTCTTGAGATTAGCTGAGAGTCCGTCTGCGCTTCATAAGCCAGATGTATAGATTTGCTCACCTTGTTTCTTTAATAAATGTGCCTGCCTCAATTGCTTTAATAAAACTGGCTTACTCACAACACAATTAGGGTCTCTCGTATAAATTCATTTATATGAGAAGACAAGGACTGAGATTGGGGACAGCCTCTCCCACTGACTCAGGGGACTGCCTGGTAACACCTCTCTGCGGTCTCTGGGCTGCACCTCTAACAGTTCCCCCTCTAGCAACGGGGTCTTCTAATCTTTCCTTATTGTTCATTCATTTATTTATTGGCCCGGGACAGTCCATGAAGCCTGGAATGACAGCACTTGTACTGAAAGGACCATATCAGTTTGGAATTTGTGGAGTCAGGATAAATAGAAACCCCTTTGCTCTTTGACTATCCAGCAAGAAATTAATAGCTGTCTGGAAAATGTCTAATAGAACAATCTGTTTGTTCTGGAAGCTGCAGCAACAATCTCTTGCGTGTTTTCTCCAACCCTCTGCTTGTTCTCCTCGGCGTGATGTAAGTAGTTGGTTTGACACGGTCATAAAATCGCCGGCTGTGTGCCGCACACTCCGGCCTCCTCTCCCCCCGTGACAGCCCTGCCCCGCGGAGCCACCGCAGTGACCACGCCCCGGGAACAAACGCCCCAGGGAAGCTGAACTGTCTGCACCGCCCTGCTCTGGCTTCTCCCGTTTTCCTTCCACGCAGTAACTACACCTTGAAAGGCAAGGATGGGGCCTGTGGTGCGGGCTTTCTGGGAGGGCGGAGACACCGCCACCTTGCTCAGAAGAACGGTCAGCCCCACGGTGTGAGCACAGGGTTCATGAAGGGAGCAGGCTCAGGCGTCTCCTGGGCCTTCCAGCTTGGAGGTCCTCATCTGTCTCCACTGCACACCTTTATTCCTTCCTATCTCCGTTCCTTTTTTTGGCCCCAGTGGAGTTCTTCTAAAATGCCTAAAACATTGTTTTCAGGTGACCCTGCGTATGTTTTCTTTCAATAATGAATTGTATTCCACCCAGTATATTTAAAGTCATATCAATTCGACCGTTAGTCCATATGAAGTTTTTGAGCTATTTATATCCTCGCGATGTGTTGTCTCCGAAAGCCAGCGTGTGCTGCACGCACACAGCGCGTCTGGGGCTCGCCCGCTACACGGCACGTGGCTGTTGGCCACACGTGGCCGGTGGCTGCCGCACTGGCTGGCACGGTTCTAGACGACAGGAAACGTGCAAAAAGCCCAGAGATCTAAACTGCACGAGGCGAATAAGAAAAGAGTAAATTGCAGACCAATGGCTTATGAACAAAGAGGCAGAAATGAATCCCAAGCAAAATGCTGGCAAACTGAATTCATTCGAAACACATGAAAATGCAAACGACCATGCCAAAATTATTCTACTCTAGGAATTGCAGGCTGCTTTGTCGTTAGAAGTGTATCTATCAGCATAAACGGGTTACGAAGAAAGAGACCACTAATTCCTGATTGGGTTTGGGGTGATTTTTACTTTATTTTTTTTGTATTGCTTGCACTTTTAACATACTAATAAGCAAAAAGGCTACTTTCATAGCAGAAGATAAAAGAAGGGAAAGAAAAACAAAATTAAAAGTGAGAATGAAGAGCTAAGAATAGAAACAAGGAAAAATAACTTGAGAGAATATTTGTTTAACTCGGTGCAAATAAAATAGAATGAATGTTACTCCTGAAATATACACAGTAACTGTACACACCGAATAAAGCACGTGTCTGTGTGAATCCAGGGACCTTGCACCCAAAGAAAATATCTTACAGACTCGCTTAAGACGCCTACCCCAGAATCCTTCGTGGAACCCAGAAAGAGATGGAGGAAAGAAGGGCCCTGGAAGGTGACAGCGGGGAACGGTGAGGAAGGGGGAGGGAGGCGGTCAGCTGGGCCAGCCCCCCCTGCTCTCCGCTCCTCTGCCCCCTGCCCAGCCACAGGGTGCGCAAGTCCAGTCATTTTCAATTGAGACAGGGGACGCTGTGAAAGAACGTAGGCATTGGGGTGGCCCGTATATGTCCCCTCTCCCCTCAGGACAAACATCTGGTATATTCTGAGCCCCAAAGGGACACGGGAACTCTTTCTGTTTATAGCAAAGGTTTGAGGCCCCACGCCTCACGCCCTGTTGCTGGACACGCTGTGTTCTCTGCCCTGACCTCTGCGAGACGGTAAAATGTGTCGCCTGCCGAGCATGCCTGATGGGCTAATACATCACAGGGGCGACCGTGAGACTAAGTTCCTGGTTGCACAACCTCTATACGAGCAGGTCCCAGCCCCGGGCACTGGTCTGCCCTTGATAAGGCACAGGCCAGGCCCTAGGACAGGAGGCTATGTTGCGGGCACCAGCTGAGATTGTCCCAAAGAAGAGAGGATGGCTCAGGGCTTGCTGGGAAGGACCATTCATCCTGACTGTGTGGCTGCTGAAACGTGGCACACAAGGGCGGTTTTGTTCTGAACCAGCTCAGTGCCCACCAGAACCCTGCCTTGTCCCCTCTGGGCCAGGCTGCGCTTCTGGGTGTCCCTCTCTCCAACTTGAAAATCAGGAAGCGAATCTCTCCCTCCCACCAGTTCCAAATGGCCAGGATTCTAGGACCAACGCCAAGTTTTGCCAGCAGCAAACATAAATCCTGTAGAGCAGTGAAGACCGGGGCAGAGACTGGGTTTTTAGCATGGACATCCCAAGCGTGCCAGCCTCAGAAATTGAGGTTAGATGCTGTAATTAACCACCGGGCAAAATAAAATATGAAAATCGGGTCCAGTGACTTTTCCAGATATTTTTCCACTCAGCAAAAGCCCAGGATGTGTTTTTCTAAGCCCCTTTCCTCTGAAGTGTGTGTATTTTGAAGGAAGCTTAGCCCACATGTTACGTATCCGCGTTTCATGCAAAATGCTCTTAGGGAGTATTTCTTGGAAGTCCCAAACAACCCCCATTCATTTATGTTTTTAAAGAAATTCCCTGAACTTAAAAACAGGAAGTCCCCTTTGGCTGAGTAGACATGCACTTAAGCTCTATGGTTTTGGATAGTTTGAGAATTCAGCTTCCACGATGAGAGCAGAGGGCTTTCCGAGTTACTGGAGGCCCGTTGACTGCCTTGGACCTGGTGGACAAGCTCTAAGTTGATTCAAGCAGAGACAGCTCCATGGAAGTAGTGTCCTGTGTCTGCCTATGAGAGTGACCTGGAGGAGGGTAAGGAAGGGCCAAGGCCCTGTGAAAAATTAGCTTTGACCTGTAGCCCTGCCAGAGGCTTTGCCCCTGCAATGTCTGTGCCTTCTGCCCTGGCCTTGAGTGGTAAGGGACAGGACATTTTGGAGCCTTCTCTGGCCAGTCTAGGGCAATGCTTCACTGCAACAAAGAGTAAGATAATTCTACCTTGGCAGGGTGCCCCCTCCCACCGCCAAGTGGACGTGGAGCCGGGCAGACGAGATGAAGATGGCAGCGTGAGACCGGTGGGTGGGGGGCGGCCAGCGGAGGCGGAGCTGGGCTCCACCTCTGCCCCTGCCATTCTCCACCTGAGGTCCTAAACCCTATGGTTCAGCCCCATCACCCATAAAATGGGAATAATGCACCTGCCGTATAAAGATCCGAGGGTCAGAAATACACATCGGAAATTCCCAGCACAGTAATGGGGACCCTTAGCAGGCAATCCTGGAGAGTCTGGAAGGCACCTCCCTTGGCACTGTGTCAGTGGAGGCCGTGCCTGCCCTGGCCCAGCGTGCTGGGCAGTCTCTGGGCTGCCTTTAGAGAACACCTGTGCAGGGGCAGGCTCGGGCAGCGAGGGGAGCCTGAAGCTGCTCCCGTCGCCTTAGCCTGGATCAGTGGGCTCCAGAGTGGGGAGCGTGGCCCCAAGAGTGTGCGAGATGTACATGGCATTCTTTCCATTTATTTCAGCTGAATGGGGAAAAGACTGTCTCCTGATCCTTAGTGTGAGGACTGACTGTGTGGCCAAGCACTGCAGTCACTGGGGGCCACAGCTCCCCCGGGGGGAGAGTGGGGGCCCGTCAGGGAGGAGCAGGCTGGGCGGCCCTGCTGCGTGTGGGGCAGTTACGGGCACCGTGGTGCGGATTACGGTGGTACAGGGAGGCACCAGGCGCGTGAGTCCTGAGCGTCTGATGTGCTCAGACAAGCCGTTCTAGAGAGGAATTGGGCGATTTTCCTTTATGAAAAGGTGGGTACTTCTTTGGCTGAACTCTGTGTACAGAGGCTCATCGGCAAGTGTGGCCTCGAGGTGTCTCTGAAAATATAAACAGAGTAAAGCTGCCCTTTCAAGGTAAAGGTGGAGTTTCAATACTGAATGAGAAAGGACCTGCTTCCCCAGAAACCCGTTGTCTGGAGAGATTGAACAGTGTGGAACTTGCCCCCCTTGTTTGTTACCAGAAGAAAAGCAAGCATGACGCTTATAAAGACCTCAGATCTTCCGAGAAACTTGCAAACAGAACTTTCTAACCTGTTCTGTAATTGTCCGTGTTTTGTAGATTTTGAAGCTGTTTGTGTAAAAATATAAAAATGGAATGCCTTGTAAGAAGACCTCTTTGACATGAAAAGTAGGTGGCCACCTTTTGCATACGCCTTTGCATTAGTGAATGGGACCGAAGCACCGAGTGCTGTGGTCTGGGCCGTGAGGCTGTGGCATCCTCTCTGAGCCTCAGGCTTCCAGAGGGGGCTTCTCCAGCCAGGGCAGCGTAGAAACGGGATCCCAACGTGCCCCATACCCAGGAGCTGAACTCTGCATCCGAGTGTGTGAACCAAGATTTATAAAACCAACAGAGCATGCTCAGCCATGGTACTAATCCTTCCAATACCACGTTAGTTAAAAAAAAAAGCGATGGTGTCCACAGTGAAAAAAAAATATTTCAAATGCTATTTATTTCATCTTTGTTTTATTTTTATCTTTTATTTTATAGATGTTTGATTACCCAGCTAATACACTGCTTCAGTGTCATGAATATAGAATACTATGTGTACATATATGTACACGATGTACTAATATACTAGGGGTGAGTTTTTAGGTTTTCAGGGATCACAGTGGCCCAGATGGCTTCACTGAGTGGTGGCCACAAGGAGCCACCAGACTCTGGGCTGTCCAGGCCCAGGCCACAACCCAGAGATGCCCACCTGTGCCCCGCGGCCATCACCTCACCTGGGATCTGGCCTGCCTGCTCCTTACCTACCCTTGCCTGGCCCCCACATACATGGAGGCCATATTTTGATTAAACAGCCAGTATAGAAACGATACCCACATTAGAACCTCAGATGTCAGAGCCAGTCAGTGCTGGTACCTGAGTATCGAGGAAAAGGGGCTGGGGGATTACCCTGGGTGTCCGTGCAGGAGGTGCCTCCTGGTCTCTCTCCCCACCCCCACCCCGGCCCTTCTCACATGCTCTCCCCTCCCAGGACAGACACTGCACGTGCCTACGCCCCGCTTCAGCCTGCCAGGCCTTGGGGAGCAGATCTTCTTCATGATCCTTTTCGTTGTCCAGACCATTGGCAGTGAGATGGTGGGGCCGAGTAAGGAAAGCAAGGAAAGGACTGGAAACCTGACAGCTTACACTCTAATCTGGAGAACCACACTTTTAGACATCAGGGGCAGTGAGAATAGGATAGATATATCTTGAAGGAATAAAATAAAACAAAAATGCAGGCAGGCTCCCAGTGCCAGGCCCACGCGAGCGTGCGGTTCAGGTGGCCGGTGATGGACGAGTGAGAGTGACGGTGGACAGGGGCCCGCTCCCTGTCCTGTAAACGCCCCCGACCACGGCGGCCCCTCCGGGACGGGCCCATCGCGCTTTCCCCCACCTTCCCCCTGCTTTCTGGAACCGTCCCAGGTGCACTACCTGCCCCGACACTCTGCCTGGGGTCTGCTTTCAGAATAACTAAATTAGACCCATGCCGTCGGGTCCAGCGGGCACAACCTCCCACCCAGGGACACCATGCTGCTGCTTCCAAAAATAAACATGGAGGAAATGCCTCCTGTGCTTCACAGCGGCCCCTCCATGTCTTCTGGGAGACCCTGTCCCAGGGTTGGGAAAGTGGAATGTCCATCAGCTGGAGCAGAGGTGCCACCAGCTCCAGAACGTGCCGGGCGGGAAGCGGTTGTCTGGCTCCAGCAGGAAATGTTCCCGCCTTATCTCCAAGACAAAACTTCCTGCCCCTGCCCACAGCCTGCCAGCACCTGGTGTTTTCCACCCAAGCCTTGGGCTCTTGGTGCCAGTGCCTTGCTTGGTGCTTGTCTGTTGCCAGCTGCTGGGGCAAAGTAGCTCTCCAGTCACTGTGAACTTTCTGTGCCCCCTCACCCCAGGAAAATCCCGGCCCTGCCAATGCTCCCCCTTGGGCAGGGAGGACATCGGGGCACACTCTAGAATTCCTGAACCCAAGGCATCAGCACATTTACAGCCTGGACCGCCTGGGCCTCTTCAGTCAGCTGCCAGGCACACCACGGCTCCCCTCCCTCACGGGTCACCTTCACCCTTTGTGCAAAAATGAAGGCAGGCCCTGGGCTGGAGGTGACACACCAGACACTCCACTGATTTTGTCCTGTGCCATCCTCCTGTGCCATCCTTTCCACTTCTGCTCTCGCTGTGACATTCAACAACTCTCGATCGGCCTCTGTGCCTGGCGGGTTCCAACTCCAGCATCTCCTCCATAGCTCCCTGTGCCCCCTTCCGCCACAGCCTTCCTTCAGGCCCCACAGCCAAGCTTTCTCCCTGGCTTCTTTCATTTATTTATTTTTTTCATCTTCACCCAAGGATATTTTTTTGGTTGCTTTTCTGGGAGGGAGGGAGGGAGGGAGGGAGGGAGGGAGGGAGGGAGGGAGGGAGGGAGGGAGGGAGGGAGGGAGGGAGGGAGGGAGGGAGGGAGAGAAATATCAATGTGAGAGAGACACAGCAATTAGTTGCCTCCAATATGAGCCCAGACTGGGGCTGGGGGCTGAACCTGCAACCCAGGTATGTGCCCTTGACTGGAAATTGAACCCAAGCCCCTTCAGTGTGCAGGCCAACGCTCTAACCACTGAGCAGACAGGCCAGGGCTCTCCCTGGCTTCTTTGAGTCCCCTCGTGCCAGGGCCCAATATGCCCATTCTTCCTCAAACACTGATTGGGTGGGTTGGCTTCAGGGCCTTCTCGGGCCACAAAGCCACACTGACGACCAGCTACAGGACAGGGCCTCAGATGGTATTGGGGGCACATTTCAGCCGGGCCCAGCTGGACCATCCAGTGTTCCCCCAACAGGCCGCTGTTACAAAAAGTATATAAAACATGGAGATAAGTCAAAAGATTGCCCTGTGATCCTCTGAAAATCATACTGGAGCATTATGTAGAGGCCTGCTGAGGGCGTCAGATCCTCTAGGGGAGGTGATGGCCAGTTTTAAAGAGTGCTCCCAACTTCTCCCCAACAATGGAGCTTAATTTTCCTTCCCTAGAGTGTGCTGTCCTGAGAGACTCACTCCTAGAGAGAAAGCGCAGCAGAAGTGATGGGATGTCCCTTCTGAGATTAGATTATAAAGACTAGGACTTCCATCGGGGGCCCTCCTCCCCTCCTCTCAGTCTCTCTCTCTCCTCCCTCCCTCTCTCAGCTGAATAACTAAGCTCCACTGAAATCAGCAACCCCTTGCTGCGGAAGGAAGTAACCTCAGTATGGTTTGAGCAGGTGGGGGGTGGGGGCTCTTTGCCCACTTGGGTGTGGAGCGGAGACTGACCCTCCCTCCTTTGTCCATGAGTCCCCAGGATGCTCAAGGAAGACACAATGGCCTTCCTGCCTTTAAGGCATTAAAGCAACGGGGACAATAAGTAGGTACTGGGTGGAGATACACAGTGAGACCACACTCGCTCCCCACTGGTTGGAGCAGGTCATCCTGGTTATACACAGATCTTAGACTTGCTTTCTCCACAGCACACTTTTTTTGAGATTTTTACTTTGATATAACTTCAGACTTAAGGAAAAGTTTCAGGAATAGTACAGGGAATGTCTCTTTGCCTTTTACCCAGGTTCACAAATTAATGACATATTTTTCCATTTGCTTCATCTCTCTTTCATATATATGGATTTATGGGTTTTTCTGAATTATTGAAAAATAAGTAGAAGAAACTCCTCTAATTTACTGCTAACTTCAGCGTATGGTTTGTAAGAACAGGACAATTTCTTACATATCTACAGTATTATTATCAAAATCAGAAAATTTTACATTGATGTGATCTTATTATCTAAGGCATTATCCATAAAGCTCATTGACTGTCTTGATAACATTCTTTATAGCAATATTTTTTCCACTCAACATACCTTTTTAAATCCTGAATGACTAAATACATAAATTCAGTTGACAGAATATTGTCAGTAATCGAACAAGGCAAACCTGCCCACATTTCGCACCCAGCAGTGCGGGTGAGCGTGGACCCTGCCGAGTGGAGCCGCCTGTTGAAAGAGCTAAGAGAGTTCAGTGACAGACAATAGCAGGTAGCTGGCCTGGTGGCCAGGCTCAGGGAGAAAGATGCTGAACCTTTTCCCCAGCGCTGACCCTTTCTGCAGGCCTGACCCCCCCCCCCCCCCCCCCCGAGATAGCCCAGGAAACAGAGAAAGAGGCCAGGTACACTCGTGAGAGACGCTGTTCCCGAAAAACTATGTTCTGGCAACCGCGGGACATGAACAAATAGAGATAAGGTCACACCACGCCAAGAACAATGTGCCTCTGCCAGTGTTTTGGTGTAAAATGCCGGTCCCAGCTCTATTCTGCGCCTGTCAGAGAGGTGGAGGGGAAGGTGGAGGGGGAAGGTGGAGGGGGAAGGTGGAGGGGAAGGTGGAGGGGGAAGGTGGAGGGGGAAGGTGGAGGGGGAAGGTGGAGGGGGAAGGTGCGGGGGAAGGTGCGGGGGAAGGTGCAGGGGAAGGTGGAGGGGAAGGAGGGGCTGGGCTGGGCTGCTGGGACTCCGGGGGCAGGGAGCAGGGTTCTCACTGGGGCCAGGGGCCAGGGAACATGTTTTCTCTACCTCTGCCACCCCCAGCATATCTTATTATTTGCCTCATGAATATAAAATCATTGTTCAAAATAAAGGGGATAAATGGGGAGGCCATATCCGGCCAGGATGGTGCTGATACCAGGTTATATCACCTCCCGCATGACACTCTATCAGGTACAGAGGGAAAACCATACAGAAAATGTATCCACCCAGGGTTATGCACAGAGAGTGCAGGCTGAAGCTATACCCACCCGAGGGGCAAGCCTGCCGGGCTCAGAGTCCCTGTTGTTCAAGACAGCATCTTACTTCTCACCTTCCTTCCTGCCGAATCCCAGCCAGGACATTCCAGTTAAAATGTCCACATAATAAGCTACTATTTGTAAGATCCAGAGCACAGATTGTAGCCAACAGTGCACTGTGTATGTACCCTTAGGTCAAAGTTTAATAGGCTTGGGACAAAAGAGCATCCTTTGTGAGCATAGTTCCTCAGGAGCTTCAGAATCCCACCTGGTTATGGTCACTGGTGAGGAACACTGCGTCTCCAGAATCTGACACAGAGTAAGAGCTCAGTAACTTTTTTTTTTTTTTACTGATTCCAGAAAAGAAAAAAAATGGATATATTCAAGCCACATACTTATAACATCTCAATTAAAAACTATTAATTTGCCTTAGGAGTTGATAATTGCTTCATAAGAATTAAGTCCGTCCATCCATCTGTTAGATTAATACAACTTTAATACATTGAGAAATTTAACAGAAATGCACTGAGCAGGTGCAAAAGGAGAGAGGCAATAACTTCTTCTGCAAGCTGAACACACCCTCAGCTCAAAAAGTAAGGCGCTGTGGTTAAAGAGCAAAGTTGGCCTATATACCAGACCTAGATTATCTGCTTTCAACAAGTTTGAGTACGCGTTTGTCATGGTTCTAGGGGAAACAGATATATATATACACACACATATATATAGATAGATGATAGATAGATGATAGATAGATAGATAGATGATAGATAGATAGATAGATAGATAGATAGATAGATAGATAGATAGATAGATAATCTCCTATAGTTTGTTATACATAGTTTGTTAATTTTTTTTCTAATAACTAATCTTATTTATCCCATACATCAGAGGAGTTTATTCTAAGGAAATAGGCCTTGGGGGTGAAAATAGGAGCTATTGTGCTCGCACATCAAGCCTTCATGGCACCTGCTCCTGTGGTCCCCCTGGGCCCGGGTGGCCGCCGGGCCTGCACAGGCGCCGAGCTGCTGGCAGGCTGCCTTCTTTAGCTCAGGCCCACCTGAGTCCAGTGTTCCTTGGCCTGTGGTGTCAAGTGTTCTAACTGGCGCTTTCCCATCCCTGTACTTCCTCTTGTTTTTTCCCGATTTTAATGTATCACCTAGGACCTTCTAGCACCTGCACAGATGACAATGTGATCATTTCTTTATCACACCACAACTTCTGCTCTTCTTTTGACCCCAATTAAAAAAAAAGAAAAGAGCCCGGCCGGGCGTGGCTCAGCGGTTGAGCGTGGACCTAGGATCCAGGTGATCGGGGTTCGATTCCCGGTCAGGGCACATGCCCGGTTGCGGGCTCGATCAATGACTCTCTCATCATTGATGTTTCTCTCTCTCTCTCTCTCTCTCTCTCTCCCTCTCCTTTCCTCTCTCTGAAATCAATAAAGATATATTTAAAAAATAAATAAATAATAAAAAAAAAGAAATGAAAGAATGACCTAAGTGAAGTGAAAATTAAATATTTATACAGCAAATCCAATTGTATGAATGCAATTAAAAGGTAGAAATGTTCAAGTCATATCATGGTGCAATGGCTCAATTTCTGATTCTGTTAAACAATTTATCATTCAGAATATTTCTCTCTCCCATTTATTATCCCCCCATTACAATCTTCAAAGTTTTTGTGATAATTTGCATTAAATATACACACATCCCAAAAGGTAAAATATACAAAAATAAAATCAGATTCACCTTCCCAGCACACACACAAGAAGTTTAGACAACTGGAACAATGGAAAATGGAAATAGAAACACAGTTAAGTTAGCCATTGCAAATTATTAATTGCTCTAATTGTTAGTGTGAGATAATAGAAAATATATAGAGGTCACTGCCCTCAGTTCCTGCCCAGAGTTCCTGAAACCCTTGTAATTTCCTAAGAGATAAGAGCACTTGGAAAGTCTTTTGTTCTCTTCAGATGACTCCTAGAGGGCTTGTGGATGGGACCTGGTCACCAGAAAGGCCCAGCAGTGCCTAGAAGATTGGAATTTTCACCCCACCCCCACCCCCAAAAGGGGAAAGGGGCTAAAAGCAGAACTAATAATTGACCTTGCCTATGTGAGGAAGCCTCCATCAAGTCCTCTCAGAATGGAATTTGGAGCTTCTAAGTGGGTGAACATATCCAGGTACTGGGAGGGTGACACGCCCTAAGTCCATGGGGACAGAAACTCCTGCCCTGGTGACCCTCCCAGACTGCACCCTATGGATCCCTTCATCTGGCTCTTCTTCTGTACCCTTTATCATATATTTTAATACGCTGCTAAATGTAAGTAAGGATTTCCCTGAGTTCTGGGAGCAGCTCTAGCAAATTAGGAGAAAGGGGTTAGGGGAACCTTTGATTTGTAGCCAAATCAGACAGTTGTGGACAAACTACTAGTAGTGATTGGCACCTGAGGTGGGTGGGAGCAGATCTGTGGACTGAGCCCTTAACCTGTGGGATCTGACACTGTCTCCAGGTAGATAGTGCCAGAATTGAGGTAAATTATAGGACACCCCACAAATGTTTCAGAAAATTACTTGGGGTGGGGAGGGACCCACACCTCTAGTGACCAGAGTGTCAGAAGTGAAGCGTTCTGGCCCAGCCGGGCATGGCTCAGCGGTTGAGCGTTGACCTAGGATCCAGGCGATCCGGGTTCGATTCCAGGTCAGGGCACATGCCCGGGTTGTGGGCTCAGTCTCCAGTTGGGAGTGTGAAGGAGGCGGCCCATCAATGACTTTCACCATTGATGTTTCTGTCTCTCTCTCTCTCCCTCTCTTTTCCTCTCTCTGAAATGACTAAAGATATATTTAAAAAAAAAAAAAAAGTGAAGCGTTCTGTATGAATGTGGTCGTAGTGTGAGACTAAGAGGACACACAGGAGACTCACAGGAGGGGAATACTGGGTTTTTCCACTTACAATTAGTTAATATGAAATTCAAAGCTTAAATAAGTCTAATGCCTTTTTAGAGGCCTTGGAGGGAAATTGTGAATTCTCACCCACTACTGGTGAGCTGTTCCTCTCTGTCCTACTCTCTGAGTAGCCTTTCCTGTCTGTGTCAAACATCTACTCTGGTCATAAATAAAATAAGCAGGCTGAAACAGCCTGCCCATCGGCCATGAACTACCTTGTCTTTATGGGGCCCCGGCATTACCGCACAAATCCTAATAGCTATTGAATTGATCAAATGAAGGGTAATGAGATTTGTACAACAGTTGTGCAGATAAGAACTTCTAAGATAAATAATATTAACAGTAGCACAGTTTTGTAAGGTTTGCACCATCACCGAAGCCACCACAAATGTCCTTGGAGACAGGGTCTGCAATCCCATCTTGTAGACGAGAGACAGAATTCTGGGAGGTGAAGTCACGTGCTTGGGTCCCTCCCAAGTTTTCGGCCTGTGTCCCCAGCACCGTGCTCTTATGCCTGCTATGTTTTGGGTCACTGCTCAGTAAGAATTGGAGAATACAAATATCTTTTAACAGACTAATGTAAGAGAGAGATGTGCATGGTCTTTGCTTTGCTTACACACCAAGGACAAGGGGTTGGTAGCAGGGAACAGGCCAGAGAGGCGAACCACAGCCATGTGCCCAAACGCAAGCGGAGCTGGGCCACTTGATGGGCCTGCACCGCAGCTTGAGGCTGGGCCGAATTGTCACTGGGGACTATAGGGATGACTCAGTCTCAGAGGTCATCCCTGGCCACTTTGACCCCGCACAGGCGCACGCTGCCTCTTCAACCTGCTTTCCTCCTGCCTCCCCTTCCATTTTTCCAGAGCTTCGGTTGCTGTTTGCAAAATCAGTCCCGGGGTCAGGACCTTACATTTGGCCTGAAATTTGGGGCTCCTCCTCTGGGAAAGGACCGTGGAAGTGGCCTTTGGTCCACTCCACAGGACACTCTGGTCCGACCCTGTGTTTTTCAGAAGAAACTGCTGAATTTGTGATTGCTATCTGCAGGCCGACACTGGCTGGGTGTGAGTCAGCAGCTCTGAGCAGCACACAGGTCGCATTCACTGGGACACATAAGCACCCTTCATTTAGCCACAGCATTTGTTCGTAATTTGCTTAAGTTAATACTTAAGAGGAAAATCTTCTCTATATAGTTTTTATTTGAAAAGGTTGGATTTAGTTAGCCGTTGGGCCATCCGAGTGTCGCTGATCAGCAGCGCTTCTCGTGGTGCAGGATGGCACCCAGCGACTCACTGAACAGGGATATCAGCCTCTGTTCCCAACCACACACCTAGAACCTGGTTCTGGTTTTCAGAAAAGCTCCCTGATCCTGGAAACAAAAGCAGATGTCTTGTCCTGGCACCCATATTTCTAACACAGCCCATCTGTGTAAAACCTCTGGAGGATTCAGCTGTTTTCTGAAATCTTTAATGCTCAGAATTTTGTCCAAGACCCAAAACAATGTGTCCTTTTATTATATACTTGAGTGGTGGTTTCTGATCTCTGGGAATGCTGAAGTCCAGAAGGCCTGTGCTTCATTTAGAGGCCACCGAAGTCACGTTCCTGCCTCTTGGGAATGTGAATGCCACATCTGCCTGGCCAGCTGTGGATGCTCAGTAAAGATTCATATTTCAAAACAGAAACTGTTTGGCATCACAGCAGGTCCAGGGCCCTCCCTCTAGACTAGGGTCTTGAGTTCCCTTTGGGTGACTGTAGCTCCGCATAAGGCTTTGGCAAACTTTTCAGCAAATGACATAGTCATTTTGGGACAAAGTCCTTCTCACCACAGTCTATGACTTTTAAACACCTTTGTCCAGTTCTCCTTTGTTCCATCCCTGCTGAGAGGCTTTGGCAGATAGAGCCTCCACGCCTCTAGCAACAACTCCAGGAGGTACAGGGGGAGTGAGGTGGCGAGGACATTCCCCCTTCAAACCCACCAGGGAGCTCCTGGGGGTCCGTACGGCCTGGTGTTCTGACGCCCAGTGCACTCTGGGTTTGCCAGGGTCCTTGTCAACTTCAGGAATGTCCACTCTGGATGCTGGCTTTACTGCATTTAAGACCCCTCAAGAGAAAGGGCCTTGGCAGAACTTGAAGGGGGAGTCTGGGTGATGCACAGGCAGGTGGTCCCACATACAGCCCGAGTGACGGAGTGAAGAGGGTGCCCTGACCTCTGAAGGAGCAGGGCACCCGAAGGCAGGGAGCCTGGGTCTGGCTATCCCACAGTCCCCCAGGGCCCCTGGAGGGCCCCTCTCCGGTGCCCAGCCTCTGCCTTTCCCCGATGGGGCCAGGCCACGAGGTCTGCCCAGAACTCTGCCACGCGATCAGCCGAGCGTGCTTACAGTCCCTGAGCAGTGATGTCTTTTAAAAAACATATATTACAGAGAAAATCTGACTTCTTGTAGAAAAAGATAGAAAATGCATAATTTTTTACAAAACGAAGTTCATTCTCTAATCTGTTTTTCTCACCTAGCAATGTATAATTTATTTTTCAATCAGTACCTGAATACACTGCAAAAGATTCTAGCAACATGAGAATGAAGAGCCCCCTCCCCGCCGGCTGGGGCGTCACGCTGCAGCGGCACCGCAGGGACCGGCTTCCCGAGGCCCCGGCAGGCACTGGTTTCTCCAGGGTGGACATGGACACGGAGAACTGCTGAGTCGGCGATTGTGTATATTTTCTATTTTAATAAATACATCAAAATGTTCTCAAAATAGCTGTACTGATTTGCTCTTCCCGAATTGGAACAGCTGTTTTCCCACACCTGCTAACATGTGAAATCGTCCCACATTTTAATGTTTCCCAGACCAAGAGGTGAAAATTATTATCTCATCGTGGCTTTAGCTTGAATTTCCCTGAAACTGGTGATGTTTACATTGGCTGGTCTGTTTCCTCTACTGTGAATAAGTCAGATATATCCTGGCCCCTATGTTGTTAGTCTTTTAAAATAATTTTTTTTTATCTTCAGTTGAGGATATGGTTCATTCATTTTAAAGAGAAGGAGGAGAGAGGGAGAGAGAGAGAAAAAGAGAGAGAGAGAGAGAGTGAGAGGGGGGAGGGAGGGAAAGAGGGGGAGAGAGAGAGAGGGAAGAAGAGGGGAAGAGAGAAAGAAGGAGAGAGAGGGGAGAAGGGGGAGAGAGAAAGAGAGGGAGAGAGAGAGGGAGGGAGAGATGGAGAGGGAGAGAGGGAGAGGAACATCAATGTGAGAAACATCAATCAGCTGCCTCCGGTACTCGCCCTGACCGGGGATCGAACCCCCAACTTTTGGTGTATGGGACAATGTTCCAGCCAGCTGGGGGTAAAATAATTTCTGAACATTTTTTAAAAGTCTTGTATTAAATCTATATATCATATAAGATATAAGATATGTGAAACCTGGGAGAGTAATGTCCCATAACTTTGCTTATAATGCCTTTAGTCAGAGAGAAAAACTGTAGTTTTATGTAATCCAAACTTTCAATTTTTTTCCATAATAATCTTTATGGATTTGCTTTATTTACATCAGTGTTATATGCATACCAACTACAGACTGGTTTTTATACTTCCTTCTCAAAAATACATTCTACAAACAATAATATAAGATATAAGAGGAATCTAATTTTCCCCAAAGGTTTATGTATCACAATCGAGTTGAAGTACCATTATTGAATATACCAGGACTCCCCACATATCCGAAAAGCTTCTTTCATCATATGCCATTGTTTCTTTGTATCATGTGTACACATGCTAAAGTCACGTTCTGTTTGCTCTGTTTCCTCAAGTGTTGTTTCCATTTGTTGAGCCCAGTACCTGTGTTTTATGGGGCTGATGTGCTCACCTACGTACTTGAGGATCCTTTCCCTCTGGCTACTGTGCCGACTTTAGCCTAAAGCAGGAGTTGCTCTGCTGATGCTGGATGTGACGGAGATGAGGAAGATGCCTTCCTCCCACTCCTCCCTACTGGGTGTAGGGGTTCCTGTTGCTCTGACCCTCGCCCCACTGATACTGTCTCGTTGAGGAAGGGGCTGACCAGCAGGGGCTTTAAGATTCAGTTTCCCACATAAAACTCCCTGAAGGACATTGGGTGCCTCCATCAGCTTCTTAACAGCCCTTAGCTGGGAAACTCCAACAGCTCCTACCCCTGAGACTTTGCCTTCAGAAAGTGTTGGGGCTGTGGCTTCCTCTGCTCTTGCTTCCTCTCTGCTTTCTCTCTCATAAATTCTTCAGAATTGCTGCCCCATAGTTTTCCCACATGTAGCAGTGAAGGTTTGCTCTCTGTGTCCATGTTACAGGCTTTGGATGATCCAATCTTTTCACCATCCCTCTGGAATGTGCGGCCCTTCGTCACCTGGCAGGAGAGAGTCCCACCTGTGTATCGTGTAAAATGTGTTAAACCGGGTATTAAACACGTGTCACTTCTGTTTTGAATATTTTAATCGTCTTTCTGAACAACAGTATGCACATATCCTGGATCACTTGTTACTTCTTATGATAAATTCTTAGAAGGGGACTTCCTGGGTGAAACTATCTGACCACTGGTCCTGCGCATGGCAGTGGGTATTACCAACTCATCCAGATGAGCTGGCTCTGTTTACACTCCCACCATCTGTGGAGAAAACACATTTCTTACACCTTCAGCACCCAATTGGGACAGCCTCTTCACTAAACCTCTAAGCTGTTCTCCACAAAACAATAGTCACAAGAAAACATCATGAAAGTCAGACGGGGGGTGTTCTATCTATGGAATTCAGAACAGAATTGGGGTCTCCAGCAGGCTCAGGAGGCTGGTTGTAAACGCTTCTATGTAGTGGGTCTCCCCCAGATTTTAAATCACAAATGCTGGCAATCTGATTCCCACGCAGCCTGAGACAGGCTGTGTGGAACTCCAGTGGGCCCAAGGTCCTTCAGAGAAGGGCTGGCGGCCACAGGCTCGAAGCTTAGCTTTCCTTTGCCAGAACTGTCCCCAGGGTCTGTCTCTGGAGGTACCCATGGCTCTGCTGGGGGAACTGCTTGGCTTGGCCTCTCCAAGGTCACACACGGGAGCCCGGGGGTCCAGCCCTGTGCCTCTGATAACCTCAGGTCATGGAAGTTTCCTTCCTTCTGAGGAAGAGGTGTGACTCATCACCTCCACAGTCAAGTAGGAAAGGCAGCCAGCGGTGGGCAGCCATGTGCAATATAAACTCTGGGCCAACCCAAGAACAGGTGTTGCAAGGAAGGAAAGTTTTCATCTGATATGGCCCAACAGGCCAGCACTCTGACCAGGTCATCTCCAAACAGTGCTGAGTGGGTGTATTGGTGTCCCAAAGCAGCTGTGAGATAACCACAAATGTAGGTGGCTTAAAACAACAGAAATGTATTCTCTCAGAGTCCTAGAGGCTACAAGTCCAAAATCAATGTGTTGACAGGGCTACACTCCTACCAGGGTCTCTACGGGAGGATCCTTCCTCACCTCTTCCAACTTCCAGTAGCCCCAACTGTTCCTCGACTTGTGGCTGCATGGCTCTGATGTCTGCCCCATCAGCACATGGCCTTCTCTTTACCTGTGTTGTCTGTGTCTCTTCTCATATCATAAGGACGCCAGTCATATTGGATTAAGGGCCACCCCACTCCAGTATGACTTTGTGGTAACTAATTATGCCTACAGTGGCTCTATGATATGTGCCCTTCTTTGGTCACATTCTGAGATTCCAAGTGGAAGTGAATTTGGGGGACACTATTCAATCCAGCACTCATGGAGCCTACATTGGATGTGTAAGCAGAAATCCACATAAGAAGCTATCTCCCTTAGCAGGAGGTGATGAGACGCCCCCACTCAAAGTGAACCGACAACGAAGAGCCTGGGCCTTGATGCCCCAAGTTCTGATCCCAGTCTTTCCACTTAGTAAATACCTAACTTTGTCGATGCTGCTGCATCCCTCCAAACCTCAGCCTCCTCACCTTAAAATAGAGACACCACTGAAAATGCATAGAAAGGGATGAACATATTGAGTGTTCACTTCGTGGTGACTCTAACCGTCCGTCAGATCTGGGCTGGCTCAAGAAAGGGTCACAGGTTGAAGCACCCAGGAGCACACACCCTCAGGCACATCACTCTGCCTTTGCCATTAATAACAAGAACAACTTGGGAAAATAAAACTGAGTGTTCGGCCCTGGAAGGCCTATTCCAAACATTTCCATCCTGTTCTTTCAAACAGCTGACTGTCCTCTGTCACAGTCTGTCCTCCAGTGTCACTCACCACTGATAAGACTTGGGAGGCATTGCTGACCCTGGGGGCACAGATTTAATGGACATAGAAACTGTGCCTCTGGCTCCAGTGAAACCAGCAAAGGTTGGGGAGGAGATGGGCCAGCTCTCCTGTTTCCTCCAGACCCTGCCCTTCCTCCTGGCCCAGCACAATGGGCACCACACCCATCCCATCCCAGAAGGAAGAAGCTCATTTCCATGCTGAGCTCCAGCATATGCCTTTTCTCATTTCTCCATGAGGCAAGGGTCCCACAGTCAGTGTTGGCCACTCATTTCCGATAGCAAAAATGAAGCCCTATTACATAATATGGGCAGAAAATCCATCCAGTTACTTTAGTGAACAGCATTTCCATCTGGACAGCTTTTCTTCATATCCACATGGCCAATATCGAAGGTTGCAATCACACAGGGCTTCATAGTTTCTACAAATGCTTAGCAGACACTTTATTTCGTCTTGGTCCTCACAAAGCCCATGGCCCTAAATTCACCACATCTCCATTCTCAATCTACGGATAAATAACCTGAGGCTTAGGGAAGTTGCTAAGGAGGCACAGCTAAGTGTCAAAGCCTGGACTCGGATCCAGGCCTTCCATCCAGGCGCTGCACTCCTTTAACTCTCCCATGCTACCTAAGGAGCAGTTTCTATCCTGTGTAACTTGGTCAGAAGAAACACGTCATCCTTCCCTGCGAGAAGTTCTCACCATCACACTCACTTCGCAAAGGTCACATCACAGGTTTCCATAACTTTATGCATATTTGCATCTGAGGATCAAGGGGCAGTGTTTCCCAGTGAAGAGAGCTGGAGTTTTGGATGGAAAAAGACTCGTATGCCAGGCTGGTATAATAACCACAAATCAATTAACTTGATACACCACATAAACAAAATGAAAGACAAAAATCATATGATTATTTCAATACATGCAGAAAAGCACTTGACAAAATCCAATATCCATTTATGAGAAAAATTCTTGGCAAAGTGGGGATGAAGCGAACATGCCTCAACATGATAAAGGCCACATGTGACAAACCCACAGCCAACACCAGACTCAGCAGGGAAAAGCTAAACGCGTGTCCTTCAAGAAGGGGAGTAAGACAAGGAGTCCACCTTCACCACTTTCATTCAACAGAATGTTGACGCCCCCGCCACAGCCATCAGATTTTTAGAGAGAGTAGAAGGGAGAGGGAGAGAGAGAAATATTGATGTGAGAGTGAAACACCGATTGGCTGCCTTCTGCACGCCCCCTACCAGGGATCGAGCCTGCAACTCAGGCATGTGCCCTGACCGGAAATCGAACCAGCAACCTTTTGGTGCATGGGACAGCATCCAACCAACTGAGCCAACACCAGCCAGGGCTGGAATCAACATTTTTTAATTTTTTAAAATATATAGTGATTCTATAGACATGTCTATTATTTTATTTTATTTTCAATATGTTTTTATTTATTTCAGAGAGAGGAAGGGAGAGGGAGAGAGAAAGAAACATCAATGATGAGTCATTAATCAGCTGCCTTCTGCTCGCCCTCTACTGGGGACCGAGCCCTCAACCCTTGCCATGTGCTGTGACCAGGAATCAAACCCTGATCTCCTGGTTCATGGGTCAACGTTCAACCACTGAGCCAGGCAGCCAGGATGGACTTAACATTTTAAATTAAAGCCCAACCGGGCGTGGCTCAGCGGTTGAGCGTCGACCTAGGATCCAGGTGATCGGGGTTCGATTCCTGGTCAGGGCACATGCCCGGGTTGCTGGTTGCAGCCGATCAATGACTCTCTCATCATTGATGTTTCTATATATCTCTCTCTCCCTCTCCTTTCCTCTCTCTGAAATCAATAAAAATATATTTTTAAAAATTAATAAATAAATTAATTAATTAAAGGCAGCCGCTGCTTCCACTTAGGGTGGAGGACAGAAGAGTTACTCGGAAGTAGGGAGAACCACCTGGACATTCACCGACAGCCCCCTTCTTCACCCCTGGAAAGCCAGGACCTCCCAGGACTATGGAGGTGAGGATGACCCCGCTGTCATCCTAAGCTAATCCTTCTGCCCACTCATCATTTTGTCATTTTTTCCCATTGTACACTGTTCATCCATCGCCTTGAAACCATCCCTGGGCCAAAATTCAAAATGCCAAACACTTTACCAAAGCACTAACAAAAGCAGCATTTTGAGAAAGCAGCTCAGAGATTCTAAATAGCACCAAAATTATAAGTCCCACCGCTTTGGAAAGGCAGAACATTTACTTTCCGGAGGCTTCTAAGACTTCCTCCTAGTGAAATAAATATTTACTTTCCTCAGCACACCCGCCAATACACAAGAGATATTCTTGGGCTCTGCAACATTTTCAAATGTCTGATCTAGAAACTGAACACTTTCGTTTCATGACGAGAAAAGCTAACCGGCAGCAGGGAACAGCTCTTTCCAAAGTCTAGCCCACACTCATGTGGCAGCTGCTTTGAACAGCAACTCAGAACCTAAGCACTGGACACGTCCGGAAAACTTCAAACATGAGAAAATTATACTCAATAGTTGGGTCTGAACTGATTGTCAGGGAAGTGGAAAATAATGTTTGGTTTAATATTTTAAAATCATGAGAGACATAAGAATTCCAGGTGTGGATTTAGAGGCTGTTTTTTTATTATAATTATTGTTAATCCTCACCCAAGGATGTTTTTTTCCCCATTGATTCTTAGAAAGAGTGGAAGGGAGGGAGGGGAAGAGAGAGAGAGAAACATGATGTGAGAGAGACACATCGATTGGTTGCCTCCCACGGGTGCCCTGACCGGGGCCAGGGATGGAACCTGCAACCCAGGTATGTGTCCTTGAACAGGAATCAAACCTGCGACCCTTCAGTTCACAGGCTGATGCGCCAACCACTGAGAACACTGGCCAGGCCTGGAGGCTCCTTTTTATCAGCAAAAACTAGGAAACCTCTACTTCAATGGCATTTCCCTCTAGCCCTCACCCCAGAGACCTCTAAGTCCTGGTCCTCTAATCAAGGGCAGTGGTTCTCAAAGTGTGGTCCCTAGACCAGCAGTTCCAGCATGCCCTGGGAATTAGTTAGAAATGCAAACCCTGGCCTCACCCCATTCTACTTGTGGCAAAAACTCTGAGAGTGAGGCTCTGGCATTTGTGAGTTAACAAGCCTTCTAGGGAGTTCTGATGCTCCCTCAAATTTGAGAACCTCTACTTATAATTTGTTAGTGTTAAATGTGTTTGGGTTTATTGCTGCCTGCCATCAAAACAGACCTGGTAACTGAGGTACTGACCCTTCAAGAAACCAGAACCCCTCTAGAGATTCCCCAGTACTTTCATGTTGAGAGAAAATTCTGTCTTCTGGATCACTGTTTAGGCTGGGTTCCTCCAGCAGCAGGACCTGAGACAATCATTCAAATGCAAGCAGATGATCCCAAGACACACCTGTTAGGGGCATGGGGAAGAGCCAGCACAGGGTGTGTCCACAGCCAGGTTGACACTGATGAGGGTGACTGGGGCCAGTCCCTGGGGAGATTCAGGGGACAGTGTAGGGCATACCTCAGAGATGTCCCCTCCAGGGCATGGAAGCTGATATATTTCTTCTCCATCCCCATGTGTCATTGTTGAGGGCAGCTCTTGGGTGTTGATTCCCAGCTGTCCTGCTCTGCCCTGCCTTGGATGAGGCAGATGACCCTCATCCAGGAAGGAGAGTGGAGGATGACACCCCACCATCTGCTCCACGCAGAATCCCTCAGGCTGCCAGGAAGGAAAAAAAAAATTATTATAACTTGTTTCTAAGCTCCTAAGACTCTGTGGTTCCTTACTCAATTACTCCTCATTGATCAAGGCCTCTCAAGTCATATCTTCCCTGGACTCCTCAGTGTCTCCAGGTTGGGTATTGCCTCTCTATGCAGTGCACCCCTGGAATCAATTTATCAGCCAAACATCTCTGTGACTCTGGGCCTGCTGTGATCAGCCCTCAGGTGGGAGAGAACCCTCCTAGAGTTGATGGGCATGGATAAGGCAAACAAATATTAGATCCTGCACCAGAAAACTACATTGAAAATGAGGAAAAGCTCAATTCTATGTTTACAGACTTAAAAATCCAAAAGTTGCCTGTCTTCAGAGCTGCCAGAGGCTCGGCGTGACCAGATGTGGCCTTCTTTCCTGGACGGACTCCACACAGCAAATGGAATCACTTGCTCCACTGCTGCTTAAGCCAGGCTCATCTTCCAGAAGGTGCCCATGTGATTTGGTGACAAATCCTACCAATTTGTCAGTACACTTGTCCCAAGTTTAACAGCCAGTTGTTGGAGGAATTGTTGGCAAATAAGGAAGTTGCTGTCAATGCAAAATGTGAAAGCATATTAACATTTTCTGAATGCCTACTTTGTGTCCGGTCCTGTGCTAAAACTTACCACATATTGTTTCATTAGCTCCTCATGCCAACCCCAGGAAATAGATATTATTACCATCCCCACTCTACAAATGAGGCAGTTAAGCTTTCAGGTTAACTCACTGGCCACAACCACTCTGCTAGTACACTAAGCCACAGTAGTTCACTTAGAAAAGTACCTTTATATTTATGCCCCATTTTAAATAATATTTTAAGAAGGAACTTACTGGCTCTTAAAACTGAGAAGCCCAAACTTCTAGGCTGATTTCATTCCCAACACAGTCATCAAAAGTTTGATTTCTCATCTCTCCTGTCTGCCTCTTCGTAAGGGGCTCCCTCTTCAGGGGGATAATGGGGCTGCAGCGGCACCATCCACATATCACATATTCAGAAGGAGAAACAGGAAAAGGATCTTTCCCAAAATCCTTCTCCAGACTCAATGGTCCAAACTAGGCCTCTCACTACTCCACAACTGTGCTCAGGGCATAGGGTGCCTGTGTGGTGCCCCTTAGAGCCAGGAGTGTCTCTCACCTTCCAGAATCAAGGACTACAAGGGAAGTAAAAACCAGGCTTCCTTCTGGTAGTAAGGAAGTGACTGTTGGAGGGGAATCATCACAATTAGAATATTGTGGAGCAATTTGAACCCAGACCTGTCCGTGTATTCACACAGTATTTATTGAGTCCTTGCTATGGGTCAGGCACAACTTTAGATGATGTAGACGCAAGCCGGAAAGGTTTCTGCCCTCCTGCCGTTGGCTCTGCTGGCTCTCAGGGCCAGAGCCTTGTTCTTACAAGACCTGGGAGCTGGACGAATGTTCTAACTTTTCTAGGTTTGAAGTGGGTCTATGACTCCAGGCTGATCATTTAATTTGAGCCTCAGCCACTTCACCTGTAAAACTGGGAATAATGATACCTCCACCAGTTATAAGAATGAAACTGTGGACTCTGAGAAGAAATATACCTGTCAGGAAGGGCTCCTCCTGGTTGACTGGGCTCAAATTCATAACCAGAATCCGGCAGCCATTGCTGACAGGCCTCTCGCACACACTGCACCTTAGGGAAGCACAACAGATCAGGCTGCCGAGACTTCTTGACGTCCGAGCCAACCCTTTAAGTTTCTGGAATCATATTTTCAACCTATGGACTGAGACATGCCCTGTTCATTTGCAACTGTGGGCTGTATCCTGGTTTGCATCCTTACCAATTAGAGCACCTCCATGAGGACCATGATTCTAACCAATCAGGACAGTTCTTGTGGACCAATCAAAATGTATAAATTTGCATTCACTATTGGCACAGAAATAGACCCATCAGGGACCCGGGCAAGAACTTTCCCAAAGAGGCCTCCCCTTTGGGAGGGAGGGCCAGAGCACCCTCTTCGGTCTCCACCTAGGCTGTGTTTCTCTGGTTAGAAAACTGTTCACCTCAATAGTCTCTTCTTTTCCCCACTCCAGATTGTGGACGCCTGTTGGCACTGGACTGGTGGCAGGGGCCGTTTGTTAACAAAATAAAGCGGGCTTAGGTGGGACACATGAGGAAGCTTAAAGCAGCAGACATCCAACCTAATGGGCTATAGGGTAGTAAGTCAACTCCCATTTTCATTGCATCGATGCTGTGATTTGGATTTTTGTACATTACACCCTCACCTTACTGTCTCAAGCTTTATAAAGACAGTTTAGCGTGAATACTGCTCCGCAGATGCTAGCTCGCCCTCTCTACCCAGTCTACAACTTCATTTCTCATAATCCAAATTTTTCACCTACTTGATTTAAGGAGGTGGGGTTACCTATGTTAGGGAGCCCACCCAGTTTCTAAATTTGTCCTGAAATCTGAGAGCAAAAAATTCTCATAGGAATGCAAGTAAAGGTAGCCAACGAGATCGTGAGCTGAATGCACGCACACGCTAAAGATGAGACCTCAGCAAGCCTCACATGTCCGGAGGGCTCCCACCGGTGTGCAAGGAATTAGTCTCTCAGTGCAGCGGATGGACCTGAGAATCTTGTATCGGAAGAAACCAACATTTTAAATGTATGCTGTAAACTGTAAATTTCCCAAATCCCATGCTAACTGGTTCCATTCTATTAAGCCTGTTGATTTAAACAAAATTCCAGTTTAAAAAAAAGGGAGGCGGGGGGGAATCAGCTCAGGTTGCAGATTAGCTGAACAGCTAGTTTCAAGGCTGGAGAACGGAAAGAAGCACAATGCCGCCCGTGCCCCGAGCCCGAGCCGGAGCAGGCGCTTTTCCTAGGCCCTCGAGTCCCAGGACACAAGGAGGCAGGTTCCCCTACTTGGCATACTTTGTCACGTCAAGCCTTACGCACACCCTCAGCTCTTCTCGCGCTTCTAATTTCCCACTGAACATAAACTGGCTGTCCTCTCTGTAGTCTTCACCGTCAGCTCGGGGCCTTGACCAGGGAGAGTTCAACCGAAGCTCTGCGGGCTTCGCTCGCCGTCTCGTGGGGCTTTCCTGGCGCCCTCGCGGGGCACCCTGCTCTCTCTGACCGAAAGCCTGAACTCGGGTCCCCGTCGCTGCTGGTTTCCCACGACTGCGTCAGGTAGCGAAGCATCATGAACCTTAACTGGAATCGCCGCAACTGCTGGAGAACGCGGGACCCCGGCCGAGAGACGCACCACGCCCCGCACGCACTCCCGGCCTCTCGGACTACACCGCCTCCTCCGCTGGAGAGCCGACCCACCCCGAGTTCCGGGAACGGAACTTGCAGGTTTCGTCCAATCAGAGACCCGGCTGACCAGCTGGGCGGGAGTCTGTGATCCGGTTAGACCAATGAGAACTCCAGCGCGGATTCGCGGTGGTCTCTGGGACAGCGCCTCTCCCGGAAGCCGCCGCGCCTTCCGGCCACACCTGGGCGGGGCTGGCCTCCGAGCCCGCCGGGCCGCTGGATGGCATTTCTTCTTTTCACCCGCGACGGAGGCGGCCGCGGGTGCGGGCGCGGCCAGGGGCGCTCGCGTGGGCTCGGAGCGCGGCGGGCCTCGCGGGCGACCCGCGGGGGCGCTGTCTAGTCTCCGGGCTCCGAGGTCCGGGCGCCCAGGCGGGGCCTCCGGGAGAAGAGGAGGGGCGAGGGCGGCTCTCCCGTCTCCGCGGGGCGCGAAGCCCCGGCCGGCCCGCTCCGCGACCTTCAGGGGCCGGCTCTCTGTGGCGCTGTGGCCCCGGGGGGGCCTCCGCCACCCACGCGGACCGGGGCAGACCGAGGTCGCCGCCCACGCTGACCCGGGCCTTCGCGGGCGCAGGTAGGTGGGTCCCTCGCGGGGCAGCCTGAGGGGCTCGGGAGACTCGGGCGCGCACGTGTGTCCCCGCGCCTTCCCTCCATTGTCAGGATTCAGCCGGGTTCTGTCCTCGCCCGGGTGGCAGCGCTGCCGTCCTGGACCGAGCTTTGGCTTGTGCGAAAAGCTGGGCAGGAAATTCGCTCGACGATGCCGTGCCGGTGCCGGAGCGGGTGTCGGTCCAGGCGGTGGCCGCGGGGCGCGTGGTTGAAAGGCGCGGACCGCCGGAGAGGAGGCCCGTTTCATCTTCTCCGGTCCAGCTGCAGAGAGCTAAAGGCGGCGAGCTTCATAGCTTCTCTCATCCAGCTGCTTTCCAGTCTCATTGTCCCTGATTTGATGGAGACGGGTTGGCCATGAGCTCTGTAGGTGACTGATCCGCAGCAGTGGAGGCAATCGTTTTATTAAGCGGCGGGGCGGGGCGGGGCGGGGCGTTACCTGCGCCTGGAAAGACCACTTTAAAAAAAATGTTTCTATTGATTTTAGAGGGAGAAGAAGGGAGAGGGAGAGAGAGAATCATGTTGAGAAACATCAGCGTCGACCGGCTGCCTCCTGCACGCCCCCTGCTGGGGGTGGAGCCCGCCACCCGGCGCCGCTGCCCCGACCGGAATCGAACCCGCGGCCTCCTGGTGCACGGCTCGAGGCGCAACCCCTGAGCCACAGCAGCTGGGCTGGAAAGACCACTTTCGCAGAACCCCAAACGAGCCGGGAACGGGGTGGAGAAGAGGGGTGTATCTGAGATGGTAGAGGGAGTGAGATAGGCCAGGGTGAGGAATGTGGGCCTCGGGTGGTTGAGAATTCCAGCAAGAGAGAAAGTCGGGCCCCTGAAAGGAAATGTTCAAACTGGCGTCCAGGAATTCTGCTCTGATAGGCTTGATTTCAAAAGTGCAGGAACTTAAAAAAATACGCAAGTAAAAGGACAGCATAATCTTGACATTTTAAAGGGCCACACACGTTCTTATAAGATAAATAAGGAGTGTGCTTGCTGTCAAGACCTCGATCCAAACCTGTCTCAATTTTATTAGTAAAATTGTTTAGTGATACCCTCTCATCCACTTGTGGTGACCATTAAATGAGGTAATGCGTGTAAAGCACTTAGTAAATACCAGCTCAGAGTTGTGTTGAGGCTTGACTTCAGGTCCATGGAGGGAGTGGAAAATCCAAGGTGTGCATCTTGCACTGGAACTGCTCATTCCTAGGACCAGGCTACCTCCCAGCTCCTTACAGTTCTTTACCGGAGGCAGAGGCTCCACCTTTCTCAGGCCTGACTTCTTCCCAGTCCTGTGTGTTTTTTTATGTATTACGTTAAAAAAGTTAAGGTCTGCAAAATGAAAAAAATTGTTCAATATTTCATTTTGTAAGTCTAAGCATATCTACTATTTTAGTAATGTTGTCCTCTGTTGGGTTCTTTTTTAGTAAAATATTTTAATGATATAAAAAAGAACAGGGAGCCCTGGCTGGTGTGCTTTGTGGTTAGAGCGTCGTGGGTTTGATTCCCAGTCAAGGGCACTTACCTCGGTTTTGGGTTCACTCTCCACCACCAGCCAGGGCCTGTGCCGGAGGCAACCGGTCGATGTGTCTCTCTCACACTGATCTTTCTCTCTCTCACTTCCTCTCTCTCCCTCTCCCTCCTGCCTCCCTTTTACTCTCTGAAAAGCAATGGAAAAAATATCCTCAGGTGAGGATTAAAAAAAGAGAGAACAGGGAACTATAACCATTGTACCATACCCTGAAAAAAAACCCAAACACAAGTAATTTTTCTTTATGCCCTTGGATTTTTTTTTTTAAGGAAATGTGGCATCTCAGCTACAGTTGAAGTTCTTTTTTGCTGCCCCCACACCACCCCATAGAATTTTTGATTCTAACTTGTCTTTGCATTGTGGCTTACAGGATTTACCTGGTGAGTATTTGTGCTCACAGATGCTAGGTGCTCTCTATTCTCATTCCCAGCCAGCCACCAGGTTTGCTTCTTATAGCTTATCATGAGGATTACAGCCATCATTTTGGTCCTGTCCTTGGGGCATTTGTTCTCTTACCCTCTTAAGAAACTTGCCTTTTTAAAAAACACAACCAAAAAAACACCTTTCAGTCTCCCTGGAGTGACCTCCTGATAGGCTGTCCCAGGCTGTCACTAACTGAGCAGCTAATGAGCATATGCCATCTAATTGGCCTTCATCGGGTCAGTTCCCTTCAATAAGGTCCACTGTCTTTACCCAGGATAAATCTTTCTCACTTTTCCACACTTTCAGGAAAAGTGGCCTTCCATAGTCAAATGTACTGTTTTATAAAATGAGATTTAAAAAATTCATAGTAATAGCTACTGTTTTCTGAGATGTAGGTATCAGGCTTTTCTAACTAAGCACTTAGTATACACTGTCTTATTTAATTCTCATATTAAAACTATGCCACAAGTGCTATTATTCCCATTTTAAGATGAACAATCAGGTTTAGTAAGATTAAGAGTTGGCAGCAGTTTGTGCCTAGACTCATCTCTACAGTGTGTAATTGTTTTGCCACCAATAGAAAAGGAGGATTGTTTAGTTGTCAGGACAGAGTGAAGTTTGGCATTCACATGGGCTCTCTTCTACCTTCCTCCCCACAGCCCCGGCTCCCTCAGGTGCAGGAAGCACCTGGGTGGAGGCCTCCTTCAGGAGAGCCAGAGATGGCATCAGTGGACTTCAAGACCTACGTGGATCAGGCATGCAGGGCTGCTGAGGAGTTTGTCAATGTCTACTACACCACCATGGACAAACGGAGGCGTCTGCTGTCCCGCCTGTACATGGGCACTGCCACCCTGGTGTGGAATGGAAACGCTGTTTCAGGACAAGAGTCCTTGAGTGAGTTTTTTGAAATGTTGCCTTCCAGTGAGTTCCAAATCAATGTGGTTGACTGCCAGCCTGTACATGATGAAGCCACCCCAAGCCAGACCACGGTCCTCGTTGTGATCTGTGGAACAGTGAAGTTTGAAGGCAACAAACAACGGGACTTCAACCAGAACTTCCTCCTGACTGCCCAGGCTTCGCCTAGCAACACAGTGTGGAAGATAGCAAGCGACTGCTTCCGGTTCCAGGACTGGACCAGCTAGTAGAGTAGGCTCAGTCCCAGCTCTGGAGGGAAACAGGCCTCAAATGTGGGGACACGAGTTCCTTTCTGTTGTGGGCTGCACTGCCCAGGCTGAACTCCGCATTTGCTCAAGTCCATGGAGCCCCTTTCTGATTATACTTATTTGTCATAGTTGCCTTTTCATAGTAGTAAAATTTTCTATTTTTCTAGAGACCCTGGTTCTGGAAATTCTGACAAGTAAAACAGTAATACACATGTTGTTTTTCTCTTGCCTAGTGTGTTTGACAAGGTTTTAAGGAGAAGAAAGTAGGTTAAGGGCAGTAGGCTTAATAGTGGCACCTACAGAGGTGTTATAGGTCCAGGGGCAAGCACCTCCCCAGGCACAGATGTGCACACAGGTGTACAGGAACTGGGCTTGCCAGCCATCTCCATACTGGAATTCCTTGAGACACTTTGAAATTACCTTTGCTCTAGCCACACATCCCAGACCAACTGTACCCTGATATCTGAGGGTAGGGCTGGGCACTGGCGTTTTTCTAAAGCACCCTAGGAGTCTTAGTGTTGATACATCAGGATCACCTAACGGAGGTGGCAGGGCCCTACCTTAGAACCTTAGCTGAGAGTTAAGTCAATGAGAACAGGTGAAATACTGAATAACTAATAGCTGCTTGTAAATGAAGCAGATATATGAACTATTCTCCTGAAGAGAAGGTGAAGAGCTGCTCTTATGAGGAAGTACTGAGGCTGGGGTGAGGGGCGCATCCAGAGTCAAAGCTAGTTTTACTGACCCTGAAGGACAACTAACTGCATTTCTCCAATGTAAAAAATAAATGGAAAACTCCATTAGCCTTTAACCATTAGAGGAGATCTCGTAGCCATGTGGCTTCCCCAGTTAAATTTCCTTTGATAGTACACTAGGTTTGGGGCAGGGTTGTGGGTTAGGATTTGGAAAGGGGAATTTGAGAAGGGAGTAATGATGTGTACGGTGGCACAGGGGACAGTTTCCTCCTAATACCCTTCTGGAACCTTCTCTAGTTACTGAAGCCCAATGTTGAGCAAGACAAAGTACCCACCTAAAAGAGGACTTCCCAGCTCGATTTATAGCTAGGTTTGACATATGACCCAGTCCTAGAAGGGCTGGGCTTGTAGGGGAATATTGCTTCAAAGACCCTTCTTTCTCTGTCCTGCCTGGAAGGCAGCTATGATGGCTAGACCCCTGGCTCTGGCTCAGGCTTGGCTATGCTTTAGAGGTAGTACTTTCAGCACTTGATACTAACTTGGTCAGAACACAGAATCCCAGCTGTTCTTTTCTATGTATCTTGCTTTTATGTCTACTTAGACTTCGAATACATTTTAAATACTTCATGTGCTCTTTTAAACACTTAGATAAGATCCTTGATACTGACAAAGTAGGACTGCAGCGGTGTTTGAACAATGTTTTACTCAAAGTTGTTCTATAAAAACTGGTGCATCACCTATATTGATATTCTATGTTGAACCAAAGTTGGTTTAAAAACATTTGTGGCTGGATAAATTTTATCCAACTGCGATGCCCCAATATATAACCAAAAGAGGTGAAAGCAGGGACTATGATACTTGTACATCAGTGTTCTTAGCAGCATTATTAAGAGCAAAAAGATGGAACCACCCAAATGTTCATCAACAGATAAATGGGTAAACAAAATGTATATATACACACAAAGGGATATAAACTTTTAGGAAAAGAGGGAATGGGAAGTTACTGTTGAATGGGTACAGAGTTTCTGTTTGGGGTGATGAAAAATCATGGAGACTGATAGTGGTGAAGGTTGTAGAACATTGTGAATGTACTTAATGCCACTGAATTATACACTTAAAAATGGTTAAACTAGCCCTGGCCAGCATGGGTCAGTGGTTAAGAGTATCGGCCCACACACCAAGGGGTTGTGGGTTTGATTCCTAGTCCATTCCAGGCCCCAGTTGGGGCTGTGCAGAAGGCAGCCAATTGATGTGTCTCTCTCACATCGATGTTTCTCTCTTCACTCTAAAAATCAATGGAAAAAAAATATCCTCGGGTGAGGAGTAACCAAAAGAAAGTTAAACTAGTAAATTTTGCTATGTATATTTTAACACAGTTAAAAAGATTCATTCCAGAACTATTGTTAAATTCTTTAGGAAAATCTTCAAGGAACAGTGTTTGCAGTTTTAAAACACCTTTTAAAAGGCAAATAACCTTTTCCCAACTCCTTCATCTTTAGTGCTAGGCAGAGCTATCACCTATTTCCTAAATGCCTCTAGTGACCTGAGAGTCATGCAGGTATTGAGGGCAAAACTGGAAATGTCTGAGAGCTTATGCTACGATGTACATCCTGCTCAGGGAGTTGGGGTTGGCCTTCCTGGGGAGCAGATGATTTAATGGAGACTGAGGTGATATGTAGGAAGAGGGAGGTCAGAACAAATGTGCAAATGGCCTGTGCTGAGGGGCCTGTGGTCACTCCAGACCTGCACCCAGGTCTGTGTGGCCAGGAGAGTGTAGAGGTAAGAGGTGGTGGTGATGCAGTTAAGCAGGCCTGGATCCTAACGCTTTTGCAAGAAGCTGCCATTCCCCCAACCCCACCCCAGGCCAATACCTCACAAACCACACTTCTCAGTGTTCACTTCTGAATTCATGCAAACCAAGGACATAGAACTATTAGGATGTTTTTAAATCACTCCCTCTCTAGTTCCCCTTTTGATTTTCTCTGATCTGACAAGCGACATCTTTGTTCTGCTGTAGCTGGGAAGCTGGTGTGGTCCGGGCAGAGTTCACAGTGTGGAGGCTCTGCTTGCTCTCTGTGTAATCTAAGATAAGTCGCTGTGCCTTGCGTTTCTTCATCTGGAAAATGGGGATAATACTACACCTTAATAGAGTTGTGTGACTAATACTAGTAACATGCTTAACACTGGCTCACCCGCTGTAAGCACTAAACACGTTTTGTTCTTATTTTCATTATAATTAACCTAATACTTGGGACCAGTTTGGGGGAAACTGTAGGGAGGAGATGTGTAATAATTGGGATGACCATCTAGGTTAGTTAGTTGGCTTTATCCAGAGGAAAAGCAAACCTCTCATATCTTTATGAGATATTTACTTTTTGATATTTACTCTTTATGAGAAGTTTTGTAATTTGGAGCAAGATGCCCACTGAAGTTGGGCTTCTACCCTCTCAAGGAAATTGGCAGGTAGGGACTATCTCCTTGTATGTTTACATTTCAAGGAGATGGCTCCCAGCCATAAAGCTGAGGCAAGACCTAGCTAGTCTTCAAACCTTGGTTCTTGAAAGTCTCCCATCTAGAAGAATTCCATTCTCGACCAAGTTGTTGGGGGTGGGGTGATGTCTTGCTTGTGGAACAAAACTTAGGGTTTTCAACCTGACCACCCTCAGTAGGATACCTCAGCATGACAACAAGCGTCTCTCAGGCAACAAAGGAGAGAATGCTTTTGTTGCTGGTAAAACAGAAGATTAGCACAATTTTAAAACACAAAGAGACTATCAAGAGAGCTAATGTTGCTAAGGTGTGCAGGTGCTCACAAGAAAACAATCACAGGAAATTGAAGAGGTAGAAAATTGTTGTTGATTTGGATAAATGAAAAGCAGTTAGCCAGTGACAGAATTTCGGAGGCAAATAAATGTGAAAAAGGGAAGGTGCAGCAAGATGACCTTAAAAGACACCCCTGCAACGGGTGCTGAAAGTGATTCATTTAAGGCCAGTGGGGGGTGGTTAGACAAATTTAATAAGTGTTTATTTATAGACGAAACACTACATTAGACATGGACTGTATATACGAAAGGTAAAAACAGCAAATCATTTGTGGGTCTGGAATGGATTAATTCAATTTACATTATTTCTAATGGTCAACGATTGGGTTTTGAAACAAATCGCTTCTTGAACAGCTTTCTGGAATTGAGTTCCAGGACCCAGGTCCCACTGTATATACATTTCAAAGAGGGGACAGACTACAGTCATTCGCCGCTTAACGACCAGACCAGGATACAGTCTGAGAAATGCTCGTTAGGCGACTTCTGTCATTTTTCATGTGGCTCTTCAAACATCATAGAGGGACCTTACCCACACCGAGGTGAACCTGCTGCCCACCGGGCTCTGGGGTGCACCACCGTCCCACACGCTGCCAGGCGGGCACCGAGCTGCTGGTGCTCGGGCACGGCTGCCTTGACAGCGACCCCCTTTCTAAAGCAGGCGCTCAGAGAAACAGGAGAGGAAAAGCGACCTCCCTTATTTTCAACAGGGAGCATCAAGCCTCTTAGTTTTAACGTTTGCCTTACACTCGCCCCCATGACAGACACGACCTGCAGTCAGACAACGCTGGGCGCACGGCTGGCCGCGGCGAGGGGACCACGAGGGCAAAGCCTGACCCAGCGGGATGCCAAGGTCGGACGGAGCGAGCCTCCAAGTAAGTCTGAGGCCCACCGAGCTGCGCAAAGCGGGGCTGGCATTACAGCCGCAACGAACGGGGGAAGCAACGAGGCTCGGAGCTGAGGGTTCGACGCGACTAAGGCACCAGCCGCGTTCCAGCGGGGGAAGGCCCCGAACAGCCCCGCAGCCCACCCACAGGGGGCGGGCGCCCGCCCACCCGCGCCTGCGGGCGCTTTGTTCGCCGCGGGGCGCCTGCCCCTTCCCGCACCTAGTCGGAGGCCCGGGGCCCTCGTCGCTGGTCGCCCTCTGAGAGGCGAAGCCCGACCTGGGCCACGCGCGGCACGCAGGCTGCCAGCGCCCCGGGCGAGCAGCGGGGACGGACCCAAAGCGGGCTCCGCGCCCAGCCGCTCACGTGACCTTTCGGGGCCGCCGGCATCGCCCTGGCAGCGTCTCGCCCGCAGCGCCCCCGGCGCTGCCTTCTGCGCAGGCGCAGACCTCGACTCGCGACCAGTGACGCAATCTTGCACGGCCGCGTGACGCGGCACCGCAGGTAACGTCGCATCACGTAACTCGGGCCGGACAGCATCTGCAGGCGGACGTGCGCGCGTAGGCGCCGCCGCAGCCCCGCGAGGGGGCGGGGCCGGGAGGGGACGGGGCGGGGCCCGCAGTGGCCAATCGGCGGCGCCCGCGCTGGTGCCGCGCCCCGCCCAGTAGACCGGCCATCCCCGCGGGCCTGGTCCGGCGGATGCGCGGCGGTGGCGGTGGCGGCTGGGAGGTGAGTACTCGGCCCCCGGGCCCGCCCAGTCTCCCGCCCGCCGCAGCCTCTCGGTTGTCGCCGCGGGGCCGTCCCGGAGGAGCGGCGGGCCCCAGGGGTGCAGGAGCCGGGGGCGGGCGCGGCCGGGCGGGAGTTGCAGGCCCGATCGCCCGGGCGCCGTGGATGCCTGCGGCGTCGCAGGCGCCCGGGTCGGTCGGCAGCTGGGGCCGTGTGTCCTTCTGCAGTGCGTCGGCTGGAGGGGCCGAGGGGCAGCGGTGCGCGGGGGCGAGCTCGCCGGGCGCCAGGCCGGGGCGGGCGCTGTGGGGCGCCGGGCTGGAGAGCCGCGGACTCCCTACCGGGGATGGGCGCACCGCGGGCGGCGGCGGCCGGTGGGGCGAGCCTCGGGGACAGAGGGGCTGCCAGGGCGCCAGCCGGTTACGGGGGAGACGCCGCTGTCACCCGAGCCGGAATGTTTTTGTCGCGATCACTGCTTCCCATACCCCGCTCAGGATGGGAAATGGTACTCAGACTCACGCCGACTCCGAAGGCACTGTGGGGCCCCGTGAGTTCGCTCCTCCGCCGCAGGGTCGGGACCACGGGGGCGGGGGCTGCGGGCGAGACCGGGCGCGGGGCCGAGGGCCACCCTCGCCACGCACCCGCACTGGGGCCGCAGTGCGTGCCCACCCCTCCCCCCCGCGCCGCTTTGACTTGGGTTTGGAGCCTCCTTCAGGTGACACTGCTCAGGCCCTGTGGGCGTCCTTTCTACAGTTGAATCCCAAAGGGCAGTCGTTTTCCATGGGCGGGGGGGGGACGCTGATGGTTGGAGGGAACCAGTTGTTGCCTCAGGTGTCATTGGTGGGAGTGGAGAAGTGGGGAGAGGTGAGCCTGGTTTTCAGGGAAGATGGAGAAAGTTCTGCTTCAGGCATAGGGAGTCAGAGGTGACATCTAATTGCTGGCTGAGGGAGACTGGAAGGAAGGTGGGGCACTTTAGATGGGTGGGTGGAGAGTTAGGAACCAAACTGAACTTGGAAGAGGAAGGAGACTCACGAGTAGAAGGTTGGGGGGACCTTGAGGAGAAAACACATATTCGGGGAGTCTGAGGTGAGAGGAGAACCAGCCAAGCAGAAGAAATGACCCAAGATGGTGTGGGGTGGGTACCAAGGAAAGCAAGGAGCAGAGACCCCCAATGGGGTGGAGGTGGAATCTTCAGGGCCCAAGCTGTGGACTGAAACAGGGAGTAAAAGCATCTCTTTGTATTTGGCAAGGCTGAGGAGAGGGGTGTGCTGAGCAGTGTCAGTGTGAGATCAGAGTCCCGCCAGGCCCAGGCTCAAGCCCCAGCCACTCCGTTACCTTGTTAGTTCCTTCCTCACCTGTGAAATAGGGATAATAGCACCTAGGCCTCGTGCATGGGAAGCCGAGAACAACCAGCTAACAGGTCTCAGGCGTGGCTGTAAGCATTTGACATGTTTGCACTCAATGAAGCCTCCTAAGAGCCTGCCAGCCCTCTTTCTACAAAGGAGCAAACTAAGGTTCAGACAAGTTACTTGCTCAAGCTCACAGCTTGTAAAAGCGGTGGAGCTCGCATTACTTTAGTAGAGTAACGGTAATTCAAGTTATGAGGTGTTTAGGGGTGTTGGAAATGGCCATGGATTGTGGACTACGTTTCCATGAAGTTTTCCCCATGGAAGTAGTTATTTTTTTTAATATTTGGTTGTTTTCAAAGGTAGACATGATTCTCTAAGGTCTGTTCCCAGATAGTGATGGCATGTGTTTTGTTTTCATTGTTTGGCTTCCCTAATCAGAGAGCTAGACATTGCTGTTGCCATAAATTGTTATAGTTTTGGGTCTGTGTCTATACTCAAATTAGAAAATGGACTAGCAAATTTACTGCCTTAATGTATTTCATTAATCATAGCTTTAATCATTTATGTTTATCCTTGAGGGAAATCTTAGTAATATGCTAGTTTTTCATGCAAATGTTATCTTATGAAGGTGCATCAGGACTTCAGTTCAGAAAACTGCTAATAAGTGTGATTTCAATCTTTACATGAGAAAAGTTAGGTTTAGGTTGTCACTAAGTTTATATCCTCTAAAGTTTGAACTGAAATAATCCTCATTAATTTTTAATCTTTTTACTTTGGTAGTTGCTCATACATGAAGTAATTCTTGTTTTCGATTCAAAGCTGTTTTGGGAAAGAAGAAACATGGAAAGTGGTGCAGTTCTGCTGGAATCCAAATCCTCTCCGGTTAACCTTCTGCATGAAATGCATCAACTACGCCTTCTGGGTCACCTGTGTGACGTAACTGTCAGTGTGGAGTACCAGGGTGTCCGTGAGGAATTCATGGCCCATAAGGCGGTGCTGGCGGCCACCAGCAAATTTTTCAAGGAAATGTTCCTTAATGAGAAGACTGTGGATGGTACTAGGACTAATGTCTATCTAAATGAAGTGCAAGTCGTAGACTTTGCCTCGTTTCTTGAGTTTGTCTACACCGCAAAGGTGCAAGTAGAAGAAGACAGGGTGCAGCGAATGCTGGAAATGGCTGAAAAGCTAAAATGTTTGGACTTGTCAGAAACTTGTTTCCAGTTAAAGAAACAGATGTTAGAGTCGGTACTTTTGGAGCTGCAGAATTTCTCTGAGCCCCAGGAGGCGGAAGGGAGCAGCGGCTCCCAAGGCAGTGTTACTTCTGAGACTGGGGCAAACGTGGCTGCAGACAGTCCTCTCACCAACAGCCTCGTGAACCCGTCAGATCCCCCGGTACAGAGAATCAGCAACGGTACATTGCAAGATATGTCCCCAAGGAAGTCCAAGGAAAAAACAGACAAGAAGAAAGATGTAGTTAAGCCTTCCTACCCTAAAATCAGAAGAGCTAGTGGAAGGCTGGCTGGCAGAAAGGTATTTGTAGAAATTCCTAAAAAAAAATACACAAGACGACTCCGAGAGCAGCAGAAAAGTGCTGAGGAGGATGCAGGGAATTGCAGGTGTCCCCAAGACCCCAGCTCAGACGCTGTGGGGGCCGTGGGGGCCGAGCACGAGCCAGTGACCAAAAGCGAGGATTTGGGCGCTGGAGGGGAGGCTGGGGAGGGGCTGCAGAAGGCAGGCCCGGGGGAGGAGGGCGAGGGGGAGGGGGAGGAGGGGAAGAGGAGGAACAACTTCAAGTGCACGCTCTGCGAAAAGGCGTTTCTGTACGAGAAGAGCTTCCTGAAGCACATCAGGCACCATCACGGCGTGGCCACCGAGGTGGTTCACCGCTGTGACACCTGTGGCCAGACCTTCGCCAACCGCTGCAACCTGAAGAGCCACCAGCGCCACGTGCACAGCAGCGAGCGCCACTTCCCCTGCGAGCTCTGCGGGAAGAAATTCAAGAGGAAGAAGGACGTCAAGCGGCACGTGGTGCAGGTCCACGAGGGCGGCGGCGAGCGGCACCAGTGCCAGCAGTGCGGCAAGGGGCTCAGCTCCAAGACGGCCCTGCGGCTGCACGAGCGGACACACACCGGCCACAAGCCCTACGGCTGCACCGAGTGCGAGGCCAAGTTCTCGCAGCCCTCGGCGCTGAAGACCCACATGAGGTAGGTGCTCGGCTCCGGCCGACTGGGTGGGGAGCCGCAGAAACCCTCTCAAAGGAGTGTTTCCAGAATATGGCTCGTTTACTTCATTTTCTTGGAATGCGTGTTAGTAACTGAGGCAGTTCTAGGATTTGGACCAGTGTGGCTACGTTTCATAACTTATTTCCTCTAAAAGTTTGGGGGCCGTTTTGAGACATCATTGAACTTTTTCTGGGTTGAGATGCTATGAGATGGTCTTGGTCTACACGACAGAATCCAGAAATCCCGCAATGCCCCTATAGGCCTCAGGCTGAGGACCTCCCATCTCATCTGGTGACAGCACAGAAGCCTGGACACAGAACCGGGTTGTATACGGCTGCTGAACATGCCAGGTCCTGCATATCTTGTCTGGCATGGGCTGTAGGCCAGGGCTCTCCAGAGGAGCCTCTGGTGTGTACAATTCCTGCCACACCAGATGCCAATAACTTTTTTCTTTTCCTGACTTGATTTAGTCTTTGGGCTTGTGACCATCTGAGTCCCACAGTCCCATTAATGGCTTCAGTGAGATGACATTTTAGGACACCTCTCTGATCATTTTTGTTGTCTGGGCTTAGAAACTGTGCTACTGGTAGTTTAAACTCCAGAATTAGGACACGGACAGTGTTTGTTAACTTTTGCACTGTAGGTGAGTGATACTGTTAAGTAAGTTTCCTTATGGTGCTCAGTACTTATGCTTCAAATCCAGACAAGCAGTTTGCTACCCTATTCTGGATCTGCCCTTAAACTTGGGCTAGTCTTTGGGCAGTAGCATGGTGTTCATCTTTCTACTCTACATAACAAGTGTAAAAACTTGGCTCATTAGGAAGTGCTCAGTAAATCGTTGTTGACAGCTACTTCATACTAATTGTGAAATTAAAATGCTCATGCATTTTATGCATTTTCAGAAACCAGGTTTCTTCAGCACATGGAGAACAGTTCTTTCTAGACTGGTTACGTTATACAAGTTAGGATCTGATAGTTAAGTTTTGGTCACATGGTTCTTCATAGCAATAGTTCCTAAGGTGTTTCTGGTTGATTATTCTGAATAAGGAAACTTTAGAACTATTAGACGATGTTCTTCAGTTTTTTTTTTATTGTTGAAAATATTACAGTCTTTAGTGTTTTTTAAAATATGCAGAGGCATGGTCTCTGCCTGAATGGGCTATACAGCATAGACCCCAAGGCAGGTGTGGGTGGACATTCAATGTCTTATGGGGAAACACATCAGTTTGTTGGCCTTGTGCAGACGAGGATTTGGGGATGAAGGTCATGGGCCTCCTCACCTTTCACTCTAGTCATTCTCATTAGGTCTTGTCGAACAAATTATCTTTGCAGGGTAGAGTGGAAATTGTATTGCAAAGTGAGGTTTGAAATACATCCTGAGTTACCATCTGAATGTTGTACTTTCAGAATTCATACAGGGGAAAAACCTTTTGTCTGTGATGAGTGTGGTGCAAGATTCACTCAGAACCACATGCTGATTTATCATAAAAGGTGTCACACAGGTAAATACTCCTGCCGTTGTGATTGAATGTCTTTCCTAGCTGTAGAGGAAACTGCAGTCTGTTAATTTAGAAGTTGGCATCTACCAAAGTAGTGCAGGTTAAAGCCACGATCTCTCGCTTTCTCACTTAGAAAGTGGCAAAAGTGACTAAATAAAATATGCTTGTGGTGGTGGCCTTTTGCACACTTGGCAGTAGGAACTGGCATGTGAGTCATATATCAGAAAGGTATGAAACAGTTCCTACTGCTTTAGCCCCAAATTCCATTTTCAGCAATCTGTCCTAAAGAGATTGCTCAGAGTGTGGGAAAAGCTCTATTTTCCTCCTTGCTATTTCTAATAAAACAGCATTAGAAACAACCTGATTGTCCAACCACAGTGGTTCAGTAAACTGGGAAATCTACCCACTGGCCATTGGGATGAGGATTCTGAACATTATGAAAAACACCTGTACTTGGATATTGACTTGAAAAGTGCACAAATGATCCCAATTATATTGAATTCCTGCACAGAAGACTAGAAAATGGTTGTATGATGTATTAAGGTGGTGTAATTATCTTATTTCCATTTTCTAAAATTTTTGTGACGATTTTATGTTAGAAACAAAATTTAAGTTGGCTTTATTCTGATTCAGCACAGTAACCCTGAAATTCAGAAAACCCTATTGTTTATGACACAGAAGGATACAGAATCTGTTGTATACTGTAGTTACGCTAACCCAGTTCCTTATTTGCTTGTATTTTTAAATTTTTACTTCTAAACTCTGTCATATGATCCTCAAGTTCAAATGCAATTGAGACAAACACAAGTCATTTATGATGTGAATTACTATACTGTAAAATGAGCAGCAGAATTGGTGTCCAATGGATGCTTAGGAGTAGAGGTGACGTCAGGTTACACTGAAGGATTTAGAATCATTTGATGAAAATATTAATATATTCAGATTTTATTAAACCCAGTATTTTTATTTTGATGTTTGTGAACTCAGGGTACACCTAATGATCAAATGAGTTTGATTTGTACAATTAAAGGATTCAAACTACACAATGTGAAGCAGTACTTAAACATTTTTTTCTTGTCTTATAACCAAATCTGAATTGCTTGGGAGTTGTTCATCTAGAGCAGTTACGTATATGTAACAATGTAAACATTCTCTCCCTTTCAAGAGGGACTTTTATTTTGAAAAAGAGCCATAGATAGAAGTGCTTCTTTGGGAAAAAAAGGTAACAATTTCTCCAAACAAGTTGTATAGTTATTTGTTTGAAATGACTAAATTTCCCAAATGTGAGCTTGGCTGGCCTATCTCTGTTTCTTTCTTGGGATTTCCAAGGATATTTTACATCAACTTTCAGCAAGTAGTAAGCATCTCACATGAGTACATGTTTTATGACAGCAGGCTGCGCTTTTGGACTTCATATGGATTTGAGAGTTTGGACCCACTCTTCCTGTGTGTTCCTGTGCCTGTATCACTTCTAACTTTTTGTTTCATCTTTTCATGTAGGTGAAAGGCCTTTTATGTGTGAAACATGTGGCAAGAGTTTTGCTTCTAAGGAGTATTTAAAACATCACAATAGAATCCATACTGGATCCAAACCCTTTAAATGTGAAGTTTGTTTCAGGACTTTTGCCCAGCGGAATTCACTTTACCAGCATATTAAAGTCCACACAGGTATGGCTGGAATGTCCCTGGAGAAGGGAGTTCAGTGCCCCAAGAAAATATCCCTAAGATTTTTGACTTACTGGAAAACTTGGGAATTTAGTTTTAGGGAAAAGCCTTCCAGCAAATTTTATATCATAATAGCATTTAAAATTTTTTTGAGTTTTTAGTTTCTGGCTCTGAGAAACTGAAAAGGTATGGCTATGTGGACATTTCAACATTTTCAGATTAAATTTAAGGATAATCTATACATATTAGTATATATGCACATGCATGCAAATTCAGTTGTGGGACTTGGGAATTTTATATTCCATTACTATGGAAATAGAGGAAATGTCTGGATGTAATGAGCTGCAAGTATGGGTTTTGGCCCTTTTATAGTGTAGGCCATAAACTCTTGGTATTACAGGTGTTCCTCCCTTCCAAAAATTTGCATTAGGCCACTTTGCTTTTACAAAAGACCGACATAGTTCCTGTTTTCACTAACTGAAGAAAACATAACATGAACTTTCAGACTTGGGGGACACTCTTCACTTTGTACCACTGTGGCTTTCAGAAAGTTTCATGGGAACACTACTTTGGGATCATGGAAACCTGTATAAAGGTAGTAGGTTTATACCTGTCAGTTGACCCTCGACTGATCTTCCTTAGGGTGGGATGCGGACACTTTCCATTGGTTTACAAACAGCGTTATTCCAGATTTTAGTCAAAATTGTATACACCAGGCTAAAGAGATCAATCAGTTTCTTCTCTTCCTGTCTCAGGGGAACGTCCCTATTGCTGCGACCAATGTGGTAAGCAGTTCACCCAGCTCAATGCTCTTCAGCGCCACCATCGGATCCACACGGGAGAGAAGCCATTCATGTGTAACGCATGCGGGAGGACATTTACTGACAAGTCCACTCTCCGGCGGCACACCTCAGTAAGCAGCAGTGGCTTAAGAATGACAAATTGCTGGTCCCTAGGTGCATAACCCTAGACAGTCACAATGCCATAAGCTGGTTATAGAAGATAAACAACAGGTATTTTCTTCAAGTTTTGTCTGCAATGAGCCCATTCACATGTGAATGAAGAACAAGTCTCCAGGTCCAGGAAGGCACAATCCATGATAAACACTGCAATGGTGACAGTAGTGGTAGAGGCACTTGACAGTTAGTAAAAGGCATCTGAAGAGAGACTATTGTTTTAAAAGGTGTACCTAATAAGTAGCTGTGAATTAGAGGATTTACAGGTATTTGTTCAGACACCCTCGGTGACTTCTGTTTTGTTTGATTCGTAGGTACACGATAAGAATACACCGTGGAAGTCTTTCCTTGTTATTGTGGACGGCTCGCCCAAGAGTGATGAAGGGCATAAGACTGAACAGCCTGACGAAGAATATGCATCGGCCAAGCTTTCGGATAAATTGCTGTCTTTTGCAGAAAATAACCATTTTCACAACCTGGCCACAGTCCAAGGCAGTGTATCTACTGTGCATGAGAATAGTTCTGCAGATCCAGCCTGCAAGTCAGACAATTCTGTGGTGTCCCAGGATGCTCTGCTGGCCACCACCATCAGCGAGCTTAGCGAGCTGACTCCACAGGCAGACTTGATGCCCACACAACTTCACTCTTTGACCAGCATGGAATAAGAGCTTGAAGTTACCTGCCAAGCAGGTCCCATCCTGCATCTTGTGTGTTAGCTGTGTGCAAGATGACGTGTCGGGAGCTAAGAAAAAGAACTATTGGTAGGCAAAGAAGTGGGCAAGAATGGCTTCTGATTTTCCTAAATTTCTGGTAACTTGCACGTTTTTATCAGAGCATTTTTAAAGCTTTCCCTTAAAAATACTGATCTGCACGACCTCAGCTATACTTTATCAACACATAGGCAATTAACATAACCTCACTTAATTCTGGTGAGGCTGCTATATGCATTAATCATTCTAATGCTTGATTATTTTAATGTCTGTGAAGTTTAGACAACTCTTTACCTTAATAGAGTACAGACCATTGATTCAGCTCATGAAATTGCTTTTAATGGTCTCCCTGGTCTCTCAGTCTGCCTTATACTTCCTTATGGGTTTATTTCTGATACTTTTAAGACAGTTTTCTACCAAGCTGAAGTAAAACTGGGGCCATGTATTTTTAATTGTTTTCCTGTCAGATTGAAACAAAGCAGATTTGCTCTAGAGACCCTTGAATGGAACTGAAGAAATGAATTACTGCATTCATTCCCCTCCACTCCCCCACCCCACACTAAAAAAGGAATGACAAACTGAACACTTTGCAAAAGTTTAGTATAGCCTCTACTCACAGCACACGTGTGTCTAGGAAATTTGTCATAAAATAGCTTTTGAAATGCAATGTGGCTGTTCAGTTTCATTCCTAAAAATCTGCTAAGGTAAAAGCTGTCCTACCAAAGATTTTAGTAGCAAACTATTTTTTTTTTTTTTAAAAGAGGTGTGAAAAATTAAACAAGAGGCTGTAGAACACTTGAAACATTGTGTAGTCATTTTACTGACAAGTAGCAATGAGCTGATTGGCAAATCGTAGAGCACAGAGTATTAGTAATTCTGCCTGGTTTTTCTGACTTTCTAATTGCCAAATCAAGAGCTAGACACAGGCAGGTAAATGTCACATATTTGTTTCCTTGGGAGTGTGTGAGAATATAGCAGAAGTGACCAAAAGCCTTGGCACGCATCACTGATTATGCCTTAAGAGTAGACTGTGAAGAACCAATAACTTGTCTTAAATGCTCCTTTGGCTGTCTCAGGCTGGACTTGATGAATTTACAATGAAAAGGTAATTCTGCTGTATTTGCTAAGCATGATTCTTGGTTCCAGTGGCTTTTGTATGTAGCCGTGACTCATTTAACCCTAAACATATTAATATAAAGACAACTTAAAGGAGAAGTCTTTTGTTTACCAGTTTTTCTACATTTTAATTTATTGACTTGCTGTGAAAACACTTTCATTTTTAAGAGAAAAGTTCTAAGAGAAAGAACTTATCCATAAGTTCCAGACTGAAGATAGAGCTGCACAATTCCAGAAACTAATGAGGGAAGATTCTTCCTATGTGCTTATTTTGTTTTAGTTTGTGACATGTTACATACTAAAGCCACTACAAGGTGTTTTTGGTGCTGACATGTTTCACACCTGCTCTTAAAGACAGCAGTACTTAACTACTTCAGATTCAATTATGACAGCATATCCTAGTTATGTTTACAGAACAACAACAACAAAAACAGTGACTGTCACACAACCATTTTATTCTTGTTAAGAGAATGAACACGGCCAACTGATGTACTGTTTCATGGAGTAAAGTCATCTTAATAAGAAGGAATTTAAATATAGATTATTTTGTTACCTACTAGAAGAATTTTTGTCTTGAATGTTTCTTTAGAAATTCTACAAAAAAAAATCGTTTAATGTGTTAATAAACATTTGCTTTGTAAAATAGTTTTGCAAGTCTTAAGTTTTCTTCCCATTATTAAAATGTAGGTCGTGTAGATTGAACAAGTATTAACTTCCTTAACTTTATGGATAATGAAGTTTAAAATCAAGGTTATAGTCCCAGGAGTAATCTTAGTTTTTTAACTATGTGGACTGTCCATTAATTCTTTAGAAGTAAAAGGCCTGGTGACAGAAACACTAACCTCTGCTTTATGTACAAGTAATGTGCAGCTGGTGCTGTGGACTATGGAAATGGACTGGGTTCTTCAATGTCATGTTTAAGTTTGCATCATAGAAACTTCTCCACTATATCTATTTCTGTCTGCTTCCAGGAAGGGTAAAGCTGCCTCTAAGAACAGAAATCTGAAAACCCTGTGGAAGACTCATGATTGAGGGATTTGTGGGGCATCTCCCCGTATTTCTCTTAATCCAAGTACAGCCTCCCCAAGTGAAAGCAAGCTCCTGTCTCACTGTGTCAGCCCTAAGTCCATGATTAGTAAAGTGCCCTTGGTGCTGGTACTGTGTCTCCTAGACCTAAAGCATCAGGATAGGCAACTACGGAGGTGGTTTAGTGCCTTCCAACCATACTGTGGGAAATATTCTCAGCCCAAAATCCAGAGATCTCTACTGCCTTGGGTTTCATCAAAACTTCTGTATTATAATTTGGGGGGAAAAAAAAAAAAAGGATCATATGGTTGGAGAAGACCTTTATTAAAGGTAATTTTAAGAGAAATGTGGTTTTGCTACAGATAATCCAAACCAACAAATTTGAGTATGAGTTATAATTTAATCCTAACTTGTTAAATTTTACGTCTTGTCACACTGGGACATTTTTGAGACAAAATGAAGGATTGGCCCTTTAATTAAGCTTCACAGTGTGAAACTTGAAGTAACCATATGATTTCAGTGGCGGAATGGCACTCGTGCAAAGGACCATTTGTTCACATGTACCTAGATGGGGGCAGCATGACTGAGCAAGTTTCATACAGGTCAGAGGGTCAAATAGCATGTCACCTAGTCAGGCCCCAGAAACCACCCACTTACCTTTTTGCCTATTTGTACAGGGACTCTTGCCAAGGCTGGCAAAACCAGGTTTTTAAACCACCATGGTGGCTTCTTTCTGTTAGGAAATAATGATTGTGAGATAAACTAACCTTGAATGATCAACGACTTCTCAGAATTCCTAGGCTGTGATGGGCCTGTTCTACCATTCATTTTTTCTTTTTCTTTTTTTTTTAAAATATACCTTTATTGATTTCAGAGAGGGGGAGGGAGAGGGGAGAGAGATACAGAAACATCAATGATGAGTCATTGATCGGCTGCCTGCTGAAGCCCCTTACTGGAGATAAAGCCCACAACCCAGGCATGTTCCCTGACTGGGAATCGAACCAAGATCTCCTGGATCCTAGGTTGACGCTCAACTGCTGAGCCTCGCCCAGCCGGGCACATTACTTTTTTCAAAGTTTGGTTTGAATTATCTTTAAGTTGTAAATACGCTCATGGACCTTAACACTGCTCTTTGACAGAATGAGCTGATCCACAGTACTCCACATGGCATCTTCTTCCTCCATAGAACATGAGGCCTGAGTGGCCAGGGGCCTTGGCCTTCTCCAGGGGCATGTGCTGACCCTGTACCAATATCTGCAGTTAAATAAATGTCCACACTGCCAACAGAATTGTCTTCAGGGTTCCCCTCATCCCCCACCCTCACCTAACAGTTTCTGTGAACCAGTCCTCTCTTAACTTTGCAAGTGACTGTATATACCCAAAGGGTGCAAGCAACGTTCCTTAGTGGAGTAGCCAAAAGGGATGAGAGCATGAGGCTTAGAGTCGCCGTGCAAACTTAGCCAACTGCAGCAACAGGCTATAACCAGGGCTGCTTTCATAAACCTGCAGCTGCCAAACCATTACAGTGCCCCGAATTTCCACCAAGTAATAGAGATTTTAACATAGTCAAACTCATGTTTCAGTGGATACTCAGCCTAGAGAATATTAGTGCTCATGGCCTTAAACTTAATAGGAACAACGTCAAGAAAAGGAAGCTACTCGTGATCTGTGTAAATTTAGTAGGAAAGAACCTGTCAAAATATTACTCATAATTTCCACTTTATTTATTGTACAAGTTCACATAAAACATACATACTCTTTTCTGCTAAGGTAGATTTATGGTTAGTTTTCATAACACAATCCCCCACCAGAGAGCATGGAGAGGAGAACACCAGTGACCAACTCAGAGCTTCACAGGCAGGAACCTGTGCGCATCCCACTGGGTGGGTCACAGGCACCATGCTGTGTTGCCAAAGCCTCCAAACCTCCACCGAGGTTTGCATTTGAATATTTTAAATGCACAGTTTCAGAGGAAACAATAAATGTACACACTTTGGTTATAGTTACACCATCACAGTCACAACTGTGTAAAAATACTGTTTTCAAATCATTAAATAAACGAACTCACACGAGCTATAAAAATGTTGCCACAACTGACTCTGAACTAACCCCCAATTTGCTAAAATATAAGAACTATTAACATAAAGAGGCATTACATGTTTTCATAAATAACACTAGGAATCCTGAGGACATACCTTGGGCCTCTGGGTCACGGTGCTACCCTACGTCCAACAATGAGACATTTCAAGGAAGGAAGTCTGCATACTGTTAATGGGACGCATTCCCGCTCGTTTTCCTTTCACCTACTAGCAAGTCTTTTCTACTCATTACAGGTATTTTTACTCTTTTGTGTGAAATATTTAAAACATTCTTAATTCAGGCACTGGTATCAGTGTTTATTTCAATCAAAACAGACAGCAAGTCTCTGACTGACATAACAAAATGTTGCCAATATTATTTTTAAAAACCGTAACTTTTTTTCAGACTGGGGTTTGTTAGGGCATCATGATAAAAGCTACATGGAATTGCCTTAAAACAAAGCACTTAGTTCTTCCTTTGCGTGGTCAGACCAGAAGGTTCTTTCAACAAGTGGAAACAAACTTTGTAGACTAGGATGAAAGGAGCACGCTGGCTGGCTAGGACTTAAATGCTCTCCATACGGGACAGACCTATGACTAGAGGACACTGGCTACAAAGGCACCCCCCAAGCCTCACTTTCACAAAAGTGCATTTGGGGAAAAACTTTTTACAAAAGTACATTTGGATGGTTGTGGAATATATTAGGTAAAGCAACAAAAGTCTGCTTTTCTATAATATTTTCATAAGAGATTCCAACCGGAAATTTTAAAAAGTATCAAATAAGATCCATTCCAAATTATATTGTGATAGTCTGCTTTCTTTTAAGAATCCCTGACTTTTGAAGAAAAAAGAAATTCTTATCAGATTCTAGGGCCCAACACCAGTGTGTCCATGTCTTCTGGTCCATCCCCTCTACCCTCAGTTGATACTATGACCTTCCTCTCCATTAGCCCCCCTTGCACACATCACTCTACAGCCACAGCCAGGGAATCCTCACAGCCACCTGAGAAAGAGCCTCCACAGTTGGGCCTCAGCTGTTGAAACTTCCTTTTCTGCCACTTTCTCCTTCATACCAGACCAATCTATTCACCATCTCCAAAGCTGCTTCCTTGCTGAGCCCTTGGTCTGGGCACACCCTCTCTACTTCTGTCCAACAAAGCCTACCAATTCCAGTTGATAGCCATTTAAAAATGAAAACATCATTTAAATACAATTACTATCTAACATAACATGGGAAATTTCATTACCTGTCATTAATGACAGCAGCACAAGACAGAAAAAAACACAGGCTATATATGGCAATAAACGCACATCAAACATAAATCAAGCCTAAAAACATGCACAGAGAAGGCCAGTGTTGCTCAGTGGTTAGAGCGTCGGCCCAGGCACTGAAAGGTCGTGGGTTTGATTCCTGGTCAAGGGCACGTACCTGGGTTGCAGGTTCCACCTCCAGTCCTGGTCAGGGTGTGTGCAGGAGGCAATTAATTGATGTGTCTCTCTCACATCAATGTTTCTCTCTCTCTCTCCCCCCACCCACCTCCATCCCTCCCTTCCACTCTCTAAAAATCAATGGAAAAAGTATCCTGCAGTGAGGATTAACAACAACAACAACAACAACAACAACAAAAATGCACAGAGGACCACATCTAAAGTACAATGTCTGCATGTAACATAATGGGTAGGGATAAAGTTCTTAAATCGATAGAGCACAGGACAGAGTTCAAAGTTCAAACACAAAAGATAAAGCAATCCCATCAGCTAAGAGGAACATCAAGTCTCCTCAGAAGACAGCTGAGGCATACAGTAAACCTCTGTACCATATTAACCCTACCCACCCATCACGTTCAATAAATGGATAAAACTACTGAAAGCCTTTCTCAAATGCTGACGTATAATTTCTGGGCCCTCATGAGGATGTCTATGACTGTGGCAGAGAGGAAGCCATCTCAATGTGGGAAATAGTATGACCATGAAAATAAAGAGAAAGGATGTGCCAGTTAAAACACCTTTAAGTGAATATAAAGAAAGGGATTTTCAACCCAATTAAAAGTGGAAATTATGTCTAGGAAAAGGAAAAATTCTGTTTCTCACAGACCTTATATATTTGTGTGTGTGTGTAAATACAAAGCAGTCAAACCCACTTGACATTCATCCGCACACATAAGCAAGCACTGCCAGGATGCTCCCTTTTCTCACAATGTAAGTAATGCAGGCAGACCCCGGCTGCTCTGAATTTTCACGTGCATATTAGCATAGAGAACAATATCAAAAGCAAAGAAACTGGTCATTAGTACCATCAAAAAATCACAAGATAACAACAACAGCAAATTTCTAATAAAGTAAGTCATAAACTCATTCCTAACCACCACCCTAAACTAAACACAGACACTTAAGAGAATACATCCAGATGCAAATTTACAGAGAATATGCAAAGCATCAATTAGAGCAATTGGGTTGGGTACTCAAGTCCAAAAACAGGACAGAAAAATGTGAAATTAAACATGGGCTCTGCAAACACCAAACAAGAATAAAATTCTGAAGTAGTACTCAGAAAATTCTGGGGACTCTGGCGAGCATGAAATAGCCCATCACACCCACAATATGCACAGGAGCTTCTTTTATCCATCTGCTCAACAGTGACACAAACACAGCTAACTTGAATCACACACACACATTTGTTTCATGTGCAACAAAACTAAGCCATTAAGTGGGCATCCCATAAAGATTACTGGCCCTAAGAGGAACTAAAGAGGAGTTAGCTGCATGCCACAAAGACTTATAAATGTTTCACTTTAGGTCTCCATCTCCTTCTCCATCCCCTTGGATGGACTTTTTGATACGAAGCAACATGGTAGTAAGCCACTGATCCAAGCGAGATATTGAGTCAAATTCCTTCACCTAGTTTAAGGTTAGAGGAACAGGAATTAGTCCATGGAAATGCAATCGAAACAAAACAACAGCTGTTTAAACATATATAGTGATAATCTACCGACTTTTCTCATTTAAAATTATTCATTCCAGTTCATAATTTTCATTACAAATTGCTTTTCATTTTCCTCTACCTATTTTGATGGAGCTATTAACAAGTTTCTGTGACTTTATATTGCTCTGTATATTACATGTGATGACAAAAATTCCTAACAGCCTTTAAAATTGGAAGAAGAGCACGATTAATATGACAAAGGAAATTAGACTGTATGTAAGACTTAGAAGGGAACATGGAAAATTAATACTGCTCCAAAATTCACTGAACAAGAAAAAAACGTATCCGCAAAGACAGAATGTATGGAAGCAGAATTCCTTTAACTCATTTCAACGCATTACTAAACAATGAGATTTCAATAGAATGAAAATGGTTTTGCAGCAAAAGTTAAATGGGAAAATATTCTTTCCCACTACTGCTTCAAAGCCATGGTAAATACATTAATGGCAGATACTGAGACACCTGTATGATTCTAAACATAAGATGGCAAAAGATGGGAAAACAGAAGATAGATGAAAATAAGGAAAAAAAATCTTCCATTTATGTTATGCCAGAAATATAGCAAACTCTCACTGCTTTGTTTTTATATTTTAAATTGTATTTAACTGATTTTACTTTACACTTATTTAGGGAGCATATTATTTTCCAAAGAAAACATTCAAACAGCAAATTGTAATAGCATGTGATTTTTTTTCTTGAATTTGCCTTACAGCTAAAATTCACCATGGCTAATAGAACTGTATAACTGTACAGGTTTGCGGGATATATAAAAATGACCATTGGAAAATACAATTCAGGTATACTGGAATAATGTTCAAATAAATATTCAGCATTTACACAAAAAGAAAAGTTTCCGTAACAAACCTTCAAAGAAAGCAAAAAAAAGTTTCCATAACAAACCTTCAAAGAAATCATTATATCTCAAAGACATAACTTACTGCTTCAGTGTAAGCTTCACTGTTCTGTTCTTCATGAGCTTCCAGAAGTTTCTAGCAACATAAATATGGAAAAATTAGTTGGGTAAGCTAAAAAAGTTCCATCTATGAAGAGAGATACTTTAAATACAGATATAGCCTTAGTGTCACATTAACTGATGTTGCCAAAAACTTTACAAAATTGGAGAAATATTCAAGTACAAATAAAGAATTATCCCAAGTCATAGATCCTGTATTTGTGCTAACATTTCTGAACTGCTTGCATCAGAACACAGTACTATATCCCTGACTCTTAGCGCCATTTAGAACCTATTATGCAAAAGCTGGAGAGGATCTCCAGCAGACTTCACAGGTTTAAACTTCATACCCACTTCCACCTGACAGCAAAGGCATTTGTCTTTAAAGTTCTAATATTATTTACCTTCAATAATTTACATTCTCTTGAATCAGTAAAGGCTGGAAACATTTCCTCATATTTTTCAAGAGCAAGCTAAGAAAGGAAAAACACTTGTTAATGTCCAACTCACTAAACCAGCAAACAAAGCTGTGAACATTCTATTAACTTCAGTAAGACTTATCTACGTCCTATTTAAGTATCTAAGATGTTTGTGTTAAATCAACATCAAAATCAACACAGGGCCCGGCCGATGTTGCTCAGTGGTTGAGTGTCGACCCATGAACCTGGAGGTCATGGTTCAATTCCTGGTCAGGGCACATGCCTGGGTTTCGACCTTGATCCCCAGTAGGGGGCATGCAGGAGGCAGCCAATCAGTGACTCCCATCATTGATGTTTCTTTCTCTCTCTCCATTCCTCTCTCTGAAATCAATAAAAACATATTAAAAAAAAAAATTCAACACAGGAATCCTATCTACTCTGGTTATAAACTTCAGTTAAGAAACTTGTAAAACCAATTTTTCAGATTTAGTCTGCTGTAGAGAAGACATAAACAACATCTAATTCTGAAAAATTCATAAATTGGTGTCTTTTTACATCCATTGAATGGAATTCATCTATAACACTGCTCTGATCCCCAAAAAATCAGTTATACCACTGTTGGAGGCTGGAGGGAAGAATGCCTTTCCATTTAGTGATTTTAATTCTAGTCTTCCTAATCCAACGGAAAACCACGAGGTTACCCAACTCTGCCTCTTGTCTCTCAGCTTTCACTTGGCTTTTCACTTTCTCCCCAATCCTCATTCCAATTCCACTTCTAAGTTTTTAAAAAAGGAAGTTATTCTACTTTTATTCTCTCCCCCTTAGTTCTCTAATTTCCTTAAGGCAAAACTACTGAAGGAAATGTGGCTACCAGGGAACTTTAAGGAAACAGCTTAGGCAGCTGTTACAAAATTACAGCTGGGATACAAAACATATTATTATTATTATTGTTAATGTACTCAGTTCAGTCTTGCAACTAATCAATATCACCCAAACAAAGTGATATCAAGAACAGAGTGCCTGTGTGAGGCCTACTCTCATGGGTAATGGGTATCATAAAACTAGTACTGAAGGGCTGACTCCATACCTTGGCATTCAACTCATCGACTATGAAGTGACAGAGGGCTGCTTTAAAGAAGTAATCCTTCGCACTGTACTTCAGCAGAGGATTATCCATGGTGTTTGCCCCAACCTAGGCAAAGAAAGCAGAGTTAGGTTTAAAAGGTTTCTTTTTTTTTTTTTTTTGCTTTTTTTAAAAACTGAGTTTATTGGGGTGACATTGGTTAATAAAACCATACAGGTTTCAAATGTACAACTCATTAAACATCATCTGCACACTGCATTGTGTACTCACCACCCAAAGTCAAGTCTCTTTCCATGCCTATTTATTTCACCTCCCCACATATCCCTTTCCCTCTATCACCACGCTATTGTCTGTGTCTATGTGTCATATATATACATATATGTATATATGTAAATATATGTCATTTTTTAAAAGGTTTGACTTCTTATGGCAAACTGATTCTCATCTATTGCCTTTAGAAAACAATTCTGTATCTTATGTTAGTTTAGCTATGAAATGCATTCTTTTAATCCAATATAATAACTAGAAAATTTTACTAGAAGAAATAATATTTAATACACACACTGCTGACCTGTTACAAATGAACTCAGAACACTTCCACTTGTAGGAAGATGGAACAAACACACTTTCCTCTATGCCTCCTAAGTACAACTCAAAGCCCCAGTCATTGTATATAAAACAAATGTAAAACTGAAAGGTGAAGAGAAAAAAGCAGACTGATAGGGACCTTGAGACACAAGAGAAAGCATGACAATGAGTTCCCTTGGTTTTCTTTTTCTTTCATATATTCCTAACTTTTTAGAGAAAAAAGTCAGCAACTGGCAACCTATAAAGGTCACTGGATACAGCAAAAAAAAAAAAAAAAAAAAGACTAGACAAAAGTCTGCTGTCTCCAACCAAAGGACTAGGGAAGGGCATCCTAACAACATAGCAACTGTTTAGATAATAACTGCTCTACTCCAGCCAACACCACAAGAAAACTGTGGCCTTAACCTCACTCACATCATCAAAGGCCAAAGAGGAAATCAAGATGTCCATCCTTTCGAGACTGCAAAGAGGAGCCGAACATTCCTGCTGACATTCAGAGAAGGCCAAGAAGGGAGCCAAGCCTTCACCCCTGCCAGCTAGTACCAAGCCCACCTTCCACCCCTGTTGCTGAGGCAGTAGAGACAGCACAGGGAGCCTGGATTCCACCTCTATCCAGCAGGAACCAGGTATTCTGATCTCCCAGCAGGCATGGTTTCAGAAGAGGCCTAGTGGAGGGTTAAGACTTTCACCATCACCTGGCAGTAACAAGACAATGCCAGCATGGAGTGGTGGAGAGCAAGCAGGAGCTGGAATGAAATGGGGGCTTACCCCCAGATGTCAATGGAGGCCAAGTAGGAAACCTCCACCTGGCAATAATGAGGCAACACACCCTTTCCCCAGACAGAGCAATGTCACAAACAACCAGCTGACAGGGGAGGTTGAAGTAATATCCGGTTTCATAACATAATGTGAAAATATCCAGTTTTCAATGGAAACTTACTCGCCATACCAAAAAAGGGGAAGATATCAAGCTGAATGAAAAAAGACAACCAACAGTTGACAGCTTTGAGATGGCAGAAATGTTAGAATTATCTAACAAAGGTTTTGAAAGAGCCCTCATAAAAATGCTTCAAAATAGTAATACAAAAACACCTGAAAGTAGGAAAAAAACCCCAAAAAACAGTGTCAACAAAGAAAAAGAAATCCACAACAAAAAATCCCAGAAAACATAAAGAAGAACCAAATGGAAATTTCAGAACGGAAAAATACAAAACCACATAAAAAGTAGATGGAATCAACAGCAGAATAAATAGGACAGAGGAAAGAATCAACAAACTCATGACAGAACACAAAAGATTAGAAATTACTTATTCTGAACAACAGAGAGAAGACGAAATGAAAAAAACAAAACAAAAACCATCAGGGACCTTTGCGACTATGAACTGAGGTCCAACATTGGGATCCTGTGAGTCCTGGAGGGGGAAGAGAAAAAGAGAGCAGCTAAAATGTATTAGAAGAAATAATGGCTGGCCCCAGCCAGTGTGGCTCAGTGTTTAGAGTGTAGGCACACGGACTGAAGGGTCCTGGGTTTGATTCCAGCCAAGGGCACATACCTCGGTTGCAGGCTCAATCCCTGGCCCTGGTTGGGGCACGTGCAGGAGGCAACCAATCGATGTGTCTCTTCCACACTGATGTCTCTCCCCCCTTCCACTCAATTCTCTCTGAAAAGCACTGGGAAAACACCCTCAGGTGAGGATAAAAAAAGAAAAGAAAGAATGGCTAAAAACTCCCCAAATTTGGCAGGAAACAGAAGCCTACAGAAGCCTTCAAGAAGTTTAGTGAGCCTTGGCGGGTATTGCTAATGGTTAGAGCATCAACCTGTGCACCAAAGGGTCACAGGTTCAATTCCCAGTCAAGGGCATATACCTGGGGTTGCAGGTTCAATCCTTGGCCCCGGTAAGGTGCGTGTGGGAGGCAACCAATCAATGTGTCTCTCTCACATCAATGTTTCTCTCTCTGCCCCCCTTCTTCTCTCTCTAAATATCAATGGAAAAAATATCCCTGGGTAAGGATTAACCCCCCCAAAGAAAAGAAAAAATGAGAAGTTGGAACACTCACACTTCCCATTTTCAAAATTTACTACGAAGCTACAGTAATCAAACAGTGTGATATTGGCATAAAGACATATAGATCAATGGATTAGAACATGGCCCAGAAATAAACCTCTGCATATTGGTCGAATAATTTTTAACACGGTACCAAGACCATTCAATGGCAAAAGGATGGTGTATTCAACAAATAATGGTGGGAACAGCGAAAATCTACAGGCAAAAAAGAATGAAGTTGAATCCTTAACTAACACCATATACAAAACATTAACTGAAATGGATCAAAGACCTAAACCTAAGAGCTAAAACTAAAAAAACTCTTAAAACAAAACACAAGAGAAAAGCTTCATGACCTTGGGTTTGGCAATTTCTTGGATATGATATGAAAAACACAGGCGAAAAAAAGAGAAAAATTGGACTCAATAAAAATTTAAAACTTTGTGTACCAAAGGACACGAACAACAGAGTAAAACGGCAACCCACAGAACAGGAGCAAAAAAAATTTGCAAATCACTTCTCTGGTAAGGGATTAATATCCAAAATATATAAAGAACTTCTAAAACTCAGTAACAAAAATAAATAACCTGTTTCAAAAATGGGCAAAGGAACTGAACAGACATTTCTCCAAGGAAGATATATAAATGGCCAATAAGCACATGAAAAGACACTCAACAAATGAAAATCAGAGACACGAGAGACTGTATCACACTCATTAGGGTGGTTATTAAACAAACAAACAAACAGCAAACAAAAAGCATTGGTGAGGATGTGGAAAAACTGGAACCTCTGTACATTGCTGGTAGGAAGGTGAAATAGTGTGGCAACTATGGAAAACAATTTGGTAGTTCCTCAAAAAGTTAAAAATAAACTGCCCCATGACCCAACAATCCCAATTCTAGGTATACAGCCAAGAGAGCCGCAAACATACCCTCAACAAAAACTTGAACACAGATGTTCATAGCAGCGTTATTCATAATAGCCCCTAAGTGAAAACAACCCAAATGTCCATCAACTGATACATGGATAAACTGTGGAATATTACTTAGCTATGAAAATGAAGTATCAATACGTTACAACATAAGTGAACTTTGACAAAATTGTGCTAAATGAAAGAAGCCAGTCACAAAAGGCCACACATATTGTATGAGTCCATATATATTAAAGGCCTAGAACTGGCACATCCATTTAGAGAGGACAATAGGTGGTGGTTTCCGGGGTCTGAGAGGAGAGAATGTGGTTTCTTTGGGGGTGATAAAAATGTTTTAGAATTAGGTAATGGTGACGGTTACACACCTTCTGTGAACATACTAAACACCACAAACATGGTACTCCTTAAAAGGATGAATTATATAATGTATGAATTAGATCTCAATAAAAAGGAAAGTTAAATTTAAAAGTTTAAGAAAGATTCAGAGTAAATTTTACCAGAAGGTGAACAGATAGCAGTAAACTCACCTGCTCATAGATCTCGATAGCTTTCTGGTACTGCTCAAGCTGGGCAGCATACGCTGCCACCTTCAGCAGACACTTGTTAGCTGAACTGAAATCAAGAACCAGAGCAAAGTTAAGTGACAAACTGGTAGAAAAATAAAAAGATATCCCAGTACACTTTCACTTAGTATAGCACAATATGCTCACAGAGTATAGTGACGATTTGTCCTTATCATTTTGACAAAAACTATTTAATTATATTAAGAAAAGTAATACTTGCCTGTTGGATTCTTCTCCTTTGTAATAATCGGCCGATTGTTCATAATGTGCAATAGCCTGAAAACACACACGTTATTCAAACTACCTGTTTAAAGAGTTGCATTTTAAAAACTGGATTTGCATAAGTATTTTTCTTATAAATAAACCTATCCCAACAGTAAACTTTTCACAACTTGGCGTACTTGACTTAGGGAACACAAAAACACATGCACCTCTGGGAGCCTGGGCGCAGAATGCTTCCTGCCCATCAGAACCTCTTCTCCCCCTCTCCCATGCACACCATTTTCCCAGCCTGTACTGCAGTCAGGTAGCCAGGAGACCTATTCTTTCCAGTGGACATAAACATGCTGTAAACTACTTCCAGGCTCGGTCCATACATGTGACTCTGCACCCTTCTCCAGGCCTTTTCCCTGTCTCATGAGCCAGAATGGCAATGGCCAAGTCTAAAGTGACAACGGAAGCCACAAGCTAATGGTGGCAGAAATTTTGTCAGCCTAACTAATTATAAAGGGCAGAATGGACCTCGTCCCCCATGCCCCACCACTGCCAAACCCAGTGAACACAACAAGTTAACCCTGTGTATGTGTTTAGTAATATTCTTAAATTGCCTTTTTAAAAGAGAACACATCAATGAAAAAAGATGTCATCTACTGGCCAACTCACAGAATGGCAGGAACACTGAGGAGTGAGGAATGGGGGTTTCAGAAGCTGCCATGGCAAATCATCAAATTTTTTTTTAATATGTCTTTATTGATTTCAGAGAGAGGAAGGGAGAGGGAGAGAGATAGAAACATCAATGATGAGAGTCATTGATTGGCTGCCTCCTGCATGGCTCTTGCTGGGGATGGAGCCCACAACCTGGGCATGTGCCCTGACTGGGAACTGAACCAAGATCTCCTAGATCATAGGTCGATGCTCAACCACTGAGCCATGCTGGTCGGGCAAATCATCAATTTTTTTAAAAAAAAACAAGAGTACACCAAAAATTATCTTATCCACTCTCAATTTTAAGGAAACCCATGTGATGAAGTGGTTGCCCGAGACCATACCCTGGCAGCAGCGATGGCACAGAGCACTCAGGCTTCTGCTTCCAGAGTGCTCTACTGACCCTGTGGACAAGGAGCTGATGTAGTGGCCTCAGCTGGCAAGATGATACACAAATGTTCACCTTCCCAAGATGGAGTCCACCTCAATAGACAGTGAGACGTGTTGAGACTTGGGAGTTTTGAGGACAGTGCCCGCAGAAATTGCGCATAGGTTGGATGTGGAGAAAGAGAAAACGCAAGTATGCCTCCGGTTTGAGGGGGAACATCAGGGTGGATGGAAGGGCCAGATCAGAATTCAGTCTTACATATGCTTGGCTTGAGACTACAGTAAAGAGGTTGGCAGACATAGGGACATAGGAATCTAAAGCTTGGAGAGAGGTTTAGGCTGCAGACAGACTTGCAAGTCACTGGGATATAAGTGATATCTAAAGCTGTGATGCTGAGTAAGTACAGAGAGATACACCAAGGGAGCAAGACTGAGAGAAGACAATGACTTCACAATATAGGCTAAGAAGAAAAGGAACTAGCTAAGGAGTCAGGAAGAGAGCGCTCAGTGAGGTGACCAGAGAACCAGGTGGGAGATGTGTTCCAGAAGCCAAGGAAAGAGTAAAACAAAGGAGAGGAAGAGTGACAACTGTTCAGTGTTGCAGCAGGCACAGAGGGCTCAGTGAAAGAGATGAAGATACTCCGGACATGAATCGTGTACGCAAAACCAGCAAGTGAATCTTGTAACTAGCTTTCATCTCAGACACTCACTCCAGAAAAACAGTTCATCTGCTCCTTAGCCATGAGGCTCCTAAAACTCCCACGTGAAGCCATGCATGACTGATCATTCTACTCCACTAAACTCTGCTGGAAGAGGAAAGGGTCCCTGGAGTCAACTACCTCCTTTACACCTAGCTCATGAGAAACTGAATCCATTGCCTACCTTCTCGATGTCTACAAGTTCAGTCTCATAAATCTCAGCGATGGTAATGTGGTGTTTGGCTGCGATTGTAAACCTTCCCTGGGGGAAAACAAAAAACAGAGTCACATTCCTGTTTTACCTATTTTAATGCCAATCAGTTTAGGAACAAGATAAAAAAGAATACAACTCTAAGCCATTTCAAGGAGTCCACCCCACAGTCACTCAAGCAAGGCAATGTCTTACCATGTCTGTGTAAATGTCGATGGCTGCATTTAAGCAGTTGATAGCCTCTGAAGCGTAGGCATTTAAGAAAAACAATGAAAAGTCCATTCAGTCAAAGAGGGTTCAGGTGAGCCTATTTTCCTGGCTGCTACTAGAACATTAAGGAGGTCCCATTTGGGGCAGAGGGTGGGCATATTCCTTAATGAGAAGCAAACACGAATCACATTCAAGTCCAGACCTCAGCATGCTCTGTCTGTAGCAGCTGCAGTGCAACCTAGGGAACTGGAGCTAGAGTGGTACTGGCTCAGTTACCCTTCACCTAAGAGTGAGGACTCCATCCAGGGGAAAGATCACATTATAAAGAAAACCAACGGGGGCTGTCATCAACACTGATCATCTACATCTGCTAAAACACAAATGTAAATGTATTTCTCAGTGACATCATGTGTGTGTGTGTGTGTGTGTGTGTGTGTGTGTGTATATAGATTTTGGAAGAAAGTTCTTTATAAGAAAGATGACTTAAACAGACTACTCTTCATGTAGCCAAAATCAAAAGCACTTTGGAATCCCTGTTCAGACAACTGTTAAGCGAAGTCAACATTTTGTACAATGTTAAAGATGCTAACTTTTGGTGTACTAACATATACACAAAAGAAATTTAAAAAAATCTAATAAATGAAAGTGTTAAAGTATATTAATTTTCTAAAAATTAGGCTGTGTTCACAGCCAACACACCATCACAAAAGGTGGTGTTTATAATTCTGGCACATGTGTGACAGCTCCACGTTTATTGCTTCTGGAGAAGATGCGGCAGAGTAAAAGGCCTAAGTAAAGAATTAGAAAGTAGCTTAACAAAAATTAAAAGCAATTTCCACCTAAACTCTGTAAGAAATGTGAATTCATTGTCACTCCTTTAAAAATACAGAAAAATATAAAGAGAAAAATAAGCTACCTATAATCCCACTCAAACCCACTCTTAGTATTTGATATGTTTTGCCTTCCAGTGTCCTCTAGGTGCATTTCTATGTGCATAGACTTTATTATGAATTTGAGATCTCAATTCTCATGTGGTTCTTTAGTTAGCATGTAAACATTTACCAGGTCACTAAAGATTCTCTGAAATCAGGGACTGTAATAACTGTACCATATTCTATAATACTGATGTATTATACTTTACCATTCTCATCTCATTGCTTGTTTAGGCTGTGTTCAGTTTTTCCCTTTTGGAAATAAACTGTAATCAATCTCTATACAAAAGTCCTTGAAAATATCTTATTTCTGTATGATACAGTCATAAAATTTGGAATTTCTATGTTAAAATGGACTGCTAAAAGAAAAAAGAAAAACTCCATAGCTACCAGTGCATGTGTGGGAGGGAAGAAATTAATGCTTTTAATTAAGTGCATTTTAATTCTTTACTTAAGTGCATTCCTCTAACTAAAAGAAAAATAACATTCGCAAAACTTTACCACTTTAAATATCCAAACTGGTTCTTTCCTTAAAACAAATACTTTGAAAAACACTTTAAAAAGTCAGATGAAAAATGCATGAATAAGTTGATTTTAACCAGCAGATACTGCCCTGGCAGGGTAGCTCAGCTGGTTAGTCTTGTCCCCATAAGCCAAGGTTGCAGGTTCCACCCCAGGTCAGGGCACATATAAAAATCAACCTATGAATGTATAAGTAAGTGGAACAAAAATCGATGTTTCTCTCTCTCTTAAAAAAGCAAATAAAGAAACCACCAATGAATATTATAATTTCAGAGTGAGGGAACATTAAAGTTTCCTCTAATAAGCAATATTAATTCACAAAATTAGGATATAAGTCTTAGATAAAATTAAAGCTAATTTCCAAGAAACTCTCCAAAATGCAACATAAACGACATTTACGAAAATAGTGTTAAGCAACTAAACCGCCAGAATAAATTTAACATATCTTGTCATTAAAGCTCCAAATGATTAAAGAAAAATTCCAAAAGTTACTAAAATCTCTATTATTCCAAAGTACAAAAAATTTATTTTTACCAGTGCTCAAAAGGTCCAGAAGTATAACCTGTGAAAAAGCTCACCAGCCTCAACCCTACCTCCTAGACGAGCAATTTTCAAGCTGTTTCATCTCCTGGCACATAAGCTAATTAGTAAAATTCTGCCGAACACCAAAAAATACACTGTATTTTTTGCCAATCTGACATAAAAAAGTTATAATTTTGATTCATTCAACCAGACTATTGTTGTGTTGGCTGTTGTCATTTTTTTAATTTGACAATCTAAGAGAAAAGAGGTCAGTGCTCGGACTAGTCAGGTATCACACATTTTAAAAATTCTTGTGGCTCACCAGGGTGCCACGGCACACTGGTTGAAAATCACTGTCCTAGACAGAGCTGTGTCTTACCTTGAGGGTCTGCCTTTTTGTACGCATTCCCAGCATCCACAAAACTGGTGGCAGAATCATGTTTGCTCTGAAGCTGCATATGGAGCTTGGCTGCCTGACAAAATGCATTTCCTGCAGCTGAGGAAGATAAATTACTACAATAAACAGAGAGGAACAAATATCCCCACAGAGTGGCCCATACCCTAAGTGCTAGAAAGTTCCATGCCACTGAAAGAAGCATTCTAGTATGTAATGTAATGAAGTGCATCTTAGGTGTATATAAAAATAGCCAGAATCAAGTCAAACAGTGCCAAAAGCTTCTCTCAGCCACAGAATACTTTCCAAGTGGTCTCTGGGCAACAAGCTTCCATTCAATAACAACGGCCTAGTACCAGGCCATTTGATTCTGTTCTACAAAGTATGTATACTGAATACTGACTGGCAGATTCAAGCTACTAATGTTTAAAGAAAGGTAAAATATCCTTGAGGTCAAGGATATTTATTTGGTCATCTTTCTACCTTACAGTGTCCATTGGACTTAGCTGTGACTATTGAAGGAACTGCTAACGAAGGCTTCATGAACAAAATAAGTTTCTCAAAGAATGCTAATAGGCCTACAATTGCAAAATTCAAAGTTTTTTGTTGTTTATGACAAAATTTGACTGACACGTATAAGAGGTTTAATCTGTATCCCACTTAGTCTGAAACTCATACATTTCCCTGCAGAATCATAAATGGGTTGGGTTGGGTTTGGTTATGGAGTGCTGTTCAGGTCTCTGCTGGGACACGGCACAACATGAAAGATTTATGCACTCATTTTTTTCAGAAAAGGTTCTAGATCAGGGACTATTAATTCTGGACTGGCAACAAAGCACGACAGAAGGAATGCCTAGCAGAGAAGTCACGTGAACAAGGAACAAATGCTTGAAGGCAAGAAAGGGCTGGACCAAGGCCAACGGCAAGCCCACACTGCCTACAGGAGGTGGAATAGAGGGCCGGGGCTGTGGAAACCAAGGCTGAAGATGCCGGCCCACAGGCAGTTCAGGGAAGGTTTTAAATATTAACATGAGGAACCTGTACAAGGATAAAAGCATCCATCATGAGGTTCTCATTTCAGAGAGGACACCATGGCAGTGCCTCAGAAAAATGAGCACCATTGTCACGTTTCTCAATGGAACAACCATCAATCATCACAGAGCTATTCTCAGAGTAAGAAACAGAAGTTCTCTATTAATGTTTAGGTAAAGAAAAGCAGGCATTTTTATTTATCCTACTTGTTTTCACTGAGTTTTATCACAACTTTCAGTCTTGATGGCAACAGATTTACTTGAGCACATTAGTAAGAAGTAAAAATTTCAGTTCGATTCCACTGGGGCGCATTCAGGAGGCAACCGACCGATGCCTTTCTCTCATATCAATGTTTCTCTCTGTCTCTCCCTTCCTCCCTCTCTAAAATAAAAATAAATAAAATAAATAAAATTACTCTTACTGTATGAAGTGGTTTATAGAAACTAAAAGAGACCAGTCCTTACGTTTAAATTTTAAGTCAGGATTTCAACTTCATTCACTAATCTGGATCTTTTAATCCCAGTTCATGGTGGCCACATCAGTTATTTAGAACTGAAACCTGGCTTGGGGCCAACAGTCTTATTCTCTGGGGACAGCACTCATTTTCTCCTTCAAAATGATTTTAAAGTTATCTGCCCGAAAAGCAAACAAAAACCATATACATACCACTCCAATTTTTAGCCATCTTGAACATATTCGCAGCTCTGGTATACATTTCACAAGCCTCTTCTATTCTTGTGTTTCCTCTGAGAAAAATTAAAAGACATGATTAAGTTTTACTATAATAACCATCCACATCCTTAATCCTCAAATAATAATTATTTAATGAGCACATACTATGTGCCAGACAAGCAGTATAGAATCTTACCAGCTGCCTAAAGGGGATAGTCTTATTCCTGTTTTCCAGATGAGGAAACTAAGCCATACTAAAGTAAAGTAACTAGCCCAAGGTCACACAGCAAGGATGCCACAGAACTGAGACTCAAATACTGATCTGGCAGACCCCAGATCTTCACCCTTAACCAGAGTCCTCTCCATGAATGAAAACTAAAGTTTATATCAATCTGAGAAATCAGAAGTAAATTTTTCAAAGGAGACTAAAATTGTAAGGATAAAGACATCCTGACCACGTTAATTTCCAAGAGTTTGGCACTATGTTTATTTAGACTTAAATATAAAAAAAACCCTGAAGCCAGAGCATATAAGAAAGTGCCACACTGCTCTATGGCTATATTATCTGTCAGCTGTGGCAGGGAACAAGACATTTAGGGTTTTTAAGGAGGTTCATTACACAGCATGATCATTGGTCATTGGTGAATTCAATCCCCAGAAAGTTCCAACCCTCTTATATGGTTGGTTCCTCTGACAATCAGCCCCACCCAGTAGCCATCTAGGGACCCAAGGAAAGTCATCTTATTTGCATAAACTCAGGTATGCTTGAAAGGGGCATAAATAACAGAAGAAGCACTTCTCTCAACTCTTATCACAGGATCTTACAAGGGTTTTCTGAGTTCTTAAGTGCCAGGAATGAGGGGTGAAGAACAAATATTTCTTATTATATCACAACATCACAGCTACATAAGAACTATTTATTCTCTGATAAAGTTTACCCTCCATAAGCAATTTATTTTCACATGATACTTCATTTCTATAATCATGACTTGGAAACTTGGAAATTTCCTAGATAAATGTAACCCTTTTAGCCAGCCACACACTACGTGACTTGCTAAGAGGTTTTAAATTTCAAATTTTACAAAAATTCAATCTTTAAACTTAATTTCAACATTTAAAAAATACTGGTGAGATTTGCAATCCCCACAGGATAATGGTGGTTACCTAAATACAAAATTTGTCCACACATCCTCCAAAACAAGGAGCAAACACAACCAGCCATTATCCATTCTGACAGTAAAACTAGGAGACAGAATTAACAAGATTCCATTTAAATATAACTGGAAAAATAAAAACCCCAAACTAGCAAAACCAGAAACACAGCCCTAGCTGAAAGTCAGGAGGGGACACCTAGACACAAGAGGGGATGCATAGGGTCCTAGCAATGGCAGTTCATGGGCAGCAATAACTAGCAAGGAAGGACCACATGGGGCAGGGCACAGCATACAACAACACTGAGGCCAGGTGTGCGACCAAGAAAACCAGAGCACCAGAACTGGGGAACTAAAAGAAAGGGTTGGCCAGAGGTGGCAGTCTCCAGAAGACATTGCTTCTCAGAGAGGTGAAAGGAAGCTCTGTGAAGGCTTGGTAGTGAAGCGAAAGAAAGCACATGATGGAAATAAACTAAGAATCTTATTAAAACAGAAGGATCACAGAACTGAGGACTGTCACATTAGACCTACTCACCACTCCATGACACTATGCATTAAAGAAACCTCCCTTAACAGTACTAACAGAAGAGAACATTCAGACTAAGAAATCTTTAGCCACCCAAACCTCTGTTCCGTCACAGAAACAAGTGCATTGTAGGCCCAAGAAACTCCAATACGCTCTAAAAAATAAAATAAAAAAATAAAAAGGTGTCCATACCAACTCACTACATAGCAATAAAAACACTGCAGCTGACAAAAATGTTCCCCCAAACCACCACAAGGCAGAGGAAAACAATCTCGTATAATTTAAACATTACTAAACAAACAGATATGAAACTACACCATAAGTCAGAAATTCAAAACTCAGAATGGAAGAGCACGCAATGGATGAGAGTATGCCACCCCAAAATATAACACTTTGATATCAGGATTATTTTGAACCGAAGGCAAATGAGAATCAGCAGACACAAAAAGATACCTTCTCAGAGCTTCCCCTATCTGACTAAAAGCAGAAACTTCTGAGAAATAAGGACTGCCATAAATTCCTTCTCCTGGTAAAGATTTATGGCTTTCATAAAAACAAAAAGTTGGTGCCACTGGCACTGACATGAATCTGCACAAATCTTACTCCATTTGTTTCTGTTTGCTGCTCTTGGAAGCCAAAAACCTTTTGTCTTGATACCTCTACGAATGTACTGTTCTTTGTTAAGATGTTATATAGGCCCAAGTTCTAACCACCTCTTTGAGTTACTAATCACTGCATGTGTTTAACAAACTATTTATGAAGCTACTACATTTATAATAAACCGATATTTAAGTAAAACATAAAAGTCACATGAACTCCCCTTTATGTTGTTGCTTTTGCTCTTGAAAATCAGACAAAAGAGTAAAAACAAAAATTTAAAAAAATCAGCATTTGTATTAGCCTTCACACATTCACTCTCTCCACCAATATTCACTAAGTGCCTAATGCATACTGTGTGCTTAGTGACTGAATAGAGCAAGAGCAGATCAGACTTTTTTGGACCCCTTTGACAATCTAAAATGGAGTCACTGTCAGCCAGGGCAGTTATGTCAAGTGCTATGTCAAGACTAAGGTAATGGGGCGTAACAGGAATTCCCTTGCAGGGGGACCTAGAATGACTAAAACCACAAATCTGGACACCTGGACGAGGATTCCATCTGGACACTGATATAAGTGGGACCTCCACCCCTTGTGGGCTATAAAAATTCAGAGCTTGACCACCCAATGCTCAAACTTGGCTGTACTATGGGTCATGCTCAGAGCCTTCCCTGACTTCTCCACTGGACACGTGCCACTACTGTTGTCACCTGGCTTGAGCATGACACCCACCTCTCCACCTGTGATGCCACCAGTGACTGCGCCTTGGTGTCAGACACTCTGCTCACTTCTATTACATAAGCTCCCACTCTTTGTTTGTAACCTGCATGTGACTCTATTGCCTTTTTGGGGAGGTCTCCCCTATTAACCTGGCATTGTGAACACACACGAACATGTATCAGTGACTCCTTTTAGGGATGCCCCCTTGCTCACCATAATGAGGTGTGCCAAAGCAATAAAATAAGAGGGACTCCCCAGGAACTTACATTCTAGAGCCACACACCACCACTGGGTTATTTCTACCTTTTCTAAACAAATCTGCACCTCACAGGGCTCACAAGAATGAGAGAATAAATGGTGAACACTGCAAAAATGCAAATAAAAAAAGGCCAATCAGATAATAGTTCATTATTTGATATACAAACTGTAACCTGACACTATAATTTGAAAAACCAAATGACATAACACTAATATAGCTCTGTGCAGCTTAATAAGCATTCTGATACCTCATTCAATCCTTACAATTCTGAAAAGTAGATTATTTCCCTCTGCCGATTTGAAAGCTGAGAAATACAGGAGCTCCTGCTACAATTTACTTGACCAGGGTCACCAAATTAGTAAATGAGAGAATTAGAGCTATATTTATTATTATAGTTCATATATATTATATAAAAAAGCTATCCAATATATAGATTATTCTATTTTTTATATTAGTACATAAGAAATATATTACATATTTCTAACTAAATCTAAGCTAATGACTTTTTTTAAAGTTCAATCTACATTTGAATATCTATTGTAACTGAGGAAGACCTAAATGCTTTACAAATAGTATCACTATCCCCACATTTTAGAAAAACTTAAAACAAAATCTTTGTCAAAGTAAAGCTAAGTAAAGAATACTGAGCCCTGGCTGGATAGCTCAGTTGGCTAGAGCATCGTTCCCATACACCATGGTTGTGAGTTCGATCCCCAGTCAGGGCACATACAAGAATCAACCAATAAATGCATAAATAAGTAAAACAACAAATTGATGTTTCCCTCTCATTCTCATTTTTTCTCTCTTTTAAAAAAAAAAATACTGATAATTAATGGTCTACAATGATTAAGAAATATTCCCTATTTTCACAAACAGATAAATTATAGACTTATAATTATTTCAAGATAACCCAACAGAGTTATTTCATTAAATTTACTTTGATACTGCCAGATTTATGTCTCTTTTATAAGCTTTGATACTGGGGAACATTCAAAAGCAAGAGAAGAAAGCATTAACCATCCACTGTCATTCTTAAGCAGCCACTCTCTTCGATGTACACTGTGCAGGCTATACCCAATCTGGTCTCCTAGTAACGAGATGGAGACGATAGTAAGAGGCCTTAGCCATTCAAAATTATCTTACTGTCAAACCCAGGCCATACTAAGCAGTTCATTTAGAGATCATTCTAAGCAGTTCACTAAGATTCTAAATTGGAATTTGAAATCAAGTATCAAATTCAATAGCTCACCTCTGGAAACACATAAAATGAAAACACTACTCTTTTGCTGGCAGTTTTGCTGTACTATGGTAACCCATTCAGAAAGAGTAAGTTTTAATTTAATTCCACAACTACAAAACACATCAGTTTAACTGGCAGTCAAGAAGAAACACAAAACAATACTCACTAACTGGTTTCTTGTGATGGATGTGTCTCCTTCGTATCTCTTATCCTATGGGGGGGCAGGAGCACTGACATTTCTAAAACAAGCATGGGACTTGTGCCTTACACACAAAAGGATAAAAGACTGACTGTCTTGGGGAACAATGCATATTTTCATCTAATTGTACTGAAAGTCACAAAAAGGAAGAGCTATAGAATAGTTTTGAGGATACAGTATTGCCACAAAACCACTGTGGGTGGTGGATAAACAATAAGTGAAGAAGATGGACTCCTAATAGGTTTTTGTGTGTTTTTTTTTGTTTTTTAATATAGCTTTATTGATTTCAGAGAGAGGAAAGGAGAGGGAGAGAGAGAGATAGAAACCAATGATGAGAGAGTCATTGATCGGCTGCAGCCCGCAACCCGGGCATGTGCCGTGACTGGGAATCGAACTCTGATCACCTGGATCCTAGGTCGACGCTCAATTGCTGAGCCATGTCCGGACAGGCCCTAATAGGTTTTAATGTGCAGTTAAGACTGAGTACATGATATAAAATATCTGTAAAATGCTGAGCACATTTTAATGGCTGCCACATCCTCAAAACAGCATCACCCAGCTCCTTTAAAGCACCAGCTGGTCAGCTCTTAAATATACAGGCTCAAATGATACTGACGATACTCACACATATTGGGCAGCATGTGTGTTCTGTTAATTCAGGAGTCTGACATGGAGGACTACACTGTCGCTTAAGTAAAAGATAACAAGTACCTGGGAAAATTCTACAGCTAAGGGAAGGGAAGCAGGGTGGAGAAACACGTATTCCAGCCCAGAAGGACATGACATGATGACATCCACAAGTGATGCCAGACACAATGTAAGGTTCTAAATATCTAAAACTGATACAGAATCTGCCTTCCTATTGTCACTGAGAGAGAAAATAGGCCCGGTTATAGGCTTCAAATAATTATACACTACTATGAAAAAAAACCCCACAGAACTGAGTACTCTTCTTCCTAAGCTTTCCTAGAGCCAGTAATTACTGAAAATAACACAGAGCTCCATAGTATAAATAACACTTACATGGTACAAAACTCTTTCAAATATTTTATTTCATTAAAAGACCACCCTGGCTGGTGTCACTGGTTAGTGCGTTGGCCCGAGAATGGAAGGGTCTCGGGGTTCGATTTCTGGTCAAGGGCACATGCCTGGGTTGCAGGTTGGACCCCAGCCACCCTCAGGGCACCTGTGGGAGGCAATCAACTGATGTTCCCCTCCCCTCTCTCCTTCCCTCCCTTCCACTCTCTTTAAAAGTCAATGAAAAAACATCCTCTGGTGAGGATTAACATAACAACATAACATAACATAACATAACATAACATAACATAACATAACAAATAAATAAAATAAAATATAAAATAAAATAATAAAATAAAATAAAATAAAATAAAATAAAATAAAATAAAATAAAATAAAATAAAATAAAATAAAATAAAACAGGTGATCACCAGCCAAGGGAAAAAACCCCACATGTTTCTTTCAAAACAAAAAGCCTTCAAAAAAAAAAAAGGCTTTTCAAAATCCTTTTAGGAATAATGACAAGATTTAGCCTAGTTTCACAAAGATGCATCACCTCTTAAAACAGCAATGTTTCCCTGAAATAAGTATCAAGGGCTGTGATGCTTTTACTTCTGCCTATTACAAATTCTCTTCCAGGGAAAGACACCCTGACTTGACATATGCTGCGACATTAAAACATCTCCTGGCATGCGGTACTCCGACATTAACTTCTATGGAAATAAATTTGAAGCGTTTTCCGAATCAGAGAAAGGAGCTGTATTGTTTGGTGTCAGCATCAGGTATGGGGCAGTGTTCCTCAGGTACCGTGGTAACTCTGAAAGGGGAGCAAACTTAGAATTCATTGCTGTATTTCAGACCACACATCACATGAGGAATTTAAAACCCAGCCGGGATAAGCACCCTCTGGAAGGTTCCTGAGGACAGGAACCCTCACCTTTAGGATCTGTGCATCCCACGCCACTGTGCGCTGCGTGGAACCTGCATTGAAGCAGATCAGGGCATGTGTCAACCACGGCCGAGTACTACACCCAAAAGAACGAAGCTGGCCACACAAGCAGATTCCAAACCCAACTGGTACAGAAACAAAACCGCGTCTAAATACCGCAATTGTTAAGTATGGGCCACTGGCCCTTCTCGAGAATAAAAACACGCTCTTGGTGTCGGCAGAGGATCTTCCACTTCCAAGAGGAAAGCAAAACAAAACATCACGACGTTTCTGCCTCGCTAATTATAAACAGCTGAATCATTCGCATGTGCACCTGCCCATAATCCTTCCAAGGATCATGCCACGACAGGCCTTGCTTTTCGGGGAGTCCAAATTTAAGACCTTCCCTGGCAGAGCGCGGAGGGGTGGCGGGAACGAAGGTGATGCCCGGGAGCCGCTGCCTTAAACCGGGGCCGCGTTATCCGCCAGGCAGCAGGAGGCCCCGGCTGTCACCCCCATCTCCGGTGAGGGACAACACTAGTTCATCCAACGATTATTCACTGAAGGTCTCCGGGCGCAATGAAGACGGGCCCGGGGACGCCGGGCCGGGGGCGCCCCGCCCGCCAGACGCCCCCCGAGGCGCAGCCAAGGGACCGCCGAACAGCCCCCGGGGGGCCCCGGGCCGCCTCCCGTCCACGCCTCACAGGTCCCTAGCCCCGCGGGTTCACCCGTGGCGAATGAACAAAAGGGGCCCAGGTACAGCCCGGGCTGCCGCGGACGCGGGAGGCCGTGGGGTCCCCTCAGGAACGCGAGGACAGCGCCGTGCCCGAGGGGACACAGCGGCGGGGACGCCACAGCCGGGGGACCTGCGGGCCCTGGCGAATCTCTGGAGGCTGCGTCGGGGTTGGGGACCCCTGGGGCTTTCTAAGGGTTTTAGAGACCGCGTTGTGCGGAGGTCTGGGGGCCCTAGAGGCTCCCTGGGGGACGTGTTGGGGGGGTGGGGGCGGGCAACCGACCGGGAATGGGCCTGAGATGAAGACCCCTCAGGGCACGCGCGGTGTGACACTCACCCAAACAGCCCTCGGAGGAAGGAGTGAGAGGCCTTAACTCGTTTCTCCGCCTCCGCCATCAGCTGGACCGCCTCGCGCTCCTTCCCGGCGTTGTCCATATTGCCTAAGGCCGCCGCCACAGCCTCCACCGCCGGCTGGGGCACGCCTTCCGCGCCTTCCCTCTCCGCTCGCCGCCGGTGTGCGCAGGCGCCGTGCGCCCCGCCTGCCGGGAGTTGTAGTCTCGGACCCACCCTGGAGGCGGCGAGCGCAGGCGCGGGTTGCACAGCCTGCCGGGATTTGTAGTCCTGGACCCCACCCTGGAGACGGCGCGCGCAGGCGCGGCGGTTTCGATTTGCCGGGCTAGTCAAGGACTGTTCCCACTAGGTTGCCGAGCTGCGTGGAGGGGGTGCAGGGGGTGCAGGAGGTGCAGGGGGTGGAAGGGGTGGGCTGGGGTCCGCTCTTGCAGACCGCTCGCACCGGCAGGGGGACCCTGGGCCAAGGTGAACTTGAACCCTTTAAGTATGCGGGGGAAATGGAAAATGACCCCTGGCTTCCAGAAAGATCACCTCAAACACCCACCCACCCACCCGTCAGTAACAGCTGGCAGAAAGCCATTTTTTTCTCCACGGCAAGAATGTATCGCTTCCCCCAATATAAATTGAGAGTTATTTGTCAGTCTCCCTGTATTGCAACCTTCTAATGGTCCTCGCTTGCTTGGTTGTAATTGAGTTGCATATGTGCAATATATGCATAATCCACTCTTTTCATGGACTGAATTCTTTTCAATGCATGTGAGCCATTGAGCTCTTATCCTTTACATAATGCTGTCCATAGGTGGTGGATCTCCTGGGACACAATTTCTGACTACCAGGAAAAATTCTAATCTCCTAGGAGAAGCATCCATAGATGGATGCTCTGGTCTGCCAAAGATTTCCTGGACTGTCCCAGAGGGAGTTACTTTTTTAATGTAAAGCCTACTCTAGATGGTTTATGTTTGGCAATGCTAAAGCAGAGGTGGTGAAGCGAATACAGAGATGGCTGCCAAACGAGAACTTGTGACAATTTCAAACTGTTAATAAGTACACTGTGGGCACTGGCACACGAAATATGTCTAAGAAAACGTAGTCTGCTTTTAGAGAGCAAGGCTAGAAGGCCCAAAACTCCTAGAAAAATAACTAAAGCAGATGTCACAGTTTAACTATTGCAGTTACAGGGAGCTCTCCATGTCCCCCCAGCTGTTGCCAGGGGAAGTGAGCTTCTTGTGATGTTACAAGAAAAGGAATTTTCTGAGACTTGCCCAGGAGGATGAGATTTTGTAGAAAGCTTTAATTCTGTGGAATTAAGCCCTGAATTTTCAAGGTCCCATGTCCCTTTGTCCCACCAAGGAAGCACTCCAGCTTTAGCAGGGCTAGGATTAAAGCCATTGCCCAGAGTTTCTGTCCCATGTTAGGGCACAGTCCAGTCCACCATCAGTCCATTGCATGTGGGGTATTCATGGCCATTGGCCATGGGGCCTCTAGGGTCACATGGCTATGAAGGAACATGGGCAAATGCAAGAGAGCCACAAGAACCAAGAGAGTGAGAATTTCTTTCTCTTGGGATTATGTATCCCCAAATTTTCATGGGCTTGCAGTGGCCCCCACCCCTTCTAGCCAATGATTTCTGCTCCCAGGTTTGACTGACAGGCACCTTCCCTATGTCACCCCAACTTTACTGCGTATGTGTCCATCTCCCCTTTGTTGGACCCCCTTCCTCCAGTGATCTGTGGGGAATAAACTAGTGGTTCCCTGGGGAGTCTATAGTTGCAGCTGCCTGGTGAAGCTGCCCAGATGGCTGTGCTTATAATGTCTGGCCTCCCCTTTTTCTCCTTTCCTATTATTAATAACTAGCTAATTACACTGGTATCAGCAGGACTCTAGAGATAGAAGGAAATCTCAGATCTTCAAGCAGAGTTTTTTTTACTGTTGTTGTAGGTAGTGGGAATGGCACCCAGTGGGGTCACAGTGGACCGGGGTTCAGCAACTTCCAAGTCTTGGTAGGGTGGCCATATGTAGTAGGTGACCTCTGGAACCCAGTGGCGTAGTCTCCCTGATCGCCAGAACTGGGTGCTCTAAGAATGTTCCTTGTGCACACTGTACGGCCTTCCTGCTGCAGTTGAGTCGATTGCTACTGGCCCATTTGTGCAGACTGGCTGACAGTGAGGTTCCACCCCCAACACAGTGCTGCTGCCTGTGGGAGCCGGGCCAGCCCTCTTGTGCCTCCCCAATTCCTACCAATCTTGGTGTTGCCTCCCCTTTAAGTCCTTGGTTATAAATTTCTCTCCAACTAGCCTTCAGTTGGTTAAGGATAATTTTTCTATATTTTAGTTGTAATTCCAGTTTGGTCCTGGGAGGTCAGTGTAGCTTCCACCATGTTGTACTCCCTGCCATCCATGTATTTTTATAAGAGGAAGCCAGAGGGAAAGTTGATGCAGACAGGAGAGAAGGTGGCCATATGATCACAGAAACAGCGATTGGAGTGAAATGGCCACAAACCAAGTGGGAGCTGGAAAAGGCTAGGAACAGATTCTCCCCTAGACCCTCTGGAGGGAGTACAGCCCTGCTGACACCTTGATTTTGGTCCAGTGGAAATGAATTCAGATGTATAGCTTCCACAACTGTGAGAAAATAAATTTCTGTTGTTTTAAGCCACCAAGTTTGCAGTGATTTGTTATAATAACCATAAGAAACTAATACACCGGGACATGCCATGATCCCTCTTTATTGTTCCGTGGACATTTGCTGGATTGAATTGTGCGACCCCCAAATTTATGCCCAAGTCCTAACCCCTAATACTTGTGAATATGAACTAGGCCCTGAATCCAATGACTCATGTTCTTATAAGAGAAAAGACAGAGTGATTCGAGACAAATAGACATGGAGGTTGGGGAGGGAAGGCCATGTGAGGACGGAGGCGGAGATTGGAGTTAATGCTGTTTTATAACCAGCAATTTATACAATTTAATCCCTCCCCTTTTTTTACCAATCCCTCCAACCACCCTCCCACCTGGCAGCCATCACAACTGCATGATTAAATTCTGAATAAGTAAGGTTCACAGTGTATTCCTCCCTCACAATGAGGTAGGGATTACTTCATAAAGCTCTGCTAGGGTCATACCAGTATAGCTGGAGCTGGTACCAGGGCCTGCAGACACAGTGAGATCCAGCACGCAGAAATCCGTGGTGATTAGGTGGTGAGTGAGTCAAGAGAACCTCTAGAGAAGCATAGGAAATAACTGATGGCTGGATGAGATAGTTGGAACCCAAGGTAGGTAAGTAGAACGTACCTTGTTCTATGCCCCTGATTCCTTGTATCTCAGTTCAAATACCACGTTCCCTATAAACCTTTCCCCATTCCCATAAATGGTGTTCCTCTGTCCAATACCTCAGGTCTTATTACATAGCACTGTAAAGGTCTGTTTGGTGGACTTTCTTCCTTTGTAGCTGCAGAGGCAGGGAGCGGGTTTTGCCCATCTTGGCAGGTGTTTAGAAATTACGCTTCTCTGAAACACCAAAGAAACAAATGGGTGTGGAAAATGATCTCACCTGGGAGTAGGTGGGACAGCCACGCAGAGAGATTTCTCTGGCTGGTCCTTCAGTCAGATGGTGGGCAGGGCCTTGGGGGGAAGAGGTCCAGGTCTCAGTCTCTGTTTAAATGCAGGCAGCTGTCTCCAGGAAAGTTTGCATTGGCGAGGGCTGTCGAGGAACAGTGAGCCAGCCTGAAGGTGCAGTGGATGGGAGGTTTCTGGAGCTGCAGAGATGGGAGTTGAATGCTGGAGAAACCCTCTGCTGCTGTTGGCTGCCCTGGTCCTGGCAGTCAATTCGGGTCACTTGCAAAGGTGGGGAGGCTTCCAGGAGAATTCCACGAGCAAGAAAAATATCAATTCAACGCTCAATTTTTTCATTGAAAACTACAACAATGTGAGCAATGACACCTACTTATTTCGAATAGACAAGCTACTTCAAAGTTATACACAGGTTTGTGCCTCGGTTTCTCTGGATATGGGCAGTGCTCCCATTCTTGCCCACTTTTTATATTGAATTTATTGGGGTGACACTGGTAAACAAAATGACACCGGTTTCAGGTGCATAATTCTATAGCACATCACATCATCTATACACTGTGTCGTGTACTCACCACCCCAAGTCAAGTCTCCTTGCATCACCATTTATTTCCCTACACTGTCCTCCATCTCTTCCTTCTCACCTCCCCCCAGCAATCACCACACTGTTGACAGTTTCTCTGTTTTTGTTTTTTGCTCAATCCCCCCACCCCCCACCCTTTCCCCGACATCTGTCAGCCTGCTCTCTATGAGTCTGTCTCTATTTTGTTTGTTAGTTTATTTTGTTCATTAGATTCCACATATGAGTGAAATCATATGGTACTTGTCTTTCTCTGACTAGCTTATTTCACTTAGCATAGTGCTCTCCAGGTCCACCCATGCTGTCGCAAGGGTAAGATTTCCTTCTTGGGGATATGGTGTGGCTCCCAGAGAGAGCCAAACAATAGTGTCGCCAAGTGGAGAGTATCTTTACTTGGAATGGGCAAGCTTTAGAATGACTCAGACCCATTGCCTTAGCATGCTTCCAAAATGCTAGTCCAAGTACTGGAGTAAACCCCTGAGTCTGTTATGCTTAGTCAGAAGCCAAAATGTTCCCCAAGGTTATCAACTGTCCTCCCTTGGTAAGTCTTGCCTCCCTGGTCACCTGAGTTGGGTACTTTAGGTGTGCCCCTTGTGTGGTCTGTGTGTACTGTCCTGTTGTAGTTAAGCCTTGGTTGCTGTTGGCACATCACTGGGAGGGATTGACTCCCCCCCCCCCCCCCCCCCAGTAAATTGGCTGCAAAGACTGCCTGTGACTACAGTAGAGGAGCTGCTTGCACGGTCCAACCCCACAGAGCAGGACTTTCTTCAGTGGGGCTTTGGTGCCTGCTGGGGCTGCACCTTGAGTGTGTCTGTCACTCATGCAGGTAATTGGGTTATAATCTGGTGTGGTCTGAAGTGGTCCACCCTGTGCACCGGCTCTGGGCCCTCCCAGGAGGTGCAAGGTCAGCCACCACCTGTGACCCTGCCTGGGTCCACCCAGCATGAGCTACAGTGATCTGCGGATGAGTGCTAGTTTTGCTAGACTTGGAGGTGCCCTGAAGAGGCCAAAATGTGAATTGAGGCTAACTGTTGCAAGTGCTAGCCTTGGGGCCACTTAACAAGATGTACAGGGTACGCAGAGGCCAGATACTGCTTGTTTGAGAGATTTTAGGAAAGTCCAAAGCGTGAGCCAAGAGATGTCATTTGCATAGAAAAGCCACTGGAGACAGCTCAAGTGGGTCCACAAGTTGGGTGGAGCCGGGTCTCGGGGAATCACCAGGGCAGGGTGACCAGTGTTAGCCAGGCTGATGGAGATGCAGGTAAGGTGCCTGCCTGCCGGCTCGTTGGGAGAAAGGCTCAGCAAAGGAACAGTGAATTCAGTTCCTCCTCTGATGTCCCTGTTGGCTTTTGAGCTGCTGCCTCAGGACTGGAGCTCGGAGCAGGTGAGTCTAAGCCTGTGCATGGGCTTTTTAAGACGAATGCCTGGGGCTCCAGCATCCCTCTGTCTCGCTCAGCCACAATCCCTGGTGGTTTTAACAGCCAGACATTATGAGGACTTCTCTTTCTGCCACTGAAACCCTGGGCTGGGGAGCCTGGCTCCTCAGGGGGATCTCCACAGCCAAGATATTTCTCCTGATTTTTAACCACCGTATGTGGGTGTGTGACCAGTCCGTTTCACGCCTCCACCCTTCCTACCAGTCTCAATGTGGTTTCTTCTTTATATCCTCAGTTATAGGACTTCTGTGAAGCTAGATATAGATAATGGTTGTTCTATAACTTAGTTGTAATTTTGATGTGGTTGTGGGAGGTTCCAAGTACCGCATTTACCTGCCCCATCCTCTTGACCAGAATGTTTTTATTTTCTTTAACAATCTCATTTGGCAAAATATAAATGTCCTCTGTAGGCTCCCCTCAACAATAATATTTCAGTGTCCAGGGTTGTAAAATCTAAGTTTGGACTTTCTAGCTATGCTCTACAGAAAACAGGAATTATACAGAGGGGTTTTTTTGGCAGGAGGAGACCAAGGGGAGTAAGGGCTAGGCTTCAATCAGATCATCTCATCTTCTCTTGTTTTGTGTGTGAAATTTTCTGATACCAATTGAAGGATGGTAGAGAAAGAAAAAGTTATTTGAAAACCACTTCTGTTTGTCTAACCTCCCCTCAAGGTCAGAGAGTAATGTTAAAAACAAAAATTTTAACTTCTGTCACTGAAGGTCTGAAAGTGCTAGCCCAGAAGAAGAGTGGCCTTGAGGCGTGAGGTCAGTCCAAACCACCAGCAGGTGACTTGGTGGAAAAGACTCACATGTCCACGGTTTTGGAGTTTGTGAGCATTTCTATACATCAAGTGGAGGAAAGGGAAAGAAAGATGTAAGCCTTACGGAAGAATTTACATTAGCTGTAGGCACAGGGGAGGGAGAAGCTGAAGCGGGCCAGCTCTGGAATAGGTGCAGAGTCCGCAAGAAGAAAGCTATTCCCGTTGTTGGGCTGTGGGCAGCAGTCTGGAAAGCTCCATGTAAACAATAAGTGGAGCCTCCTGGACTTTGATGATGCCTGGTTAAAGTAATCTGTAGAAACAGCCGCCTGGAAATTAATTCTAAATGCCAACAGACATAGAAGGAATGTGAGCTGACCTTCAGCCATTAACAGATGAACAATTCTGTCTCTCTTCTCTCTTTGACCTCTGTAATTTAATTTAGAACATCTCAGAATTTTCTCTTTGTCAGTAAAGTATGTAAATTAGATCAGAGGCAATACTGTATCTTAGTTCACTTAACAGGGTTAAGAAAAAATAACTGCCTAGAGCAGTAATTTTCAACCTTTTTCATCCCATGGCACACATAAACTAATTGGTAAAATTATGAGGCACATCAGAAAATATACTTTTTGCCAATCTGACCAAAATTAGGTATAATTTTGATTCATTCACATCGGATGGCTATTGTGTTGGCTGTTGTAATTTTTGTTGATAATCTAATAGAAAAGAGGCCAGTGCCCCTGACTAAATGGTCAGGTAATTGATTTTTGTTTTTTTTTAATCCTCACTGGAGGATATTTTTTCCATTGCTTTTCAGAGAGAGAGAGAGAGAGGGAGAGAGAGATAGAGACCGTGAGAGACACACACAGAGACAGAGAGAAACATTGCTGTGAGAGAGAGACGTCTCTCTGAGAGAGACACATCGATTGGCTGCCTCCTGCATGTGCCAGGCCGGGGATCGAGCCTGCAACTGAGGTACGTGTCCTTGGCTGGAACTGAACCTGGGACCCTTCAGTCTGGGAGCCGATGCTCTAACCCCTGAGCAAAAACAGCTAGGGCTGGTATTACATGTTTCAAAAATTCTTTTTTTGTGTGTGTTTTTTTTGTTTAAAATTTAAAAATTCTTACAGCACACCAATTGAAAATAGCTGGACTAGTTAGAGAGGGGCAGTGGGAACAGGAGGAAACAGCCAGGGCAGGGGGCAGAGAGGGATGGACAGTGTTAATGAGACACAAATGGGCTCACGTCACAAGGCGCAAGGCACCAGCTTGTTCTTTCTTAGTCACTCACCTGCCACAAAATTGTGGCTCATCAAGGCCAAGAACATTGAGGCGACTTGGCCACAAGGTGGCAGCCCTTGAAAAAGTCCTTGCGGATGTTGGTCTGTTCTCTTGCCTTCCCAAGGATAAATCTGAAATCCCAGGAGACCTGTCTCGTGGAATCAATCCATTGTCATTAACAGTTACCCCTGAAAGAGTTGTTTGAGAGCAAACTTTTGATGTCGTTCAAATGGATGAATTGACAGAGTGAATATACCTCTTGGTAGCTGGGTGATTTGGGGCAAGGATCCCTGGGCATCCCCACAGCTGTTACTGCATGATTATGTTTGTCCTAAGACAGAGGGATACAGGAGGTGGCACCTTCTGGGTTTGACAGCCAGATCCTCCTAATCATGGGATCTTGGTCAAGTGCCATCCATACTTTGCAGGCCTCAGCTTTCTCATCTGCAAAATAGGCAGAATGACGGTAAAGCAGACTTATGAAAATATTTGTATTATGATTATTTCTATTGTAACTTAACAGTCAAGTCTCATAATGAGTAAGAACACACTACATTCACCAGAGTGTTAGTTAAATTTATTGTCAATGTTTCAGTTGCTTCATACACACAGAATGTGCTGAAAGTCGATTCGACAGTGCTTGGCACAAGCCCTGCGAGATGCCAGTACTTGGATGAAAATGTCCCTTGATAAAGAGCTCAGGAGCCCTGCATCTGAGGTTCTTCTCTTAGATGCAGGGACCAGGATGGTGATACTGCCTCAGGCCTCTTCCCTCGGCCACACTGCACAGCTTGAGGTTTTCTAGGGGTGCTTTCCTCTCAGGGGCCGTCTAAGCACTCCCTCCCTCTATCACACACCGGAGGGTCCAAGCCTTCTTATATGGTTGGCCACTGCATTTGGACAAGGAAGCAGGATCTTCTAGGAGCTGCTCCCCTCACCAGGCAGAACTGTCTAGTCCACACAATTATTGGGAAATACAGCCCAGTTTTCAATCATGTATTAGTTTTCATGTATTAGTTTCACTCTGGGTGTGGGGCTTACCCCCCACTAAGGGCTTTCCTAGCCTGTCGCCCTTGCGTCTTTGGATCTCACCCTTGAACTCGAGTACTACAAGAAGACAAATCACAGCAACAGCAAGTGGCTCCTAGGTGTGTTCTCCATGGTTCACATAGCCACCACTTACATGCATTTTTGGAGGAAATTGGCACTATCTTCCCATTTTCTAGATGAGGAGACTGAGATTCAGGTGAGTGGAGGGACTTGCCCAGGGTGGTGGAGTTGACAGGTTATAAAGCCAGAACTTGAGTCCAACTCTTCTGTCTTCTGTTCTCACACTCTCCCAACTCCATTGCTGCTTCAGAGGATGTTCCCGACACTTGCTAAAACATTTACTAATTCATAATACGTAGTTACTTTGAAATGTATTCTGTGCATTCAGTGAAATGCATGCATTTCTTAACCCGTATGACAACTCCTTCAACAGGCATAATTATCGTCTATACTCTGTAAGGGAGGAAACCAAGGCTGCTAGGCATTTGCTCCAGGCCATAGCGTTAGTGTACAGAGAACGCATGCTTCAAATCAGTTCCATGCCTAAGCTTACGGGTTGTTGTTTTTTAATTAAAATTTTTAATGTTGACATTATTGCAATTGTCCCTCTCTGCCCCCCTTTGCCCACCTCTATCACTTGGCCTTCACCAAGCTATTGTCCCTGTCCATGGAGTACACTTATATGTTCTTTAGCTAATCCCTTCACCTTCTTTATCCAGTCACCCCAACCAAAGTTCCTCGAGCATCTTTATAACTGTTACTTTGAACTCTGTCTGATAAATTACTTGCCTCCATTTCATTTAGCTCTTTTTCTGGAGTTTCCTGCTGTTCTTTCACTTGGGGCTTGTTTCTTTGCCCCCCCATTTCGGCTATCTCCTTATGTTCGTTTATATGTTTTGGTAGGACCGCTATTACTCCCTGTTTCGATGGGGTGAGGCCCACCTGTGCCTGTGGTACTGAATCCAGAGCAGAGCAAGGGAAGGGGCTGGGCACGGGCTGGGCACTGACCAGGGGCCTTGGAGCTGCTGTGCGTCCTCAGGCTGGAGGGGGAAGAGGGGGCTGTGCTTTGGTGGATGGGCCAGACACAGGGACGTGGTTCTGGGACTTCCCTCTCCTTTCTAGCCTTCCCTGGAGAGAGCCGGCAGCTGGAAGCTCTGAGTCTAAACTAACAGTGCTGTTGTTTCCTGCAGCTGACCACAGGAGTGGAGTATCTGGTCACCGTAAAGATTAGCCGCACGAAGTGCAAGAAGAACGGCACAAAAAGTGATTCGTGCCCCCGTCAGAGGGAGGAGAACTTGAAAAAGGTGTGTGGTAGCAGTCACCCCAGAAGCGACGCCTAATCAAAGGGAGGAAAGTGAAAAAATTAAAAGTTAACACACATGGGACACTGGCAGCTTTCACAGCTGTGTGGATGGGGCAGAGTGAGGGCACAGCCCTGGGGCTGCTGAAGCCATCGGAGGCACTGGGGGAGGAGGAAGGCTCTCTAATTGGGCAGTGCCCCCACCCCGGGGCTGGCATAGGCCTGGTCGCTGGCCTCCAGGTCTCCTGGCCCACTCCTGGCCTTCAGGGGAAGCAGCATTTTCTTTCCTTGGGGACATTACTCCAGTCTCGGCTTGCACTCCTCAGGTCCCTGAGGATTGTTGACTTGCCCACCCTTTTCCTGGTTCCTCTTGGTGGCACCACCTGCTGGAAAATATGAGAGTCTCCCTGTGCCTGGATACACGTGCCCCAGGACTAGGGGAGGAGGAGGGCTTTCCTGACATGCTCTGTTGAGGTCCCAAGTAGCTAGGCAGGGGGACCCCAGGGTGGTACTCCTGTTCTGGGCCTGGAGCCCCTTCTGCCCCCCACCAGATGCCTGTGAGCAGATCCTCCCTGCCCACATTGTCAGTGTGCAGCCTCAGTGATGGCTCCAAGCTTCCCAGTAAGGGTCTCGGGGCAGGAGCTTTGGGCTTGCCTTCAGAAAAGATTTCCCTGAGAGCGGACTGTGTCTTCCTCCTTCCACAGAGTTTCATTTGTGAATTTTTGATGTACACTCTGCCCTGGATGAACCATTACCAGCTTTGGAACAGCTCCTGTCTGGAGGCCTAAATGGGTTTGTGCAAAGATCCTTGGTGAAACCTTAGATGGCTGTGTTGTGCACTTTCTATGATAGACTCTGGAAGGACCCCATCGCCCTCAGCAGGGTCTCACGATACACACACTCACACTCACACCCACTCACACATGTACATACACCTGCACTGACTCACTCTCACACACGTATGGCACTCACACATACACTCACATAAACCCAAACGTACATGCACACAGACACGCATAATCACTCATGTCCATAAACAGTAGTCTTTAGAGGGCTGGTTCAATTTGAGCAGAAGGTTGTTAGGTATTTGGAGGACTCTCATTATTTTTTCTACTTCAGCTCATATCTCTGAGGATCATCCTGACCTCCAGCCCAAGCTTGAGGGAGCTGTTTCTTCCCAGTACACATACAACTCTGCAACTGACACGTCTTTTTGAGCGTGTCCAAGGCCCCCTTGACCAAGCTCCCAGGATCAGTGATTCACTAGGATTCCCAGGACTCCCATAGAGTCATACTATACTCATGGGTGAAAGGACAGAGAGTGAAATCGGTGGAGGGAGGAAGCCTGGCAACTGTGTTTAAAATCCCAAATCACGCTGTTGGGTGGGTGATGCTTAGTCCCCGGGTCCTACTCTTTCCCACTGCGGGGCACACATTTTCCTTGTCAACTCCAGGAGAGGAATCTCTGTGAAAAGAGCTGCTCTGGTCTACTCTTGCTGATGCTGGGGGTAGAAGACCAATTCTAGAATTTGGGATTAGAAAGTGCACTTGCCTATAAAAATAAGGCCCATCTCCCAACTTAGTCCTTACTGGCAACAAAGGCCTCTTGTCTTTTTTAGTTGCTTGCATTATTTCTCCGTGTTTTGCACTTTTTACGAGAAAGGTGACACTCCTAATTGGATTCCTCAGAGATGCCATCATAGGCCGTACTTGCCAATATCTAATGGCTGTCCAATTTAGTAACTTAGAGCTCCTTCCCTCTTCCCTCTCCTTCTTCCCCCTTTTCCCCATTTTGTTTTAAAATCTAAAGAATCCTACTTGATGTGAGGGTGGAGTTGAAGCTCTGCTATCACGCAGGTTATATAGGCTACAAGGCCAGGGATTACTCATATCACCTCATTTGGACCCCAAAACTGCCCTGGCCCAGAAGACCTTCAGATTATATTATTATGAACTAAAGAACTTGGGGGGAAATAGAATCATACACATTAAGAACATTAAGAGGCTGGGTGGTCAGATGTTTATTTTCCATCCTGGGAATCACTGCTCGTTGCAGGAGCCCACAGGCGTGGGCTCCAGGACGCCTAGCCACTGGTGCAATTTTTCTTCAGAATTTTGTACTTTTCAAACCAGGGAACAGCAAACACTGAGTAGAAGCACTCAATTTGCTAAAATAAAAAACCAAAATGAATATTTAGAAAAGATAACATACAAGGTGAAAATTTCAAAGGGGAAAGAAGACGATAGAATACCGGTGGGAGGTAAAATGACACCACCTCGCTTCCAACCCAGATACCGTTGGCTCTTTACTGTGATTTTAATCTCTTGATAGTGTTAGAGCTGAGGTCATCCCAAAAAATCTCCTCCTATGTGTGGTTAAAATTGGAGACTAGAAATAAAGTGTCCAACCCAGATATATGCACCAATTGTTTTTCCTCTTCAGTTTTACTCGTGCATTCTTTACTTCACACTTTTTCTTACTTGACCTGTACTGGCTTCATCCATCCACCCACCCATCCATCCCCTCGTCCATCTCTATCCACCCTCCTTTCCCTGCATCTAGCCTTCCTTCCTCCCACCCTTCATGTACCCATCCACCCACCCATCCATCCACCCACCCATCCATCTCCATCCACCCTCCTTTCCCTCCATCGAGCCTTCCTTCCTCCCACCCTTCATGTACCCATCCACCCACCCATCCATCCACCCACCCATCCATCCACCCACCCATCCATCTCCATCCACCCTCCTTTCCCTCCATTGAGCCTTCCTTCCTCCCACCCTTCATGTACCCATCCATCCACCTGTTCACCACACCCTTCCTCTCCTTCCCTTGTCCCTGTTCTCTCTCAAGGCGTTCCTTTACTTTTTAACCTCCCTCTTCCCCCATAATAAAACAAAATCAATAACTGAATTTTGTATATTATGGTTTTTTAGTGTCATTTTGTTTTCCTGCTCTTCATTGAAAAGTCCAGGCTGGGGGATGGGGGGGTGGTGGGAGGTTCACCTATACATTTACATTTTTCCTGAAATAGAAATCAGAATACCAATTCCACCAATTAAATTTGTCACATCAATAAGATCCTCTAATTTTACTTTACTGTTATCTTCAATTATGTTTTTCATAGATTTCATGATCTTCTCCAGGGAAGAACCAAAAAAAAAGTCTATTTTGCTAGATTTTGAAGGGTTATCTGTGAAGAAAGAGTGGAGGGAGCTCCTGATAACACGTTTCTATGATGAGAATACCCAGGCCATTATAACTTGGGTCACCATATAATTTATGAACCGGGACATATTGTAAGCAAATGGGGATGCCCTTAGTGATGACACTAAGAAGCTGGGTGTAAATCAGGACTGTTTCAGGCAGGGCGGGACACATAATCATCCTCATTTTAATTCATCTGGGTAAAGAGAAGTGATTTGTAGGGCCTGTAGGCTTGGAGACCTTTAAGGCCTTTATGTACGTGGGCCCATCCTGACTGGCCCTGCAGCTATGATGACCTTTCCAGCCTCCTTTGAATGTGACAACACTGGGTGGGAATGAAGCATATAGGGGACCAAGCCACTGTCTGGGGAGGTGGCTCCTCAGCAGATCACATGCATACAGGTTTGACCTCCCTTACCCCAACCCACTCCTGCCACCGTTAACCTATCTCTGAACTCATTTTCTTATCTCCTTTCCCATTTTGCCTCCAACGCTGCTGGATGAGAGGAACACAGGCTGGCAGCCCAGTGATTTTGTGTTAACACCAGGCTGATGTTTAGAGCATCATTAGGGCACCCCAGTGAGGGGCCACTGGCCACTAAAATAATTAACTGCTTCTCTCACTATAGCTCAGCCACCTAGCTTCCCCTACATCCTTTCAACCTCCCCATTAGTTTTCCAGCAACAAAGGAGCAGTACCTGCCAGGCAGGACCTGGGTCACTCTCGCCTTCACGACGCTGTTGGAGAAAGCTGGTGTTTGTCACCCTGCTTTCTTCTTAAGCAAGCTTAAATAAATCCTCATAATTCCACCCCACATCATCCTAAAACCATAGGCAGACCGACTCCATTGAAAGTCAGATCATTCCGAGTTAACGCGCTTTCACCCAGTACCTTGTAAAGCTCCCCTTCCTGAAAGGTGCAGTTCTGGGCCTCTAGTCTTTCACAGGTGGTTCGCCGCATCTCGAGGTTCACGTGGTACTCCATGTGGTCAGTAACCTGTGGGAAGCAAGTGGCAAGGAGAGAAAGGATTTCTTCTCCTCTGTAGCTTCTGGGGGTGGGAGTGCCACAGCCGGAGGACCTCACCCTGGACAGAGGGGTGGGCCCCTGTCTCCCCTAGCTATCTGACTCCCATGCCTCCTTTTGTCATTCTAAGAGAACTCATAGAAACCATTCTGCGGGCACAGCCACCCATTGGAAACCCCAAATGATGCCAATTATTCGGGTACAGGACTGCAAACTTTGTCCACAAAGGGCCAGAGAGGAAACATTTAGGCCCTGAGGGTCATATGGCCTCAGCTGCAAGTACTCAACTCAGCAGTTAGAGAGCAAAAGCAGCCCCACGTGACATGACATTCATGGCGTGTGGCTGGGAACCAATGAATCGACTTCCAGAGGCCGTAGCAGGTGGATTTGGCCCTTGGGCCACAATGTACTGACTCCTGGGGTTGGGCACCATTTAAGTGACTTCACTTGAGCCCCTTACGCTTCTCTTCAAACGCCCACCTCACACTAAATGAGGCTGAACGTCATGCGAATGGACTTGCCCCGAAGTGCCAGCAGTCCCCTGGCACGGGGCACGGGGAAGGAAGGGGGGAGCCCACTGACCTGCTCCTTGGCCTTCAGGACGCGCACGATGCGGAAGCTGTACTTGTCCTTGCTTTCCTTGTTGAACTCGCTGGTCACGAACTGCATGGCCGCGACCACATAGCTCTGTGACGCAGCCACTTCTTGGACACTTATGAAGGTTTTCCTCTTTATTTGGTAGGTGAGGGCCACCAGGGCCACCAGAACGGCCAGTAGAAGCTGTGGGGCCAGCCAGGGTCTGGCCATTGCCCCTCAGCTGGGGGGGAGTAGGAAGAGCTCCCTCCTCGCCCTGCCAGGGGCCGGCTGGTTCCCACTGACCTGGCTGGCCTGGCGGGATTTAAGCACCCCGCACCCCGTGTGGACGCCCACAGCGCCCCTCCCGCTTCCTCTCCGTCCCCAGCTGAACCTGAGGAGCAGGGGAGATTTTGCAAGGGCTGGCGAGCTCACTCTCGCTTTCTCACCTCCCCACACCCGCCTGCATCCGCTCATGCCTTTCACACGTACGCCCGCACTAGCACCCATCTCTCCTCTTTTGGGGGTTGCCCTCTCAGCAATGGCCCCTCTCCTCCTGCTGTCCCTGCGTTATCTGGGTGGGAGCCAGGCCAGGGGCCTGTGTTCCCTGAGCTCCCCCCAGCTAGGGATGTGGGAGGGCGCGGGAGGCCTGGAGCGACAGGAAGCGCTCCAGACACAGGATGCTGGGTCCCAGGGCAGTGGGGCATGAACAGGTGAGCCGGGGACCCTGCCACATCCTCCCTGTCCTCCTGACCTTCCCTCTCATTTTTTCTTATCATCCTTCCCCACTTCTCTGGCTGACCCAGACACAAGGTTTCCCTCTATCCCAAACCTTGGCCTCTCCCTCCGTGTTAATAATTCTTAACTTTGGGGTGTGCATGGGCCCCTTGGAGAAGCCGACGTGCCCAGAAAGCAGAGGATGTGCTCTGCACGGGAAGCAGGCTCCACTTGCAGATGTAATCATGCTGTGGATTTATTTTCACTGCCCACTGTCCTCTTGGGTGGACACGGCTGTGCTGTTTGTCCCTGGGACCTTTTACGACGCTCTCAGACAATACACATGGCCTCAGCCCAGTAACGAAGGTGCTTCATGTGGGCAGTAATGTCTCCAGGTTAGCAGAGCTGTGAACCCCCAGAAGCCTGCGTGTGGGAAGGAGTACTCCCCTCCCCCGTCTCACCACCATGGGCTAGAGGACCTTTCTAGTGCTGGTACTAGGGTAAGAAAAAGGAGACCAAAATGTTCTATCGGCTCCACCTTCACTGCTCCTTACACTTGGTGGGGATTTAAAGCTGGCTGCTCTGCGGGTCCCTTCCTGGCTTCCCCCGGCCTCCACTGCTGGTTAACCCTCCTCTCGGCTCTCCTGGAAGCTGTTAGTCTCTTCTGACTGCTGTATCATTACCAACACCTTGGCTTGAAACAGCACAGATTTAATATCTCAGCATTCTGGAGATCAGAAGCCCTACAATCAAGGCATTGGCAGGGTTGCATTCCTCCTGGATGCTCTAGGGAAGGGCCCAGTATCTTTTTGTTTTTGTTTTTCCCCCACACGTGTCACAGACCATAGCAAGCTTCGTTTAATCTTCTGTCTCCTATTTCAAAAATCTGTTTAAGATTTTGCTGTCTACCAGGGTTATCGTTTCCTTTCTTTTCTTTTTTTCCATCTCCATTTATACCCCCATCCCCTCTCCTACCTCCTCCCAGCATCCCTCCCACGCCCCAAACACCACACTGTTGTCCCTGTCAATGAGTTCTCTTTTCTTTTTTGCTCAATTCTGCCATCCCCCAAGCCGCCCACCTCCCCCACCCGACAGCGGTCAGCCTGCTCTCTGTCTATGAATCTGTCTATTTTGCTTGTTAGTCCAGTTCATTCATTAGATTTGACGTGAGTGAGGTCGTATGGTACTTGTCTTTCTCTGACTGGTTTATTTCACTTAGCATAATACTTTCCAGGTCCATCCATGCTGCCACAAAGGGTAAAATTTCTTTCTTTTTTACAGCAGAGCAGTATTCCCTTGTGTAAATGTCCCACAGCTATTTTATACACTCATCTACTGATGGGCACTTGGGCTGCTTCCAAATCTTGGCAATTGTTAATAACGCTGCAATGAACATAGGGGTGCGTGTATTCTTTCAGATCAGTGTTTCGGGTTTCTTCAGATATATTCTCCGAAGTGAAATGGCTGCCTAGATCTCCCTGTGGATATGCTGCTTGTGGAGTTTACTGGATTTTGCTCTGTTGTTGTCTCAAGCTGGCCACTGGGTTTATTGGTTCTAGGCCTCTTGGGAGGGACTCTGATGCAGGCCAATGTCAAATGCTGCCTGTGACTGGCTCTGGGCCACCTGTTTGGTGCTATCTGCAATCCACAGTTTTTGGCTCCTTCTGCTGGGCCTGAGTGTTTGTGGAAATTAGCAAACTATGCACCAAGGCTGACTTTTACCAGCACCGACCCTGGGGGCAGGTCAGCAAAGGTCTCAAGGCACCCACAGATCTGCCTCTGCCTGCAGGCTGCCTATTAGGCTCAGTCATTGAAAGAGCCTCTGGCTGTACTGCTCAGCAGGGTATAAACTCCGCAGGGTGGGGTGAAAGGGACTCCAGAGGGTGGGGCTATTGCTTTCTATTAGGCCGGTGCCTCATAGAGGGGAATGCTCTACCTGAGAAAGATGGCTCTGTAATATGGGGGAATAACTCAGCACAGGGATCCTTGTGGCTGTACCTTCAGCTTTCTCCCCAGAGCCACCAACCCCAGACTCTCCTCATGCAGCTCTAGTCCACTCTGCCCTCCCTCCTCAGAAATCCAGGGTGAGTGGCTGCACACAAAATTTTATGTGTTGGCCCTTTATGAGGGTGCTTGTGTCTCTAGCTGTCTCTCCCTGGTAGACAGAACCCCTGCTACTTTTCATAGCTGGATATTTGTGGGGGCCTTTTCCCGGCTCTGATGCTCTAGGCTGGGGAGTCCAGCTTGTGGTTTAGACCTCACACTTCTCAAGGTGACCCCTGCCCTCAGCAGAGATATCTGGCTGAACTTTTAACTGTTGCCCATGGGAGCCTGGCCAGTCCTCTCACACCTCTGCACTTCCTATCAGACTCAATGTGGCTTTTCCTGTAAGTCTTTGGTTATAAGCTTCTCTCCAGCTAGTCTGCAGTTGGTTATTCAGAATATTTTTTCTATAATTTAGTTGTAATTCCAGTTTGGTCCTGGGAGGAGGTGAGCGTAGCTTCCATCTAATCCACAACCATCTTGGATCCTCTTTTCCAGCTTCTTGAAGCTGCCGGCACTGCTTGGCCCTTGGCTGCTTCTTTCTTCTTCAAAGCCAGCAGTATAGCATCAACTAATCTCTCTCTGACTCTCCCGCCTCTGATGCCCTCTCTGGTGCTTATCCCTCCACAGCCTGGGAACCCCATGCTTTCTTTGGGCTGAGGTGTGTGGACCCCATTGGCCTCACCCCCGCCACAGCCCTGTCTCTGTCAGAACAGTCTCAACCCATTTTCGTTGCCTGGCCAGGAGGCAGTGAGGCAGTTAGTACTCGCAGCTCTGGTGGAGGTCAGACATGAGAACACCTTGCTTAAAAGTTTCCTTTGCTCTTTGATTCCTGACTGTTTTATTTTCTCAACATATTTAGGTTCTTTTACCTACTATGAGAAACTTTTCATTTTTCTTTGGCACCTCACTTCTAAATCTGTCTCAATCAAAAATTCCATTTTAGCATTCAGTAATATTGACATCAATGTTGCATTAACTTTAGGGAGGTCATAGATCTCCAAATCACACCCCTTGGCATATGAATTAAGAGCCCCTCTTCTGCACTCAAAGCTACTAAGAATTTGGTCATATTCAGTGCTTTCAAAGAGGTGATCTCTATACACTTGCCTTGATTCCAGGGCCCTATGCTGAGGTCTGATTCCATATTTCTACCTGGTTGCTGCAAATCACTTTGAAAATCCCACTCTGAACTGAAATTCATCAAACCCAGGGCCACCTCCCTGCTTTTAGCCTTCTTACGCTACCACTTGGGAGGCCCACATTCTGTTTTTTGAAAGTCCCAAAAATCAGCCACCAAGGCTCACCCAGTCCTCATTTATTGTTTGGCCCACCTCTTGCCATGGACCCTTCATGGTAACATGGACCAATGGGTTTTGGTTAAGAGACACACGTCTATGGGTGCACTTCTCTAAGACACTTATCTCATAAAAAGTCTTATCTTCCTGGCAGTAGGCTCTCTATAACCCACTGGCAGTTGGTTCAAACGGTGAGACTGAAAACAAAAGAGATGGTGATTCCCAGCTGTTAGAAAGGCTTCCTGCTCAACTTTGGACAGAACACTTAGCCTTAAATTTATATGGATCTACCTAATGTGCCTGTGGCCACAGGTTGGAAGTCACTCTGCCGGAAAATGTTATCTGACCATCAGACTTGAGTCTCAGGTCAATTGACATGGTAAGAAAGTTAGACTTGCTGGTTTCAAAATCTCCTTACACAATTGTCTCCAACTCCAGTGATTTTGTAAGTTTTGCTGCTATAATTAATGAATGTTTCTGTCCTGCTATTGCCTCTTTATGGTTTCCTGTTGTTCAGGTGGATTCATCCATGTGTCCCATAAACACTATTTGTCCCGCCAACAGAACGGCTCCCTGGACTCAGAGCAGATCGACATGGGGAATCAGCCAGGTGGCTACCCAGGGAGCCCAAGCATATCATTGCATTATGCTAAGAGCGAGGAAGTCATATTTATCAGGACTTTTCCCAGAAAAGATGGTCTTCAAACCCTCGAAGATGACTAGTGTCCTTTGGACTTTGATTTGGCTTGGTTTTCCTTTGTGGATCGGGGGACCAACTGGAATGGCTGGGCCACAGAGGAAAAGCTGAGCTCTTAGTCAGGGATTCTCTTTGTCCAACTTCTTTAGAGTATGTGGTCTCCTGTCCAGGTCTCCCGCATCCTTGCCTTAGCTCAGTCTTGGGGCTTCCCCTCTGGTAAATGCACTCTCACTTTCTTCACTCTGTTAACAACCGCTCATTTTCCTGGACTCTGCTCCTGGTCGTCTCCTCCAGGAAGCTTCTGATTGATTGGTCCTCCCTCTGCCCAGGTTGCTAAGGATGCCACTTCATTAGGTAGGCGTACGTCCCTTAAGAGCATGCAAAACTGTCCTCTTTTGGCTTTTTCTATCTGCCTCTGGCACCTGACTTTAAGCCCCTCAGACACAGAAGCCAGGCTGTGTGGGTTCACGGCTGGCTTCATCATTTATCAGTTAGGTGACTGAGGGCAAGTTACTTAGTTGATGTGCCTCAGTCTTTTTAGCAGGAAAATGGGTGTAAAATAGTTTCTATCTATGCAGCTGTTCTGATAATTAAATGAGATAGCTCAGGCAAAGAGCTTAGAAAGGTGTTCAAGAAATGTCAGCTATTATTGTTATTGTTATTTTTATCATTACCATCATCATCCCTGACACCTAGTGCAGCTCCTGATGTTGAGTGAATGGCTGGCAGTGTTCACACACACATATGCACAAGGATTAAGCCTTGGTTCTCTCTTCTTGCTCTTCCTTTGTGCCCAGTCCCCAGGTGTCATTGGGTCATTCTTCAGAATACCTCTCAGAGATCCCTAGCATGGAAATGCCACATCTCAGGCCTTGTTTAATTTGCGGCTGCATCCCCAGGACCTGGCACAAAGTCATTACTCAAAAAGATATTAAATGAATGAATGCATGAACACATAAGTGAATGAATGAATGAATGAATGAATGAAATCCTTTGCCTCCAACCTGCATACCCACCCTGCACCTCCCAGCCTACTCTTCATTGCTTCCATGTGGCCTCAGGTAATACTCTAGCTCATCATGAGGTCCTCGCTCTGGCCTCTCCTCTGAACACAACAGCCAGCTTTATACCATGGCTGCAGCTTGCTCCCAAGTGTCCTGTGGCTCCCCACAGCCTAGCAAAAAAGACAAACTGTGTTTACACCATCACTTCTGTTAATTCCTTGGCTTAGGCTCTGCCAACATTAATTATATGGGAATTCCCCTTTCCACAAACTCCGCTCATCCTCGCCAAATCCCTCAAATGCATTCATACCAACCTGGGAACAAATATCACAAAGCCTTGCTTCATGGCTTGGAAAGAGGTGGCTCTCCATTGGGGTGACCTAGCCTCCGGATGCGCACACTAACGGGTCAAGCTCCCTCTCCCAACAGAGCCAAGCTCTCGACTGTCAAACATCCTTTAAAAAGTCAAGAGGAGAATAGTTGTCTATCATGTACCCAAATAGTTGCATTTATGTTGCTTTCCTGCGCTTCCAGTATTTCAGGTTAACTTTTGGTCTTGTTTTTGTCCTTCGGAGAATTTCCTTTATAGATGGTCTGCTGGCAATGAACTACCTTAGCTTTTCTTCATGTGATAACATCTTTATATCACAGTCTATATCCCAGGGTCTATGTATTCCAGAAATATAATTTCACTGAATGTGGAATTATGGTTTGGCAGGTCTTCTTCCTTTTTTTAACGGGTTTAATCTTTATTGTTGAAAGTATTACAGATGTCCCCTTTTTTCCCCCCTGTTGGCTCCCTCCACCCCACTCCTGTCCCCACCCCAGCCCTTCCCCACACTATCGTTTGTCCATGGGCTATGCATATGCATATACATTTTTTGATAAATATCTTCCCACCCTCCCCCACCTCATCTTTTTGTAGTAACACGTGATTCTTTGTCAGAAGCAACAACACCTTTTCCTGTTGCTGGGTCACAGTATTGCACTAGGATACACGCATCACTTCAGTGTTTGTCTCCCAGGGCTGGGACAATGCCCTGTCCTGCTGGGCTCATCTCCTCACTGCGCTCATGCATCTCCATGAGCCAAGGGGATTGCTATGTCCCAGTCCTGTTGAGTTTTTAAAATTAAGTTTTATATTAAAAGGATCTTGCCCGGCCAGGCGTGGCTCAGTGGTTGAGCGTCGACCTGGGATCCAGGCGATCGGGGTTCAATTCCTGGTCAGGGCACATGCCCGGGTTGCGGGCTGGGGCCCATCAATGACTCTCTCGTCATTGATGTTTCTGTCTCTCTCTCTCCCTCTCCTTTCCTCTCTCTGAAATCAATAAAGATATATTTAAAATAAATAGATAGATAGATAGATAGATAGATAGATAGATAGATAGATAGATAAATGGATCTTAACCTTATAGAAATGTAGTTACAATGCAAAGAACTTTCCTCCTGAAACACTTGAGAGGAAGTTGACAACATGATGCCTCATCACCCCAAAATGTCAGTGAGGAATTCCTGCAAGCAGGCGCACTCTCCTCCCTGACCACAATGCTTTCCATGGGACCCCACACATTAGCATGGGGGCACCCATCCGTCCTGCTCTATCCTCAGACCTCGTCAAGTGGCAAGGGACCGGCCTGCCTCCCCCAGCCTCAGGATAATAGAAGTCCCTCTCCACACTGCCCAGCATGTGCAGGCCTCATGGCAATTAAGTCAGCAGGTGCCTGAGGTCATGTAGAAGATTGAGTCCCAGCCCTGACACTGACCCCTCTCTGACCCTTCTGATGTTCCCTAAGGCTGTGGGCTGCAGCCAAGGTCAGAGGTTGACCTGGTTTTTCAATCAAATCCTCAGGACTCAGGGCTCATCAGTATTGCTAAAAGCTGCCATGACCCTGTCATTCCTGTGCTACCCTGCTGTGAGGGCAAGCAAGGTGGGCTTAAGACCCCCCCACCCAGGCCTTATCAGGCCTGGCCTGGGGCAGGAGGAAGCAGCCCTGGAAATGTGCAGGGAACTGGTCACATGCAATAGATGTCCTTGGGTTCAAGGCTTATGTGACAAGAAGCTGAAAAATGTTCTGCCCTTGGTTATGTCAAGGAAGGGAGTAGAGAGGAGGAGCTGCCCAAGGTGCAGGTCAGCCCCCGGATTCTGCAGGCAAGGCTGTGTCAGAGACAGCCCCACAGCAGTTGGCTGACTCCAAGCAGCATGTTCTTAAAGATACCTCTGTTACTGGGGCTCTTTGCACTGGGGTCTCCTGTGTGCGGTAATGAGTTTATAGACATTAGTAAGAGCTCGCCGATGTTTGCCATGTGTGTGGAGTATGCCGTGTACCAGTTCAACCGAGTCCAAGTGGACCCGTACGCATACAAGCTGCTGTGGGTGCAGAGAAGCCAGACCAAGGTACCCTTTTTGAGGCTTCATATGGGCCCTAAAACCAGGCCTGGGAGGGGTGAATGCTTGGTCTGCAAAGAAGAGGAAAGGATTTTTTTTGTTTGTTTTTGGTAAATATTTTTAAAAATATGTCTTTATTGATTTCAGAGAGAGAAAGGGAGAGGAAGAGAGAGAGAGAGAAACATCAATGATGAGAGAGTCATTGATCGGCTGCCTCCTGCACGCCCCCTATTGAGGATCGAGCCTGCAACCCGGGCATGTGTCCTGACCGGGAATTGAACTGCGATCTCCTGGATCTTAGGTCAATGGTCAACCGCTGAGCCATGCTGACCGGGCTCGGTAAATATTTTTAAAAATGCAAGGTATCACTACAACTGTTTCAACTTTGTTTTGTTTCCTTAATGAATGAAGCCCCCCAAAAACAGGGTAGAGAAGGGTGGATCTGGGAGAAAGGACAGCACTGGTGTGAGAGATCCAACCACAGTGTGAGGAATAGAAGAGCAGCCTCTCCGGGGAGGTGTGGAGAGAAGCAAAAACAGCAGAGATAGACAGGTGACGAGACAGACAAAGAGAGGCGGGAGCTGGAGACAAAAGCCCAAGAAGGAAAGGCAATCCGAGGTGCCTGACTGCAGGTCCCGGCTGGCTCCTGGGAGCCTCGCTGTGCTGATCCGCAGGCAGGATGCTGAGATCTCCCACTCGGAGCCGGCAGGCCTTCACCTCGCAGCCACTGTGCTTCCAGGGCTGGTGGGAGGTGGCAGAGAGGACAGATGGAGACGTGTTCTCATGGGACTGCTATGCTGGTGACAACAGGCAAGCAGGCCTCGGGTTTGTGAGGAAAATAGTGGAAAGTTGAGACAAGAATGGCCAGTGCAAGGACCCAGGGCCCTGGGGAAGCAAGGTAGGTGGGAGAGGTCAGTGAGGGCCTCTCTATGATGGGCACTCTGGGAAGGACCGAGTCACATGCTGGAGGTTTGGGGACAAGAAGGGCAGGCAGCCATGAGTGTTCTGGAAATAGCCTAAAAGTATCTGGACCTGTGTCCCAGAGGAGCGTTCAGGGGGAGGGGAGGCTGGGGCATCTTCAGAGCCACCAGTGAGGAGTCAGCATATTATTCTGAGTCATGGGGACCCATGGGGAAAGTAACTAACTCAGATGCTTTAGCAACATCTCGCGGGATGCTGTGGGCACAGCGGGCAAGCTGAGACCACGAGGCAGGGATGGCCTCCTGGTCACCAGGAGGTGGAGGAAGTGCTGGCTTCTGGGTCTGCTGTAAGATGGGTGTGGGGTGCACTGATGTGGGCTGTGGGAAAAGCAGTGGGGTCAAGGGTGGACCCAAGGGTTTGCCCTTAAGTGTGTGGGTGGGCAGTAACTCTATCACTGAAAAGACAATGGAATAAGGTGGAAAATCTAGGCAGAATATATAACATTTAGTATTTCAGACCCAGCTGCGGAAGGTCAGGAAGGCAGTGGGTTACGGGGCTTTGAGGGCAGAAGGAGGTTGGGCCAGAAATCCATGTGGGTGTCACAGCATCTGTTATGCGAACCTTCCCACATGTTTCTTCTCCCCACTTCCTGCTTACACTGAATGGAACAGAGTGCTGTCCTCAGGTCATTCTGTCCATGCCCAGATGCTGGTTCCCCATGAACAGCCCTGAGCTGGGCTCCATGCCGGCAAGGCCCCCCACTGACCACACTCTGGAAGAGACGGACAGGAGGGTGGACCTCACCTGCACGGGGGCACCGGCTTCCCGGGTCTTTCCCATCTCCTGATGTTTGCGTGTTCCTTGTGCTCCACCTGGGGAGGCCACACAGGCCCCTTTGGACACCAGCACTACTGGCCCTGCACCAGACCCTGAACCCTGTCCCGGCTCAGGCTATGATGACTGTTCAGAGGGCCTGGGTGTGCGTGAGTGTCTGTGTGTCTGACTGTGTTGCTGTGTGTGCAGCCACGAGCTGGTGTCATGTGTCCGCTGCAGGAATTCCTGAGCCCCAAACGAATCAGCTTTCTTAACAATTCCAGGCCAGTCCACTGAGAGACGTGCTCCTGCCTGCGCTGATTTTGGGCTAGATTTTACTCTGGGTTTGACTGCTCTCTTAGTTTTTATGGACTCCCTTTAAGGAAAGGAAATCATAACTGTTTTTCTTAATTTTTATTTTTAAACTTTTTTCTTATTGATTTTACAGAGGGAGGAAGGAAGAGAGAGAGATAGAGAGAGATACATCGATCGGTTGCCTCACATACCGGGGATCGAACCTGCAACCTAGGTATGTGCCCTGACTGGGAATCGAACCCACGACCTTCCAGTGCACCGGATGATGCCCCAACCAACTGAGCCACACCAGCCAGAGCAGAAAATCAGAACGTTTAGAAACTTCTTATAGAAGTCTAATAAACACACAGCAGCGCCTGATTCATAACTGTCACCCCAGTGTGTGTCGGCAGGATGAGCCCGTTTGTGCAGCTAGTTCCCACAGGAAGAGACAGTGAGCTCCCTGCCCCCAGAGCCCCCAAAGGGCAGAGCGCGGCTCTAATGTGCAGTCAGAGGACAAGCACGCTCGCTCTCCTGATCCCTACCGAAGCCGTCATCCTGCGTGTTCTCCCGGTGGCCGGCTGCGCTCAGGCACAGAACTGCGAGATGGGCCAAATGTGGGGTGTGGCCGAGCATGTGCAGGCTCATTGCTACGGAGCTTCCCATCCTGTGAACGTGCCCCTGTGGCCATGGCACTGTCGATGTGGTTACTGGGTCTCGGCCAGCAGGAGGAGTGTGGCAGGGAGGTTCCAGGGCGTACTTTGTGTGCACATATGGACATCTGCTTGTAATAGAAATGCAGGGTGTCAAGGACTGAGTGGAATAATACACAAATTGAATAGTAAGGTAAGTACGGAGAGCGCCTGTGTGCACCGTTATTTATACCCAGGCAGCTGCCCACCCGCATCCCCTCCCCGCTGTTCTGTTTGGTTGTCTGTGTTTTACTCACTGGTTCACAGTAAGTATTTCAGAGCACTTTCTACAATTTCTGACAGCCATTTACTTGGATATATTCAATGAACTTGAAGATGGGCCGCACAATGTGTGAAAAACATCTTGAAGACATTGACAACTGCCCCTTGCAAGAAGGCTCAGGCAAGAAAAATGTAAGCAAATAAAAACAACCCAAAGCATCATGAACCTTCTGGGAATAAAAAAAAAATAGTATCAAAGAAGGCTTCTGAGAGAAGGCTTAAGAAAGTCTTCTGGCACACTTCTGGGGCAGGTGAGGGCCCTGGCCCCTCTCCCACTAGGTCTCAGAGACACTTCTGGGGCAGATGAGGGTTCTGGCCCCTCTCCCACCAGGTCTCAGAGACACTTCTGGGGCAGATGAGGGTTCTGGCCCCTCTCCCACTAGGTCTCAGAGACACTTCTGGGGCAGATGAGGGTTCTGGCCCTTCTCCCACCAGGTCCCAGGACTTTCCCTGGAGAGGGAGGGCGGTCATTCTAAGCAGACAGAGCTGCTCCCAGCAGAGCAGTGAGCTAGAACCTGTGCTCCCAGACTGACCAGCTGACCAGAGACACCCTGACAACATCCACCCTGTCTTCCTGCCTGGATGGAGCCCTCCCTGGGTCCCAGCCTACAAGTTTCCTGAAACCTCTGGCTCCAGGCAGATGCTGTTCTCCCTGTGGTCCTCGCTCTTCCTTTGCTCCTGTTTTTCAGGATCCTAGACTGTTTAGTTAGTCTGGTCATCCCACCTCTCCTTCTAGCCCCCTGGGCTGCAAGGACAGGCCTAGCCAGCTCAAGCTCTGTTCATTATCCTATGAGATGACATCTGCTCCATGGGATCCGGACCTTGGGGTTGGGCTTCAATCAGGGTGATGCTGTCAGTGGGGCTGGTCTTCCCCTTCCACAGCAACCTTGGGGACAGCCTCCCCTTTGGGTGGGTTTGCAGCTTCTGCTGAGTGGGTGCAAATCCACCTGGATCTCTCCTGGGTATTGTGCTCGGGGGCAAGGGGCCATTCATGCAGCATCATGTCACTGGCAGACCTCTCAGAGCCAGGCGCTGGCCCCACCCAGCAGGCATCCTCTCGGGAGCACCTGCGCTCAGGTAGACGGACTCAGGTAACCCCTGCCTATCATCCTGGTGGACCCTTGAGCTTCCTGAGTCCTACTCGGGCCACTGTTTTCGCTTTTCTTTCCTTTTGTAGTTTTGAAGGTATCTTGAGCTCCCATCAAGTCCTTCATGGTAAGTGCCCTCATGTGATCCATCGCTCTGACTTTGCCTTGCATTGACATTTTTCAGGTGGACTGCACTTTTGTTGTGGATGCCCTACCGTGGCTGTCGCGGTGCACCCTCCAATACAGCACCTGCGTGCAGACATAGGTGGGGAAGGACCTCCTGGCTTCTCACGGCAGAAGATTCTTTCCCTCTAGAGAGTGGCAGTGAGTCTGTAGGTGTGTGGAGCACCAGGGCAATAAAAGGCATCACAGAGCACTTTCTGGGTCTCTGTCAGTTTTGTATTTTCCTGTAGTGTTTGGTTTCCAGCCACACTTGGTAGAGAACTTGTCATTATTGCTCTTACCTTGACTGCAGGTGCTGAGCGTTGAGTACATGAAACTCCCCCGGTCACGTGAGACTGCCCTTACTGGTTCTGGCAGAGCCCCACTGGTTGGTTTGTCATTCATTCATTCATTCATTCATTCATTCATTCATTCATTCATTCATTCATTTTCCCTTTGTCCATTTGTCAATTTACCCATCCATCCCACTGTTTACTCATTTATTCTCCAGTCTCTCCTGGCTCCTCTTTCCACTCATAAGAATGCAGACTAATTTTTGACCTCTGGGCTAAGGTCACAGTGTAGTGGCCTTTTTATAGTGGGTTATGCCCGGGCACAGGGATGGGAGGTGGGTGACTGAAGCCGATTGAAGGCTCTGTGCTCCATGTACACTCATCAGAGCATTTCCACAAAGAGCTGCATGTTATCTGAAAAGCCTATAATATAGCAGCTCCAGTCGCTACATTCCCACTTGCTCCCTGATCCCTCCATTTCTCCACCTTGGCCTAGTGTGACATTCATGGCTATCAACAGTAATCACTTCCCCTGGGACAGGCACAGTGGCCACTGACGCCCACCGTCATGAGCAACTCTCTCCTTGGGTCCTGGTGGGAAGCAGCTCTGGAGAGACAGAGAGATGGAAGGCATGGGAGAGTGTAGAGCATAAATGGGGACAGACACAGTGGCAATGCCTTTTAGAGGAAAATCTCAGAATGGTGGGCTACTGGAACTTCCCTCACCCCTCCTGGGTTTCTGGGAATTCTGGTTTAATTGGTCCATTGTTGAAAGGCTGGCTTTTTCTGGCCACTACATTCCCATGAAGTAATCAGAAGGGCTAATGATGTAGGATTTCCCCGGACAGTTGCAGACAGCTCCACTGCAGACAGCACCAAGACAGTGGCCTGGGTCAGGGATTTTTTTTGACCAATCTGTGTATAGAGTTTGTAACATCTGCCCACAGTTTTATAGGGGCATATCTAAAGTTACAAGGGCAGGAGTGTGGTCAGAAATGCCAGCATATTGCCCACCCTTGCCTGTGACAGCACTCAGGTTCCTGGCAGTTGAGCCAGTGTTCATGGATGGAGGGCAGCCAGACCTTCCTGAATGCTAGTTGGCATTCCTCACAGGTGGAGTCACCTTCACCTCTGACTCCTATTTTACATCAGAAAGGCCTGGTGTCCTGTTCTTTTTCACTGTATCTCAGTTGTTTCCTACTTTGATTCTTATGAAAACCCCATTGGTTTTATTTTACAAATTTCCTAGAGACCAGGCCACACCCCCATCTCTACCACAGAAGAACTTTTGTGACCCGACATCAGAAATATAGAAAGGCCCCAGGTGACTGGCACTTGTGGCCAAGGTTGTGTAGTGGTTCTCGAAGGAACTTCAATTTTTAGAAATTGTGTAAATCGCACTTAGTGTATTTTGTTTGTGGCCTATGTCTTTCCTCTGATTCCCACTCTCACAGAATATGAGATTAAAAATAGTGCCTGACTCCACTGTCATTGAACCCACATTAGTAGTTTCTAAATGATGCATCATTCGCTAAGGTCTGTCAGAACCAGGAGCAAACTGTCCTGTGTCACTGTGTCCTAGAGAGACCTCTCCCAATTCAGTCCAGTCACTAGTTGTGTCACATCAGGAGGGAGTAAAAATATACTTGAAAGCTATAATACAAATACACAATATAAAAATGGACACATTTTAGAAATTCTTGATTTCCACAAAACCCTGAGTGCTTTATGGAATTACCTGGATTAAAATATTGGAATATATTTGCTGAGACTCCTGAAATTGGGGCTTAACCCAAATCCCAGCACTGGGGTCTTCTGGGGAAGATTCAAAGGCAGAGGGAAGGAGGTGGGGGAGAAATAGGAGACCTGTGCTCCCTACAGGTTGGACGGAGTAAATCTTGAGTGATATAGGTTATCTCTGTGAATCCTCACCACCAGCCCCCCTTTCCATTTCTATATCAGGAAACTAGCAACTAGTCTCATGGTTCCTGACTGTGGTTTTCTGAAATTGAGCCCAAGGCCGATTGAATCCAGCACCCTTATCACCAATTTCCCTTTTAACTCTTTGGTTTTCAAACATAAAGATTCATTACTATTAGCAAAGAAACAAAGGCTTAGAAACACTTGTGACTAAGCACTTCTTATTTCCTTTTTGTGATGCCCTCCAACTATCATTTGCAGAACAAAATTACCTGCCACTGAAACTGCTGTTGTTTATCTTCTTTCCTGACCCTCCTTATGAGGTCACATTGTCAGCGGAGGAATACCATCAGTGGACCAAAATCAACAAATCAATGCCTCAAATCATTACATTTGTCAGGATGAGCCCCTCACCCCGTCTCCTACTGCCCCATACTCAAGTGCCCCACAGCACCTGCCTCAATCTATTCCCAGCGCTCCGTAGGCTCTGGACCATCTCTTCTCCCTCTCCTAGTTTCTTCACTGCATCCCACTTTCGGAATCTGCTACTCTTTCCGATGACACCTATTATCTCTGAAATTGCTTACATTTTATGTAGACCCGTCCTATGGCTTACATTCTGTGCATAGCTGTTAGACTAATCTGAAATATTATCCAAATCATGAAAAGCTTCAAATTAGTTCTATATTTTTAAAACATAGAATTTCTAGAACAAAGTAAAAAAAATCAGAAAAAAGACAAGACATGATGGGGCAGAACAAAGGTAAATAATAGAAACAAACCTGAAAGCTATCTAGACAACATGGTTATCAGATATGGACTTTAACATACCCAAGATGAATGGGTTCAAGGAATTCAAAGGTGAATAATACTAGCAAAGAAGTTGAAGCTATCCAAAAGGATAAAAGGAAAGTCCTAGGAATGAAAAACACAATAACTGACATGAATAAAGAGACAGGCAGGTTAACCTCAGATTAGAAACAGCTGAAAGGAGAATCAGACAACAGGAAGCAGGACAAAGGAGATGGTGTAGAATGGAAAGTATGAGAAGGTCAATGTGACATCTGCCCCATAGTGGAAGAAACAATGTTTGCAAATGTAAAGCCTGAGTTATATAAAACTAACCAAAGATATCAAGCCATTGTTTTAAACAGTATTACAAGCCCCATGCAGGATAAGAAAAGAAACCCACAACTGAACATGAAAGAGTTAAAAATCAAATTTAGGGAGAAAAGTCTTAAAATCAGCCAGGGGTAAAAAGAAGTTTTATTTTCAAATAAGCAAACATCAGGCTTACAGCTGCCCTTGGATAGGAAACAATGAAAGTCAAAATGCATTGTCATGCATTTTCTGTGTGATTCCTTAGCCAGCAAAAATATCTCTCAAAAATGCATATAAAACAGAGTGATTTTAAACAAACAATATGGAATGTAATTGTTGCCAGTAGAATTGTTTTAAAATAAATACTAAAGGGAGTTTTTTGGGCAGAAGGAAAATAATCCCATATGGGAAAATAGTATGATAGGAAGAAAGAAACAATATTCAAAAGAATAAATACGTGGATAAATCTAGATTATATATAGACTGTAGAAAATAATTTTTATGAGCATTTTTCAATACTTTTGAGAATTCTTCAAATACACAGTTTTTAAGTCATATAATAGGCTCCTTTTACTTATACTGTAATGCATTTATATATTTAGTAAAGGTAACAATGAAATGTTAACAACTTTTAGCTCTTTTATGTAAGGCTGTGGCAAGCTTCTTTCAATAAAAAATTATAACCTGATTTTTATTGTAGCTTTAAGATAAAGTGGTATTACTGGGTCATAGGACATGGATAATTTTAAGGTTTTTAACATGTTTTGTCAATTTGCTTTACAATAAGATGACACAAGTTTACGATCCCATCAGGAATATGTGAGAGAGTATTTAATCATTTTATACATTATGAAAATGTAAATAAAATAAATGGTTTAATTTTTATGGGTCAAAAAGGCCTTTTCAAATAATAAAACTTGGCATAAAAGCTAGAAGCTAATGAAGAAACAGGTGAATACATTTATCTACACAAAAGGTAAAATTCTTTTATGAGACACATTAAAAACAAAAATAAAATATGAATAAATTCCAAAGATGGAAGATAAGTCTGGGAAAAGTCTTGCTGCGTATTTGTAAAAGAAAACATTCATTTCCTCAGTATAAGAAAAGCTCATGCAGCCTGGCCGGTGTGGCTCAGCGGTTGAACACCGACCTAGGATCCTGGAGATCATGGTTCAATTCCCGGTCAGGGCACATGCCTGGGCTGTGGGCTCGATCCCCAGCCGAGGGTGTGCAGGAGGCAGCGGGCAAATGACTCATCACTGATGTTTCCATCTCTCTCTCCCTCTCCCTTCCTCTCTCTGAAATCAATAAAGATATATTTAAAGAAAAGAAAGAAAAGTTCATGAAATTAATAAGGACAGACACTAGGAAAAATGGGTGGGACATTAATAGAAAAAAAATAACTGAGTCTATATGGAAACATGTTGAACTTTGACCAATAATATCATTGAAACAGAATTGTTTTTCTATCTAATTATGAAAGAACATCTAGGCTGAAGGCACAGACATGGAGAAGCAAGGATTGTCAAACTGGGGCCTGAGCTGCTGGCTAGCAGGCTGCTGCACAGTTAGCATTCTGAGCCTTGGCTGAGGACCATGCAGGACTGAAACTTGGGTGACTAACAAACATCCTGGTCTCAGTTATTTTTAGCTAAAATGAAGGTAATAATTAATAGGCTGGTCATTGTAAGATTGAAATGATGTGATAGGTTCAAAGCACTCAGCAGGGACTAAAGCACAGTTGACGCTTGATAAATGAAGCCCCTGTTACTAGTATTAGGTTTCTGAGTCAGAGCTTGCCTCTCTCTTTGTTTTCTAGTTACAGCGTCACTAACAAATCTTTTTTTTTTTTTTTTAAACTGAAAATCAGCAAATAATGTATGTCAAAGGTGGAAAATACAGATATTAAGTGGATGTCAGCATTTTTTAACAAAAAAGTTGCTAAATGCGATGTAGTGGTGTTCTAGATCAGATCCTGAAACAAAAGCAGAACATGAATGAAAACCTTGTGAACATTAAATAGAGTCTGTGAGTTACTAGCATGGAGCCGATGTGAATTTCTTCCATGGTGCTATGTCAGATGCTAAAGTAAGGGAAGTTGGGTGAAGGGTTTATGGGAACTCTTTTATACGATCTTTGTAACTTTTCTGTAAGTCCAAAACTGTTTCAAAATAAAAATTTTATTTTAAACAATGGGTTGTATAAAGAACCACCCAAATAAACATTTTAATCAGGCGCCCGCAGGGTGGGCTGCGTTGCCCACTCCCTGGCAGAACAGTGGAGAGAGGTGCTATTGGGCCAGGGGGAGGCCAGGGGCCAGGCTTTAGGAAGCCAGGGTCCTGGCCCAGGTGAGCAGGGACCCTCTGAGGGGCCTCCACTCCGAGGGCAGGAGCAGGAAGAGTTTGCCTGGACTGAAGGTCAGTGGTGGGCAGGTTAGAGGTGCCCTCCCTGAGACAGGGTCACAAGTGCTAAATTACATCACAAAGTGTGACTTCCCTGCAGGGGCAGGGACTCAGAGGTGAAGAGAAACCAGAGATCAGGAGGAGTGAAGGAGGCAGCAGAGCAGGATTCAGGCGCAAGCTGAGAGTGCCCGAGACTCAGGAGAACCAGGAGCTGGCACCTGGGTCAGAGCCTGACTCCACAGGAGGAAGGAGCAGCTGGCAGTGGGGCAGGTTGGAAAGTCCACTGAGGGCTGGAGCCAAGAAACCTAGGGGCAGCAACGCTTTACCAGTCACGCCTCATAGGCCTGAGGCACACAAGCAAGAGTGGGTGGTGAGGCTCACAGGGTAGGAGGTGTTGGCACCTCTGGGCTAAGCAGTCTCCCTGGAACTGCAGACCACACCTGGGACAAGGAGGGCGGGTGCCTGGGGGCAGGGACTCCTCCTGGCTTCTCACAGGTGGGTTTCCTTGGAGGACAGGGGTAGCCCTATAGGTGACCCTCACGGCTCTGTCTTGAATCTAGCTGGCTCATGATGCTGTGATGAGATCTTTGAACAGCAGCGACCACCCCACCTCACCTGCAGCTCCTGCCCTGAAGGGACAAAGAGGCCCATCTGCGCCCCTGGATGAAGGGACCATGACAAGACTCTGGGGGTCCTGCCTGTTCCTGCTCACCCTTTTGGTGGCCCTGGTCGCCAGCACAAACTCAGGCAGGGATAATAAGGTCCCGGTGCTAAGGGAATTAAAACTTATCAGTGCCTCGAATTCCAATGTGAAGCAGTGTCTGTGGCATGCCATGCAAGAGTACAATAAACAGAGTGAAGACAAATACATCTTCAAGGCGGTCAAGATAGTGCAAGTCCAGCTGCAGGTAAAGGGGTGCTCTCTCCATATGCATATTTGCATATGGTGGTGCAGACTGGGGCCAGTCTGAAAGGTGGGGCATGCGAGGAAAGCACTGATAGACAAAAATCCTAAATATGTAAGTGCTCAAGCACATAGCATCGGTGCATTTTCTCTAGATGCTTGGACTGTCGGTCTAAGTACTTTACATATATTAACTCGTTTAAGTCCAAAACTACAAATCAAATGTTCATTATTTGTATTTTCTAAGGTTATTGGGAAACAAATTGAGTACCATGGATACTTCACAATGCTGCCACAGGCAGCATTTCAATCTATCCACGTAAAGTGGAACATGGAATTGAAAAGAGACACAGGCCACACTATCTAATTTATAGGCTAAGAAAGTGCCTCCTCCCATATTCTCAATACTTTTAATCCAACCTAGTAATGGAAGTGTAGACTTCATGATTTTCTGTTTGTAGAAATGTGTCCATCCTCATAGGATCACAAATTGCCCAACACAACACTAGGAATTGTTGCTGACTCGGATTCCAGCGTGGGCAATGCCCCCTGGAGTTTCCAGCGTGTGGCCTTGGCACCATATTTGAGAATGTTATGCTGATGGTGCAGCACACTTTATTGACTGGGCACAGGCCACAATCCACCTCGAGGCACACTCTTGTGGCATTTTGAGATGAAGCATGGATCCTAGGTCTTATAACTTTCCTAGTCTCCTTCACAGTTTGTTTTTCCCTTTGGAACCCCAGCAGCATACACATTTAGCAAGTTTCTCCCAAGCCACTTCTATGATAGCCGCTGTAGATGGGCTGTGAGACAGACAGGAATGATCACAGCCCTTCCTTAGGGACCCAGCAGGGCAATTAGAAAGAAAAAAATGCCAAACCAGGAATGAGAGCTGTGATGTTTGTTCCAGTGGCTTGGAACACAGCCAAAATTTAACACAAATTTATCAAGGCTTGGAAGTGGCAGGGAGAAAACGTGATAGAAAAAGTGGAGTCCAGGGAAGCTGGAGCCACGTTGCAGATTCCCCCTTTCATCGCCTGCTGCGATGCTTTAAAACCAGCTGAAAGCATATTTAAGTGAACACCATGAGTAGCCTTCACCTTCCGGGCATTCCATCATTATTGAATTCAGTAAATCCTGAAGCCTCGCTACAAACCTGCTGCTTCCCTCTCTAAACGCCCAACAGAGATCAGAAAAGACAAACTCTCTTGGCATTGCCCCTTAGGGACAGCTGAGGTGGTGGGAAGAGCCTTGAGTGCAAAAGCCTCAAGGGGCATCAGATTTAACCAGATGACAGAACCTGAGGGGGGTGGGGGGGTGGGAAAAGAATCAGGGAGGATGTCCAGTGTGGCTGAATTGTCTGTCTGCCTGTCGGGCCCACATGAATATGTAACATCTAGGGCCCAGAGGAGTTCGTGGTTCTGGTGCCTTCAGTTTCTTCGCCCAGCCCTTCACTGAGCATGCTACATGCCTTGGACTTTGGGACAGAAAACAGAAGGTCTTGCCTTCCAGGAGGCCCCACACTGGAAAGAAGCCTTTTCCCTGAGTGTCCAGCTCCATGGGGCTGCATAAGGTGGTATCAGTGTGCAAAGGAATCCAGGCAGCGGACGTCACCGGAGAAAGACAGGGCAACAGATAGGGAGGGAGAGTGAAAGTGACAGCAATTTTTTTAGTGTTTGCTAAAACTTCTCAGAGGTAAAATACAACTTTTTGAATAAAATTGCACAATCATTATACTTGCTAATTGGCAGGTCACAGACCGTTTGGAATACTTTATGGTTGTCGAAATTGCCCGCAGCGATTGCAGAAAACTTGCAAAAAATTCTGAAAACTGTGTCTTTCAAGGAAACAGCAAACTGAAAAAGGTAAGTGACAAACCAACTGTCTGTGATGGTGTTGGCTACTCTGAGCCCCAGCCAGAAGAACTTGGGGTGCCCAGACTCTCTTTGAGGTCTGGATCCCTCCCAATAGTTAGCCCCAGAAGTGGTCAACTCTGCGGCTTTTGGAGCAGAGAGTGTGGGGCAGCGGAATGTGGGAGACCCCTCATCCTCGGGACAGCATGCTCTCAAGGTCACTCTTATCGCAAGGGCTCCAGCAACTCTGGCCTCTTGGTGCAGGGACACTTGCCAATGCGTATTTACTGAAAGTCTGCTCTCTCGGGCCTGGATGAGCAACTCAGCTGTTGCTGGCCCAACAGTTGCTCATCCTTGTGAAGACACAAAAGGACATTTGTTCGTTCACTCATCTACTCATTGAAGCTTACTTGCACCAGCTGCTATTCTGGGTGTTGGAGATTAAACAGTGACTAGGCCAGACAGTGTCCCCATCCCAGACTTACAGTTGGTTCTTGCCAGGCTCAGCCGCAATTTCCATGAAGGTTCAATGACACCCACCAAAGGGCTGACTTGGCCCAGGGGCCTTTGGTCTCAACCCTGTATCTTTCATTTCAGAGGATTTATCCAGTGCTCAGCCTGAGCCTGGTGAAGGCCCCTGAGTTTTGCCTAGGAGGTGTGTCTTTGTCTCTTTCTTTATACCACTGCTTCTCCACACTAGTGGGCATGCGAATTCCCTGAAGGCTTTGGTAAACCCAGATGGCTGCTTCCCACCTGCACAGTTTCTGATTCATGGGTCTGGAATGGGGTCCAAGGATCTGCATTCTTGACAAGTTCCCAGGCGATGCTGCTGCTTCTGGCGTTGAGTGCAGGAGATTGCCAAGGCCTGTTAACAAAGCACACTCCTGTCATGCCTGGAACTACCTCCGGGCGCTCAAACCAAACAAGTTCGATCCTTTCCAGTGAATAGTAGATACCCATCAGGACAAACGTTTAAACAGTGAGCATGTCATAATGCCATCTGATCTGTTATGTTAGTTTTTTAAAAAATATTTTACTGTTAGTAGAATTATGGTCGGTTTAAATATATATTTTATACTGGGCTCATTGGAGTTATATTGGAAGTTGTTGCTTTTTACCTGTTTGTAGAAAATACTAGAGAGAATTAAGGAGATTTTTCCTCAAGGAGCTCACTTTTTGTATGTAAGGTTTCCACGGACAATCTTGGTTCTACAGTGTATGTTTTAAGCACATATTTATCAACACTGAAAATTTTCTCTTTTTCTCCAGGCCTCTGGAATAATGCAGGGGGCGGGGGGTAATAATGCCAAGCAACTATTCTTCCCCATCTAATGAGGATGTTTCAGGATTTATGTTCTGTTATTAAATATTATGTAAGTGCTACTTCCTGAAGTTCCTCCAATTCCCTCTTTACAAGTGTTATTTTGTAAATTGGGGACATTTTCTTCTATCAATCACCCTTTCCAGCATCTACCAAGTATACTGAATAACTTTTCTCTTTGAACAATTGGTGTAGTAAACTAAAATAACATTCCCTAGTCTTGACTCATCTTACAAGTCTGGACACTTCTTTTTTTGTGGTTTTATAACTTTAATTATTCATTCTCCTCTTCATTGATTGACAGTAGGATTTTGAAAATGGTGACAGGTACATAGACAACCTATATATATATATATATATATACATTTTCTGGATAACCACACAGATAGGGTAGGAGACATTTCTTATTCCTTTGACTGACAGCTTTGCCAAGCCTGGTGTTGATGGGCACACCTGGCATTTCTGTCTCTTTTGCTGCAAATTTCCAGCTCTCTCAGTGCACCCCTTGAAGGCCACTCTGCAGGTGTGCTTGTGGACATTGATGGTGTATCCTTAGTCACCACCACGTCGATGACAGGCAGCTTCTCCTTCTTGTCACCTTTCCTTGTAGCCCTTCTGCCAGCCCCAGGCTGGAAAGAACAAGGGTGAGGGATTGTGTCTTAACTCATCTCTTAGATTCAATATTCTACCTCTTTATTTAGGACTTTTGCTTTTATAGATATTAAGTACTCTCCAACTTTCCTAATATTAAGAATCTTTGGCAGATAAGGTAGAAGCACATACACACATGCAGACTAGCTCCACCGCTTCATCCTAAGCTTATTGAATCAGAATTTCCAGACACCTCACATATACTTCATACCACTGAGGAAGTCTGGGAAGCACTGCATTAGGGCTGTAAAAGTCTGCAGCCTCTAGCTAGCAGTAATTGTTTAACTTGCTAGTATTTTTAATCCTGTTTATTGGTTTTAGAGAGAGGAAGAGGGGGGAGAGAGACACACATATGTATGTGAGAGAGAAACATGGATTGACTGCCTCCTGTATGTGCCTGGAATTGAACCTCGACCTTTTCAGTGTCCAGGGTGATGCTCCAACTGAGCCACCAGGCCAGGGCACTAGTATTTTTTTAAAAGGATTTTTGTTCTATTTACTAGGGCAAACATTTAAGCAGTAAGGATGTCTAAATGCCATTTTGAAGTTCCTTGGTGATACTGCTAGGCACTGTGGGAAATTCAAACTGCCAAAGAAATCCAACCAACTCTTCTCTCCTTTTTAAAAAAAATATGTTTGTATTGATTTCAGAGAGAGGAAGAGAGAGGGAGAGAGAGATAGAAACATCAATGATGAGAAAGGATCATTGATGGGCTGCCTCCTGCATGCCCCACACTGGAGATCTAGCCCCAAACCCAGGCATGTGCCCTGACCGGGAATGAACCGTGACGTCCAGGTCCATGGGTTGGCGCTCAAACCACTGAGCCGTGCAGGTGGGTCCTGGGAACATTTCTTGATGGATATTGGCGATCTTCTAGCATATTTCTAAGCTGATACCTAGCAACCGGATAATTTTTTCTTTTTCTTTGGGCACACTACTGATCTTTTTGTGGTGGTGGTCTTTTTCAGGAAATAACATGCAACTTTATAGTTGGAGCGCTGCCCTGGAACGGCGAATTCACCGTGATGAAGATGCAGTGTGCAGATACCTAGGGAGTACTGGAGCATGCCCAACTGTCTCTGCCTTTCCCTGTGAAAAGAGCTGTTAGCAACATGCTTTCTTCAAGCCTCTGCTTGCTCTTTTGTCTTCTAGTTTCATATTAGGCGATAACAAAAGATGGGCATGTCCAATTCCTCCTTCCTGGCCTCAGGGGCCCCCTTGCCTTTAGCCAGCCTGATGACCCACCACCAGGAATACCTTTGCCACTAACTTCAAAGGATGGGGCGAGGTCTAATTCTGCCTCCCACTGCAAGTCTGAGGAGGAATCACTTTTTGATTAGATAACAGCCCCTTACAGAGGTATTAACCCAGTGGGTGCTAACTTAGCATGTTCCTCTTGGAAGCCTCATTTGGCCTGGGGCTCCTTACCTCCTCCTTCTCACCACCCCCCCAGGGACCCGAGTGAATGGATCACTTGTGCTGGGAGACCCCCTGGCAGAAGCAATCCTCCCCTGGGGGGCCTCTGTGATTTCTGGAAAGTTGTATGTTTTTTCTTATGTAAATATCAACAATGGATAGAAAGAGAGAGGCAAAGAAGGCAGTCAAGTCTTGAGAGTAAGCTGTATTATTCCTACCTGTCCCACGGAGGGTACCTGTGTGCACGCGTGCATGTGTGTGTGTGTGTGTGTGTGTGTGTGTGTGTGTGTGTGTGTGTGTAGAGGGGAATGGAGAATGGAAGTAAGCAAATATCCATGACAGCAGAAGATAGAAATCTCTTGAAGAAGATAATCATTAAGAATAGGGGAAAAAATAAAACAAACAACAAAAAAGTAGAAGATTGTTTTAAATTAAATTAAGTTAAAAGATTGAAGTAAAATGCAAGGCAGGCCTCACTTTCCTCTTGCTGGATTTCATGTCTATTTCATTAAGTTACAGGAGTGCTTGTCCTCTCTCTCTCTCTCTCTCTCTCTTTCTCTCTGTCTCTCTCTCTGTCTCTTTCTCTCTCTCTCTCTCTCACACACACACACAGACACTTTCCCTGCAGAGGAGAAGGGAAGAGGACAGCCCCCCAAGATAGTGTGGCAGGATAGGAAGAAGCTAGGAAAATTCCTGGGCAAGTGGAATGAGGAAACTGAAACAAGAAAATGAAACAAGGCCAAGCAGTTTGGGCAGCTTTCAGCCAGCTTGTGAACTGCAAGACCTTATCTTACCCAAACAAGGACACTTGAGAGTAAATGGTTCATACCCTTCTTCCTAACCAGAGAATACATAGCTTAAATCACCTTGGCCTGCAAAAATAGAGAACAGAGACCCAATTAATGCCATTTGTGTCAGCTAAACCCAAGGACAGATGAAGTTGGGGAACAAACAACAAAACCCCAGAAGCATTTGGATGGTATCACTTGATGGGGAATGTTAGGCAGGAAAGATAGCTGCTAGGGCAGGAGGAAGGGAAGGGGAAAAAGGGGAGTTTATCTCACCCTCTGAACAAATAAGTCAACAGTCTTGGGACTTGCCAAGATAAAACTGCCAGATGTTCTCTTAAATTCTGGGAAAAGCCACAGCAATGTAAAAAGGGGACCTTAAAATCTATCCTATCTGTCAGGGGAACCTTGAAACCTATAGGGGAAAAAAGTATAAAACCCTTGAACTCCCACCAGGTGGTGTGCTCAGACTGACTGAGTTGCTCACTTGTGCTTTATGCTAAGTGTATTCTTAATAAATTCACTTGCTTTGCTTCAACACTACTTTTTGTCACTTGTCTGAATTCTTTCTCATGACCATGATAAGAGCCGAGGAGGGGATAGACCAACCCCCTCCGACTCAGACAGCTCTCTGGTAGCAATAACATTTGCAGTCTCTGCTAGATTCTCCTGAAGCCCCTACCTGTGGGCCCTGGATCTCAAGCACTGTCTGTTTCAGTTTGGGACAAAAGAACACTGAGGTCATGGGAGGCCACAGAGATCAAGGAAATGGGGCATGACTGATAAGCTGTGTGTCCTCTAATGTTGCCAAGGCTCAGGACTAGTACAGGCGGTTCCCGTGTCCTGGCCCTATCTTTTCAGGGACATGTGGACTTTCCACCTGGTGTTACCCATGGCTATGCTGTGTGTGAAAATAAGGAATCCATTTAGCTCTTGCCCTGGGCTGTGGAGTAGGAAATGAGGTCAGAGGCAGTGGCCTGCCAATACCAGCAGTGGGCTCTGTGGGGACCACATGGACAGCCGCAAGGAGCTCAGGGCCTTGGACCTGCGAAGAGTCAGGCAGGCTTTGCAGAGAGACATGTTCCTGGTCTCAGAAGACATGAGTCCTATACCAGCTGTGCCAGTTCTTACTTGTGGCTTCTTCACCACTGAACCTACCCCTAATATGCTCACTATAACCTGGGAAAATGTCAGGACTGCATGGCTCTCAGGGGCCTGCTGGAATTGGAGGCTGTGGGGGTGGATATACAGAGTCATTTCCCATGTGTACTCTAGGAGAGGAAACTTGGTAGAGGCATTTCTAGTGTCTCCAAAAGAGTCAGGGGCAGATACTGATTTATGCATTGGAAAAAAGATCAGAGCAAATAGAGTAAATACATAGCTTATAAACTTTAACAGCAAGTGTTAGAAGAGAAAAATTGGTAGCACTCACAAAACCATGAAAGGAAAATCCAAAGGAATGACAATTCACCCAAGCCCAAACCAGGAAATAAAGCATGACCAATAGGAACAAATTAAGAAAGCAAAAATGTAGTTGGATTTTATAAACTGATAATATGGAGACATTTGGATTTTATAAGATTATCAAACTCATAGGATATTTGTTAAGAGACACATATATCACAAACTAATAATGACATGTTGAAAATTTGTAGATGGACAAAGATATAACCAACTGCTAATTTAAGAAAGCAAGAGATAAATATTAATTTCAAGCATAATAAAATTTAAGCAAAGAACATTAGACGAATTCCTTCCTAGAAAACAGATTCTAAGATAGCAAAAAATACGAATAAAATGGCACATAATCCAAATACTATGGAAATGACAATACCACGAATAGAGTGGGAAAAGTCTCTGTCAGTAGCTGACGGATCCAGTAGGAAATATAAAGTGAGGAACGCAGTGTGAGGTGAATAAAATAATGAAGCCACTTTGTTTCTAAAGCCTGAACTTCTGCGTTATAATCAGAGCCTAACTGATCTGGGGAAGGGAAACACCCAGCTCTGTCTCTAGCCACCTTCTCCTGCCTAAGGAGGGGCAGGTGAAAACCTGAAACACTTGTGAAGTTCACAGCCCAGAGGCACAGGCTCAGTAAAAGCCTGAGGCCTAATCATAGGACCAAAGAAAGCTTCCTCTCTCCAAAACTTCACCACCACATCCCTGAGGGGTTATTTACCACAGTTCATGGTGGTACATTATGTCCAACTATCAAGAAAAAATTACAGAGTGATGTCTCCAAGACAGCATTACCGGAGACCCTGGGATCCATTCTCCCACGAAGATCGACGGTAAGACAGACACAGCTCCGAGGAGCTCAGACACCACTTAAGGAACTTCAGCAGTACATGGAAACAAAAACCAGGACAGTAACCACACACAAAGGGAAGGAGGGCCACTTCATCACCCCCCACACACACACATCACCTCATCCCCCACTGCTCAGCACCCAGAGGGAGCTCTCCGGCCAGAAAGAGCGTCCCTTGCTGAGAAGGGACAGTCTAAAAGACAAAGTCAAATCAGAATATATAAAGGCCTCCTGAATATACAAGACAACGCTCAGCTCAACCCAAATGCAGCAGCTACCCAAGGGACCGGCAACAAAATTGAAACCAATATCATCACCACGAATGTGTCAACCATTTAAATTACTTATAAAAAGTAATCACGATTTCCACAACAGCTGTCAGACTTGGTAAGAATGATGGGTGAGCAGGATAAGCGAAACCTTTCTAAATGTTTGTTGTTTGGATAGAGGCTGAAGTTATTGATAACAATAGTGGTGAAACAAAGCAGATGCAAAGTTGTATTTCTTTCTTTTTGGCTTAAAAGAGCTTGTGTTTACTGTCTTACAGTCTGCGGGTGAGAAATCTAAAGTGGGCTGGCAGAACTTTACTCCCTCCTGAGGGCGTAGGGGAGAATCAATGTCTTTGTCCTTCGTAGTCTTTAGAGGCCGACTGCATCCTGCGTGGTCCTTTCTCAGGTCTTCAAACTCAGCAACATGGCACCCTCCCGTCAGTCTCTCTCCCCTGTCTTCTGCCACATCTTCTCGCATCCTCTTGCCTCCCCTTTCCCTCGCAAGAACCCCCCCTGTTTACTCTGGACTTGCCTGGGTAATCCAGGATCATCTCCCATTTCAAATTCCTTATAAGTTATATTTATTGATGTGTAAAACGAATAAAATTAACTATGATGAAGAACTGATTAAATTCATGATTAAAAGTAAAGAAAACAAATGAGCTGTTATGCAATAAAAGTGTTCGGATCAGTGGTCAGAAAAATGTGAGCGGATTAAATTCTCTCACTCAATGACAGGGTAATTTCATATTGTTAAGGACCCAACACCCAGCAATATAATGTTTATAACTATAAAACAAATGAGCAAGAAATATGTGACTAGATAGATGAAAATAGGTCTCAGGAACTAGAAAGGACGTTGGTCTGGAACATACTGGAAAACTCAGTGAGTCAAGAAAATGAAATAACTGGTATATATCCTATAAGAGAGGAGAAAAGGCAATTTCTTTTTATATGATTCTTCACCTGGAGACCCCATATGATGATGAAGGGCTAAGGTGGCTTCCAAGCTGCAGAGCCCAGCTTGACCACCTTATTTAGAGCACTGCTGGCCACACAGTAGGACTGAGAAAATATCTCTTGAAACCTAAATAAAGCCACTACTTAATGCCATAAGGATTGATTGATTCTGAAGATGTAATAATTGTGGACCCAAATGCACCCCAAATTATACATGTGCCTTAAAATAGAACAAAAGTGGACAGAACAACCAGGTGGCATAGATACCTCCCCTTGAAGGCCTCGAGGACAGGCACAAGCCTGTGAATGGCTCAGAATCTCCAGATTTTCTTTTGAGTTTAATAAACAATTATCTTTTTTGTTAACAAATCAAGATCTTTCTCTGCTTAGTATTTTATAACTTGCTTTTGACATTTATATAGAGCAGATAGCTTTTTTTAGGCACATATTTTTGTTGATTTCTAAAATCTCATTTCATGGATATTATACATCTTATTTAATAGTCTACTTTGATACATATTTGGACTAATTTCCTTGTTTTACTATTAGAAATTTTGTTGCAGTAAATAATTTTTCAGTCAATTTTGTACACATAGGCAAATATTTCTGTGGTATACAATCCTAGACGCAGAATATCGTGTTAAGGAATATGTAACTTTTAAATGTTCAACAGAGATTGCTTAATCATTGTGATAAGACGTTATTGTTATTGTATTTAATTTTTTCCAATGTGTAGGTGAATAGTGACATTTCATTGTTGGGTTACTTTGAATTTTTATTGTTGAGAGGGTTAAGCATATTTTTACATGTATATTAGAGACATTTATTTTTTTTTCCTGTGATTTGTGTATTTTTGACTTTTATACAAGTTACTTCTTGGGTTTTTGTCTTTTTACAAAAATAATTACTTGCCATAGCGCTTTAATATTATGGAAATTAAATTTTTCTGTGTCACATCTGTCAAATTCTTACCACTTGTCACTTCACACCCACAAGGATGGCTATCGAAAAGACAGATGATAACCAATGTTGTCAAGGAGGCAGAGAAATTGGAACCCTATACACTGCTGATGGGAGTGTAAAATGGTGCAGCCACTTTGGAAAACCATTTAGCAGTTCTTCAAAAAGTTAAACAGAGTTACATGTAAGCCAATAACTCGCGTTAGGGATATACTCAACAGAAATAAAAACATATGTCCACACAAAAGCTTGAACACGAATGTTCATAGCAGCATTATTTATAATAGCCAAAGAGTGAAAACAACCCAAATGTCCACAGATTGATGAATGGATAAGTGAAGTATGTCATATACACAGTGGAACATTGCTCGGCAAAAAGAGGAAGTGAAATAGCAATGTATGCTACAGCGTGGATGGACCTTGACAACATGCCAGCATGGGCGATGCCATCTGACACCTTCTGGGTGGTATTTCAGTGATCCCACTCCTAGGAATATATCCTAAGAAACCTGAAACACCAATCAGAAAGAATATATGCACCCCTATGTTCATAGCAGCACAATTTACAATAGCTAAGATCTGTAAACAGCCCAAGTGCCCATCAGCAGGTGAGTGGATAAAAAAGCTGTGGGACACTTACACCGTGGAATACTATGCAGCTGTAAAGAAGAAGGATCCCTTACCCTTTGGGACAGCATGGAGGGACCTGCTAAGTGATATAAGCCAGTCAGAGAAAGACAAGTATCACATGATCTCACTCATATGTGGAATATAATGAACAAAATAAACTGAAGAACAAAACAGATCCAGAGACATAGAAGCATGGAACAGACGGACAGATCTCAGAGGGAAGGCAGAGGTGGGGGGCAGAGTGGGTGAGGAGAGATTAGTCAAAGAACTTCAGGTGACAGCTTCTGCCAGCCATAGGCCCACAGTTCCTTGACCCAGGCACCACCAAGGACCTCTCCTCCCTAGGGCCTCTCAGTCCCAGGTTCCCTGAGACTGGCTATTTGGTGCCTCTTCCTGTCTCTAAGATCATGAAATCCCATAGCAGGAGCATGACAGAAATGGCTGTGGAGGTGCTTTCTGCTCCCAATAGTTCAGTCTAAAGTCCGGAAATATAGAAGGTCAGGAAGCTCTGCACTGGGGACAGACACTAGTGGCTCTTGGTGAGCCTGTGAACTGAAGGGTGAGGGACCCCTGCTAGAGGTGCTGCTCACTTGAGCTGCATCAGAGGGGCTAGGTTTACCTCACAAAGGAGCCATAGATGAGACCACCTGGCTGGGGTATATAGCCAGAGGGCAGGGGCAGCCCTGAGCTTAGGACCCACCAACACCCTGACCAAGCACAGGCATGAACTGAGTGTCCTGGGGACCCAGAGTGGCCCATGAGGTTGGAGCTGATCAGAGCTCAAGTCCCCAGAAAGGAGAAAGATATCACCTGCGGTCCAGGGTGTCCAGCTCAAGGCTCAGCCAGAAGGAAACTGGTGAAGGGCTTGGTTCTGAGGTGGGTACAGCTGTACTGGGTAGGAGATGACAGAAATACCAGGGTGGCCTTCAAGTATGCCCCAGGCCGCTTATTCCAGACACCACAGAGCAGAAAGGCTCATAGGCCAAAGTTTGCTGCTCGAATCGCACGTGTAACAAATCAGTGTAAACCACTGACCAAGGAACAAGGCCATCAGAAGGAGCAGGTTAACAAGCGACAGATACGCGGCACGTGGGGCAGGGGGGAACCTGGGCCGGCCACGCTCCCTGCTGCAGCGCCTTCTCCAGGCGAGTCTGCCTTGCCCTTGCACAGCTGGGCATGTGGGGTGGCCTTCTGAGCATCCCAGGATTTGGTTTAAATTTTCTGGGGAGAAGACACATGGGGCCAGAATGGTCACCGGTGGGCAGTAAGTGAAGATCTTCTGAGTATTGTCTGCTGTGTGTATCGCACGTGTACTTAATAGCTGATGAATTTCAGGGTCACCTTCTATGTTCAGCTCAGGCATGAGGCACTTACCACTGGTCTGTAACGAGCACAGCTGGATTCTGCCTGCTTGCTGCTCAGTCATCGTCTATTCTTAATTGTTCTGCCTGTCTCACCACCTACATCCTGATTTAGCTTATACAGTAGCACTGAGTCTCCTCAAGAGCAAATGTGCATTACCAGCTGTGGTCTGTACACACGCGTGTGTCAGGTCAAGTGGGTGTACAGGCTCAGGTCAGGGCAAGAAGTGAAGTCAAGCTCTCGCTTTGTCAAGTGGCCAAGGCATTGGCTTGACTTCTTTGTGAGTCTCATTTTCCTCAGTGTAAAAGGCCCCATGGGGAATGGCAATGATTAAATGGACTACAACATGTACAATTCTTATTACAGGGTTTGGCAAGACTCACCAATATTCAATAAATAGATCCCAGGGTGATTACTAATGAGCCAGACTAGAAAGAGGTGAGATGCAAGGCATACTTTTGAGGCTGTACCAAGACTTTCATATATACTCTTGGAATGGAAATAAGAAAAGTTTTTAAATATATATATATTGATTTCAGAGAGAGGAAGGGAAAGGAAGAGAGAGAGAAACATCAAAGATGAGTCATTGATCGGCTGCCTCCTGCACACCCCCTACTGGGGATGGAGCCCAAAACCCAGGCAAATGCCCTGACCAGGAATTGAACCCTGATCTCCTGGATTATAGGTCGATGCTCAACTGCTGAGCCATGCTGGCTGGGCGTAAGAGAAGTTTTGAGACCTGTCATCTCCCCGTGGCAGTGCATCTGCTGCAGGTGCTCGTGCCCACTGGTTCACACAGACTTGATGCAGTTACGCATCTTCACCGGATACACAGGGACCTTGCAGACAAGGCAACAGGGGTCTTCTGTCAGGGAAGAAATGTGTGTGTGTGTCTGTGTGTGTGCACGCACGCTTGCACTTACGTGTGGTGTACTTCCCTGTGTGAGTGTGTAGATGCATGCATCCTCCCAGAAAGAAAAGAGCCAAAGTGGGAAAATGGACTGAGTTGTGACTGCAGATTTCTCACATGGCTCCTCTTCGGGGAAGGAGAGAGAACCCACAAAAAAACAATGTTTACAGAGATTCTTTCCTTCTCACCCACAGCAGTGTCAAGAGGAGCTGCGGGGGTAGACGCACCAGGGCTAGTCCAGTCTGCTTAGTGCCCCAACATTGGAAGGACAGGAGGAGCTCAGCCTGCGCTCCCTTGGCCGAGGTGCCATGGCCAGACTCTACTCAAGCCTCCTGCTCCTGGTGGCCAGCATGGTCCTTGTGTCCAGAGCTGCCCATGCCTGGGGCACGCCAAAGGTAGTGAGAGAATTCGAAGACATCCCGGAAAACTACGTCTACGTGCAGCAGGCGCTGTGGTTCGCCATGAAGGAGTATAACAAGGCCAGCAGAGACGCCTACAGCTTCAAGGTGGAGAAGGTCCTGAAGTCCCAGGAGCAGGTTGGTGGGCTTGGCTCCTCGGTTCTCTGCACATCTGTGGTCGTGGTGGGGCCATTATTTGTGATGCCAAGACCAGGGAGTAGAAAACAGCTCAGAGATGCGTTTAGCCAAACAAATTAATTTTATTTTAGGGGTTTTGGAAAGAAAATTAATTGTAATTGATCCTTCATTATTCTGAGACGAAATAGAAAATATCCATTAAAATAACTTAAAATTGATTATACTACATCATAAAACATGTTGCTATAATGTACATGTGGAATAAAACATGTACAATTCTTATTATAGGGTTTGGGAAGACTCACTAATATTCAATTAATAGATCCCAGGGTGATTACTAATAAGCCAGACTAGAAAGGGCTCATTAGTAATCACCCTGGGATCTATTTGGGAAAATTTGGGCTAATATCATCAAAATGAGTGAAGACAGGGATAAATTATTATACAATAAATAAGCAAAGAAACTACAAATCCAGCTTTCACTGATAAAGAGAATCAGGGCAGAGAAGGGAAGGCTTTTCTTTACAGGAGAATGCTACTTATAGATGTCAAAGAATATGTAACTAAAAAGTCACCCTTTGCAACCACCACGGTAATAACTAACTCAGGCAAAGATCATCAATAAATTTTATAACCATTGGGTGAGACAGAGCTGGAGAACAGATTTCTGCAGGGATTATTTAATTAATCACAATGGAGAAAAGATAGACTTTCTGGCGAACACCGAACACTGGGAAAAATGGACATGTGCCCATGATGTGATATCACTGAAAGGACACAACATCACAAAAAAGCATACCCCGACCGTAGTCACGAGGAACAATCCAACAGATCCATATTGTGGGGCATTCCATAAGATCACTTAAGAACATCAGCGTCGCCCTTGCTGGTGTGGCTCAGTGGTTGGGTGTTATCCCATGCGCTGGGGGCGGGGGTGAGTAAGTGGGGTAGTGGCCGTGCTGGTTTGATTCCTGGTTGGGGCACTTGCCTGGGGTGTGGCTTGATCCCCAGTGGACGACCTGCTGGGGGCAGCCGATTGATGTTCTGCTCTCCCATTGATATTTCTCTTTCTCTCTCCCTCTCCCTTCCTGTCTCTCTAAAAAGCAATAAAAATATTTTTAAAAATATTTAAGAAATTTTTTTAAAGAAAGAGCACTGTCATGAAAGACAGAGGAAAAAACTGGGAACCTGATTTGGATTAAAAGAAACTTAAACATAACAATAAATGTAATGTATGATCTTGTATTATCTCTTGGATTAAAAAAAATTTAGAAAGACCGTTATTAGGGCAATTAGAGGAATTTGAATAGGAATTATATGGTGGCCGTGAGCATTGGGACAATGTAGGATTTCCTGAGAAAGATGATTGGGCTGTGATATTGTACAAGGGGGTCAAGGCAGGGCTGGTGGCCGGTGGTGGCTATTGGATATGATTTAAATCAGTCCCTTTTATGATTTGGAAATATCCCTCAAGTATGAAGCAGTGGGTACCAGCTGGGTATGGATTTTGCTTGGCAGGGGACTTTGGCAATACCTGGAGACATTCGTGGTCATCACAGTGGAAGGGCCATCTGTTCACATCCAGTGGGTGGAGGCCAGGGACCCTGCTGCTATACACCCTGCAGCGCACAAAAGAGGGAGCCAGCCCAAGGTCAGTGGTGCTGAGGCTGAGAAGCTCGATAGCTGGCTATAAGAAAGTTCTAGGAGTACATACGCTTGGAAGTTGTTGAGTTAAAACATGAAAGTGAACACTCATTGCTTGCATTTTCAATCTGACTCATTCTTGGGGGCACCATCAGGAGCAGTGTGCTCTGTCCTTCCAGATATATTCTACACACTGCCGGCCTACCTTCCCATTTTCTAATGTGGTCAGGACAGGAGGTCAACTAGGCAGTTCATACTGAAAACTTAAAGGTACTCATGAAATCACACTTAGAATTCTGCCTGCCACATCCATTTAGTTCAAAGCCCAGGAAATTTGTCCAGAATTTCTAAAATGTTTGCTATATTTTCTGAATTATCACTTATTCTTCTGGGATCAGTTACTATGTTTACCTTGGCCATTCTCGTTCATATATTCTCTCCCCTAAATCTTGTAAAACTTGTTTTCTTGTTCATTTTTTGATCATAAAAGCCCACATTTACCGCTGTGCGGCTCCATGTCCCCACAAGGCACCCCTGAATAGAGTGCATGGTGGGCTTGGCACAGATGAGGGAGGTGCTCTGGAAGTCAGGAAATTTGGAGGGTGGACCACATGGAATAGGTATATATTGTTCAAATTGCCAAAGCATGGGAGGCTTTGGAGAGAAGCAATACGCTCTAAGTATATTTCAGTTCTGGGATGTCTTTTCTATTGACTAGGCATGAAGATGCTATAAGCTCTGCTGTTTTCTTCCCAAACTCCAATAAAGTTCTATGGAGAACAGTTTTCTTGCTTTATCTTGAGACAGTTGTTGTTACTTTAAGATTAAATACCATAATGAGAGACAGAGAGAAAGAGGGGGGGGGGGAGAGAGAGAGAAAGAGAGAGGGAGAGAGATCAAAGTATGGACCCTCCTCCCCACTTACTCCAACACTTCTGGCAAGGGAACTATAGGAGAGGGTCATTGACCCTACATAGGCATGTTTATTTATCAGAGACTGCTATTATGACATCTAAGTTTTAAATTATTCATTGACAGGTCACAGATGGTTTGGACTACTTTCTCCAAGTCCAAATTGCCCGAACAGTGTGCAAGAGAACTTCAGAGGAAAACGTAAACTGCCCATTCCAACAGGATCCCCAAATGAAAAAGGTTCGTGGCTGAGACGGGGGAGTGGCTGCCGTGGTTAGGCTTGTGTCCCAGGCGGATAAGATGGGTAGACCCAGCCCTGCTTTGATTTTCACGTTTCCTTTTCTAAACCATATTCTGACTCTCTCACACACACACACACACACACACACACACACACACACACACACACACACACGTGCACGCACAGTGGCCTAAAGCAACACCGGAGCATTATTTTTCATTCTTCTGCAGTCTGGGCTGGGCTCTGATCCCTGTGTTGTGTGCTGCGGTAAGAACGTTCCAGACATCTGCTCTACTTACACGTCTGGTGGTCTCAGCTCGGACAGCCGAAACAGTTGGGGGCTGGCTGCCATCTTTCCCTCTCACTCTGCTCAGGGCCTCTCCATGGGGCAAACTTGCAGGGTGACCAGTTACCCTGGTTTGTCCAGCACTAAGGGGTTTCCTAGGATGTGGGGCTTTCAGTGCTAAAACCAGGGACAACCTGGGAAAACTGGGATGAAATATCATCCTACACTTGGGCTTCCTCACAGCATAGAGGTTTCTAGGGATTTGCACTTCGAAAGGAGGGAGCAGAAGTGCCACCAGTCCTCCTGAGGCCTTGGCTTGGAAGTCCCGGAATGTCCCATCACATTCTTTTGGACAAATTAAGTCATGGGGTGAGCCCTGGTTCAAGAAGAGAGCTCAGACTCCCCTCTCCACGGGCAGAGAGTCACGCATTTACTAGCAGGAAAGGAATCGATGGCAGCCATCCTTGTGGACTGTCTGCCAGAGGGGGCTTACCCAGTAGAAAGCATGGCCTGACTAACCGCACAGGCTTGTTACTGCTCTCAGCTGGTAATGCCATAGCGAGCTTTCCTTGGCTGGTTCCAATAGTTCGGCTGCTGTACAAAGGCCTGGAAGCTTTGGGTCGGTTCCAAGACTCCTAGCCCAGTGGCCTCACATGCCCACTCTAGTCTTATATGTTCAGCCTTCTGCTTTCCCCCAGTCTTTGTATTTTATGCAACTTTAGTTCTACTTGACGCTGCCATATACATTTCCATTGATGTAATGGAGGTATCCCTACTTTGTTTTAATTCTAACTGAATAACATTTTTAGGGGAGAGGAGGGACACAAGTTCACACATCCCACACGGTGAGCCTGAAGCCCTGCTCATTCTACGGGCCCTGAAAAGAGCGCTATGCGTCTCCTCCCAGCTCCCAGAGTGGAAGCTTTCTTGGTGGTATCTGTCCAAGCTCTGACCCCCATCCCCTCCCCAGGGCATGCAGGACCCTGTACTATTCTTGCGTTGCCTCCCCTGGGAAGGACCCACTGGGCCCTCCATGCAGCATGGGGTCTTCATGGGCTGCAGGGAAGTTGGCCCTACTAGATGAAAACCAGAGCTGGAAGCAGGGTTTCTAAGGATAGCCAGCTCCTGGGCTATCCTGGGGCAAACAGGTACCAGGAAGTGAATTGGCAGGAGCCCATCCTGGTGAGTGAGGCCGGCTCCTCTGCAGTCAAGTCTCAGGTCAACAGCTCTGAGGCTGATGGGGTATGGCTGGCTCAGACCACCTCTTACTATTCCCGAAGCCAAATCCTCACGCCTTTAAGTAGGAACTTTAAAAAATACCTTTCTTCAATTTTCTTTCTTAAAGCTGATTATTCTTTTTGTCTCTTTTAGATGTTTCTTTGCACCTTTATCATTGCAACCAAACCCTGGGTGTTTGAACTCACTATGTTGAAGAATCAATGCAAAGATGTCTAATTATCTTCTAGTACATTCTACTACTCTCACTTTCAGTTAAAGAAGCAAAGACACTTGTGAAACATTCAAATAACACAGCTGACCCAATGACTTCATTTTTGTGGGCTTTTTGCTTTTCCGTGGCCTTTTTTCTTGTGTGTGTGTGTGTGTGTGTGTGTGTGTGTGTCGGAGGGGCTGAGATCATGAAGGAGGTTAACGTGACCAGAAAGAGGCACTTTTGGAGACTTGAATGTGGAACTGTAGCACTGGTATGCAGATCAAGATCAGCAGGGGAATGTCAATAATAACGCAGGAGCCTGTTCTAACTTAGACATGTGAGAGGTGGTGAGGCTCAGAGGCCACCTGGCTGACAGGTAAAACCCCCTATGAGTTCTTTCTTGGCAGGACCCATGGCAAGCACCTGCGCCTCTTTGTCTAAGGGTTTCCTCTTCAGCTATAACGGGCAGGCTAGAGTGCTGAGGAGGTAATGCCCCTGCGAGATCTCAGCCAGTGGCTGAAGTTGTAGGATAAATATCTTAGCCTTCTGATGCCCCAGAAGATAACACCAAAACTTGTCCTGCCCGGTCTTTGGGAGGAGCCCAGCAAGATGGAGCCTGCTGACATTGGGATTCTGCTCACTGCTACATGCTGCTTCCAATCCACTTCCCCATGAACCCTTCTGGTGTTTTCTGGGATCACCTCCAAATAGAACACTTGCACCTGAATTTTGGTCTCAATGTCAGCTTCTGAAGGAAACAGCCTCATGGTGGAGCCCGGGTAGCCAGCCCAAGGCACCCTGGGAGCTGGCCTGGGTAAGGCCAGGGAGCAGGGCATACTTCATCTGCACCTCCCTCATCGCAGCCAGTGGGAAAGGCATGCCTGTGCCTCCCCCCTCCTCAGTGCGCTCACAGAGTTCTGGAGACACAGGACAAGTAGATTTTGTCATATTGCTTCTCCCCACCTCCAGAAAGGGATGCTCCCTGCAGCACCTGCAGTCCCGTCCTCTCCACCCACCTCTGCTCTTAAGCCCCAACCGCTGTGGGAGCTCAGCCTGTGCTGCTGAGCACTTGTTCCTAGAGCCGGCAGGTCCCACCTGGCCCCATGAGCAGCCCCTCAGAAGGTCTTTCTTCTCTGAGCTCTACAGTGAGGTTACACGCCTGGAGGGACCTGAGTCGTCCACACACCCCGGGCAGGTCATTTTCCTCCTACCAGTAATACCTAGTGCAAGCATGTGGGGCCAACCACACTTTATGGTCCACACCTGAGGTCAGCAGTGCACCGATTCAGGTTTAACTCTTCAGAACCTTCTGGGCCCTTCTGACACAGTGAGTCAGGATGGAGACAGCTCAACTGACTAATGAGATTGTTTATTTGCTCATGGTTGCCGGTGTTTGATGTGATATGGAGGGAATTTGAACACGTGGGTGTTTGGATTCTGAGACAACTCAGTCTGGGCTCATTCTCCCAAGGTTTGAAGACTCGCTAAAGCCTGCGACCTTGGCCACCCAAAGGACCAGCAGCCCACTAGAAGTAGGGCCTCCAACCCTCCTCCTGGGAGATGGTGCTTCTTAGATGACACATGGGTGACAGAAGCATTGGCTTTGCCATCAATTCCTTTTTCCCCTCTTAGATCATGAAAAAAAAATTTTTTGGGGGGGGGGAGCGGGATCTTTCAAGCAGGATGTGTTTCTTTTCCAGGCTGGGTGGTCACGGGGGCGGGGCAGGGGGAAACCAGAGTTCTCATCCCACGGGCTGTACCAGGACCTGAGGGGGTGGTGTGAGCTTAGGAAGCAACCTGAAAATTTGGGATGTGTGAAGCTGTGCTGAGGAGCAGGCAGGGCAAGGACTGCTGACAGCAGGGCTGGTCTCCTGCCCCTGCTCCAGCCCCCTCCCCTTCCTTTGTCCCCTTGGGAATGGTTGGGCATCGGCAAAGGGCCCCTGGAGCTCTCCATCTCATTGTTACTTTGTGTTTGATTCTGTATTTCTTGAGCCCCAGGGCTGTGCCATGACCCTGACCCCTGGGAAGCCAAGGAAAATGTCTAAATGTTCCCTGGCAGATGGGAAAGTGGCCACAGAACAGAACACGAGATATGAATGCAGAACATTTGATAACCGTCACAAGCAGCTCTTATCTTCTGCTGCCCCAGGCCTGGGAATCCACCCCTGAGAATGTTGGGGATGACACCCTGAGGTCTGGGAGTGTCATATGTTACCCCAGGGTAGGAATTTAAACTTTGGTCTCGAGTGGTTGTCCAGACTAAGGTGAGATGTTTGTGCAGGGTGGGGACAACGTAGGGACTGTGGGCTGCTCAGGTAGCCTCCAGATTTCAAAGGCTCGCAGTGCAATCAAGGCTGGCCTGGGCCTGGCAAGGATGCAGGCATCCGAACCTGGGCCTCTGTCTTTCTTGCTCTCTTCTCTGCCCACAAGACCTGTTGTCCATTATATTATAAAATAGTCCATAGAAATTGTTATTTTTAATCATTCTTTTTCCTCAGCACATAAAGAATGTGTAGCTGTGCTAGAAATAAGAAAAGAGCAAACTGATATGTCAGTTCTTCAGAATAAAGGAGATCCTCTCTCTGGCTGAGATAAGTGAGAAAATGAAAGTCAAAGTATCCCCAGGTCTTATCTGAGCGTGCTGGGGAGGCTGGGGCACAGGACGTGCAAGGACATCGGGCTACTTGGGGGAAAACGTCAGTTGCTATGGGCTCTGAAGAAGGCACCTTTATAACTCAAGGGAAGGGGTAGCTTTGGATCGCAGTTTCAACCACGTCTGTGTGTAATTAAGTACAAACCTCTTTAATCAATTCGAGGTTTGAGTACATACACTTTGGGATTACTTGTTATACAAAATAAATAACTGGGATGGATATCTATAACTGTCAATGGATCTAGATTATGTAATTTAGAAGGAATATTCTTTCTGGCTTGAAATAACCTTTTGCTATCTGTGGTTTGGAAATCCAGGTGGGCTTTGTTGGGGTCTTTTATGAAGTTGTGGTCAAGATATTAGCTGGGACTGCAGTCACCTGATGGCTTGATGGGGCTGGAAGATCCACTTTGAAGAGGCTCACCCCCAAGGCTGGAGGCCTCATTTCCTCACCAGCTGTTTTCAGAGCACACGTGGACTGGGTCTCCCCATAGGCCCGCTCCACAGGGCAGCTGGCTAAACCCAAAGCAAGGGATCCAAGAGAGAGCAGGGGCCAAAGGGAAGCAGAAAGCCACAGGGCCTTTTATGAGCCAGTCCTTGAAGCTGTACAGTGTCACTTACACTTTATTTATTAGTTAGAAGCCAGTTACTGAGCCCGACCAACACAAATGGGGAGAAAATACACAAAAATTTAGGCTCTACCTCTTGAATGGAAGCCTTTGTGGACAGATCACTAAGCCACTGCATAGTCTACAAAAAGAAAATAGGTTAAGGTAGTAAAGTAAATATTTTACAAAGTTTTAGATGTCCATTAAAGCCTGTTAGTGAAAAATTCATACGAGAACTGAGAAGAGAAAGGAAAAAGATGGAAAGAGGGAAATGCTGAGGACACAGTGATGTGGATAAGACTGGGGGAGAAACACAGGAAGAGGAGAGATGAGAAGATACTTGGACAACAAAAGAGATAGATAATGAAAGAAGCAGAACAAAGCTCCAGGAGACCTCGAGGTGTCTTCTGCTAGAGCTCTGCCTTCCCAAAAATCAAGCGCTCGCAGGGGCTGAGTTCTCTGAGGCTGGACAGCAAGCTGTGCAGCAGGTCCCAGTTCTGCGAGCTGCTGGTTAGTGCTCCTGCCTAAAGCCCAGGCTGAGTGTCTCAACAGCCGAATTTAAATATGGACCAGGGCCCCGGCAACGTGGCTCAGCGATTGAGCGTCAGCCTAGGATCCAGGAGATCGCGGTTTGATTCCCGGTCAGGGCACATGCCTGGCTTTTGGCCTCATCCCCGTAGGGGGTGCGCAGGAGGCAGCCGATCAATGACTCTCTCATCATTGATGTTTCTCTCTCTCTCTCCCTCTCCCTTCCCCTCTCTGAAATCAATAAAGATTTATTAAAATAAATAAGTAAACATGGACCAGGAGTTAGGTCGTCAGTTGGGTAAAGCACGTGGTGATGCCTACCCCTCTCTTTGCATTGAATTGTATGCACTTAGTACGTTGCCGAACATTATGTATGAGGTTTGAACTCTGAGTCAGAGAAGGGGTTCACATAGAAAACTGGGGGCTCACTGAGTGTGACTGAGCCACGCTCCCCTAAGAATCTTGGTTGGCACACCCTTGGGAAGCAGATAGGGCAGCTCTGATGGTAGCCCTGCATTGCAGTCCTCACTCGGATGTCTCAGCTCCCGGCCTGGACCACACCAGAGGTGCATACAGGCCCACGCGGCCTCCGTGCTCCTGGGCAGGTCCGCAACCTCCTTTGTAGGCCATGGTTCCTCTTGATCTTTCCCTTCTTATTCTGTAGGGTCCCGAAAGTGGTTTGGCTTCGTCTTGTGTCCTTGATGATTCCCAGACCTTTGTCCTGGTTTGAAGGGTCAGATGTCCAGTCCACCGAGTCAGCTGGTCCCATGCCTAGATCCTGCCCTGGCCTAGGACTACTACTGGCTCTGCCCAAACCTCTACATCCTGTCTCTATCAGGTTTTGTGGGTGCCCCATTCTATCACCACTGGCTAACTTTAACTTCCCCCTCACATCTCCTGGCATGAGGCTGGTGTGCCAGTGCATTAGGCCCCAAACAATGAGAAAAACTGACCAACTCCAGCCTTCACCCTGAGGCCCCCAGGTGGCCACAACTCAGCTGGTGATTCTCAGGCAGATGTTTGGGGCCCTTTCCCAGAGCTCCGTTACAGGTTGCCTTCTATCGCCCACAAAGCTGGCTCCGGGAAACCCATCCTCCTGGCTCTGCCCCGCCTTGTCTTGCTGACCTTCACTCCACTGCTGTGTCTGGGGATCGCCTTCCGTTTCTACCTCTTGCAGTTGTGTCTTCATTACAGCATCTGGTTCTGGGGCAAGCAAGTGAAGTCTTCTCTCCCCACGGGGGCACTGAGGGAGTGCTGTGGCTGGGACTCAGCTGCAGGGGACCTCTTCTCCTATCACTGATCTCTCCCAACCCACCCTGCCTGAGCCTTATTCCTCTGTCCTGGACAGGAAACAATTTTAACTGCTTTGGATGGAGGAGGCAGGGTCACATGTGGGAGGGGACAGGGCATAATAGCAGAGAGGAGGCCCACGGGAAGGATATGTCCTGGATTAGATAAAATGGGCCACTGCCCGGGTAGGGTAGGCTCGGGTGGGAGTCTGAGCCGGAAGGGCCATGGGTGGCTGGTTGCTCGCAGCTCTGCTGTGCCAGCAAGGGAGGTGTGCTCTGCCCTGGGCCATGTTCCTGCTCTTTGTAGGTTCCCAGCTCCTAGTGGCTCACAGCTCGACTTCTCAAGAATCAAAGAGTGATAACCAAAAAGTCATGGATAGCTATCTCCCTGCCACTGTGGAGTATGCCTTACACACATTCAACATGAGGAACAAGGACAGGAATGCCTACAGGCTGGTGCGCATCCTGAAATCCTGGATGGAGCAGGTAGGCAACCACATCTTTGTGGCCCTCTGGCCTTCACTTGTATTAAGTCAGGGTAAAGCACGGGGACACATCAAAGGATCCTGTATGCCATTTGAAGTTTATAAAATAAAATAAAAATACAACCTATTTAGTTTCAGACTTTATAAAAGTTTTTGCATAGAAATTTAAAAAATCAGAGCAATGTCTACTCACATACAATGTATATTTTTAAGTATTTATGACATTGTTTCATGAAGAATGACCTCAACATATAGCCTATGGGGAGATAAAAGTATCCAGCAAGAAAGAGATGCACAGAGAAAATGTTTGAAAAGATAGGGTGAAGAAATATTTCAGGGAAATAAAATTTAAAAAGGTAATTAGAGAGAGAGAAACAGAGAGAGGGGAGGGGAGGGAGTGTAGGGTTGAGGATCAGGAGCAGTGAGTTCTCCCCTCAAGCAGAGGTCCCCCTGGGAAGTCAGGGCCTCTGCTGTGACTTCCATGAGCTCTGGGCTCCCTGCAGTGGTATCCGCCTATGTGGGTTGATGGGATCTTACACTCTTTCCAGATAATGGTTTTTAATCCTCAAAGGTTCTCCTCCCATGGAATCTCTTTCAGAATGCAACCGGCAATGCCCTTTTCATTTGGGCTGCAGACACGAACAGGGAAGCACTTCTGGTTGTGTGCCTGCATGTGTGTGTGTGCCTGCGTGCCCGCGCGTGTGGTGTCAGGGGCATTACTCTCTCGCCTTCTGGACCTCTGCACCGAGAGCCCACACCAAGGGCAGAGGGTCTCCACCCTCGGCTGAGCTTAACCCTCTGCGGACACTGGTGTGCTACATCCCCACTGGGTCAGGCACGCTGGGCTCTCTCAGGCTGACCTCTGGCTGGGATTTTTATATCTAGAGTCACAGCCTGAGTTTGGGCGTCAGGGATAATGGGTGGGATGCAGTGGGAAGATATGGGTTAAAAAGAGGAGGCTGGAGCGGAGGAGTTCAGCACATTTCACAGTGCACTTTGTAATAGAAGTTGGTCCTTGAAGCCATCATCTCAGTGTGTGTGTGTGTGTGTGTGTGTGTGTGTTTCACTAGCATTGTATGGCATTTTTCTGATCTTGGGCAGGTGAAGGGTGTGACTGTGGGGGTATAGATGAGTCTCCTTCTCCGGGGTAAAACTTATCAAGCAAATTCTTGCAGAGCCAACACCCTCCCAGCCACTTGTCACCTGTCCCTGGGGATGCTGTAGAAACTAGAAGCACGCTGAAAAGGAAGGTGGGGTCTCCCTGTGGCACTTGCAAATGTGAGACTGCAGTGTGTGATATTAATAGTGTGTGATAGCCTTGCTTCTACCCCAGGGCTGCCACTGGGCTATGTGCCTCTTTGCCCAGAACATCCCAAGCCTGGCTTTAACCCAAGGGAGCTGATCCAGACCCAGAAGGAAGCCCCATACAGAGGACTGTTTGGGTCTGTTCCTACCCTCTGTGTCTAAGCTAGCAGCTACACAATGGGATCATGAGGGATGTTTCCCCTTTAACGTCTATCCGTACCACAGGCAGAAAACATGATAGCTTTCTCCATGGAGTTGGAGCTTCGCAGGACCAAGTGTGGCAAATTTGAGGATGACATTGACAACTGCCCCTTTCAAGAAAGCTCAGAGCCGAACAATGTAAGACTCACGTGCGCCTCCTTCAGGTTCCACGGCTGTGGTCCTGCGCAGGGGTAGAATGGGGGGTGGGGCAGAGGACCTGCCATTTCTGGGGACACAGGTGAGTGAGGGACCTGCTGGCCATGCTATAGCCACTGCTTGTGCTAAATACAGAGCCCAGACTGTCAGGTAAGCCCCGGCATCCACTGGGAGGCCCCTGGCCAATCTGGGATCCTGACTGCCCACTTGCCCCATTCAGTTGTCTCAACCTTGGGCCATACTGGTGATAGATCATTCCTGTCCCTGAGGTCTGGGTCTCCTGGTTCTGGCCACAAGATGTGCTCTTCCTGCTCTGTGGCCACTTCCCTTTCCTGCCTTCAGGGGGGAGGAACATGTCAGGGGTGGCCAACATCACCTATGACCGAGGGGTCAGTTCTCAGGTCCCCGTCACTAAGCAGAGCCTGATGGGGGTTTGAGTGAGGGGAGCCAGCTGCCCTGTGTCCCATGCTCTGCCCCCGGCCCTGAGGAGCTGTGGTTCCTGCTTGGGGGTAAGGGAGAGGGGACCCCTGCTCTAGGACAAGCCCACCTCAGGTCAGGGCTACTTGAGATAAGGCCCACTGAGAAGGACATGTTTTGCTGTCCTAGGGGCCTGGGTCGCACTGGGACAGCCTAGGGGTTTTCTTGGGGACCACAGGCCCGGGAAGAGCAGAGTGACACAGGAGACCCTGGGGCTAGGAGATCAGGAACACCCAAGACTTAGGTTGGGGCTGCGCCTGAGGGCCGGAGCCTGCATCCCCAGCCGCTCACCTTGCAGGTGCGCCTTTGGGATGGGCGCTGTCTGCAGCTCCCCACGCTCACTCCTGTGCTCGTTCCCTCAGACCTTCACCTGCTTCTTCACCGTCAGCACCGAGCCCTGGAGGACGCTGTTCCAGCTCCTAAGCAAGAAGTGCCATAAGGGGGTCACCAAGTGACTCCCACTCCAGCCCAACCTCTCTACCCCCCTCGGACACCAGCAGCTCTCCGTAGGGGCCCTACGGTGGCTGAGCAGCTCTGAGCTCTATTCTCTGCCTTGCAAATATCTGGAGTCCCACACGTGGGCGTTGTAGAAATTCCTCACAGTCCATGTTTTTCGTGTAGAACAGTCCATTAAACATCAGCATTTCAAGAGGCGCTGCGTAGCGTGGTTCCTGGCTGAAGGGGGTGGGCAGTTGCTGGAGTCATACCAGCAGGGCAGCGTGGTGGCCCAAAAGGGTGGGCCCTTTCTCCCTCTTGCACCTCCTACGCCAGCTCCAGGTGGCACAAATACAGCGCATCAGGCCCCTCAGGACACACGTGGCCACACAGTCCCTGGTCCATGGCAGCTGGGACAATGTGAGAGGGGCTTCTAGCCTCCCTCAAAGAGCAAGCAAGGCACCAGCTCTTAGAACTCCCAGGAATGCATGTTCTCAGGGCCTGGACCTTCGGACAAGGAGTCTGCCTTTTACACATTCTTAGGGAACCCATGGACAGTTAAAGATTGAGAGGTACTGTGGTCCCAGATGCTAGTGAGATTCTGCCCAAATTGCCTAGAACAGGATTTGGCAAACTTTTTCTATAAAGAGGAGTGCCTCTTGGGCTTTTGTGAGCCATGTGGTCTTCTTAACTCCTAATGTTACCTTGCGTCTGGAAAGCACCATAGGCAATGTGGACACAAACGGGTGCTCTTCCTCCAACAAGACTTTATTTGGATAGCCTGGCCCTTGTGGTTCAGTGGTTGAGCGTCGGCCCCATGAATCTGGAGGTCATGGTTCGATTCCCAGTCAAGGCACATGCCTGGGTTGTGGGCTTGATCCCCAGTAAGGGGCGTGCAGGAGGCAGCCAGTCAATAATGACTCTCTCATCATTGGTATTTCTATCTCTCTCTCCCTCTCCCTTCTTCTCTCTGAAATCAATAAAGCCATATAAAAAAAAAAAAAAAAAAAAAAAAGACTATTTGTATAGACAGGCAGAGGTTGGATTTGGTCTTTGGGCAGTACCCATCCACCCCCACCCTGCCCTGACACTAGGTGCACCACCTGCCCCCACAGTTGGGAGGTCCAGAATCAGCACACTGGGAACACGGTTGGATCGAGAGCTGAAAGCATCTATAGCAATACAATTGCAGGGTATGTGATAATAAGGGAAATAACTCAACAAGAAGCTCTGATACCTGTGAACCCACATCCAAACAACACATGGAGCTAGAAGAGTCAACAGAATCATCCGTGCTGTTACCTGGCAAACGGGACATTCCACAGTCACGTTGGGAGTGTATTACTCACCTCTCAGGGATGACATCAAGAAGAATAAACATGCCTATGGCCCTGCCTCCTCCATCCAAAGCAGTTACGGATGGGGTGGAATGGGTCATTGGGGAGAAAGAGGGACATCTGTAATATTTTAAACAAAAATAAAATTAAAAAAAAGAACAACAAAAAAATCCAAACAAACAAAGCAGTTAAAATAGTCTCCTGTCCAGGACAGAGGAACAAGGCCCAGGCAGGGTGGGTTGGGAGAGATCAGTGATAGGAGAAGAGGTCCCCTGCAGCTGAGTCCCAGCCACAGCACTCCCTCAGTGCCCCCGTGGGGACACTTGCTTGCCCCAGAACCAGATGCTGAAACGAAGACACGAGTGCAGGAGGTAGAAACGGAAGGCGATCCCCAGACACAGCAGTGGAGTGAAGGCCAGCAAGACAAGGCGGGGCAGAGCCAGGAGGATGGGTTTCCCGGAGCCAGCTTTGTGGGCGATAGAAGGCAACCTGCCCAGGGACGAGTATGTATTTATTAGAAAAGTGGAGAAGGGGCTTGAGGCTTTCACGGGTCCCAGTCCTTCCTTGTCCCACTGGCTCCTCAGACCCCCTTTGGCTTCGGAAACAGACTTGGCTCACTGGTTCCTGGGGCTGCGGCCTCGCTGGGGATGCTGGAGGATCCAGCTGAGCTCGCCGCTTCACTCTGCACAGCTTCTCAGCTTATGGACGTGCTTCCACGAGCAAAGCCTGAGGGCCTGGCTGGATGAGTAAACGCCCTCTCTCCAAAGGTGTCTACAGGTGGTGGCCACTGACGTGCACTGCGCTATAGTTTGCTTTGAGGAATTTATTTCTAGAGGAGGAGTGGAGTGAAAGAGAAACAGAAAGAGACAAGAGTGAACTAAAGGAGCTCCACGGATCCGTGAGCTGTAGCCATTCGGTGACCATTGGTGCCCTCTCGTGGCCACAGTTGTCACAGCTCAGAGGGCACAATTTGCTGTGTGCAGTATCTAGAGAAGGGACAGTCACCGTCTCCAGCTGGAACAGCAAATGCAGCTCTGGGACGATTAAATAACATTCTCTCTGCAGACAAGCTTCAGCTCTGTGCCATGAAATAGGCCTCCAGCATCTGTGTGCATCTTCTTGTGAACTCCGAAGGGTACCATGATCTCCTGAAGGCCTGTGGATACCCAGGTCCCTGGGCTTGTCTCTACCCCAGGATTCGGACCCAGTAGGTCTGGAAAGGCCTGGAGAGTTTGCTTTTTAACCAGAAACCAGGGGATTGAGATGTTCTTGGTCTCTGGACCACACTTTGAGTAGCGCAGTTAGAGTGAGTCCCTTGGCTTGGATGCAGCCAATCACATGGAGAAGTGATTCAACTGTAAGGGCATAGGGTGGGTGCTTGAGAAGGGTTTCTGGGGCCACACTGCACCAGGGAAAGGGTCAAAACTTCATGCCTGGTGATAAAGAAAAGTGGTTTACAGACCCCAGGTATCAGTGACCAGATGGTGCTTCTGGAAGGAGAGAAGTCTGCTTTGAATCTGACAGCCTGTCTTCTTCAGAGGTCGTGGGAGCTGGTGTCCTTCCTCATAAGCGGAAGCTCTTAAATCTGTCCCAGTCCTCCCCATCCTCAGGTTTCCCACATTCAGCAGAGCCTGCTGTGTGCTCACAGCTAGTGCTCTCCCCAGGGGCCTGCTCTTCCTGTTCCCGACCAGACAAGCACGCCTGCCTTTCCAGACAAGGTTCCAGGGTCACAGTTACACTGTCCCCCACCAGACAACTCAGTCCTGGTAGGACAACAGCAGGTTGGGATGTGTCATTGGCCACGGATAAGCAATTTGATATGATCACATGTGAAAAGCGGCCAGGTGTCAGAACTCCACCCAAACAGGTCGTATCTTACGCAAAATTACTGAACCATATAAAAGAAGGAGATTTGCCCCAATAAGTATGGACCTGGAGGACAATATGGTAAATGACATAAGCCAGACACAGGACAAATGCTGCATGACTCCACTTTTATGAGGAATCCAAAATAGTTAAGGTCACAGAAGAAGAAAGCAGAGTGGTGGTTACCAGGGCTGGGGGAGGTGAGATGAAAAGATGTTGGTAAAAGCGCAAAAAGTTATGCAGGATGAATAGTTTTGGAAGAGCTGCTGTACAACATGGAGCCTTCAGCTAAAAATACTGTATTGTGCACTTGTGCTAGAGGGTAGACAGTGCTCTTACCACAAAAAGAAAAAATTGAATTAACTAGAGTTATGGATGTCAGAGGACACTTTTGCAGGCAATAAATGTATGGCCTTGGTTGGGGTGATGATTTCATGGTGTAGACGAATTTCCCAACTGTTTTGGTTGTAGACATTGGATGCTGCAGATTTTGTATGTTAATCATACTTCAATACAGTGGTTTAATGAAAGCAAACCAAAAGAGATTATATCTTTCTTGGGTGACTTTAATAAAACTGCAAATGAAGCACAAGCAATATGGTTTCTTAGCCTGAGAAGGATTGTGCATGTTTGGGGCTGGAATGGGTGTCAACAATCTTAGGAACATTTTGTGGGTTTTGGGGGGAACAGGCTGTGGATGGATACCTGTGTGAAGGAGAGCCCTGACATACCTGGATAGGTTGCAAGTGTCTTGACAGTGTCCACAAAATGAACACAGAGGCCACTCCCACTGTCACTGAAGGGATCTGAACAACACAGATCTGTCCTGCAAACCTCAACATGCTCCCTCCCCTGGAGCCCATGAGTATTCCAAGGGGATGTTCACACGAGGGCTGGCGTAGACCTCTTTGCACTGCATCTGTCCTCACTGTGCAGCCAAGGAGAGGATGGGGATCATGGCTATGTGGACACAGCTGGTCCTTACAAGTGTGTCTACACTCTTGACGGGTTCCTAGTTGTCTGGGATGGTCCCCTTTCCCAGACTGAGTGCTGCTGGCATATTATAAAGACACAAGCCAGGGGAAGAAGAGTGAATGTGGGCCCTAGGCTGTCAGAACACGAAAGACATGGGCACAGACATCAGGAGGCCCTGGTAAACCCAGAAGGTGTGGGGGGCCTGGCGGGGAGTCCGAAGCTGGCCACCCCTGCACCTATCATCTGGGATCTGAGATGCCCCTTCTCCAGGTCTCGGATTCATCTTTCACTGCCCAGGCACTGTGTTAACTCTTTTCTGTCCTGACTTTCTTGGAAAGAACTCTGTCTCAAGAAGAGGAGCCATGGGCACTTGTTGACCTGTCTGTCTCTGAGGGGAGACAGGACTCTTGTGCCCGTGTTTGTTTTGTGGGCACAGGGCACCCATATGGGGAGCATAGGAAGGTCTTGGTAACTGCTCCCTGGAATGATTGCCTAGAAATGAAAGCCTGTGCTTATGGAAGTATTCCTTTCAACAGTCAGGAGCCAGCCAGGGCCAGGCTGACACCACCAGCCCTCCTCTCGGGAGCTGAAGGTGCGGGGCAGTGAGCAGAAGGGGAGCTGAAGGTGCGGGGCAGTGAGCAGAAGGGGAGCTGAAGGTGCGGGGCAGTGAGCAGAAGGGGAGCTGAAGGTGCGGGGCAGTGAGCAGAAGGGGAGCTGAAGGTGCGGGGCAGTGAGCAGAAGGGGAGCTGAAGGTGCGGGGCAGTGAGCAGAAGCCATCCCCCGTGTCCAGGACACAGCCCCTCCGTTTTCCACCCGGATCGCTCCTCCTCCCTCAGTCTTCAGGAGATTGGAGGTTTGATCCTTTAAGGATCCCATTTAAACCTCCAGCAGACTTAAACGGAAAAGGAAGAACCACAACAGAATCTAAAAATGGCAAAAGGAAAAATAAAACATCAGCGTGACCGCAGAATATGTAAGGCCCCAGGCAGGACCTGCTGGAACGTGCGCAGGAGGAAGGCCGCAGGGCGCTCTCTCCTCCCGCCCGCTGCGTGGCCACGGGCCCTTCCCAGCCCCCGGCCCCCAGTCCCCAGCCCGGCGGGCAGCGCCCACCCGCGTGCCTCGTCCCAGGGCAGCCCGCTGCTCCCGAGGGTGCGACCAGAGCTCCGGGAAGCTCATTCTGGAGAATCGAATATGATGGTTTTCCATCGGGAAGGTGCCGACAGCCCTGGCTGGGTAGCTCAGTTGGTTAGAGCATCGTCCCGATACACCAAGTTTGCGGGTTCGATCCCTGGTCAGGGCACATACAATAATCTACCAAAAGGCATAAATAAGTGGAGCAACAAATCAGTTTCTCACTCTCTCTCTATGAAATCAATAAAGAAAAATTAAAAAGAGAAAAGGAAGGTGCCGACAACCAAACTCACTCTCCTGAGCTTCAAATTCAAAGTATTGAGAAGCCTGAGTTCAGGTCCTTGAACTCTCACCTTGCAGCTGTGAAACCCGGGCACCGCACCCAGCCTTTCACACCCCCTTTCCCTCTCCTACGGCATGGTCCCGTGGCAAGTCCACATGAGGGCGTGTGTGCAGCGGAGCTGTAGGACCTCTCACGGCACCACTAGCTGCTAGTGAACTACCAGCGGCCCTCAGCCCCACGCTGAAGTGCCAACAGCCTCGGTTCTGTCGCATGAGACAGGCATAGCAATGGGTGCAGTCCACCGAGGCCCCAACTCTCCTGCCAGCCAGTCCTTTTCATCCACACTGGCCCTTTGTCACAGGAGCCCTGTCAAAGTGGAGGCTATTTGGGGTTGTCCCGTCTTAAGACACTTAATTCACACTGCACATGGTGTTCTAGTTTTTTTGACAGGTTTGGCAGTGTTTGCCACTGCTCCTTTCAAAAGGGCCTCTTTAAACTTGGCCAACTTGACAAATGTGTCTTTTGCCTTCCTTAGCAATCAATTATGGAGGTGTGGACAAGGGCTGCTTTCTTCTTCTGCCTCCTCTTTGTTAATCATCACATGAGGCTATTTTTGCCATTGCTTTTTCAGGGAGAGTGGAAGGGGGGCGAGGGAGGGGGAAGGGGAGAGAGAGAGAGGGACCGAAGTGGGAGAGAGACACATCCGCTGCTTGCCTCCCGCACTTGCCCCCGTCGGAGGCAGGGAGTGAGCCCTTGACAGGGAATCAAACCCGAGACCCTTTGGTGCGCAGGCCGACGCGCTAACCACTGAGCAACACTGGCCAGGGCCTCTTTTTAAATTTTTAACACTTTTCAATGAACAAAGAATGAGCAAGATAAGGCTGAAACGTGAAGAGCCGTGCTGAATCCTCAATGGAGAGCAATCTGGTAATAGCGAGTCCCTGGCTTTTCTTTCCCATGCATGAAAACAATCCGGCACAGTTACACATGTTTTGCTATTTAATATTTCTTTTTATCACAAGTGAAACATCCACATCTCTGATTTTCCAGTTGTGCTAATATGTTAAGATGGAAAATTTATAGTAATATTTTAAATGCTATTTCATTATGTAATAGATTTGATGAGTAAACAACTGTGGAGTAATAGGGTCTTAGTGGCAACTTTGAAAAGAATGTCTAGTTAGGAAACACTCTCACTTATGAAATAGGCCCTCCAGTGCCCCTGTATTTTTATTAGCTACGTGTTTTTTGCTTTGGCCCAGGCCTTAATATTAGAGATAAGATATAGACTCTATTCAAATGCACATTATTTCATTCAAAGTTCTTTTTGGGTCTCCCACAGAACTTTCTGTTGCTGGCCAAATTTCCATTTCCTCAATAAGAGTTCCTTGGAGATCAACCACAAGTGTCCAGCACTGGCACTTATTTTGGCAACACCAAACAGTAAACTCATTGCAGAGTAACACTCCCTTCTTTATTTTTCCACATACGTCAGCTGTTTTTGGCTAAACTAACTGTTTTTTTTTCCCCAGCCTCACCGCAAACCATGTGAATTCAGGCTAAGGAATCAGATTTGGCATCTGTTTCTGCCACGTCCATACACAGGGGTTCAAGGTAAAAGATAATATCTAACAGTATTAAAATATAAATATCAAACGCTGGAAGTGGGGTTACGCCTGTGTGGATCAAAATCATCTTTCATATCAAAGATCAGACAGATATTGTTCAATACTGACAAATATAGTTAGAGTGGCGTACGTCTATAACCCGGATGAGTCATAAGGGAAGACACTAAACCAACTGGAACACAGCAACGTGCCCCTGAGGACAAGGACAGCAGTTTGGAGCCATTGGACACTATTGCTTTTCATCTTAGCTCATCTGTACTTCCTACCAAGTGAAGACATTATTTTGACAAAAATGCAATAATGGTTCTCAACGTTTTTGCACCCTTCTGAATTCAAAGAGAAGGGGTCAGACCCAACAGAGTGATGCCAGTTGGGAAATCAGGGGCAAGAGAATTGAACAGGGTGGGGGAGGCCTTCTCCTTAAGGGGTGCCCCATCACAGGGTGCTCAAATGAGGAACAGGGTGGAAGGAAAAGACAACCCCTGGAAAACCCATGGAGTCATTTGGGGAGTAACTTGTGGCACGTGTCTTTAGATTTTCCAACCAAATTATTTCCAGAGCCAGCAGCGTAGGTTCCTTCCTCTTTTGTATAGATTATCAGGAGCCACCACAGCCAAAAACCTGGGTTCCCAGTCCCCCTCCTTGCCTCAGTCATCCAAAAAGGGGCAGCATATTCCCCTAACATGCCCACTATGGTAGTATGTGTCAGCCCTCACCCTCTCATCTGCCCTTGAGCCAGCAGGGCAGGAGCTCTTCATAAAGTCACTGTCTAAACCCTCAGGCACATCCCCGAGACAGTGAACAACTCCGGGAGTGGCTGGTGTTATTTTTTATTGAGTAAAGTAGGAGCAAGGGTGTACCAGGGACAGGTGCATCTAGAAAGAAACAAGGCAGAGCCACTTAGCTGTTCAAACAATGCTCAAGAAGCCCTCTACTTGTCTCCTGGGGCCTGAACACTGAGGGGACTCCACCAGGGTGAGAGGAAGTGCAAGTGAGAGGCAGTCTGCATGGCCCAGCCCGTCCCATGTCCTCTATGTGTCCTGGCAGCTGGACTTCACCATGGAGGTCTTGCCCAACCAGGGGACAGTGTATATCTGGAAAGAGCAGAGTGCATTCTGCAAAAGGGAAACAAGAGAGATGGTCAGTTGGGGTTACGGTAAAAGAGGAAATGGCCCAGCACGAGATCTCAGAAGCGCAGGTGAGGAGCTATGGTTGTTTGTGGAACTCTCAGCCCTCTACCCTGCGGAGCCCCAAAAGACTATGCAGGACTCAGCAGTGGCCTCCTGGTAACCACTCCCGTCACTCAAATCCAGGAGATGGCTTTATGTCCCCGGTCCCTGCAGGAATCCACACTGTTGTACCCCCAGCATGGCCCTTTCAGGAGCCACCCAGGCAAGGCCACAAAGCCCCAGAGGGTGCAGGGTATGAAGCCAAGTTCCTTCCACCAGCACCAAGACAGGTCCAGAGGGAAGGACCCAGGAAACCCTCCTGAAAGACACAGTGTGTTTGGGGAGGTAACAAGAGGGTGGAGGCCACCCCAGGGGGTGAGACATCCCAATAACCAGGCAAGCCCAGGGGAGCAATAACCAGGCAAGCCCAGGGGAGAGTCTCGTGTTCAGTGAGGGCAGCACAGGAGGGTTCCCCCCTTCCAGGCTTCTAATTCCCTCTAATCTGTTCCAATGGCTGAGGCTGGGATTAAAGGGCCCTAATGCCCCCCAGCTGCCTCCTCTAGTCAGCAGGCAACAATCCCCAAAGCACATGGTGCACACATGTCCCAGCTCAAATGCCCTTATAAATTCAAATTAGGAACCTGCCCACACAAATAGGCACCCTTTCCCCTACACGCACTCTAACACCTGCACCCACCCCCACCATGCCACAGCACTCACTCCTGACACTCCCCCATGGCACAGCCCCACTCCTTTGCCCTGCATGCCTGGCCCCTGGCCCACACCAGGTACATACCTTTCTCAGGTGCGGCTGGGCATGGAAAGGACAGCTGGCCAAGTTGGGCTGGGACTTGGTACATGTGGTTCGACCGATTTCCACATCCAAGAAGTAGTTCAACCCAGCCACGACCTGTGCATATAAAGAGTAAGATTGGTTTTCAACACCTGCCCATGTCACACAGGAAGTTACCGTCCTATTACTGCAATGGGCCAGCATCCATGGGTTGCCAGAGTCAGCACCCAGCCATTCCTGATGGCTGCCCAACTCGATGTGCCCCAAGTCCTTCCAGTAACTTGTTTACAGAGAAGCTCTGACAAGCTGAGTCACACAGCCTGGCAGCAAGAGAGGCAGGAAAATGGAAGGTGGAGCCAGACACCAAAATTGTGCCAGGAGCTGAAGGTGCAGCTCTGGGGAGCCAGGCAGGGTGTCAACAAATCAACGGTGACAGCGCCAGGACCCCAGGCAGGGGCTAAGACAAAATGACAGCTCTGTTGGGGCCAAGGCTGGTTCTGTCTCAAGAAGACTCACGTGATAATGATCTTGAAGCTACAGTCCAGTTAGTAATGTCCAGCCCATCGAGGCTCTCCTCCAGGTAACCAGGCTTACTCATGCCCTCACTGGTCAGTAGGAAAGGAGATGCGCGCACACGCGCGCACACACACATGCCTGAGGCCAATAAAAGGTGCTCCTGGAATGCCTGCCTTTTTGGAGTTATTTGTGACCAGAACACTTCTAAGGGGTGTCACCCACCTCCCCCAGGCACACCTCCTGAGAACTCAGAGAACCTTGAGATGAGGGGCCCCGACCAGTCCTATGATCCCTCTGGTGTCAGTTTTCCACATGAGCCCATGAGTATGACACCAAGCTAGTGTCACACTGGAGAGGAGCAGGCTGGTGGGGACGTGGTGAGCAAGGAGTGCACGTCCCACCCAAAGGGGACAATGCCAGCCGCAGGAGAAATGGATCTGATCCTGACCCATCATGTGCAGTTTCAAGAGGTGAAAACAGGCTTTGAACACTGGCAGGCAGCAAGCGCCACGCTTGGTTGCTGTGTGGCTACGTCCTGCTCTTCAATGGGAAGCAGACCAGCTGGTGGAAACTCCAGCCCTCCTTCCAGGACAAGCTCAAGGCCCAGGGGACTTTCCTGCCATTCCCCTTCTGGACTCTCATGACTGCTCTCCTATGTGGCCAGAACCTCAGGGCGGGCTGGCAGAGGCAGGGTCGGGGTCAGGGTCAAGTGTGGTCCTCTCTACCCCAGCGTACGCCTAACTACCTCTGGCTTTCGGCGGTGGGGCGCCCACCTATGGGTGGGAAGGAGGCTTCAAAACCTGGAGCCTCTTCCACAGGTGTGACCGACGCAGGGAAGCAACACTCCAGGGGCCTGTGCTCCAAGATCTCTCAGCAGGTTTGGATCCTTCAGCAAGACCCTCTGCCATGGCATCTGCCTGGACACCACAGGGCATGGACTGGACTCCTCTGTGTTTGCTGGTACCCTCGGGGGAGCAGGGAGGGCCCCTCCTCAGGGAGGGTGTCTGGAGTGCTTGGGGCCCCAAATACCATTGCACACAGAGGGCATGGGATTGGTTCCGTGGCACCTGTTGAGAGGACACTCGGAGAACACTCCTCTTCTTCATGACCCAAATCTCGTCCTGAGGAAAACTCAGGGCGACACAAACTGAGTAAACTGAGTGCCAGTCTGCACACACATCCTGGACCCGCCCCAAATGCCAAGGTGATGACACAGACAGACAGGCCAGCGGCTGCAGTGCAGGACCTGGGGCAGCCTTGGCTAGAAAGGACATCGGTGGGACCACCACAGACCTCCGACACGGTCTATGCATCTGGGAACTATCTCAGGGTTGATTCCCGACGTTCAAAATCGTACTGTGACGACAGAAGAAAGCGCTTGTTTTTAGGACACAGGCACTCTCAGGTGGTTGGGAGAAACAAGTGCAAGTGTGTACCCACTTCCGCCCGCGGGGAGGGAAGGGAGGCGGCTAAAGCACCCGGCCAACATCTGAACATTCTGAGCAACTCGGGTGAAGGATTACAGGGATTCTGCGCGCTATTTCTGCAAGTGCCCTGTAAGTCTGAAATTAGGTCCAAGTGGAAAGTGAAAACGCATAAAGTGTTTAAGAAATCATTCCGTGGCAGAGCCAGGCGGGCAGCCAGGTTGGCAGCCTGTTTCTCCTTGGCCTGTGGGTCATTTCGTTGCCAACTCGCACTGAGCCCGCCCAGTCCCACGAGCCTGGTGGGGGGCTACGGTGACCCCCAGCCCCGTCCTTGCGGGGCTGGTGCTTGAAGACCGAAATGAAGGCCTGGGCACTGACTCCGAGGGCCTGGGGCTCAAGGCCCGTCCGCGTAAGCTCGGGGAAACTGCAGGGCCGAGAAGCCGGGGCGGGGGGAGCGCCCCGAGAGCTGGGCGGGCGGGGCTGGGGCGCTGGCGTCCCGAGGGCGCACCCAGCCCTCCCCTTTCCCGTCCCCTCCCCTCCCCTCCGCGCCCTGCCCTCCCCTTTCGCCTCCCCTCCCCCTCCCCGCCCTGCCCCGCTCCGCCCCCCCCCCCCCCCCCCCCCCGGGGCGCAGGCCCGCACCGACCCGCGCACGCACCTGCTTGCGGGCGCGCACCACGCGCACGGCGCGGCTGTGGTAGGCGTCGTTGCTCGCCTTGTTGTACTCGCTCAGCGCGAAGCTGAGCGCCTTCTGCACGCCCTCCTCGTTCACGTCCGCCTCGGCCAGGCCGCCCACCAGGCGGGGCTTGTCGGGGCTGGCGGCCGCGGCCAGGGCCAGGGCCAGGGCGAGGGCCAGGGCGGCCAGCAGGAGCAGAGGGGCGCGCGAGGCGGCGCCCATGGTGCGCGCGGGAGCTCCGGGGCGCGGCTGCTGCGACGCTCGGGCTCTGGCGGCGGGATGCCCGCCCCGCCCCGCCGCCGGGCTTTTATCGCCCCGGCGGCCCCGCCCCGGCTCCTCCTTTTCCGCCAGGTCACATCCTCGCCCCGTTTCCGCCGACCGGCCCCTCCCCGCGCCTGTCGCTGCCGGGTCCCGAGGCCCTGCGCCTCCTGGAGCCCCTCGCGCCGGCTCCGTTACCAGCCCCCCGCCCCCCAGTTCGGGACCTCCTGCTGGGGTCCCCCCCCAGCTCCTCCGCACCCTGGAGCCCTCCCCTCGGCCCGGTCCCCGCCTGTCACCCAAGTCGGCCTGCCCCCCCCCCCCCAGGGTGCTCTGAAGCTCAGCTCACCCTGGTCTCCACAGAAGGAAGGAGTCACCCTCCTCTGGGCCCCTGAATTCTAATTCCTTCTTTCCAAAGCGAAAAACGGGTGTCTCGGTCTCTGAGCAATTGGTCGGATTCTAGGGATCCCAGAGCAAGGCCACGATTTGAAAGGCTGGGGAAGACGCCACCTGCGCCTCCTACTGCGGAGAAACATAAGTGAAGTAATTAACCTCTCTTTGGTAAAAAGTTCAGGTTCTCTGGTTCACAACTCATGTATTTATTTATTTATTCAATAAACCTTTCTTGGGCTTCTCCCAGGCCAAGGGGTCTAGGGTCTGTAGGTAAGAGGTGGTGAGTGGGCGGGTGAGCCTTGGACTTGGCATTATAGAGGAACTGCCCTGTAGAGATGTAACCGAATCCATGTGTAACTTTCTATTTTCTAGGAGACACGTTAAAGGATGGGAAAAGATACCGGTGACAGTAAGTTTAAGAATTTTTTATGTGATATGTTAACTGGAAAAAAAAAAAAGCAAGGTGAGAGGAAACAAGTGCTGATTTGCGATTCAAAAGAATAGCTCTTCCAGAAGCACTGTTTTAGGCAGAAACTCGGTTAGGGCGTCTATTCAGAGCTGAAGGTCAGGGGTATTTGTGAGAAAGGGAAGGGGGGTAACTACCGGAAGAGAAGAAAGAAATTTCTATGGGTGTTAACAAGCTAAGGAAGGAATTTCTACAGATGCAGATAAGCTAACATAGTGATATTTATTCTAAAGAATGTAATCAATTTGTAGTTCTGTAGTTATGACCTCTGCTTCCCTGTTTTGAACCTGAGGAAGAAAATATCTGCCAAGAAGGACTTCTTGTGGTTGGTTGGGCCCAAGTTTAAAACTGGACGCCAGCAGCTGCTGTGGCAGAGGCCTCTAACGCACACTGCACATGGGAGAAACGCACAGGCTGAGCTGTCAGCCTGTGCACTGTGCTCCTGCATTGTGAGGCAGCCCTTGGATTGAAATTCAGCCAATGGATCTGAGACTCTCCTGTCCAACTTGAGACTGCCCCTATATCCTCACTTGTATCTTTACTGACCAATCAGAGCTGCTCTGTTCTGACCAATCAGGGGTGTGCTATTTGGACCAAACAAATTGTGAGGATGTGGAGTCCTCAACTGCAAAGCAATGGACCAGTCAGGGACGGGGGATGGGCATTAGCCTCTACATAAGCCAGCATCACCTTTCTCTCCGTGGAGCACACCTTCAGTTTTCGGAAGACTGATTCCCAAGCTAGAGCTCTAACGCCAGAACCTTAATACTGAGGCCACCTCACCTGGGCTACCTTCTCAGAGTTGTTCCAAAATCCTGCCCTTCCAAACTAGTCACACACACACACACAAAGACAGAGAGGACCCAAATAAATAAAATCAGAAATGAAAGTGAAAGAGGAGAGGTGACAACTGACACCGAAGAAATAAAGAGGATTGTAAAGAAATATGAACAACTATATGCCACCAAACTAGACAATCTGGATGAAATGGATAAATTCCCAGAAACATACAATCTTTCAAAACTGATTCAGGAAGAATCAGGAAATCTGAATAGACAGATTAAAACTAATGACATTTAAGCAGTAATCAAAGAACTCCCAACCAAAAAAAGTCCTGCACCAGATGACTTCATAGGTGAATTTTACGAAAAATTCCAAGAGGAACTAACATTTAACCTTGTCAAATTATTCCAAAAAGTATTCAAGAGAAGGGAAATCTCCCAAGGTCATTTTACAAGCCCAGCATTATCCTAATTCCAAAACCAGATAAAGACACTACAAAGAAAAAAAAATTATAGGCCAATATCCCTGATAAATATAGATGCTAAAGTCCTCAACAAAATATTAGCAAATTGGATCCAGCAATACATTGAAAAGATCATACATCGTAATCAAGTGCGATTTACTGCAAGGATGCAAGGCTGGTACAATATCTGCAAATCAATAACTGTGATACACCACATAAACAAAATGACAGATAAAAACCACCTTATTAGTAGCTCACTTGGTTAGAGCATCATCCCAAATAAGCCAAGGTTGTGGGTTCTATCCCCAGTCAGGGCACATACAAAAATGAACCAATGAATGCATAAATGGTGCTGGGGAAATTGGACGGATACATCCAAAAGATGAAACTAGATCACCTTCTCACACCGCATACAAGAATGATCTCAACACAGGTTAAAGACTGAAATGTTAGACTCAAAACCATAAAAATCCTAGAAGAAATCATAGGCAGTAAAGTATCAGACATTTCTCATAACAATATTTTTTTCTGATATATCACCTTAGGCAAGGGAAACTAAAGAAAAATATAAAGATACAGAGTGATTGGTGAGTACAAGTTTATTTGCTTCTGACTATATATAGTGTGGATGAAAAGGGGTCACATATTAAACCTGACAAGCTCAGGAAAGGCCTGCATGGTGACCTTATGAACTCAGAGACCTAAAGTAACCACATAGGATGGTCTGAAATTAAAACTTTTTAACTAATAGCAGTTTATGGTGGGTAGTCATGTCCCAGGCTGGTATCTTCGCTGACAAAGGTCAACCTTTACCTTAACTGAGCCTGTCTATTGTCTTTTTGCATCTATGATAACATAACCATTGGAATGTCAGGGTAACGTCCCTTTTTCCAGAACCCAGAGCACCAGGGCAGAGATCACAAATTATCTCACTGTTACTGTTATTGAGTTAATTGTTGACTAGTAACTATCCTGTATGCACCTATGAAAAAGAAGCCTGTGTCTATCATTTTACCTTTTATCCGATCCCAGAGATTTCCCCTGCTTTGCTTTCTCCTGCCTCTCTAATCTATCACCAATGGATTTCATGTAACCCACACACATCTTCCGTTTGATTGTAATGTATAAAATAAGATGCAAAACTGCCATCCTCTGGAGCATTTTCTCAGTTTGATGAGATTTTGTTTTCCAGCATTTGTCAACAGTTTGGCTCAAATAAATTCACAAAAATTCTCTAAAGGTTTGAATGTGTCTTATGTTGACATTTGTATTTTATATGTTACAGGTCCTCATTCTGACTCCCCTGTTCTGCTGACCAGATTCCCATGGCTGGGTAAGTGTTCAAGGACTATGTAGAGATGTGAGGTTAAGGGATCTGCAGTAGAGGGGGTCATCCTGTGAATATGTGAATTTCTTCCTAAAGCCACCACTACAGCACTAAATAAAACTCGCTGTCTCTCTGAGGCTGTGAGAATGGGTGGAAGAGGGTAATGCTGCGAGCTAAGGAAATGGAGTGACCTTGATGGGGTGAGAGTGGGAACAAAGGGATGGAGGCAGGGAAATGAATATTTTTTAGGTAACTTCTGCTTTCCCAGCGTCTACCAGGTTCTTTCCTACGTGTTTCCTCAGTTAACTTCAAGACAATTCTGGGAGACATAACTCCTGTGTCGTTCATATCAAAACAGAGATTAGAAAAGTTCAGTACAGGCCGGCCTCGTGACTCAGTGGTTGAGTGTCAACCCCATGAACCTGGAGGTCACAGTTCAATTCCCAATCAGGGCACATGCATGTGTGTGTGTGTGTGTGTGTGTATGTGTGTTTTGTGAGCTTGATCCCCAGTGGGGGGTGTGCAGGAGGCAGCTGATCAATGACTCTCATTGTTGATGTTTCTCTCTCTCTCTCTCCCTCTGCCTTCCTCTCTCTGAAATCAATAAAAACATACTTTAAAAACCCCCAAAAGGCCAGTACATCCTCCACACGCATTCAATCAAAAAGAGGATATGAACCAAAGCTGTTTCCTTTCTGTGAAAACGGGAAGTGGGCTGGGTGTGGAGAAGATGGGGGTCTAGAAAGTGATGGGTGAGGCCGAACAGGGAACAGAAAGGGCGTGAACAGCGTCGAGCTGGGGAACCATGAGCACACAGATCCGCGTGCAAGCTGGGAGGGGGCACCAGTGTTTGCTCTCCAGCGAGGGCACAGATGCCATGCGAGTCATCAGGCTTATCACTACTGATAAGCACCTAGTCCTGCATTTGTTTATGAAACCTCTGACTTGCACTTGGTTCTCAGTAACGTGCAGTAATTCCAGTGCCAAAGATCCACACAAGAGCTCAGTAAGTTACAAAACACACTCAAGCTTTCGGTGCTGATACTTTAAGAAGAAAACAGTGAACATAGATAACACATTTTATAATGATAGGATCCTTTGTGGGTATGGAGAGGCTGACCTGAAGAAGTTGATTAAAACAAAACAAGTAATTTATTGGAGAAAAGGGTCTTCTCTCAATTTTGCAATCGTTTGGGGTTTCTAAAACTGATTTCTTAAGTAGTCTGAGTTCTCAATATTTACCTGGCCTTTCTCATTAACTGGTCTTGTTATAGGCACCTGAAATCCAGAAAAGGTGTTATTAGGCAGCCCCCTGAGTGGGAGGGAGAGGGCTGCCCCCTCCTTGGCTCTTGTCAGTCTTGTAGAAAAGACTTCAAAGGAGTGACATTGAATTGCATTGTGATAAATCCAGTTTATTAAAGTAGTAAAAACACAAGTAAATTTATTAAAGAAGCAAGGCAAGTAAATTTATCAAAAATACACCTGGCTTATGGAGCACAGACAAGCTCTCAGCCCGAGGACTGAGCCTACGGGGGTTCAAAGGTGCCCGGTGTACATCAGGGAGGGGCTTGTAGGTCTGTCCCGACCACGACCCCACCTATCCTGCGCGGGCGCATGATGGTGGCCTTATGTAATGATGATCCAGAGAATGCCACTGAGCGTGCGACATTGGCGCACTGCTGCTGTGGTCTCTGCAACCAGCGCTGTGCACTATAAAGGGGGGATCGTTCTCTGGATTGGCTCTGCGGCCTTCTTCACAGGAGGGATCTCGCCTCCGAAACACCCCTGGCAGCCTCCCTCCCCCGACAAAAGGTTTTACACTTTCCTGTCTACAGGTTTCAAGATTCTTCTGCCAGATACCTTGGTACAGACTAACTCTCAAGGTCTAACTCTCAAGGTCTCCCTTTTCCTTTGTTAGGGCTTTCCCAAAATTTAGGAGAAACACCTGGTGACTTTATGTCACCAGGCCTGGAGACTGCTGGCTTCTCTGTTTAGTGAGCGGGATAAATACTCCCCCTTCTCTCGCCCTTTCCCCAAGACGGCTGACTTCTTTGTTTAGCAGGTGAGATAAAACTCTCCCTTCTTTCCTTCCCCCTTCCTCCTGCCTTAGCAGTTCCAGGGTGATTTAAGCTCTGTATTCTCTGGTTAGGGAGGAGAGACATTAACCAATTGTTCTCAAGCCTCCTTGGCTGGGGAAGGTAAAGACCTGCTATTTACACGCTGCCTAAACTGTTTGGCCTTGTTTAATTATCTTGTCTCAGTTTCCCTATTGCTCTTGTCCAGGAATTCTCCTGGCTTCTTGCTACCCTGTTACAGTCTGGATAAATCTGAGCTTTCTGCCTTTCAGAATTTAAATGTCTCCTTGTGAAATAGAAGAGGGTAGAATAAAGGGTTGTATTTCCCGCCAACTCTCTTGTACTTCAAGCTAAGTGGCAGAGATCTCAGGTTTGCTGATGTTGCTATTTGACTTGATAGGGAGGGAGTGATGGGGTGCGATGGCCTGAATACTATGACTTATAGTTTGATTGTATAACTAGTTGTGCTTATTTCATAGTATGATGTTTGCCATTCTGTTAAAAGTTTGCCCTTTCCAGACCCTTTGAGTTCAGCAGACTGGCTTATGGTTGGATGCAAACACTCAGGGCGATAAGAACAGTCATAAATCTAGAGGCACAGAACAGTCAGAGGCATGTGCTGACCACAAGACTCACATACCGTTTTGTCGTTCATCGCCGGATTGGTCAAGAACAACAGCTGATGTCTGCGGACCTCTGGGGCTGCACGTAGCTGCATTCTGTTCCCAGCCTTCACTCACCCCATCCCCCTTTCTAACCCCATCCCTGGCACCATGCTGTGAGACAGGTTTTGGCCACTTGTAAGCCCCCTGTCTTCTTGGTTGGCTGGCCTTCTCAATAAACCCCTTATATGATTCAACCGCGCCTCTGTTGAATTGGACACAGTGACAGGCCGCACAAACCCAACTGGGGATTCCGGTAACAGGAGCAGCACCTGGAGCAGGTTGGAAAGGGCCTTCCCTGCACTGCAAGGGCTCGAATATGATGCTTGGTCTGGGGATCAGTCTAGAAGTGGCTAAATACACAATCTTCTCATAATATGATGGCCAGGTCCAGGCTTTTGTTCCCCTCCGCACCCCTCTGAACGTTCATTCAGTGCCCATGCTCGCCAGCTGGCTCTGGCTGCTCCCTGTAGGACCCAGAGAAGGCAGCTTGTCAGATGAGGTCCCCCACAGAGGAACTGGGCTTCTCTTAGCTCCCTCGCTTCCTGCCTGCACACAGCAGGTCTGCCCCCCCTTCCTCTTTCATTTCCTCCCCTAGGGACTGACTTAGACACACTTCCTCTCCTGGCACGCAGGAGGGAGCCAGGCCTTCTCCTTTCCCCTCTCGCTTCCAGTTCCGAGCTGAGAGCCCGCTGGTGGACTGGCTCTTCTCTCCGTGTTTATCAGCTGGACCAGGAGGTCCAGATGGGTCTAGCAGCATGGAGACCAAACCCTGGAGTTCACCGGGAAGACCTGCCCTGGCAGCTCCTGGGAGCTTGGCTAGAAAGGGCAGGCCCTGTGAGGCCTCCCTGGAAACGATCTGAGAGAAGAGGAAGGAACGTGGTGTGATCTGAGGGAAAACCCAGTGTAGAGCCCCTAATGCAATCTCACTGGGGAAAATGGGGCTTGAATATCACAAGGTGACAGGTGACAGGATGTCATCGTACAGAGGTTGCCCATAGCACAGGGGCCTGGGACTGAGGCAGGAAACCTAGTAATAAACAATCTCTGAACCAGGTTTATCTCTGCTAACAACTGGAGATGAGACCCTGGTGACACAGTGGGTGGGGTCGATGGGCAACACCCCGGACAGGACAGCAGTGCCCCTGAAGCTTACCCCTGTCTGGGGGGGCTGTACCTTGGGGCTTCTCGATCTGAATGTGCACGTGAACTGCTTGGAGAGCTTGTTAGATGGAGGTGCTGATGCAGTTCTGTGGCAGAGCCGGGATTCTGCATCTCCGACTCACTCCCAGGTGATGCTGATGCTGCTGTGCTGTGGCCCGTTGGCGGCGGGGCTGTGGGCACAGGACCTGGGCAGCAGCGTGGTCTTCATGGTACTGAGTCAGTCCTTGGCTAGCCTGGCACTTCCAGGTAAACCTAAATAGGATCATATAGCTGGAGCTGAGTGTCAGCGAGTCAAATGAGCAGTGTCTAGTGTTTGGCTTGTGTCTTAATACACAAGAGTAAAATCTGTTCAACTACTACACAGTAGAACGTGTATGCGTACATTTCATATACTATCATAAAAACAGTGACTTTAAATCAGTCATTGCTAAAGACTCTGAAGGCTCCAGTTACTTTAAGTCTAGAAATCCCAGTTCTATCTTAGAAATGCACTGGGGAAGAAAACCCTTTCAGAGTAAACCTGAGACTTTTTGCTACTTATGCTACTGAAGCAATCTTAACTATTTAGATTCTTAATCAAATCTAATATATATATGTGTATATATATACACACACACACATATATATATATTAATCCTCACCTGAGGATATTTTTTCCATTGATATTTTAGAGAGAGTGGGAGGGGGGGTAGAGAGAGAGAGAGAGAGAAACATCAATGTGAGAGAGACACATCGATTGATTGCCTCCTGCCCCGACTCAGGCTGGAGATCAAACCTACAACCCAGGTACATGACCTTGACTGGGAATCAAACCTGAGACCCTTCCATCCAGGGCCCAAATCTAATATTTATTTTAAGATTATGTACTGAAAATTTGCAGCTTTGGCATTTCATTTTTGAGGCTGTCTAGTGTGTGAACCAGGTTCCTCTCTGGGAACCAGGTTCCGCTTGTGTTGTGGAGGAAGTCAGAGCTCCCTCCTCTACTGTGTAAGCCAAGAAAGGCAGGTCACCTCCTGCTGGCTTCTGGGAGGTAAGACAGAGATGCCAGTCAGACACCCTGATTCTGGATTGTAACTTGGGGCAAGTTTACAAAGAGACAAGGACAGATGAACAGGAAGTGGAGAAATGCCACGTCCGTGTCTGTCACGGCAGATTTGGTGGACGTGCATGGTGACCATCACACCACAGTGCTAATGGCCTAATCCACTGCCTGGACCAGGTGCTTCTTGACGCGTGACCTTGGCCATGTTCTGGCTACCTGGTGCCTCAGGCTGTGCTCATTTTCTGAACCTGGTTTTCCAGGCATGCCTCAAGTTCGTGAAACGCCTCATTTCTTCTCAAATAAAGCCAGTTGCTGTTGGCCGATTAGATTTGGTTTCAGTTGCTTTCTGTGCACTGGGCTTCTCTCCTTAAAGACTCCCATTATAGGTATAAAAGACACCTATGAATTTCCTCACTTTTCCCACCACTGACAGCAGATTCAGGAACGTCTGGGACTTCTGATAATTTTCAGAAAAATGACATTATAGCCAGTCCCCCTCCCCCTCCTCTCTCTTCTTGCTCCTTTCTTTCTCCATATACCTATTTGACTCATTGTTTCTTATTTTATTCCTTGAGTCATAATCTTTTATTACTATTTATTCTAATGTATGAGTTGTCTCAGAGTTGGCTGATGGAAGCCCCTTTAAGCTGCTTCTTGTGTCCCGTTGACATGTCCCCATAATGTTTTGAGCCCATCCTTACTTTCTGATACAACAAGAAATCTTAGGTTCATATTTCATGATCCTTGGTTGGGATTCCAACCACTAGTGTGGCTCAGTGGATGAGTGTCAACCTGTGAACCAAGAGGTCCCCGGTTTGATTCCCCGTCAGGGCAGATGCCCAGGTTGTGGGCTTGGTCCCCAGTAGGGGGTGTACAGGAGGCAGCCAATTGATGTCTCTCTCTCATCAATGTTTCTATCTCTCTCCTTCTCCCTTCCTCGCTCTGTAAAGTAAATAAAAACATATATATATATATTTTTTTTTTTTTTGAAAAACACGGGTTATAGTAATGCACATTCTACATCTCATGGCCTGGCTGATGTCTGAGGGGGGCTGTGGGATTGTGTCAGAGTTGGGAGGAGGGTGTGTCATTAGGGCCCTGAGAGATGGAGGACCTCTGAGGGGACCAAAGGAGGAAAGATGCCCACAAGAAGGGCAAGTCACCTGTCCACAGTGAAGAAGCGGTTGATATGCTGAGATATCAGATATGAAGATGTAGACACCAAGAAGACAATCCTTGAAGCTGGTACATCATCCACCATGATAAGGGGCATTCCGGGGTCTGAAGTCTCCTTGCCCCGTAACTCCTGCTGGGTTTAGGAGTTTGCCGAGAATTGCCGTTAGGCTTAGGTCTGCATTCGCCACTGGACCGCAATGACCACCAGAGGGAGCATTCACCCCTGATGATCAGCCTTCTAGCTTCTGGAAAGGACATATCTTGACATAAACTTGAGCATGAATTGAGCAGAAATTTATAGATAAAATAAATAGTGAGCAAAGTGTGTAGCTAACAAAAAGTTAGAAATTATAAAGATAAATAATTTTAGGGAAAGCAGGAGAAAGGAAATAATAAGGGTGATGAAATAAATGGTAATAGAATGCATACGGTTCACACACACTGGTTCTTCAATCAAATTATTGGCAAACCTCATCGAGGAAAAAGAAAATATGTACAGAAAATCAAAGCCAGAGTGACACTAAGAGAGAATATTGAGCCTGGCTGGCATGGCTCAGCGGTTGAGCATCAACCTATGATCCAGGAGATTGCCAGTTCAATTCCTGGTCAGGGCACATGCCAGGATTTCGGGCTCGATCCCAGTAGGGGGCATGCAGGAGGCAGCGGATCAATGACTCATCACTGATGGTTCTGTCTCCCTCTCCCCTCTCTCTTCCTCTCTCTGAAATCAATAGAGATATTAAAAAAAAAAAAAAAAAGAGAATATTGAGAGGTTACTAATCACAGCCTGTTTTCTAATGAATAAAATATTAAGTGACATTTTTTTCTGGGATAATATCAGTTTTCCAGGCTGACTAAAAAAAGACAGTTCTGGGAAGATGGTGATTTGAAACACATCCTTGACTTCCTGCATCTCCAGTTCCATCTTTCCTGAGATTTCTTGGAGAGAGTGTACATGTGGGTGTTCATCTTGACAGCATCAGGGGCTGTGATGGCAATCAAGGCTTGTCTACTGCTGTGTAACAAAGCACTCCATAACTTTGTTACTTAAAACAGTGGTCATTTCATTTGCTTATGATTCTGCAATCTGGGCTGGGCCAGCTGGGCAGTTCTCTTTATCTCACCACTGGTTAACAGATTTGCTGGGGGCTAGTCTCAGCTGGGAGGCTGGGATGACCTCTATCTTTCTCCACCAGTTCTAAGATCTTCCTCTCTCCATGTGGCCTCTTCACTTACATACTCAAGCATCCTCTGTAGCAGCTCAGAGCTCTCCAAAGCACAGAAGCAGAAGCTGCCAGGTCTTCTTGAAGTTAAGCCCAGAACTGGTACAACATCACTTCCTCCAATTTAATTGGTTAAAGCTTTTATGAAGTCATTCCAGATTCAAGCAGAGAGAACCACATGAGGGTGTGAATCCTCAGAGCATGGTTCTTTGGGAGACACCTGTGTAACTGACAGCCACTGCCATTCTGGGGACTGTGAAGGCTGCACATTCCGCAGTGTGGCTTGGTCAGTAGAAGTCTGTGAATCTCCCCGGAAATGAAATACAGGTATGCCTTTGGGAGCCCTTCTTATCTTGATAACCATGGAAGAAGAGGGGACTTAACATTGGGCTGGATTGTGTGCAGTCCTCCTGGCTGGATAAAAGCTGTGGTTTGAACTTGGGAGCTGGGAAGCTTCTTTTTCAAACCCCAACATAGGGGGTGATGATCTGCCAGCTTATATCCTGCATGTTTTTGAGTTAGAGGTGATAGAGACCAAGCAGAGGAGATTGTCTGAAACAGTGAACACCACACACACACACACACACACACACACACACAGATATGGGAGCCATGAGGCAAAAGATAAGAGATTTGGAGGGCAAATTTAGGATTGCTGATATGTGATTAATACGAGATCTCAGAATGTAGTTTCATGAAATGGCTCATATATTTCCTGTGGGTTATTTATTGCTTTTTAACTCATATCATCTCTGTTAACTTCAAAGGCTGCTTACATCTGCAGCAGCACACTGGTTTTTTAAATTTTCTTTTTATTATAGCATAGTTGACATCTGATATTATATTAGTTCCAGGTGAACAACAGAGTGACTCAACATTTATAGACCTAATGATGTTTTTCTCCAATCTTTTCATGACTGTGAGTTGTCTGTTTCCCTAGGTTTCCTTGGTTAGCTTGGGGGATCTGAATTGTGATTTGTTTATCTGTTTCTCTATCATTGGGCCATACACTCCTTGCAGCACCAGGTCATGTCTGTGCATGGTGCATTCTATCCATCCAGTGCAGCGCCTACTCAGTGAACACGCTCATCCACAGATGTATTTCTTTGTAACCACCTGCGCTCCCCGCCTCACCCCCAGGGTTGGGTGAAGTTCCAGGTACCATCCTGAAGTTGTGTCATTATGACTGATTGAATGGCAGGTAGGGATGTGCACTGATGTACCTGCAGGGGCAGATGACTTAGCCCCACGGTGAGAAGGAAGGCCTGCTGATATAGTGATGGCTCCTCACTGTGATTCCTTGCTCTGGAGAATGTTTTATCATTAGTTATGAAATGCCTGCAAACATGGAGGAAAACTTGATTAACAAGTCACGTAAAACAAAAACAACATCAGCAGGGCCTTTCTTCAGGTGTAAAGGAGATAAAGCACTGAGCCTTCTTGGCTGATGAATGCTCTTCAGCACGCAGCCTCATGGCTTGAACTTGGACCCGTGGAGGGAAAGCTTTCCTACAGCCTTTCAGGCAAAGAAATATCCCTTTCAAGAGAGAGTAACCAAAGAATTTCTATGCATATATGCACAACCCAAGGACATGGACAATGGTGGGGAGAGGGACTGGGGAGGGGGAAGGGACGGGGTGAAACGGGTCACTGGGGAGAAAAAGGGACATCTGTAATATTTTAAACAAAAATAAAATTTAAAAAAATATATCCCTTTCAAGAGCTAGGGAAATGGCCACACCAGCTTGGCTCAGTGGTTGGGCATCAACCCATGAACCAGGAGGTCACAGTTGGATTCCGGGCCAGAGAGCAGGCCTGGGTTGCGGGCTCGATCCCCAGTAGGGGGCGTGCGGGAGGCAGCCGATCAATGCCTGTCATCGCTGATGGTTCTCTCGCTCTCCCTCTCCCTTCCTCTTTCTGAAATCAATTAAAAAAAACATTAAAAAAAAAAATAGTTAAGGAAATGACTCCTGCCTGATGCCTCTTCACCTTGATAAAAGGGATCGAGGCACATAGCTTACACTTTTACCAGGGACAAACCCCCAGGGAGGGGCCTGCTGTCCCCGGGGAGGAAGTATTTGGGAAGAAAGGTAAGAGCACCATGACTCTGCTGTATTCTTATACCCTAGGTGACACCTGCCATATGTCTCCCAGCTTTGTCTTAACAAAGCAGCTTTGAATTTTTTAAGAACCTTAGGGAGCTCTCCTTCTGTGACCTGGAAGCTATTCCTCTTTAATTTGTTCAAAATATAGATGCTAAAATCCAAAGACGGTGGAGAAGAGCATGCCCCCTCCATATCCATTCTTCACCCAGCAGCTGGAATGCTCTGTTCAAAACGTGAGCAAAAATGTTTTTCTGTTTAACAGCCTCCAAAGGCTTTCCACCGGGCTTGGAGGCGAGGCCAAGCCCTCCTTCTGGCTCCCGAGGCCCCGGCGGCTTCCCTCCCACTCTCACCGGTATCCTTCACCCCACGGGCCTGCTCTCGGCCACCCCCCCCCCCCTTTATTCCTCTCCACGCCAGGCTCACTGATGCTGCTGGCACTGTGCTCATTTGCTGCCTGTGTCTGAAACACTTTTTCTGCAGGTGTCCCACATAACGAGGTCTTCTCTTTTGTCAGGTCTCCAGTAAAATTCCCTTCAGTGAACAGTTCAATCTAAAGTAGGAATTTACCCCATCGCTGTCCTAACAACCTCTAAACCTTTGGTAATACTTGGCATTATCTCATATTACATTTTTTATTATAAAGGGCCTTTCCTACCTTCTTTATCATTATAGCCTTAGCACCTATCCTGATTTGGGGGTGTCAAAAATCCAAAATTATGGAGAATTTCATTTTCTAAAAAGGAGCTTTTTGTACTTCAATACTCAAGTGTCATTTAGTCCACTGAATGTTCTGCTGGTTTGGTTGTGCACAATTGGTGGTCTCAGGTGTGCGACCGAGCAGAGTCCTGCCACATTCGGTGGGTGTCAGGTTCCCTGATATTTTACTACAAACTCTGTTACAACTAAAGAACAATTTGTTTGTAGCTTCATTTGACCATTTTTCTGTGATCTTGGCGACTATGAGATGTGACTCGGGTAACACTGGAAAGTTAAAGAACAACAGTGAAATATCAAGAGCAAAGAAAAGAACAGGAAGCTCCTTTTCCTACTCATTTAGCTCTAGCTCCAGGTCCTAATCAAATTAGAGCCAACCCTGTTATCTAATTCATGAATCTCATTAAATACAGCTCTTGTTGTGACTGTTCATGCACTAGAAAATGTCTGAATTAACAATACAGGAAAACTATCTCTGACGCTCTCAAGCCACCATCAGCCCTAGTGCCGTGTGGCTCGTGTTTGTGGGACCTTTCTGCGTGGGCGCCTCCCTCTGTGCTGAGGGCCCTGTGTGTGCAGAAACCCTAAGACACCAATAGAGGAAGGCAAAGCGATCGATAGTAAGACTCACCATCACAAGGGGAACACGTCGGTTGTGCCCAGCTGTCCTTGGTCTCAGCTGGGGCAGACATCTCAGACTGAGGGTGGTTCTCACTACAGCCAAGCCAGGTCAGGGAAGGTGAATGCCGGCTCCTTCCATTTGCCAAAGTCCCCAGCGGTCCGGCTACAGAACCCATCTCAAGGACACTCCCTTTTGTCCGTCTCACGACCACACACTAGTTCAGACCTTTGTGTCAGTCAGTTCTCACCTGACCTTCCTCAGGACCCTCCTCACCAGCCCATCTCCTCCACTGCCACACAGACTGCATCCAGCAGGGCCTTCCTAACACGCGCTTTGGACTAGGCCACCGGGAAGATTAGTCCTTCAGCAGCCTAAACTCTCTCTAGAATATGTTTTAAACTTATCAGAGCAAAACAAGTATGTTTCTGACACTTCTCCAACCCCAAGGCTCCGCTGGATCCCACTAGTACCCTAAACGCCCAGAGTCTTAACTGAAAGCTCAGTCAACTCTATATCTATCTATCTATCATCTATCTATCTATCTATCTATCTATCTATCTATCTATCTATCTATCTATCTATCATCATCTATCTATCTATCTATCTATCTATCTATCTATCTATCATCTATCTATCATCTATCTATCATCTATCTATCTATCTATCATCTATCAATCTATCTATCATCTATCTATCAATCTATTATCTATCATCTATCTATCTATCTATCTATCTATCTATCTATCTATCTATCTATCTATCATCTATCAATCATCTAATCTCCCTCCTTTCCTCTGTAGCCTCTTCTTTGTTCTTTCTTGTCATAATCTTTTCACCAGGAAAAACTTTAGTCCCACACATGACTTCCTGTATTGAATTCATGAGTTCTTCGGGAAAAGTTTCCCTGACTCTAAAGGCTGCACGCTTCCCCTTGTACCTTTTATCACATAACTATCCTTTATTTAAACAGTTCTGAGGCTGTTTTAATGGTCTGTTTTCGCAAGCAGACTGACGGAAAAGCCTGTTTCATCAAAGTCCTCTCCGTGTCCCATGTTAAGTGGCCCAGCAATCATTTGTCTACCAATCATTTGCTTTTCCACCTGCACGCAGGTGACCTTCCTGGCCTGCTAAGTCCCACACCGCCACCCCTTCTCCTTATCTCTAGGTGGCATGTACTCCTTCATTGCCTGATCCGCCCTAGTTCTCCTATTCTTATGGAACCGCCATATGTAATACATAATAAATTTGTTTACTTCCTCCTGTTAATCTGTATCATGTTAACTTGATTATTAGTCTAGTCAGAAGAGCTTTCTAAAATGTAGGAGGAAATTTTATTTTTGGTCCCCACATCTGCTTCTCAGCATATGCAGAAAATGAGAGCTTTGATTTATTTTGTCATAGATGAGGTGGTAGCACTACTTGAGTCTGAGTCTCTCTTTCCTTGACTGATGACATGAAACATCCCCCATGCTCTGTGGCAGTGACTCTAGAGAGTGTGACTTGACTCCCATCCTAGAACCTTTTGGAGTGGATCAAACATTCAGAGTGATGAAGGCAAGCAGACAACTTGAAAATGCTTTTTGTCTGAAAAGATGATGACCCCTCAATTATTTAGTGGCTGTAATTCACAGCTATTTACTTCTCACAATTTGCAGGCTAGTGACCAGGTAATTCCTTCTTTTGGTCCCCTTGGGCTCACCTATGTGCTGCAGTCACTGATGGCTGCCCTGGGGTCAGGGGTCCAGGCTGGCAGGTGGTGTGGGCTGTTGGCTTGGGCACCTCAGTGTCCTCTAAGTGGCGTCTTATACTCCAGGAGGCTGGCCCAGGTCTCTTCACAACACAGTGGGTCCAGGGTTGCGGGCGGGTAAAGGGAAGAGCTATAGCCTATTCTAAGTCTCAGGGCCCCACACAATGTTAGTTCCCCTGCACGATATCAGTCAGACAAAGCACAGAGAGTGCCCAGGTTTAGCAGAAAGGAGGCTCAATAGGTAAGGCAGCTTCGCAATGTGAAGGGAGGTAGGACTCACTAGGGCCTGAACCAGACAATCTGGCACAGGCTGGATCAATACACATGACTCTTATATTGATTTAGTATTGCACCAGCCCAAAATTCTAAGTATCTACTTGTAAATAAAAATGACTAACTATTGATGTAAGGAACAAAATAGATGGATCTCAAAAACATTATGTTGAGCAAAATAAGCCGGACAAAAAAGTGTACACACTGCATGACTCCATTTGTATGAAATTCTAAGCAAAGCAAATCTAAACTGTCCCGACAGACAGAAGATCAGCAGTTGCCTGGGGCTGGGCATGGTGGGGTGGTGATCGCAAAGGAGCGTGGGACCCTGAGGGAACCTGAGCGGGGGGAGTGGTGATAAAAATGTTGGATACCTTGACTATGAGAATGACTTGTCAAACCTATCAAACACTGTGCTTAAAACAGATGCACTTTATTGTGTGTGCCTTTGGCCTCAAGAAAGTTTATTTTTTAGAGGCTCTTTAAAATGTGCTTGATAATGATTTTCGGTGCCTTGTATTACCTGGCTCTGATCAACCAGTGAGAGTGGGGAGCTGTTCCGGCTCCACTTTGGCTTCATCAGGCAGACATTCCCTGTTTGCACTTCATATCTGCCTCTTGTTCCTCTCTGGGCAGAAAGCACTTTGCTAATGGGATTAGGTCTTCTTAGTCAGATGCCAACAATGATTAAATATTCCCTAGAGATTAAATCAAACCCAGTCTCCTTCTGAGTTGAAATATTGATTATTGCCAAGTTTATTTCTCCTCAGTCCCTACAAGATCCTGCTCCTGACAAGAAAAGGCTACTAGCATTTTTTTTTCCCCTTTTCAACCCAAAGACAGGGACAGTTTTTCTTAAAGTTGATAGAAATGATGTCAGTCGGACTGTATGTTTTAGAGATCAGCCACAGATACAGTTATTCTGTGTTGACATATTTTACCAAATGGCAAAAAGAACTCGAATGTGACAGAATGTGGTATTTGCCTCTCTGCCTACACAGCAGGCTACGATTTCAGAAAATATCCATTAAATGACTATAAGACACAGTCCTAAATCTATTAGCTCAACACAAGGCACCAGTCCATCTCTTCTTTAATGTTTCTTCTGACGAAGTGTAGAAAGGAGACTTTTGGGAGCCGAAATGGACACTCTTTGGACCATGATAAAATGATATCACGAAACATAGGCTCCCTAGAGAAGAAAAATAACCTTTCAGGGGAAATTTTGCCACAGCCAGAGGCCAGTGTGCCTCCTGTGATGATGTCATCCCAGAGCAGAAATGGCATCTTATTACATCTTGTCTAAAGTTGACTCATCCTGAACTGAACACAGTAGGGAAAGCCAAGTCCCTGGAATGAAGATAAGATGTAGCCTCTCCCTCTAACACAGCTTCTTGTAAGATGGTCCACATTTAAAGATGATGGTCAGTGGCACTGTGGTGTCAATTTCTGGGGGCAGAAATTGGGTTATCCCAAAAGCTACTACTTGTCAAAGCTCCAATCAACAGAACTGCAAGTAAGCCCCTGCTGTCTGGAAGGCGAGCACTGCAGCCTTGAGTCCACCAAGCACCTGGGCCTCTTTCAGGGAAGCATCACGAAAAGAAAAGGGGGGGAGAGAGCCCCCATTCTCCATTAAACAGAACCCAAGATCCCAACTGGCCCTCTTCCCTCCCTCACTGCAACACTGGCGTGGTCCAAAGAGGAACCACAATGCCCCAGGTTTTCATTCTACGAATTTGAAGTGCCTCAGCCACTTCCTCCTCTGATGTAAGTCTAGCGACTTGAGTCATAGTGACACCTCTCTCCCAGGGGGAAAGGTGCTTCTGGCAGGCAGAGATGGGGTTCCCTCTATGCACTGAGAACTCCCCATCACCTGTGGATTGAGCTTCTGAAGTACAAGCCAGGGAGCTGAGGACAGGGGTCTGTGCTCAGTCATCACAGAGCTCTGCACAAGGACAGACCCCAACCGGAGCCCAGCTGGCCCACCGTTGTCATGGCCAGGGCCCCTGGAAGTCTAAGGCTAAGGGACTGGGAGCAGGATTCATGCTGTTTGACCCGGGATCCTGCTGCCATCTCAGGGACCCAGGTGGGATCAGACTCTAGCTGGGTGCAGGTAAAGCGAGGCCAGCAGCTAATGAGAAAGCGTCTTCCAAAGGCTCTGTCCAGTCCCTGGGTGGGATGGTGCCAACCAGCCCTGCTTGCAGGGGGTGCGGTGCAGGGCGGATGGGAGGGAAGTTGAGGTGGGGGTGGAGGAAGAGTGGAAAGCAAAAGGGGGTGACGGGAAGGCCTTGGAGGGCTGTGGGGCTGGAGCCCACCCTGTGATGTGGGAATTGAGGACTGAAGGCTTCCCCGGACTGCCAAGACTGACGCCTAGTTTCCCGTGAATCCTTCGTACACTCTTTCATCACCTTGAGCTCATCTGATGCTTCTGTGGTCTTCACACTCCAGTCTCTGGCCACAGTGGGACTTGGCTATAAATCAATGACACCACTATGGCAAGCAGCCCTCCAACACTACTAGAGATAATACTTAAAAAAAAGTATTAGTAACTCATGAGGCAAAGAATAAATGAAAATGGAAACTCAAAAACAGCTATAACTGAATGATAAATAAAAGTAAAATAAAATTCTGATTGTAAAACCACAGGGAATGTAGCCCATGAAGAATCTGAAGGGTGATGTGTATTTTATATGTCTATGTCAGAAAAGAAGGAACACTGGAAATTTAAAAGCTAACCATAGAACTTAAGATGCTAGAAAAGGAACCACAGAGTAAGCCTAGAAAAGAGAGGAGTCACAAGGATAAGAGCAGCAATTAATGAAATACAGTAAACCCTTGACTTTGCAGACCTCGATTTAACGGACTTTGGATTTAATCAACAAAATTTCCGGTCTGTATCTCATATATGAGAATTAACATTGTGTTAATTTTATTTTATCATTTTTTAAAAATATACCTTTATTGATTTCAGATTGAGGAAAGGAGAGGGAGAGGGATAGATAGAAACATCAATGATGAGAGAGTCATTGATCGAGCCCACAATCCGGGCATGTGCCCTGACCGGGAATCGAACCCCAATCGCCTGGATCCTAGGTCGACGCTCAACCGCTGAGCCACGCCGGGCAGGGCAACACTGTGTTAATTTTAAAACATTTTAAACCCAGATTTGCTTATAATTAAATTAACAGGTTTTTTTTTGTTATTTATTTACTGTTAATGTTTAACAAATTTTAGGAAACAGGCCATATGCTGGGGAAAAAAAACAGTAATTTTGCCGACATGAATAAACTTTACATACCTACAACTATAGTCTACATATTTAAATCTGAGAGTCACGGCTCCTAAACAATGTTCGGCAAATGATTAGCACAAGATCACAACGCCTCCCGCAGTAATGGGTTCCATTGTCACCTGGCAGACCTTCTGCAGCTGTTTGAACAGATGTTCCTCGGGCGCTAGGCCCCGCCCAGCCGTGCACATTTGCTGAGTCACGGTGCCTGGGGAATGCACGCATTTACTAGACCTAGTCAATATAAATTTAAAATTACTGTCATACATATAGAAAACTTTTCTGTGAAATTAACTTTTCATACACACTTAATTTTAATACACAAACATGTCTAAGTAAGTAAAAACAGGTGAACTAATTGGTGATAACGCCTGTGTGCGGCTCTCCCCAGCGAGCACTGCAGCTTTCCTGCCCATTTGCTCTTTCAGGGGCGTGAGCAGAACCTATTTCCTCTACCGCCTGGTGTCTAAGTAGTTAATTGCCCCTTTCCTGGGCCCGGGTCATGGTCTCGTGGGTGTTCTGTGCGTGCCTCTGGTCTCTTTCAGAAGGTTTGGGTCTGTGGCTGTCTCTGCTTCTTAATCAGGCTAACAGGGCTCGGGGCCATGTGGTCAGTGGATTAGGTAGCAGAAGTAATCACCAGCAAATTGGCCCAGCAGGCTCGGACAAGGTGTCCAGGGCAGGCTAATTCCCATGTGGGGGAAGATGAACCAAGTGGCAAAGGCGAGGCCGGCCCAGCAACACTCAGAGAGGGAATTAAGCAGATTGGAGCTTAACAGTGTCGCAAAGATCCAACTCCGAGTCCCCCACCCCCAGAAACAATGTGAAAGAAGTGAGTGCAGACAGGCCCAGGTGAACTGGGAGCAGGTGAGCCAGGGCAGGATGCTCGGGCCCTGCCTCCTAGAGTTGCCCCATGTGATGGACACTTGATGCTCTAGATTTCCACACTTCGTCTCCTCTGAGATGTATCAATGCCCATGGAGTACATGATGCCCATGGGCTGCCTGAGCCTCTTCGCCCCCACTGGTGGCCACAGGGCAGGCAGCACTCGGGCACATCTGAGAAGCAACTCCACACAGGTAGCCCAGCCGGGGAGGATAATCTGTTCCAAAGATGCTTTTTCTGTCCCCAAGTGCTTTCTCCATGAGTGACCCAGAGCTTTACAGTTTGGGCTAAAATTGAAATGATTAAAGTCACTAATGGCATAATGGCATGAAAGCTGGGATCCTGTCTCTAGAAGCCTTTCATTAAATATGTGATTACCTAGTGCCCACCTTTCCCCCTGCACACTCAGCCTCCAAACACAGCACTGGGTACTTCCCAGCCACAGCTGTCTGCCTCATGCCCAAGGCAGAGGTGGAGAGTGGGTTCTTGGGCCAGGCAAACATTTCATAAATTAGAGAAACATTTAAAATAAGGCTATAATTTATGTCCTTAGATGACAAATAGAAAAGGCCTGGAGAAAATGTATTCCTTTTAAACTTGAGTATTTTGGGCTAATTAAATTTTTTCCCTAGATGCCCACCCGTCAGTCCCTTTCCCTGCTTCACTTGCCTATTTCCCCTAGCTACCTTATTTGTGAAGAAGAAAAAAAAAGACGCAGGCTGATTTTTTTTAAAAGTATTTTTTTATTGATCTCAGAGATAGGAAGGGAGAGGGAGAGAGAGAGAAACATCAATCATGAGTCATTGATCAGCTGCCTCCTGCACGCCCCCTGGGGATGGAGCCCGAAACCCTGCATGTGCCCTGATCGGGAGTCGAACCGTGATCTCCTAGTTCATAGGTCTCCGATTTCAGAGTGTTCTCAGAAAACCCAGATCCAATCCACAGATGTACCTTTGTTCAGCTCCCCTAAATTCCAGCTTCTCATTTCACAGGTGAGTAAACTGAGGCCGGATTGGAGAGGACACCTGTGCACACTGCTCAGTTAGTCCGTGAGCGTGAGGAAGTTGCCCCCCTCCCCATCTAGACGTCCTTCCGCCACACTTAACTGCCGCCTGCATTCTTATCTGTGTGGCCTTAAACTACAGTCAACTATAGAAGCATAAGGCAGCATTATCATCATCAATATAAATAAAAGTTTAGCCCGGCTCCCCCGTTCAGTGTTCATTTGCAGCTGCTAAGCAGGATTTTGTGTCTCAGCAATTTTATCTGAAGGGCTTCATTATCTTATTATTAGAGTCACACCCACATTCACTCGCCTTCCTCCCCCAATTAATCTGAAAGGGCCTGTTCTTTACCAAGCTTTGCTCAATTATCCAGCTCTCGGCTCTATTCAAATACATTTTCAGGGTGTTTTTTTCCAATCTCTATCCACCTTCCACATTTTCTGCTCTTTGGGGGCTATCCTTTTTATTTCAAAGTAAGTTAGTCTGTTATTTAAAATGCAACCTCCTGGCATCTGTCCAGTTTTCAGAATTATTTTTCTTTGCAGGGGTAAAGGCTTGGATTCAGATTTTAAGAAACCTCACTTTTGAAAAAAAACAATTTAATCCATCTCTGAGAATACTTTTATTTAAATAAATTTACCCTCTAAGCATTCAAGTCAGGCCTCAGATTCCGTTAACTAGTCTTCCAAAATGAAGGAGTCTTTTAAAAATAAATCCCTAATTATATTATTTGTCTAGTGATGTGCTTGTTATTTGTGTTTCTTTTTCTTGGGGGTCCTCATTTCCTACTGAGGTATATATCAATTTTTCTTTGACTGACAGGTACATGACAGGTGGTGATTAAACCTTTCACGGAGCAGGCTGGTGAAGAGCTGAGGGTGGTTACACTGCAGCATCGATCAACACTGAATTCATTCCATAGGAAAGCTGGGGCAAGGGCAGCAAGCAGTGTTTTCCAAAAGTGAGGTGGGAAGAAGATGAGAGCAGAAGGGTAGGAATGGAAACGATCTTCTGGTGGACGGGAAATTTGGTGGCAAGCTCCTCATTTGGCATGAGGTCGTTGACACCTGCCTTGCCCAGGGATGAGGTGCTTGGGTAACTCTGGTCTGCAGAGCTAAATCACAGTGTCACGACACCTTGAAGTTGAAGTCCTGAGTTCTTGGAGTCATTTAGGACTCATCTGCCAGGTGGCTGATCAATCAATGTTTGAACCTTTTAGGTGGCCTTTAACATTTACTATGTCAGAGCAAGTTTACTGTGGACCAGTGACACCAAGGACAGTGTGTGTGGGGGGGGTATTGGCCAATAACTGGAGGAGGGACTCTTCTAACCTTCAAAACCGGAAGAAAGAAGGCAAGGACTGGTGAGCTGTGGATAAGATTTTAAGTACAGGGTTTGGAAGTGAATGGAATTAATATATGACTGCCTCAACTCCTTCGTGAATTCAGACTCAGGGTTGAACACTGGTAATAGATTGAGCCTGGTTGATTTTAAGGGACTAAGGACAAAAAATATAAAATTTTAGACATGAAATTTGAAAGTACTTGATATTACATATGCATGTAAGTAATGTTATTTATTTCAGAAGAGCAGATGGGTGTCAGCTATTTCTTATAGAAATAGGCTGAGGACCAGAGCTCCAGCTGGTTTTCTCTGATTGGCCAGAAAATTTCCCTTCAGTGGGCAAGATCTAGGAAGCCCTGTTTTGTCCTCAGCTCCAAGCCATGTTCTCTGAGTCAGCTTTTACCAACAGAAAACTGAAGTGCTGTTATCCACCTGACCCCTTTTGGGTATTTGCCAAACGTCCAGGAGCCAGAAGGCTGGGCCTTTCTCACCAACGTTGGTCTTTCAACCAACAGTATGAAACAGGGTATGGGACAGCCTGGAAGTCCATCAAGGAAGCTTGAACTTCCCAAGAAGAAACTCGGCTCAGGCTCTGTCCACCTTCTTGCATTTGTTCACTACTGTGCTTGGGATGGAACTGAGACCCCCATCTCTGCTTTTGACAAGCTAAGGGTGCCTGACATTTACCAAAGTTTCCCTCTCTCCTTCAGCAAGTGTCCCCTTACCCATCAGCTGTCCCCTGCAGTCACTGTCCCAGGTGTTGGGAATCATTGGCCACACTCTACAGATGAGCAAATGGAGGCACAGAGATTAAGTGACTTGTCCAGAGTCACCTGTGGCCTCCAGTACAAGGGTATTTTCACAGGGTCTGTTTACAGAATTCCAGCATTCCCCGTGTCTGGGCAACAGATCTCTGAGTTGAAAGGGCCTAAGTAGGCTCAGGCACCCGCTCACCATAGGACCCCCTCTCAAGCTGGGCCTGGCACTTTCAGAACCAGATGGGCAGGACCAGCCCTTCCTCTCAGGAGCAGCTGACCCTGTGGTTTTGGAGTCCTTCTCTACAGTCCTTAGATCTTCTAATCCAGCCGAAGGCAGGATGGGTCTAGTTTCTGAGCCAAGGACACATGGGAACAGCAGTTCGGCTCTCCTTGTCACCTCCCCTTTTTGTGTTAAACACCCTCGGGGGCATGTTCCTCTTTCCAGTAACGCACATTCAGGTATCCTTCTGATCCGTGACTACCCTCTGTTGCACGGTCTAATTTATCACTGTCCCTTTCAAAATGGGGTGGCCCAGATGATCCTGTTAAATTTGTTCTTCTTCATTTGGGGCCAACTTCTGGGATTTTCCAGGCTATTCTGCGTCCTGCAAGTTTGTATAGAAAACCAGCAGTGCGTTCCTGCCCCTCTGCGCCCGGAATCTGTTTGTGTATAAACACAACAGATAATTTGTCTCGCACCAGGTTTTTGTGAAGGGTGAGGATTGGATACAGTTCAGTGGCCTCCATCTGTAGAGGACTGATGCTTAGACGCCAAAGACCTTCTTCCTGTCACCTCGGCCAATACCCACTGCCACTGACACACATGAACACACTCACTCATATATATACTCACACATACACACATACACGCATACTCACATGCACTCAGACACACATGCACACATACACACATACTAACATGCACTCACACATACTCACACTCACACACTAATTCACTCACATCCCTCCCTTCCTCCAGGTGTCTCACCCTCAGTACTGTCTCCTCTTTTTTACCCCTGGCTAATGTGCTCCCTCCTTAATTCCCTGCCACCTCTGCTCTGTCTGCTGCTCCAGATCCTCCGTCAGCCTCACTCTAGATTTATCTTGAAAAAAGTCCAACGCATAACCCAATTTCCAAAGGCAGATCTAGGTGGGACAGTTCCTATTATATAGGGCACGGCTCTGGCTGCGGTCAGGAGCTGCCCTGGTTTCAGGCAGAGGCCATTTCCCGCTCCCCCCACCTCAATGGTGCACCCGCCCCACCTCTGCCCTGAACCCACTCTCTGGGAGGCCCTCTGGCCTCTCATGTCCAGGGAGCATCAAGGGCATTACACTCTGGAGTGTGACCATGGGTATAATGGTGCCCCAAGATGTTGGGCAAGGCTCAGGGACCAGCTGCATTCTGCTTAGTCCAGGGGTGTCTTTTTTGCCTCAGGCTGTTTGACACAACCTGTATGTGGAAGCCCTCTGTCCTCTTGGTTGTGAGGATGGCACCCCCCCGTACCTCCTCCAGGGCCACTCGCTTTCCACCTCCTTTGTGTCCCTCTCCTTCGCTGTCCATTGGGGACATAACCATATGTTCTAGCACTGGCCCCAGGGCCTCTCCTGTGCTCTGTCTTCATTTTTAACCAAGGTGATGTCATCATCAACATAGCTTTCAATGCATCTAAATGCCCGTGGTGACTCGTATATGTGCCAAATCCCAATTCCTGGCTCTGAACTCTGCCTGAATTCTCCTGTGTGTACCTGCTTCCCTGACATCCCCCCCGGGTGTGCAACAAGCATGTGGAACTCAACTTGGGTTTGTGCTCACACTTCTCTCTGCTCCTCCTCATGGTGACGTCAGTCCTGACTGACCTCTTTCCCCCAGACCCTTCTTTCACTCCTTAGCGGTCGTCTTGGCTCTGCCCATAGAGTCGGGCATGTCCAGTCCGTTCCACCACCTCCCTGCCCCGTCTTGGTCAGTGTTGGCATCGCCCACTCTCTGACTCAGCAGGAGCCTCCTGACCGTTTTACCAGCTTCCTCTCCTACTCCTTCCAGGCTGTTTTCTGAGCAGCAGCCCATGTGTCCTTCTTAGAGAAGTCATATCAGGAGACTGCCCTGTTGCGGTCCCTCCCTGAGCCTGCACCTCTGCCAAGGCCTCCGCTGCACTTAGAGTGTCATGCAAGCCCCTTACCCCGAGGGCCAGCCCGCTCACCTGCCAGCCACATCCTGGGCCACCTCCTTCCAGCTCAATGCACCCCAGCTGCACTGACCTGCTTTCTCCTCAAAAATCCAAGCTCACACCTGGTTAGGGTCTGCACACATGCCCTTCCTTCTACCTGCATGTCTTCCCCCAGAGACTCACATGGCTGCTCCCTCCGAGAGGGCCCCTTGCAGGCCACCTCCAAACAGAGGTCTCCTCTGACCGTGCACTGTGGAGTCACACACTCTCCCCAGCGCCTCCTTGCACACTGCCCTGTCTTTACGGTCTTCATAAGCACTTACCTTAACCACGGGATCACTTTATTTTGTCTCCCAACGGAATAGAAGTCTCTTGAGTGTACAAATAAGACAGTTTTGTTTATATTTTATTTCCATGCAAAAAGGAGTCTACTCAGAAGAGGCAAATGAAAATCCACACGTTCTTGAGGAAAGGAAAAGCCTGAAGAAAGCAAGTGCGGAAGCCTCTGCGGTCGCCCTGGGAGCCGAGGCGGAAAGCTTTCTTGCCCCTCTGACTTAGCTGCTAACTTTTATTTTAATATTAAACCATTGCATGATTAGTAATATAACTCAATCTATTAAGCACAGATTAATGAATCAATCTAATATTTTTTCAATGAAGTGAGATATGACTATGAGTGAATTACTGTATCAAATGATTTGTTCTAAATAATGCAACACAGTGATGCTACATCCAATTAGTAATTAAAATCAGGAATCTGATTAGAGACGATAATAAAGCATACTGATTTTGTTAAATATGTCAAAGGTGGCGGGGCTAGGAGACTACACAGTAACTTGTTCAGTCTTTGCCAAGGGAGAATATGGGAAGGGGCGAGCCAAAAGAAATAGGCGTTGTCCGGAAAGATCAGCATGTGACGTCAGGGCTCGAAGGCTGACTGGGAAAATTTCTTCAAATCCTCCTGCAACAACAGCTAATTAGCTACCTCCCTGAGTCTGGACACCAAATCAAGTGGTCTTGATTCAGATCCTTACTTTTTATATTCATAATGTACTAAAATAGCATCTTTCTGGGAAGGGTGTTTATATCATAAAAATATTTAAATTGATCGCAAAGCTAAATGAAAATAAAATTAAACACAATAGCTGCCTGTGTGCATGGTTTTGAAGTATTTTAGAGCAAACGTTTAATTGAAGAGTTCTTGTGGTGAGACAAGCAGTATGGTCCCCGGGCTCCTGCCAAGTGCCTTGACACTCAGCTGGCTATGTGAGAGGCTGTCCGTCATGGGGTAGGGGCCATGCATTATAGCCCCAACCCCTAGCTTCAGATGTAATTTCCCTTTCTTTGACCACCTGTACTCTTGCTTTGCAATTCCGTCACTGTATTCTCTCTCTGTTTTGGATGTTCTTAGTTTTGTCTGTTCCTTACTCCTAGATTATAAGCCTTGCCGGGGAAAGGCTGTGTTATAATCATCTTTATATTCTCTGTAGCATCTAAGAAGATGTCTTGCGCTCCTTAGGTGCTTAAATAAACTGACTCTCTCTCTCTCTTTTTTGAAGAATATGTTTTTATTGATTTTAGGGAGAAGGAGGAAGAGAGAGAGAAACATTGATAGGTTGCCTCCCACACACAGGACCAGGGATTGAAACCGCAACCTGGGCTGGGAGTCATACTGGCATCCTTTCAGCGACGAGAAAATGCTCAGCCAGCGGAGCCACACCGGCCAGGGCTAGAATGAGTCCCTTACTGCCTACTGATCTGCGGGCAGAACGCTCTCTGTGGACTCAGAATCTACCTTCTCTAGGACTCATGACTGCTCGAGAGCCCCTGGTAATGACTCAGCCATCCCCACAGAAGAGTGGCCTGATGGGGAGCAAAGAGAAAAGGCAGGAAAATAGAGAGAAATAACAGTTGTCCTCGGCTGATTGAAATTCAACAGATTCCCTGGGGATTTATTTTCTAAATGGCTTCTAATTTCCCTAAGTGCTTTGTTCCTTTTATATGTGAGAGCCCAATGAGCAGGCACTGGTGCCATAAATTTCTGACATTCCCTTCTTGGCAAAATACTTTAATTATAAAGTACGGCTTGCTTGCAAGCCAAGGGGAAGAGTAAATTAGTTCACTTTTGCTTTTAACGTTGATTTTGGAGATGAATGTCTTCTTACCCCCCCTGGAGCTGAAGCCGCCCCTGACCCTCTGCAAAGACGGGTGCTGGACGCTCCTGCTCACCCCGCAGCCCAGGAGTTGGGCTGTCTGCCTCCTTCACCTTGGGGACAGGCCTTGCATCTCCCAGCTCCTGGTGTCCCTTTGCAGGTGTCAAGGACAGTGTCTTCTTGATGTGTGTCTGTTCACCTGCTCTCAGCCCCAGGCAATAGGAGAGAGCCTCTTAGACAAGTGATCTAAAAGAGAATTCTAGCAACAGCCGAGGTGCCCTCAGGACAGTGGCCTCAAGGGAGAAGTATAAAGGACTAGTGCTGAATGCACACTGAACGCTAGCAAGAGGCCCTAGGTCAAGCACACTGCATGGCGATGCCACTGAACCGGCTCAACATGAGGAAGCGGTGCTATCATTGCCCCAAATTCACAATTTAGACCTGAGGCCCAGCGAGATTAAGGAGCTTCCCCAGGGCTGATCTTGCTCTCGCTCATGTGCACACAGGGTTACTAAGTGCAGAGCAGCCCATGGACCCAGAGATCTCCCTCCTACACGGGACGCTCGGATGCCTCCTAAAAGCTGCCTCCTTTTACAGATCTAAAGTGGAGAGTCCCATGGAGTTATAACTGGCAGAGACTCCAGTTCAAGTGAGAAATTAAAATACAAGTGCAGGTCACACGGTGAAGCAACCAAATGTATTTTTCTACTTGTTGACTATTTTCGTGCCTAAACAGCTTCTTCACAGGGCAAAATACACCACTGTGGGTGCAGCTAGTCAGCGCGTGGGTGGAGGGTGGCGGCCTCAGACTCCAGCGCTGCGTCTCCAGGCGTGAACGGTTTGGTACCCGGTTCATGGGAAACCCCGCTCCCACTGCCAGAAGCCCACGGGAATGAAAACCTTGACAAAGGTAAATGTGTGTATATATGTGTGTGTGTAACAATTACAGTTACTCTAAAATTTTAATTAGCAAATATATTTGTATAGGAAGGAAACAAGCCACATAATATATATAAATCCTAGAAAATGAGTAGTTTGTTTGCAGCAAGAATGGCCCACAGTACTCTAATGACAGGCACTCCATTCTCAAATGCTTTCTAGCTCTGACCATGTGAACAGCATTTGGGGCAACTGCTGCGGGAATGGACACCCCTGGCACACACCTTCCCTTGTGCACACATACACACACACACATGCATACCTGTACACACGTGCACACACATGCAGTCTCAGCAAAGAGCTTCCAGCTCAGTGAGTGTAATGAGTAAAATGAATGAACAGTGCATGAGGCGGGAAGTGGTCTGGCTGTGGGAGACGGAAGAAGGGTGATCACCTTCTTAGAAGGACAAGCTCCCAGTGTAGTGTTCTGGAGGCGGGGACGTTGCAGAGAAGCCTGCCGGCGGGTGGGATGGCCACTGTGCGGCCAGTGGTGAGGCAGACAAGGGGGCAAGTGGAGAGGCTGCCCTGGCCAAGAACGATGGAAATTACAGGTCCTGCCCTGACCAAGGGAGTCATGGCACTTGCCTCCAGATGTTTTGTGGGAGAAACACATGGCAAAAAGCATGAGAAAATCAGTGTGGCTAATGAGATGTGATGATTTCAAAGCTGTGTGAAGAATCTGTGAATCTTTCTTTGCTGTCTGTGGGAGATTTACTCACGGCTTCATATATAAACTTATTCTGCCATTCCTCTAGTCAAAGGTTACTTGTGGTCCAAGGATGAGGCCCAGCCTCCTTAACCCTGGTCTGAGGCTTTGAGTGATCTGGTTACTGCCTACCTCTCCGGCCTGACCTCCTGACCTCACACTTTCGGGACTTCTGCTTCTTCTGACCTAAACACCTGGAAGAGCCCCCGAGCCCCCAGGAGAGCTACCTCCCCAGCCTTCAGTGTGCACAAGCACCCACCCATAGGCCTGTAACTCCTGCTGGGCACATGGGGCTCAGCTGTCCTGGTTACTTCCAGCCTCTGTGGACCTCACTCCTGCTCAGCTCCCCGGGACTCCTACCCAAGAATCCCCAAAATGAAATTACTTACCTTTATTTTTTCCCCTCCAGTTCCATATCCTGCAAAATTACAGAAGTGGTTAATTGTGCAATAGAACTCATTATTTTTGGCAGGTTAAAAAGCACATGCAGCATACATATACACCATCTCGAGCCAAAAATGAGTTCTTATACCTTTTAGAAAAATGCCAGGAATCATGCTAATGATTAATGACATGTTTAAACGCTTAGTTCTGCACCAGCAATGTTTCCAATGATCCCAAACTCTTAGTTTTTCATGTTTGAGCGGCACTAGTACATTTAGTTCTTTTGTACATCAAGGAAAACAACAGTCTCCTTTCATTCTAAGTCACTTTGTCTGCAAGTGGACACCTGAATCTAAATTCTGAGGTTTGTATTTTTGAGCACATGCTGCAAATTCTGGCCTCACTGTGCATCCTGATGCAAGGTTTAATAAAGCTAAACTTTCTCTCATTTTTTCTCTCTCCAACAGTTCTGGAAACAATCCTATTTTCCAACTTTCGGAAATACGTTTTCTGAAACATACTGATTATTCGGATGCTGCACTCTGTCATAACAGATCTATGTTATGAATCATTGGCTGAAGCACAGGAGTTAGTAAAGAGATGAAAGTCAATTGGAAGCTGTCCGCTGGGGCAGGGTTAGACAGGGGTAAGACAGGGGTTGGTGGGCATGGAGGAGCAGCCACATTGGTAACACAGGGAGCTGGTGCTGGAGGCTCTGGTGTTCACAGGCTGGGATGCTACCTGGCATTGCTGGAAATGCCAAGAGAATGTGGAACCAAATCTGTGTGTAGGTCTGGTGACAGTCTAAGAAGAATAAATAAATCACCAAAGTCAGGAGAGGGAGTGGATGCAGGTTGGGAGACAAGCAGGGCGCAGAAGAAAAAAAATAATCCAGCCCAGCTGGTGTGGTTCAGCAGCTGAGCATCAATCTATGATCTCGGAGATTCCGGTTCAATTCCTAGGGAGAGCACATGCCCGGGTTTCGGGCTCCATCCCCAGTAGGGGGAATGCAGGAGGCAGCCGATCAGTGACTCTCTCTCATCATTGATGTTTCTCTCTCTCTCTCCCTCTCCCTTCCTCTCTCTGAAATCAATAAAAATATGCTTTAAAAATAAAAGAAAAAATCATCCACAATATTTGCATGGAGCACAGCGGGGGCAGTTGAACTTGACCTCTCTTTCCTGACTGATCTCTGGCTGCATGTATGTATGGGCTGCTTGCTGGGAAAGGCATAGGATCTAGCCCAACTGGGCAGTTTAATCAAAACTACCTTTGTGCGTATCTGATGTAATCCACAATGATGAGCGGCCTTGTGGCCCAGTCTCAAAACAGAGTCACGTTCAAAGAGCAAGCAATTTCACAGCTAACATCTTGAAGTGAAATGCAGGTCTTGAGTGTAGACTCGAGTGACACAGGAATTTCACCCAGTAAATCACACAGCAAAATGTCTCAGGATCTTGCTTAGAGACCTCTCTCGTGCCAGAGGGAGACCATGGGTGACCATGCTCAGGCACCGCCCAGAAACGCGGGTGCTGACGCCTCCTGGGCCCACAGAGGATGGAGGCTCTGCGATGCACTTCCATTTCATCTCCTGCCCCCCGTGATTCTGAGAAGCACTCCCTTCACTCATCAGACTGTCCCAGGGTATCAAGAACTGGTTGTCACCCACGGCGGTGATCACCGCAGAGATTCTTCCGGTTGACCATCCTGGTGACCCTTCACTCCTGTCCTGGGGATTATTTCCCAAATGGCCTGACTGCACTTCCAGGCTCCGATTTTGGGAAATGAAGCTCAGGCCAAGACACCCGCTCTCTGGGTATCGCAGCACCTGTTTTACTGAGGCAGACGGAGCTTGTTTGACTCAGGTGTGTGAAGTTGTGAGCTCCACTGAGAAAAACTGTGCCAGCAGAGGACGGGTACGCAGACATCAAGGGAAGAGGTAGCAGACGCTGCCGTTTCAGCTTCGGCTGGGTCCCAAGGGAAGGGGAAACTCGAAGCGTTCTTTGCCAGCACGTCTGAGCACGCCCATGCCCACGGTAACCACAGCTCCTCTTTGGTGCGCTCCCACACATGGGCACCCCGACTAGCATCCGTGGCAAATGCCTTTATGCCCATTTTGTAGATATTTCAAGAGGTTGAGGAGCTGGCTGACTGTCAACTAGGTAAAAACAACAAGCTGGATGTAGCCTCATCTACCGGACCCTGACCTGCCCCTCCCGCTACACCACGAAGTGTCCCATGCTCCTAGACACGCTCAGGTGTCTCTCTAGGCTCTGGTTTTAAAAGCCTGGGGCCGGGTGGAGCAGGCAGCCCATGTTTTTACGCTCTTACCAATCGGCTGCCTCCTGCATGCCCCCTACTGGGGGTCGAGCCTGCAACTTGGGCTTGAGCCCTGACTGGGAACTGAACCCATGACCTCTTGGTGCATGGGTCCACGCTTAACCACGGAGCCCCACCAGTGGGGCCACCCCTCACTTTTGGAGGGAGCACTCCACAGGCAACCAGAGGTGACCAGTGATCACATCTTAGGCTGACCCCAGGAAGGTTCCTACCTGCCAGATTAGGAAAAGTCCAATTTAAAACTCAAATGGTACCCCAGAGGAAAAGGCTGGTCACAGCTGCAACCTGGGCTGGTGCTCTCTTGGCAAAACGAACTGGCCTCTGAAGTCTACCCAAGGCCTAAGCAGCAAAACATACACCAACAGAGAGGCAGGGGACCCGGGTCAGGCTCCTGAATATTGGATGCCTAAGGAAATCTCAGTTAACTTTTTTAAAAAACCTCAGCTTCTTCATCTGAGAAATAGGAATAAGGATTCTCTCCCTCACATGAGTCTAACATCGACCTGCTCAGCCCAGCAGATGAGGGGATGTTCTATTCAGGGAAGTATCCAGGAACAGTAAGCAACTTCACTAAGGTAAGGTGGCATTTTCCTCCCATTTGAGTTCTTAGGTGGAGCAATGGACAATGCCCTTCTCTGAGCATTCTACACCCAGCCTGTAGCTCGGGGATCTAGAGGAAGCGCCCTCATTGTGCTTAGGCAACCCCACATGTACAGAGACGGAGAGGGGGTGTGAAGCAAATCCCTACGGACAAACCACAAGAGGTACTGGTTCCCCTAACCCTCTCCTGCACCCAGGTGCATCCTGTGGTCGCTCTGAGGTTAGCATTCTCTCTGGGCTGCTGAGGTTCCTCGGGAAGCCAAGTCCTCCCATGAAGGAACGACAGGGTGGGACCTGCTGTTCAGGCACCATCTTCAACTCCTACCCTATGGAAACTCTGCCGGGGAGGCCTGGCAGAGGAAGCAGGCCCTTCTGAGGCCAGTGGTGGGTTACCAGGCAGGAGGGAGGGCTGGGTCCCGAGGAGAGTTTAATGGCACCTAGCCAGCCTTGATCACCTGGGGCAAGCCTGGGCTCCCAAGGCTGGGGCTAGAGTGGCAGGCCTCTGAGCCTGGGGTAAAAATGGGCTCACAGAGGTTTTCCTAATTCGCTCTGGATCCCCTTTATGGTGTATCTTCCCTTCATAGTTCATGAACTCCAAACTGAAGACACATCTCCCCAAAGTTGGGAATGCAGACTCTCTGTAGTCTGCCTTCCCTGCGCTCGGGCCCCCCTCTACCCACTTCCCTGGCCATGGCCGTGCCAGCCCCCTTTTCCACTCCAGCAGCCACCCTAGTTTCCTTTCAATTCCAGTTGTGGAGGGCCAGCAACTCCAGGACAACAGACCTGCTTGTGGTTGGCCGGGGGTCTTGGCGCCTGGGCCCCGCGCCTGGTTTCCCCTGGATGGCTGACTGGTTAGGACTTAAGCAGGTACCAGACCTATAAAAGTGGGCTTTGGAGGACCTCAAAACCTAACCCGAGCCTGGGCAGGCCTTTAGGACCCAGGGGAGCCATCTCTTCTCCGAGCGGGGCGGCAAATCGCGGTCCTTGGAGTCCCCAGCGGCGCTCCCCTCCCCCAGCCTCTGTCGCCCTCACATTCCCAGACACCAGCCACGGGCCTGGGCAAAGTTGGCGGCCACCTTCACGCGGGGAAGTTCCCGCCGCCTCCTCGCTGCCATCCTGCCCTGGAGCCCGTGGCTGCTGTCTCCCGCTCGCGCGTGGCCAGGCTCGGCAGATCCAGCGGCACGCCCCGGGGCGCCCCTGGTCCGGCCCGGGCGCGCGCCGCGGGAGTGTCCCCGCACCCCTTCCTTTCGCGGGGTCCAGAGGGCCGGCTCCGCCCCGTCGCGCCCCTCGGGAGCTCCCCGCCTCCCCGGCGGCCGCAGCTGCCCCTCGTCCAGCGCTCGGACTCGCGGGGCAGCTGGGGGCGCGGGCGGCGAGCGCGGGGCTGGAGCTGCGGGGGGTGCGGGGGGGTGCGGGGGGGAGGCGCGGAGGGAAGCGGAGTGGGGGGAGGAGGGGCGAGCCGGGGAGCCGAGGATCAAAGGCGGGTGCCGCGCCGCGCTGCTCCCGCGCCCTGGCTCCTTCGGGAGGCGCGCGGGCGGCCGGCTGGGCGCCGGAGGCGGGTCACCTTGCCCCGGAGGTAAGTCCCCCAGCCCCGGCTGCGCAGGCGGCGGAGGGGCCGGCGGGAGCGGGGCGGGGACCGTGCGCGGGCGGGTGGCGGGCCCCGGAGGCAGGCCCCGCGAGGGCGGGCGTCCTGGCTCCGCCTGGGAGCGCGCAGACCCGGCGGCGCGGCGCCCGCGGTGAGTCGGGGTGGTCGCGGTGGCGGGACCCGTGCGCCGCGGGGTCGCCGGACGGGAGGAGCGAGCGGAGCCGGCTGGCCGGATGCGGAGGAAGCGGCCGGAGCCGTCCGCTCGGGCTGCAGCCGGGCGCCTCGCCCCCCGGGCACCCCGCGCGTGGAGGGGCTGCCGTGCGACGTCGGTGGCGGCCAGAGAGCGGGCGACCCGGGAGCGCGGCGGAGCGGGGCCGCCCCGGCGGAGAAGGCGCGCGGCGGGCTTGCGCTCTGCGGGTGCGGGCGACCCCCCTGGAGATGACTGGCTGGGGCTGGGGAGTGGGGAGCCGCGGAGCCGGGGACCGAGGTCCGCCCGGGGCGGAAAGCGGGCTTCCGTTCGCGGAGCGGAGGGGGGAGCGAGGCGAGGGCCCGCGCGCGCGGAGGTCGGGGACTCCCGGCGGGCGACCCGGGCGCGGGCTCCCGGAGCCCCTCGCCGCCGCCGGGAAGCGCAGGACGGGCGCCCGCTCCCTGCCCGCTCCCTGCTCACCACCAGCCCGGGAGCGGAAAGGAAAGCGAGTGGATGCGTTTTCTGTGTGTCTTTTTTTTTTTTTTTTTGGGGGGGGGGGTGTTCAAGTTCCAGTCTCGATTTCTCTGCGTATTTTTTTTGCCTCTTCGCGTGCGCTCTCCAAGCAGCAGAGGGAGGGATGGGCTCCCAGCCGAGTGGGGCACTTTCTTTGGGGAAGGGACTTTGTGATCTCTGTGTTTCTCCAAGATCCCAGCAGAGTGGGCGACGGCTTTTCTGGAAGACAGAGAAAGGGGTCCTCCGGTTGCATTTTAGCTCCTTCGAGGGGTCCGCTCGCACGCACGGGCTCCGACTCCTGGCACCCAGATTTCAGGTGCGCGGAGCCCGCCTGCGACGTCAGATGCGCTGGCGCCGCCTGGCCACGGGCGCGCACCCCCAGCCTGCGCCTTCCTGGCCAGGTCTGCGGTTTGTTGTTGTTGTTTTTTTTTGTGTGTTGTTTTTTTTGTTTGTTTGTTTTTTGCAGCAGACACTGGCCGAGGTCTGGCCAATTTGGGGGCCAGGGAGTGCGTGACTACGTTTTGTGATCAGACTCAGGGCTCGGGCAGAGGGACCTGCACCCGTGTTTGTGTATCTGTCCGCCCCCCTCCCGCTCGCCGGCGCGTTTGGTCAGAGCCCAAAGGGAGAGGCTTGCTGCACAGACCTGCAGCCTGTAGGCTTCAGCAGCCTGGTAACAAACCGGGGGGAGACGAGCCAACTTTTCCTTGCCGAGGTGCCACGGCCCGGGCAGAGTCTCTGGGTGCAGGCATGCGGTCTGCCAAGAGGGGTCTGCCTCCCGAAATTCTCAGGGCAGCCAGGGGACAGGCGCGCCAGGGAGGCAGGGCCAGCGCGGGAGGTAGCTGGGGCCGAATTTCCGAGTGGATGCTTGCATGCCGTGCGCCTTGCAGCGGTGTGGAAGGACTTTCTGGCGATGAGACCACAGGTGCGGGGCCTGTGGGATGCGTGAGAAAGCTCCCTTCTCCCCTCCCTCTCTGGAACGCTCCCTGGCGCCTTTGCGGGGAGCAAATGTTGATTTGTAGCCAATCTGGTGCCCTCTCCCACCTACTGCATGAAAATGACATAGTCGTGATCAACGGGGCCTCGTTAAATAAAGGACAACACTGGGAAATCTATGTTTCAAGCTTTTTATTATGGAAAATTTCAATGGCACGCCAAGGTAGAGGGAATAATAGTATACAGAACACCCCCCCCCCCCCCCCCCCCCCGCTCCGCGTACCCCTGATCCCACCACCAAACTCAGCCTTTTGCCCTTCACCCCTATTTTCTGCCCCTCCGCAGAGTTCTGGAGGCCATGTCTGATGGATTTAAAAACCCATGGCAAGCTTATTTCACCTCCAAATATTCCAAGTATTATGTATTCCCAGCTGATGACGTTTCATTTTCATCTACTGGAAATGACTGCAGGACTGCGTTAAATTATTCCATTAGAGCGTAGAGGATGTTAAAATAAAAATGAAGGCGGCATGACCGAGGAGGGGAGCACTGAAAGAAGGGGAAATATAGATCCTGGGGAAAAGAGACCTTTGAAACAACATGGTTTTGACTTAAACCATTTGATGGGCAGTAGATACACAAGAAGCTAGTTGAACCGTGATAGGCAAAATAACTTTCTTTTGGTAGAAGCTTTAAAAATTATTTCGTAGACAATAAACAATTTCCTCCACATTTAGCCTGACGTAATAGTGGCTCTACACTGGACTCGACCCATTTTTCTCATTGAATCTAACTGATTTTTTTCCTTGGGAGTTATTGCTATTATAAGAGAGTAAAAATATATTTTCTTAGGTAAGTTTTCTATCGAAGACACTTGTCATTGCTATTCTGAGGTTTCTGAAGAGTACTAAATATTCCATCTCTCGATTAGAAAACATTTGGTCATCACGCTGGTCACAGCACCCTCTGGAGAGGCGTGCTCCTTGCTCGAATTTGATTTTCAGTGTGGTTTCTGTTGGCTGGAAAATGGCATGGGGAAGGCCTCCAGAGACAGTGGGAGGGCGACCCCTACACTCACGCCTACATGGCCCCCCTACACCCTGCACACCTCTGCACCTTCGTTTATATCAAAGCTGTTTCTAAAAATTGTCAGTGACATTGTAGGAGGACTCAGCCAGACTGACTGCAGAGTACCTTTAGACGGTGACTATTTAAAGGCATCCTTAGCTTCTCTTCTGGAATATGAACAACCATCCTGTAAGTGAGCAGCTTTATGTCTTTCTCCCCCTAAATAAAACCTTATCTTTCCATGACACCAGCATGACCCCGAGCCCCTCACTTTTTCCTCTGCAGGATCCCCGTGCACACTGGAGACTCTCATGTTCACCACGGACTGATTGTGACCTGTAATGTGTACAGACTTCAATCTGCCAGCAAAATTCTGTGCATGAGTGGGCGAAGGTGGCAAATGTGGACGGACGGGGTGTTCATTTGTCAGCAGCAGCCAAGCAGTGGGACCGAGTAGCCAAACAGTCTGTTGTTGTTTCCGTGGAAAGTCACACGGCTGTTTTGTGGAAACACGGTGATGTGAGGCGACATTGGAGCATAGCTCTTGACCCAGCATTCAGTACACTGCAGACACTGGGTCGATATGTCAGAAAAGCAAAACAGTCAAGATAGTCAAACATTAAATATTCAAAACATTAAAGATAGGCTGACCAAGTTTCTGCCCGTGTGGCTGGAATTGGAACGGAGTGGTAGGTGGTTTTAACAAACTGTTCAGCATTCTCTGTGCCAGGCACGTAGACATTTCAGGTTATTCCTGAGAGTTCATAAACAAGTGTTTCAAAGAGGGGCTGCAGTCACTCTCAGGCACCAGGCTACCGTTCAGGCCGCACCCTGGCTTTCAGCTGGGGGTGGGGAGGGAGGTGTGGGGGAGACACTGGTGATTTTCTCATGTCCACGACTGCCCCTCCTCCCCACGCTATTTTCTCACTGTGCCTGTGAGAGGACTAGGTTTCAAACTCCCGGCTCTGCTGCTTGCTTGCTGAGTGATCTCAGACCACTTAACTTTTCTGAGATTGTTTCTTTTCATCCATGTTCTTCCCAGGATTTTGAAAGCGAAATTATGCAAGGTTGTCACAGTTTTTTATATGGGGAAGAATGGATTGAGAACACTTTTGTGTGTCTCAATAGAATGTTTCCTTTGTACCCCCGTGGTTCTCCGAGAAGAGAAAATGAGCTCAGGCCTTCATTGTGCCTGTGTCCTACAACTCATTGTTGGCCGGAGTCAGAGTGAGGACAGTGCGTGTAGGTCCATGTAGGCATGCATTACCACGTAGGGACGTGCCTGAGTGGTGTAGACGGTCATGTCTGCTGGGGTTTAAAGGGAATGTGTAGGAAAGGCTATGGGCAATAGCCTTAACACAAGAAAACGTAACACAGCTAAACAGATGCACATCACATTATAAAAATTATATGATGCATATTCTCTAGGATACAATATTATAAAGCAGATAACCAATGAACTACAAAGAACCATTATTTCTAATATCTGATGATTCAGTTACAAACTTTGTTTAGATCAAAAGTCCTAGTCAATCTTACACCCTTTTGTGGTAACCTGTTCAATTACATAAAATAAAAGAGCTAAAAAAACAACAGATGAGCACTGTGACCCAGGATGACTGTTAAAACTAAGCATGACACAACCAAGAAAGAACTTGCACATGTGGAAAATAATAAAAATAAAAGCTGCAACCAAAAGCAGACTTCAGATCAACCCAGGGGACAATTTTACATATTTACTCCTAGATAAAAAGAATTTATCTAGGAGTTCAGTTAATGTTACTCTAGATGATATGAATCAAATTTTTATACAGGTGGCCATCAGGTGCTCAGCATCCCTAATCATCAGGGAAATGCAAGTCAGAACCACAATGAGACATCACCTCACACCTGTTAGAATGGCTATTCTCAAAAAGACAAGAAATAGCAAGTGTTGGCGAGGAAGTGGACTGTTGGTGGGAATGTAAACTGGTACAGCCATTATGGAAAACATTACAGAGTTTCCTCAAAAATCAAAAATAAGACTGCCATAAGATCCAGCATCTAGCTGAAGAAATAAAATACACTGAGGTCTTCCAGACAGAGGGTGCAGGATGAAAGAAGTCGTAACGGTCGGGTACTAGGATGTGGCATTTTGGTGCGGCCTCGCAATCTGATCTGCTCCAATGGTGTTTACTCAGATCTGGGACCCAGAAGAGAAACTGTAGACAGAGTCTGATCATTTCATAGACAGCTGTGGTTCTCTGTTGCTTCTGACACATCCCAGAACTTGCCAGCATGGAAGGCTCGCAGTTTTGGAGGGTTGGGAGTTTGAGAGGGGCCAGTTGGGTGCTTCCAGCTCCAGTTTATCGTTAGGGTACAGTAAGAGGGTAGCCAGAGCTGGAAGAGCAGGGAACTTGGGTAGCCGGGGGCCAGCTTGGCAGTTCTTTGAAACCCTAGGAACTGTCCATGTAGTCTGGCCACCTGAACTACATTGGACTTCATGAAGGAGGACAGCAAGGTGGCCTCCAGGTACTGGATTCCCTCAGTGGCTGCTCAAGCCTTCAGTGCTAGTCTCCTAGCAAGTTGCATGGACTTTCCTGACGTAGCCTCAAGAGTCACACAACAACACTGCTGCCACATGCCATCAGTTACATGGGAGTCACAAGCCCACGTAGGTGCATGAGAGGGGGCAGAGTCCACGCCTCTCAGAGCACTGCCAAGGCCACATTGTGGCATAGTTGTGGGATGGGAAACATCGTGTCCACCTTTGGAAAATATATGACACAAATACTAAAATTAAAATACTCAAGTTACATGCTTTATAGGCAATGAATATATGAAACTTGAAATCTTTTCTCACCAGAAAATGATCTAGATCCATATTTCCGGTATATGGAGTCTCCCACTTTCTTATTTTCTAATGTCAATATGAATTCTTAGTGTGTCCTATTGTTTCTCAAAAGTGCATTGTAGAGTGTGATACTATCTCTGTTAGGTCCATAGTCAGAAACCGGGACATAGATTAGTAGCCCCAGTTTTGCACATTCTGTGGGTGCCTTAGTTGCTATGTACGTGAATTCTAGGTCTTAGGAATTGCGTTTAATTCCTCCCTTTCTCCAGAGTTTTCACTGGAGAAGTAGAAGGGAAAGGTGAGAAAAAATGGAAGTTTTATGTCCCTGCCTGTCTAATAACTTCTCCAGATTTATACAGAAACAGCAGAAAAGCTGATTTGGATCTAGGTTTTTTGCTTTTTCCCCTCTCTTCTTCTTCATGTGCAAAACAGACTGGTTTAAGCAACTGTGTGAGTACATAGGTTAGACATGAAACAGCAACAAATGAAGGAAAACCAGGGATACAGGAGCTGAGCTATGGAGTTTATTCTTCCACGGTGATACAAGCCGTGAGCTGGGAGGTGCTGACTCAGAGGCTCAGTGGCCTCGGGGCTGCATCTCGAGCATCCTTCTGGTTCCTGGGTGGCTGCTACGGCCTCAGACAGCACATGGGAGGTCAAGGCAGAGAGTGGGAGAGATGAGCAGAGCCACTTGCCCGCAGCTCTCTCTTGCCAGAGCTGCGTCTGTAGACACTCTTGGTTATAAGAAAGCCTCAGATGAGGAGGAGACAGTGGGCAAAGGTAATGTCCTGTGGTGGGATCTCCAGTCGGCCGGTAATTGTCACATATGACACCAAGGCACATAGGAGATAGACGTGGGACGGGAAGAGCGCACTGTGTGCATTTGTGAACACAAGACTGGTTTGCTGGTAACTCTGAAGTTGTGTATGGTGTGTGTAGGAGGGATGGCAAATATGTGGGTACAAGAGAGGGGGCAGGGCTTGGGCGTGGGCTTGGGCCAGGGCAGCCAGGCAGAGGACTTGGACTGAGGCTGAGCAGAGGTGTTCAGCCTGAGTGAGCACACCATCTCCCGGGAGCTGGTAAGACGCAGGTTCTGATGTCGTGGCCCAGGGCGGGAGATCCTGAATTTCCACCAAGCACCCAGCTGATGCTGTTGCCTCACTTTGAGTAGCCCGGGTTCAGGTGGTTCTCAGACTTGGTTGCAGAATAGATTAATCTGGAGATATTGAAACGTTGGTTTACACACCGATCATGTAAAGAATATAAATTGACTTGGTCAATAATATTAAAGAAGCAGCTGAACCAGTTGTGCTTCCTGGAACATCTTTTAAAGCTGCACTCATCAAACCAATGCCCACACAACGCACCCGGGGTCTGCAGACGTGCAGAGTCTAGCTCAGCCGGAATGGGTGGGGGCCCCAGATCCTGAGTTTCTGACAGGTGCCAGGTGATGACAATGCTGCTAGTCCCTGCCAGGACACACTTTGGGCAGCCAGGTAGTAAAGGGCTAGGGTGGTGGGAGAGGGTAGGGGGAGGCATTTGAGGCATTTGGAGGCATGGAAGAAGAGGGCTGCATCCACTGTCCCTGGTCTCCGGCAAGGAAGGGTAAAAGCTGTTTTCGCTGGAGATGCCAACAGGGCAAGCTTGCTGACAACTTTAAAAAAAAAATTGATTTGAGAGAGAGGAAGGAAGAGAGAGATAGAAACATCGATGGTGACAGGGAAACATCCATTGGCTGCCTCTGACAACCCCCCTCCTGGGGGTCGTGCCTGCAACCGGGGGATGTACCCTGACTGGGAGTTGAACCGTGATCTCTTGGTTCATAGGTTGACGTTCAAGCACCGAGCCACACCGGCCGGGTGGCTGACGACTCTTATATGTGATTTTATTCACCTTATGTAAACTTACATAACCTGAATTTGGGGGTCAAAAAATATAATATACTTAAAGTTTGTCTTATGATATATATATAAAAAGAACACGATCTTAGTGTCCCTTGTATTTAAACACTTAGAGGTAAAAAACAAATGCTAGATTTGGCAACGGCCGTGCCTGTGGGTTCATTGAGGTGAGAGTTGCAAGGACGCGGGGCTAGAGCCTAGGCTCAGAAGGCAGCAGGCCATGGGCATCCTGACTGAGCTTCGCCTCTGTGCTCTGTTTACTTCCTGGCATGCAGTGTGGCCAAATAAATACACGAATACATACCACACACGCATAAATACACACACACGCACAGTGGGCGTGTGTATACGTGTATATGTGTGCACCTGCGTGGTAACCCCCTGCCTTGGCTTCCTCCTCACCATTTCGCCCCATGTGAAGTGTGGTAGCTTGTTTGTAAGTGTGGGCCTCAGCAGTTCCTCATTTCCACACACCCACCTTTGCACTGGGACATTCCCACATGTCCCATTAAGAGGAGGGGTTCGTTTCAGCCCCGTTGGGCTTGGACTGGCCTCATGACTGACGCTGACCAGCACAGCAAAGTGGGACTGGAAATGTGCCCGACCTGAACCCAGGCTTCATGAAGGAGCCTTGTGCACGTGAACTTGCTCTTTTGGATCTTGTCCACCAACCTGTGAAAGAGCCCAGGCTATTATGTGTTTCCACTAACAGCTACCAGGAACCACCAGACATGTCAGTGAGACTTTAAAAAAAAAGTTTTTATTGATTTCACAGAAAGGAAAGGAGAGGGAGAGAGAGAAACATCAATGATGAGAGAGAGTCATTGATCGGCTGCTTCCTACACACCCCCTGCTGGGGATCGAGTTCAAATCCTGGAATCAAACCATGACCTCCTGGTTCATGGGTTGACACTCAACCCCTGAGCCATGCTAGCTGGGCTAAAGGAAGCATTCTCGATAAAGCAAGGAGTGGCCACTCTCCCGTCACTTAAAAACTCACTCTGTAGAACAGGATGAAAATCTTTATGCATGGTTGAAATAAATAAATGTAAAGCTGGCTCCTGATTATCAGCGAAGGGGGTGGAGATGATAGATGCCTTGTAAATTGTGCCATTAATTTGAATGCTTCTGAGCAAAGCACGTTTCTGATGCAAATAGCTGCCTTTAGAAGTGTCATAGTCATTCTCACCTCATTCTCACACCTTTCCTGAGGTTAGCTGGGAAGTCAGATGGCCAGAAGGTACAGGTATGGGTGAAACAAAAAAGGCCAGAAAGTCATCCACTCATTGGAGGGGGAGCGTGTGGGCCTCTGTGCAGACAGAAGCAACCCTGGTCCTCTTAGGAATGTTCTTGTTCACTGATCTGTATCCTACTAATGACCCAAATGGCGACTGCAGTGCTTCTTTAAGAAATGAATAAATATAATTGGAAGATGTTAATACAGTTGCAGTAAATACAATTGGAAGAAAATGCCAGAAGAAAATAGAAACGCCTTTTATATTATAAGAGAAAGTATTGCCTTCCTTTCTATCCAGTTCTGTTTTTAATCTCTTTTCCATGAGTTTCTACAGAATATTAAACTACCTGAGCATTTTCGTATCAACTTAGAGAGTCCAGTGTTTCTAGCTGGTAGACAGAAGTAGATACTTTTCTTCCTTTTGCCTCTGCCTTAATTCAGATGCTGGGCACCATCCCCAGCATTGGGAACATGAAATTCAGGGCGCTGATTGAGGTGCTCACGGCATTGCGCTTTAGGCAGGACTCCCATGCCTGGCTCCACAATGCCCTTAGTTGAGACACAGCTTTTAAAATGCTGCTCATCTCAGCCGGTCTATTAGAACATCAGCACTGCCCCAGGAAGAGCACAAGACATGGATGTGTGATTTCTCCTTGGAAGTCTGTGCTACAGGAGATCCTTTCCCCATAAATAAAATAGATGGTGATCATAGGCTCAAGCTGACAGAGCAGGGACCCCAGGGGGTCCCGAGGGAGACAAGTTTTAAGTAGAAGCAGGTAGCTTACCAACTCTACATTATAAACAAATTTTTTACATGTAAAAATGAGATTTCTCAAGCCAGCAGGCATCTGAAATCTTTTGAAGCCTTTAGAAAAAGAAATGCATCTACCTACCTATCTACAGAGACAGCATATTGGCATATTTTATATAAAGTGTATCATGCATTTTATTTTATACTTTATATAGTAGTATATATGTGCTTTGCTTTGAATACTGTATTTCTATATATAATAAGAAAAGCTCTTGAGAATTATTATTTTATTGTGCTAGGGGCTGAATGTGTCCCTCCGCCCACAATCCATGTCAAAGCCCCAACTTCCATTGTGATGGTATTTAGAAGTGGAGCCTTTAGGAGGGGATTGGGGTTAGATGAGGTCATGAGGATGGGGCTCTCATGATGAGATTAGTGGCCTTATAAAAAGAGGAATCTCTTTCCCAGAAAAGGCCATGTGAGGACACAGAGGAGGTCATCTGCAAAGTAGGGAGAGGGCCCTCCCCAGAAACCAAATCAGTCAGAGGCACCTTGACTTTAGACTTCCTGGCTTCCAGAACTGTAAGAAAATGAATGAATGTTGTTTAAGCCGTGGCATTTTGATGGCAGCTGGAGCTGACTTGGCTCACTCACAGCACTCCAGCCCTGGGTATATGTGACCCTGCTGAGCAACAGCAGCTAATGAAGATTTTCCCCACCCACTTGCTGGATCCCATTAATGAGCCTTCAAGTTTATTTCAGGCCTTATTTTTGGCTGGGTCTATTTGCATGGCCAGCTACATTTCTGATGGGAAGCTATAGGAAGCTCCTCAGAGTTGGAGCCAGGAGCTCTGAGGCCGGACTGCCTCTTAGTAGCTCTCTGACCATTAGCAGCTGACTTTACCTCTCTGTATCTCAGTTCCTTCTACTGCATATGCCGGTGGTAATAACAGTGTCTTCTTCACAGGATGGTTGTGACGTACTGAATTGTGAGGCACTTGGCCCATCTTTCCTCTGATCCTATCCATCCATCACACTGTAGGCTGTAACTTACGGAGTTAAAAAAAGAATCCCACTTGTGGTGTCTCATCCGAGAGTTTTATGTCCAGGGTATCTTCTGTGGACTCACCTCTGCAAGTCCAAAGCTTCTTCCACCTAACATCTGAGATTTTCTACCTGGGGGCTCTTTTCCAACAGTGGAAGACTACTCAGCCCACACCAGGGCAAGTTGCAAGGGCCAGAGAGTGAATGCTCCTGGGGCAGCCGCTGACCAATGATGGGGAGGAAGTTTGTGTACAAATGCCCTGCTTCCCTCACCCTCGGGAAGAGAACTCAGAGTGTGTATTTTACATGGCCTCCCCGACGTCTGGACAAGATTAAGCCCCAGCTGCCTGCAGCATATACTGGGTTAATTGCACATACTCTCTTGGCTTCTCTTTGGCCTCTGCCTTACCACTATCTGCCCAGTGCTTTCTGCAACCACCTCTCTAATGAACTATTTACACTTCAATCCTCGTCTGAGGGCCTCCCAGTGGGAAGTCTTAGGCATCCCCATGGACATAGGAGTCATAGCCTAATTGAAATGGTAGAATTGTCTGCATTAGGTGCTTCTCTCCTACTTTCTAAGTGGGCTCTTCCTAGGATAGGAGGTGAGCTGGGGATTGATGAGTCACATTGAGAGGCATTGTCACTTGCAAAGTGGCTTTGCTTGTGCATTGATGTTACTGCCCTAATTCACAGAGTGACAAAACCCTTTCAAGATGAATCACATCCCAGCACAGACAGGAGTAAATTTCAGGAAGATACTATCAGGATCCTCGCAAATGAGTCTTCTCCTTTGGAGCCTGATGGGAAAGAATACGACTGTGAAACAATCATTACTTGGACCCCAGCAGCAAGAGTGTTAATCCATGGATGTCTTACCTCAAATCTCTTACGAACGAGCTCATCTACTTTTTCACATCAAATGTAGATTCTCCGCAGTGCAGTGCATGGCCATTTGGCTTCCTGTCAGGAAGGCGTGAAGGCCTGTGGGGCTGTCCTTTGCCATTAAAGGTAATAAAATCAAAGGCCACTGAAGTAAGATGAGTGCTGGCAGCTTTCTAATGATTACCATCAGATGCATACTTCTGATTTATATGGAAAGCACCTTCCATAGAGTTTTACCTGCATTTATATTTATTTTACTATAAATTATGACTAGTTACGGTCTTCAGTGGACATTTACTTCCACAAAATTATGTTCAATGCTTATTCAGAAGCCATAGCATTAAGCATATCACATTTCCTTTCCAAGTCTCAAGGGTCCTTTATCCCAGATGTGTGAATGGTCCTTTGCCCCAGATTCATGGTCAGGGCCTCAGAAACTCCGTGATCTTCAAGTGATGCTGGTGAGCAATCAAGGCCCCCTTCCTTTCCTCTCAGCCACCTCTTCCTGGTGATGTGGAACAAGACTAGATTTTCTTGCTGGAAGAAGAGCTGCTCATGAATGGAAATCTACCTGGAAAATGGGTTGCTTACACATGGTATTTATCACCCAGAGCATGACAAAGACACACGGCAATATAACAGGATTGGTTTATCAACTAACTTAATTCTTAGGTGATGATAACAAGGTGAAGGGAAAAAAATTAGGAAAAAAATGAGATAAAACCAGAAGTCAGTACCCCAAATATCTATGTTGATGTCCAGAACTGGTTGTAAGCTCATCAGCAGCCATGAAAAGAGGGAGATACAATCAGCAACATGACTCACAGTGTCCAAGTGATAAAAATAGTCCAGGGACTCATGAGAAGCTCATCTATTTCTGTCCCTGAGATGTGCTGCAAGGTTCTCTTTGAAAGAATACTGCACTGCCATGAGCAGCATCCCCTAAAAGTACTCCACTGGGAATGCTTCATTGCCCCAGCTCAGCTCTCCAATCTCTCTTACCCTGCTCTAGCTTGTCCATTCCTCTCATCAGCATAACTCACTTATTAAATCTACCGTCTACCTTTCACCTTTAGGTAGAGCACCAGCATCACAAGAGCAGAGGCTTCTTTTGACTGGTTCCCCTAAGTACCCCCAGCAATGAGAATGATGCCTGCTACAGGGCAGGTGCTCAGTGCCTATTTGTTAAATGATTGGGTTGGATAAATTTTATTTGACTGAGTCTGTTTCTTAGAAAGAAGATATGTGGGATCCGGCAAGTGCAGACATTTTTGGTGCGTGGGTCACTGATTGCTTGTTTTAGTGCAATGTTGATCTTGATATATCTACTCCAAGTAAGGATGCATAAAGGGATCATATAAATAACAAAGCTGTTTAAAGAAGCACATCAAAAGAAAATAGGGAGAGGTGAGGATTGAGACAAAGTGAAGAAACCTATGCAAGCTAGACTTGATCACTCTCAGGTCACCTGTGGGCTAACCAGTCCTAACTTTCGCTCTAGATCTCCGTCTATAGCTATAAGGCTATTTGAGGGATTGAGTGATCAGGTTTTATCTTTCTTGCTGTGAAGCATGCAGGTTATTAGTTTTCAGCTTTCTTCAGAGTGGATCAACATCTCAACTTGAACTCTGTAGTTCATAAAGACCAGCTTTTACTTCAAAGAAGTGAAAGAAGGCCAGTGGGCCTGGAGCAAAGAAAGTTGGGGGTGGGGAGCAAGAGTTGAGGAGTTGGCTTATTCTGGGTCTCATGAGCTACACCAAGACCTTTTGTCTACCCAGGGGCAGTGTCAGCAAACTAATTAGACAAGAGTGTTACAAGATCAATTGTATTCCTAAGAGACCCCTATGGTCATTGCACTGACCAAGAAAGCATGTGTGGGAAGAGCTAAAAGATATGTAGAAGTAGTATGGGTGAGAGATGATGGCAGCTTTGACTAGGGTGACGGGGGGTGGGTGGAGGAACTGGCAGGACTTGTCAAAGACTAAGTTTTGATGGTGAGGAGAAGGTAATGGCAAAACAGACTCCCTGGTCTGAAACTTGGACAGGTGGACAGGTGGTGGGATTGTTCATGGACATTGGGTGGGGTTATAAACCAGCAGAGGGTTTGATGCATATTGAACTTGGTACTTTTGGACTTGAGCAGTCTCCTGGTGGAGCTTCTCGTGGATTTAGGGGTCACTGGCATGTGGGTGATAGTTGGCACCATGGGCTACAGTGACAGCATGAGTGAGGAAAGGACTCAAACCCAACACTTGCCGGCTGGATAGAAGAGGGTGGCCTGGCAGAGTAGGGGGCGCTGTCTCGGGAGGGAGTTGGGGAAGCCATGGGGAAAATGATTTCAGAGATAAGTGGGCTCATGTTTCTGAGAGTTGGCATGAAAAGTGAGGTGAAGCATGGAAAGTATCTTCTTGGCTCATTGATGTTTAGGCCACAGGTTCTTCCAGTGGAATCGGGGGAGGGGACCAGATTGGTTCCTGCATATCCATGCCCCAAATCTGCCCTTCTCTCCCAACATCACAGCTGATTTTGGGTAGATTTCAGGCATCCACATTGATTTCTTATGTTTTTGGGGTTTGTTTTTTAGCGGCACTGCAACATTTATAATAAAACTTGAATTTAATAGGATCCCAGGTGACATCCACCTATATTTGTTGTTTTCATAGTTTGCTCCTTTGGAAAAAACAGTAATGCTGGAAAAAAATAGAAGGCAGGAAGAAAAGAGGAAGACCAAATATGCAATGGATTGACCCCGTAAAAGAAGCGATAGGCTGGAGTCTATAGCAGCTGAGCTGGGCTGTGGTGGATGTCATTCATTCATAGCGTCTCCGGAGTCCGAGGCTACTGAAGGGCATGTAACAGTTTCCTTTACTGACCAGCTCAGGGTGTGTAGGCTGACTGGCAGACCTCAGTGTTTTTCCTTCGAAAGCCAGGTCTTAGACATAAAAGCATAGTGAGGCTACGGCTTATTCAGGAGACCAGAAATCCAAATATAGAAGGAAAGAGCCTCACCCTGGTACACTCGAAGCAAGTTTTGAAAAGTCTATGAAGACATGTCATTGAAAGTTTCAGTTTTCTCAATCTCCCTATTCTGCCACTACAGAACAGCATGTGTAAAGGAAAATGTTTTCTTTGAAGGGGTTCAGAATAGATAGATGCCCCAGGATGGCAGAAATAAAAGTGAGTCTGTGATATACTCTCATTGCTGAACTTGAGGCTTGGATTAGGATTTAGCTCCCCACACCATCGAGTCCCAGCCCCAGTTTATCCCAAGTGTTTCAATTTGTCACCACCAGGTTCTATTTATAAATAATTTAATGGAAGAATTTTCTATTTTGGTTAATTTAGTTGTGGCTGAGAACATACCCATTGCCCCAGCTATGGTGTGTCCACCCAGGCACACCTATCTTTAGTGTTTTAAGAGCAAAGGCACATGAAATTAGGTAAGTTAAACCTTTATCTAAAACATGTATCTAACTGGCAGCACACCCAACATACCCAGAAAGGAAAATACAATTAAGATAAACACATCCAAGTTCCCAGGAAACGAAGCCCGGCTTTGAAGAAAGAAATTCCCCCTGAGGAGATTGAGAACATAACAGTCCTCCTTGGTGCTACCGGAGTTAAGGGTGGCCAGTGTTCTGACATATTGTCCCTGGTTTTTTTTACCTTGTAAGCTGGATAGAAAAGATCTCAAACTACACTTTCCAAAATCCAAGTCTCTCGAAGTCATATAACATTAACTCCCACCAGGAAAGTTCCTTATCTGGATGCTTCAGCCTGTCCTCGTTGCTGAAAAGGAACTATGCTCCCTGTTGGCACAGTCCAGGGATTGTCCTCATCTTGTTTAAAGCCCTCTGCAAGGTGGCTCTTCCTCAGTCTGCCAAGCCAGGTCAGCGTGGTCCACCACAGACCACACCGATGCCCAGAATTGACAGAGAATTGTGCCTGTGGACCCCAGGTCCCATGTGAGGCGCAGGTTTGAGTCAGCCATACGAGGAGAGAAGTTAGGCAATGGGTGAGGCAGCCTGCAGCCCATTTTCTCATTCAGTCGGGAGGGGATATTAGAATAAAGGAGAGACTGGAGCCGAAGCCAAGGACTTGGGTACATGTGACTTCCTTGGGAAGAGATTCAGGGGAAATGGTGGGGAATTAAGCACAGAAAGGAGGGAAGCCAATAAATGGCTCATTATCAAGAGTCACCACCAAGGGTGACTAGGGTCAGTTCTGCTGGGGAGACAAAGCAGGACCTTTTCAGAGTTACAGCACCTGCAGGCCAGGGGCTGGTGGCTTTATCCTTTTGCGTATGGTGGCCGAGGCTGCTTCTTCCCCAGCCCATCAAGCACGTGGACCACGATAGCATCTTTGATAGATTATGGTTGGACGCCATTGGTGAATGCTGCAGTGATGAGTGCCAAGGGCGTACAGACAGGGACCATCAACATCTGCAACACCAGATGCCAAAACAATTTCTCATTCGCCTTTATTTCCACATATGTGGTTCCTGGAGAAGCGGCATATAATAGTACAGGCTTTCTGGAAGCTGTTGCTTGGGGCTCACCTCTCAGCTTCCTCCTTTGTCTGAAGCCCGGCTCCAAGCTCATCCCTCTGCACCAGCAGGAACAGGTCAGAAAAGGAAGCGGCTACCCTGGCTGGGCAAGAGCAGGCAGCTTCGTGGAGGAGCTGAAATGCGAACCAAGTATCTTTTGGAAGATACTTACAGTGGATCTGGGTGGAAGGAGCCAAGTCTGAGAAGGAACTGGGCTTCAGGAAAATTATTCTAGTGTTCATAGTACATCCAACAGATCGCAAACCGGATGAGGGGCCTGACATTGAGACCAACCCAGTGGCTTCTCTGTGGAAGGAGGGAGACTAAAGAAGTGTAGTGTTTGGACCTGAAACACCTCAGTGAGCATATTGTGCTATCTTGGAAGATGACAAGCACCGAAATGATGCTCAAACACATGTGCCCTGTGTGCCAGTGCTCATCAAATCTTGTTCAAATATTTAAATCAATGGTTTTAAGTGCTCAGTCTGTGAATGCGCCTCCGGAGCCAAATATTTCTTTGTGCTACGTAAGCAGACGTGGGAGTATGTTTTTGACCTCTCTTAAACGTGACACAGTGCAACATTAATAAAAGTGACCACTCTCTCAGTGCATATACTGGAGTTAGACGAGTCATTTGTCAGCTATTAAAATATTATTTTCCAGTTAGTCATCAAGGTGTCCTCTCTAACTCTCCTCCTTTAGTCATTCTGAAGTTGCAGATTCCTATAACTACCACTAAATAAAACAGTTATATAAGAAAATGCTTAAATCTCATAGAAAGCCAGAGTCCCCTAAGCCCCCAAGACAGAATATTTTCCTAAATGTAGTTAACTTGCAAAGATGAAAAGTCTGAGGAAGTTCACTCTTTATCTCCAAAAATCTTCAGCTTGTGTGTCTTTTTCTTTTGGTAAAAGGTATTTGGACCCCTAGAAAGAAACACAATCTAGGGAGAAACAATTGGAGGCCTTCTTAATTGTTTCCCTAATATGTAGATGCTTCTCTAAGTCAAGCATCATTAAGGCAAAGAAATTTCTAGTCTGATTCCTGGGACTTTGCTGGGAGGCCAGTAGGCATGTGTGTTGAGCTAATTCTAATACCTACATCAGAATGTACTAGAACGTACATGTATTTCCTCAGTTGGAGACTTTTGTCCATATGCAGTACTAATGGTTAGGGGGTCTTCTTGGCATTTATTTTCTAAATCTCTGTGGGACGTTATTCTAAACCCTTTCCTCTTTGGGTGTGTGTTTTTTGCTTAAATGCTTAGCCATGGCCCTGGCAGGGTCCAGCTCTGTTAGGATGTACAGCTCATTTTCCCGGGGACTGGGTTTACCTGTGCGATTCAGGATGAGTGCTGCCATCATAGATCGCTCTAGAGCTGCAGTGGTTCCAATGTCTGCAGAGTCTTCTTTGGAAACAGAGACTTTCTAGAGATGCAAACAATCAGTTTCTGCTATACACTGGCCGGCTGCTCTGATAGAGCCTTTGGAAAATTGGTGGATTAGATGCCCTGGCCTATGTGGCTCAGTTGGTTGGGCCTTGTCCAGGGCACTGAAAAGTTTCCAGTTAAATTCTCAGTCAGGGCACATGCCCCAGTTGCAGGCTCCATCTCAGGTAGGGGGCGTGCAGGAGGCAGTTCATCGATGATTCTCTCTCATTATTGATGTTTCTATCTCTCCCTTTCTTTCTCTCTAAAAAAACCCAAAAAAACCCCAAAAAACAAACAATTAAAAATTCTTTAGAAAATAAAAACTAAAACTGGTGGATGAGGTGGGCCAGTTCTCGCTCTCCTAGCCACTGTGTGTGTTGGCTGACTCATACACCAGAAAGAACAAGGGCCTAGGGATTAGCTTTTTCTGGGTGTGATTTTCTTGTCTCATCTGTTTCCCCCCCTCCAGGAGACATGGGTTCCCTGAGGCAAGTGTGACCCTGAAGTCCAGCCTTGCAGCCACAGCCTGACAGCCAACTGGGCAGGGCGAGCAGCATGGACGGCATAATTGAACAGAGGAGCATGCTGATGCACAGTAAAATCAACGATGCTGGCAAGAGGAATGGCCTAATTAACACCAGAAACTTCATGGCCGAGAGCAGAGATGGCCTGGTGTCTGTCTACCCAGCCCCCCAGTACCAGAACTGCCGGCTGGCAGGCAGTGCAGCACCAGCCGCCCTGGACGGCAGCAGGAATGAGCCAGTCCAGCAGCTGCTGGACCCCAACACCCTTCAGCAGTCAGTGGAGTCCCACTACCATCCTAACATCATCCTCTACTCGGAGGGCATGCTACGCTCCTGGGGGGATGGCGTGGCTGCTGACTGCTGCGAGACCACCTTCATTGAGGACCGCTCACCCACCAAAGAGAGCCTGGAGTACCCCGATGGGAAGTTCATTGACCTCTCAGCTGATGACATCAAAATCCACACCCTCTCCTACGATGTAGAGGAGGAAGAGGAGTTTCAGGAGCTGGAGGTCAGGATGTGCTTCTCATAGGCCTATGGGAATGGGATGTGGTGACCCGGTGGGAACCCACACGTGCCTGGCAAAAATTAGGGAATGAAACTAGAGTGGGAAAATGCAGAGAAACAGAAGCATTTTGGGTGCCGTTTAACTCTTCAGTATTTGTGGAAAATGGGAGGAGTGGAGAGAGACTAAGTGACCAAGATCCAGTGAGGGCTTCAGCAGGGATTCTGATGAGAAATGACCTAGGTAATAGCTGTGGGGATGGGGCTACAGGTGGATTTAAAGGTTGCCAGCACTAGCAGGTCACATGGGGACTCCCGCTAACACCCCACAGGAAAAAGGGGTCATTGGCAAAAGTGAGCAAGGTAAGAGAGGGGCATGTGGTCCTAGGGCATCAAAAGGCTAGAAATGCATGTGTGGTGACCATTTGGGAAGTAATTTTGCTGCTACACATGTGTGGCTTCCTTAATTTGGTGTCCCAATGTTTCTGCGAAGGGATCATTGGTACAGCTAAAACCTGCTGGAAGAAGTAGCAGAATTGATAGCCTAAAGGGAAGGGAAGGATTATCGCAAGCTTTATTATTAGTTTTTGTGATATATCTTTTTCCATCTTTCTGATTGGAATTTATTTTTATCTCAGAATTTAAAGTGTGTCTCTTGCAGAAAACACATAGTTGGGTCTTGTTTCTTTAATTGTCTTACCATCTCTTGCCTTTTGATTGGAGTGTTTAGTCCATTTGCATTAAATGTAATTTTTATATGATTGGGTTTCCATCTGCCCTTTTGATTTTTGTTTTCTACATGTTTCTGGGTTTTGTTGTTGTTGTTTCTCTTTTTCTTCCTACTGCCTTTTTTTGGTGTTAAGTACACATTTGCGCAGCCACCGTGTCAGCCAGGGATATGAAGAAAACGTCCCCAGCTCCTGTGTGGTGCTCCCATGCCCAGGAGCTCCTTATTTGATTGCTGGGGTATCTTCCAGTCCAGCACTTGACCCAACCAGGAATATATTCTTAGGTTGGAAGAGCACAAGCTTTTCCCATTCATATCTTGGACCAGATTTTCCACCCACCATTCTCAATCAGTTGAGCCCCTTTGGCAATAAACTGGTTTCCACGCCTAGTCCCACCCTGGTAAAAATGCTTCACGGGTCAAACTCGCAGTGGGCGTGAAACATCCCAGGGCAAGGACACCAGAGACTTTCACTGTTCTTATCAGAATTCAGCAGTGGTTGGTAAGTAGCACCTCTCGGTGTATTGTTGGCCTTTGGGCAATGTCATGAGCCCCTAGAAGGCTGTTTTGATAGTCTCACATGGTTTTTCCTTGGGGACAGAATCTGCCTACCTACTGACCCCCCATTCAAGAAGTGCTGCCAGGATATTATCTGAAGTACTAGACATGCATTTTCCAGCGTGCACTAGATACAGACAGAGATTATGTTTAAATTCCCACTGATGGCTTATGGCTAGGTTAAGAATTTAGACTAAATTAATTATCATTAAATAACATTACATATATTCTCTTATAGCATTAGAAAATGAAATTATTCATTTTCCTGCCTTGGGGCAGTCTGTAAATATAGATATATTTTTAGATATTCCAGTTTCTTTGTATTTGTGTGTGGATCACTCACACAAGGGAATCTATTTTATCTTCTTACAGTCTCATCTCATTTTGCAGCCCCAGACTGCAGCAACCACCTTATTCTATAAAGAAGCATGGTAGAAATTACTTCGGCTTATCTGGAAATTAAATTTACTTTTACAAAATATGTATTTTCACCCTGGCCGGTTTGGTTAAGTGATTAGAGCGTTGCTCGGCAGACCAGAAGGTCGCGGGTTCGATTCCCAGTCAAAAGCATGTACTTTGCTTGTGGTACAATCCCAGGCCCCATTCGGGGCATGTGTGGAAGGCAACCAATCGATGTGTCTCTCACGTTGATGTTTCTCTCTCTCTTCTCCCTCCTCCCTCCCTTTCAGTCTCTCTGAAAATCAATGGAAAAAATATCCTTGAGTAAGGATTTAATACAAAACAAAACAAAACAAAACAAAACATAAAAACCCAAAATATGTATTTACCACTATCGAGGGCATTCTAAACGCAGGCACACCTCTGAGTTATTGCAGGTTCAGGTCTAGACCAGTGCTGTCAAGCATATATCACAATACAGTGACTCATGTAGAATTTTCCCAGTGCATCCAAAGTTATATCTATACTATATAGTAAAACCTTGATTATAAACATCTTTCCTGGGCAGTCCATAAACAGCCATGCCATCATTTTTCAAGGCTGTATAGAATTCCATGTAGAATTCTTTTATCATTTTACTATTTTAAACAGCGCCGTCAGGAACACTCCAGAACAAACACCCCTGCATGCTTGTGTTTGTGTTTCTTAGACTGTGCTCCTGCAAACTAAGCCTCCAGAGGAAGTTCTGCATTCGGGGCTACTCGAGGCCCAGGCCCGCACCATCCTGCTCTCTGGCCCTCTGCTCGCTCTCACGCCGAGCAGCAGATGTCTCCAGAATTAGCAGGCAGGGGGGGCCAGGGGGAATTAGGAGAGCAGCATGGGGCCCAGAGGGAGGCAATATGGGGATGAGCGAGGCCTGCGTGAGACTAAGTGACACAGCTGAGCACAGCTTCCTACCTCTAAATGGCACCCTCGCAGCCCTTGCTCACGGAGCTGAGAGATTGTGAAACACTGACCCGTGAGACACGGCACTGTGTCCAGCATTATAATTATTCCATTAAAAGATCCCAAGGAAGAAAACCCCAAGGTGACTGAAGGCCATCCCACTGGTGGAGGCAATAAAAACGGGACAGAGAACAGGCAGGTTGTGGGGGGAGAGGCCAGATGAGCAGCGCCTGCCTTTCGCTACCTTTTGTAGCATTTGCCTCCCCTAAAGGGTTAGCTCAGAGGGGAGGCCTCCATGTGGCCCCAACCCCATGAGAATGCCTTCAACCTGCGGGCAGGTCTTGCAGTCCCACGACCCATGGGGAGGAATTTTAGAAACAGCCGCAGCAGGGGCTGAATTCAGTGGTGCTGCGAGTTGTGTCTATTTTCTCTCCTTGGTCTGTTGGTTCGTACGTAGCCTCAAGCACGCGGCCTCATTTCCTCTCCTCGCTGTTTGGTGGCGTGATGCCCAAGGCCACTTATAACCTACTAATGGAAGAAAGACCATGAAAAGAGCTGGGCTGTTTCGTCTACCCTATAATTTGTCTGAATCTATTTTAAAATCGATTTGAATCCAGATTGACTAATTGTTCTGGGGCCGTGTAGCCACAACTTTGTAATTTGTAGTGTGCTTCCCTTATGCTCCTGAATAAAAATCGGCGCAGATTTTGGGGGAGTGCCCTGAAATCTGACTCTTAGCTTCGTGGGTATAGCGGTTTCCACAGATGGGAGCCTGTGCTGCCAGCATGCCAGCGGTGCCCACAGCCCGGGCTGTTCGATTGAGAAAACTCTCAACTGAACACTCTCACCACCGGCCTCCATGTCCATGCCATGAGATGGACCAGTCAACAAGTAAAGTCATCAGAATCCTTGGGGCAGGGGAGACACCTTATCTTTGGACGAGAAGCCCTGGAGGTAAAATGGGGTGTATCCAGAGCCACGTTTCTGATGTCCGGAGTACAGAGCTCTGGGTTGAGCAGCCACTGACTGGCTGGTTCTGGCAAGATTTCAGTCTCTCGGAGTCTAGCTTTGTCCTTTGTAAAATAGAAATAACAATAAAATAGGAACGACACCTGTTTCCAGAGGCCTGTTAGAACACAGCCAACAAAGGCATACAAAACTCTTTGTGAACTAAAACCAAAACCAACAAAAATCCCCCACAGAAAACTAACAATCAAAAGAACTAAGCAGAAATCCATTCAGAGCGGTTGTTGCCTGTGTGAGGACGCCCCCGGCAGCATCTTGATCCGTCAGCATGAAGGTCATTAACTCGGGGACTGACACGAGAGTTAGAAGTGGCTGTCCTTTCGGCCCTGGTCTTCCTCCTCTCTCCCAGGGCCCTCTGGATACGGCTCCACCTGGGACTGTCCCTGGAGGATCCTGCCTCCCCAGACCTCCCTAGAGCCTCCTTCCAAGGGCCCTCAAAGTGCAGCTCAGCCTTTCCCATGCAGCTCTGAGCCTCCAGGTGACCTTTTCCAGAGCGAGGTTCCGGGGGCCATGAAGCTGACATGGCCGTTTGCCTGTGGAGAGGAACAGCCATGACCCTACCCAGGCTCTGCCTGGCAGCGCTGCGCAGCCTTCATTCAGATGGAAGGTTTCCACGTCCCAGGGGCTGGCACCCGCGCACCTGCACCCAGGCAGCCCTCAGTCCCCCCGTGAATCTCGCCCATGAATTATGCATCCCCAAAGGCTGTTTAGCTCCCTTCTCTGACAGACATAAAGACAGTCATTTTCATTTCCCTCTATTGTTGGGGAGACCATATGGGAGGTGATGCTGCAGAGTAAAAAGAATCTGAATTTCACAGACACAGCTCTTTGGAGGGTATGCTGTGTGACCCCAAACTCACCAGTGCTTGTGACTCACCTGAGAGGGTACAGTGCCCACCAGACAGGAAGGAGCTGGCCTCTCTGGGAAGGGCTAACTCGGAGCCCCCGACCTGCAAGTCTGGGGTGGACAGATGCTGTGTAGACAGTGTGTCACCCACTCTCATCACGGGCCCTCCAGAGAAGGTCCTTGTTTGTGATGCGAGTGAGCCCATCAGAACTTGCCTGTTTTCCTCAAGTCAACTAGACAAAGGAAGTCCTAACAGGAAGCCTCTGTCATTTCGCTGAAGCATCACTGCTGTCTGCACACTGATTAGAGGCTCTGCTCGCATCTCACATGCATGTTAATTAACCAAATAGGAAAGGACCTTGTCATCACCCGTGGTCTTCATCTGTGTCTGTCTGCATAGGAATGACAGGGGACGCATGAGGGGGCACTGCTGGGGCGGGGCTGGTGGCCATGGCATCTGCACAGGTGTTAGGGTCATTGTGTGCCCACCTGAGTGTTTGTCTGGTACCTCAGGTGACCGCCTGCCTCTGAAGCCACCTGGGGAAGTGGCCAGCGTGCACTGAGGTGTGGTCCTGAATGTCTCCAGGCTGCAACAGGAGGGCACCTGTTTAACCACCTCCTGTAGCTGACAGGAGCTGGAGTAAAGTGTGACTCCATCTCTGTAGAAAACAATCACTAGAGTGGCCCCAGCCTGGGATGAGCCAGTATGAGTGTGCCGTGTGCTGATGAGGAGAGGAAATCTGTAGTGGGGGCCCGGCAAGTGGGATGACTAATTAGAACAAAAGCATCCCCTGCCTGGGCAGGTCGGGGTGGAAGCGCATTGACATTGTCACCGGACAGGGACCCGTCCAGAGCGGGTCTGCCTCAGGCCAGCCTGTCATGTGTGGTTCTTGACTTCATGTAGAAAAGATCTCACAAAGTGAGTCCAGATGGGTTCGAGAGTATGTTTATTAAAGCTGGGGACAGTGAAACAAAGGAAGGAATTAGGGTAGGAGAGAGCCGAGGCAGGGCTGCTTTGACTCCCTAGAAACGTTATAGGACGTAAGTGAGCCAAGGTGGAGCTGCTGTTAGCTCACCGGGAAGTGAAGGTCACAGTGTCCCAATTGCTTTAGCTCACTGGGAAGTCAGAGAAGAAGGGGGCCTTGGAGACAGGATCAGGGGGTGAGCCCGGGTCGGGCTGCAGCTGCTCACTGCTCCCCTGGTTGCAAGTCTTGTGGGGACCCCTAGAGTTTAGGAAGAAATAGAATGTTCATGCCTGAGAAGGGGCATGAGTGCCCACACTGAATCTTTGTCCTGGGGGCTTTTTATCTCCTCCCCCCCCCCCCCACTTTTTTGCCACAGGTAAGAATCTTAGGGGAGGGTTTCAGCAGAATATTCATCAGCTTTTCAGGTGCTTTTTAAATATGCTGATGCATCAAAATGAGTGTATAGGGGAGTTTGGGATTATTCTTTGGTTTGTTTTACTGTTTTATTTTTTATCTTGGGTCTTTCTGGCTTTAATGGGGTTTTGTTATTTGTTCTCCAACTTCATCTGTCGTTGGGTTTAGCTGACACAAGTGGCATTAATTGGGTCTCTGTTCTCTGTTTTCCCAGGCCAGGGTGACTTAAGCTATGTATTCTCCGGTTAGGGAGGAGAGTATAAGCCATTTGCTCTCCAGTGTCCTTGTTTGGGTAAGATAAGGTCTTGCAGTTCACAAGCTAGAAGCAAGCTGCCCAGACTGTTTGGCCTTGTTTCATTTTCTTGTCTCAGTTTCCCCCTTCCACTTTCCCAGGGATTTTCCTAGCTTCTTCCTACCCTGCCACAGCATGACAGCCCTTTAGTGCCCTAGGGCTCTGGTGTGCCCTCTGCAGGGAGGTTTGCTGAGTGCTGGAATTGTCTGAGCTGCTTTTTAAGAATCCTTCTGTCTCGGGCCTGGCTGGTGTGGTTCAGTAGGTTGGACGTAGTCCCCGCACCAGGAGGTTGCAGGCTTGATTCCAGGTCAAGGGCTCATGCTCAGGTTGGGGGCTTGATCCCCAGTGGGGGGCGTGTAGGAGGCAGCCAATCCTTGTTGCTCTCTCACATTGATGTTTCTCTGTCTCTCTGTCTCCCTTCCTCTCTCTCTAAAAGTCAATAAACTGTTCCTTCTAAAAAATGAGTAAAACAAAATGAATAAATAGAAATCCCTCTGTCCCCGAATAAAGCATGGAACCCACAAGAGTGTGTACCTCCTGAGAGTACACAGTTGTAGCTTCTGCAGAGCAGACCTCTACACCCACTGTCCATCCCTCCATCCCAAAACCTGGGAAGTGATTGACTCCCGTAGGATTTTTTCTTCTGTGGAATGACCCAAAGCCCAGTCCCTGGGATTTGCCTCTTCCTGTTCCCCCAGTAAGGGTTCCTCCCTCATCTGGGAGCTTCCTTTTGAGGACAGGACTTGCAGGAATGACATCTGCGACTTTCCCAGAGGCATCTCCCTGTGCCCTGTTCCACCTCCACACACAGAGGGCGCCCCAGAGTGGTTCCTCTATTAATTCTCTCCTGTGTCGCCCCACCCTCCTCTCCTGCAGAGCAACTACTCCAGTGACACAGAGAGCGAGGACAACTTCCTCATGATGCCCCCACGGGACCACCTGGGCCTCAGCGTCTTCTCCATGCTCTGCTGCTTCTGGCCTCTGGGTATTGCAGCCTTCTACCTGTCCCACGAGGTAAGGCCACACATAGCACACAAGCCAGTAAGGAGGAGAGCCAGAGAAGACAGTCAACTCCTGCCACCAGAGGCGTCTTTACTCTATGGTTGGAGAGCATGCCTGGGTAAGTCGGGGTGCCACAGGGAGGCCAGGGCCACCTCACCTCAGTGTCGTCCTGGGACTGCCCCCATGGCCTCCCCGAGGTAAGGTGGGCAGTCTTCAGGGAAAGGGCTGAAGACGGGACCAGGTGTCCACTGGGGAAACGCAGATATGTTGGGGAGATTGGCTTTCAAGCAGGCACTTGGGCTCTGCCAGTGGCACGGACTTACAAAACCCAGGATGTTTTTTCTTCTGTCCTAGTCCAGCTGGGCCCAGGTCAGTAGGCAATTGCTTCATGCCTCAGTTTCTTGATCCACAAAATGATGCTAAAATAACCGACGGCATGGAGCTAGCCAGGTGTTAGGGAAGTGAGGTTAGAGAAGAGGTGCCCATGTGGTACCTGGAAGAGCAGCAGGTGCCCAACACGCTCTCCTGGGAACCCCAATCGTTGGCACACAGGCGGGGCCCTAGATGAAGAGATGCCTAGAAAAAGACAGAATCTTGACTACAACAGATTTTATCATTTGAAAAAAGTGTAGTAGTAGTAACAGTAGTAATAAAAGTGCTTGTAAAGTAGGTGACCTATATTGATCCACTAAGTGCCGGTCCCACCTGCTTCTCAGGGTGTGGTCCTGACCAGCGGCATCAGCGTCCCCAGCACAGGTTGACATGTGCATTGACTGGTCCCCACCACAGCTCTGCTCAGTCAGAGCCTCTGGGAGGGGGGTCGGGGAGTAACCGGCATCTGGATAAGCCGGTCCCGATGCTGCCTCAGTTCAAGCAGTGCTGTCGCCCACAATGGCCTCACAGCGAGCCTGTGATGGGGCACTGCCGTGACATCACTGTGTGGCCTCGTACCCGAGGCTCGGTGAGGTTGGATGGTGGCCTCAGGCCGCAGCTGGCTCGAGCCACCTCTGGGAAAGGCAGCTGGCTGGGATGAGCGTGGAGGCCGGGGAGGAGGCCGCGTGCCGCGTTGGTCCGAGACACCCTCTCCTCCGACAGTGCTGACCGTGGATCCGGCTCGGCGCACGCGGGCCTCATAGGCCGCTCTCCGAAGGGGGGACCGCGTGCGGCCTTGGCAGGTATGGCCAGGAGCGGATGCTCTGAGCGATGCGGAGAATAGACATGAACCCGCCATTTGCCGAGCAACTTCTGTGAGTCAATTAACATGCACACTTATTTAATCTTTGCAATGAGTCTGAAAGGTGGGAAATGCTTCTCCACATTTTATGCATGAAAACAACTGCTTTTGAGGGATTAGATAACTTACAGAAATCAGAGAGGTAGTGAGTATGGGTACGTGATGCAAATATAAGTATTTCTACTCCTGAAAATTAAATTTTCTGCAGTAAAACTTTGCCCTTTTTATCTGTTTGAAAACAAAATTAGAAGCACAGTTCTGGCTTCGAAATCCAGTCCCCCTCTCTGCGTGGAGGGTGTGCAGTGAGGAAGAGAAGCCCCTTCTAGACAGGCCTGTGATACTGGCCCTCAGCGCCTTACTCCCACGTGGCAGCTGCCAGCTTGAGACACAAGGGGGAGACCCACCCCCAGTGAGGCTGTGGGTCTGGAACTGGGCCCGGGGCAGGCCTGAGGGTTACACGCCTTGCCTCTGCTGCAGCTATCTTCTGCATTTGAGCATTTTATTTCATAAAATATTTCTTTCCTTTGCTAACTGCAGCATTATGACAATAATTAAATGAGAAAAGGGCATTAAGAATCAGATTATGAATTTTATGAACAGCATCAACAAAGGGAATTGAACAAATTAGGGGAGAAGGGATCTGTGATGGCACTGAAACCTAGGAGAACCAACATCCAACCTGGCCAGGAACTATGTCCTTGAAATCCATTCATCCAACATTTACGTAGCACTTGCCATTCATCAGACCTTGTTCTGAGTGCAGGGGTGCAGCAGTGAGTGAAACATAACCCCGTCGTCACTGAGCTGACATCCTAGTGCCAAGAGGCAGGAAACCAACAGAAGTAAATTACAGAGTGATGGACTCATCACGATTAGGCACTCTACGGATGTGGGGTACACATTTTTAAAAAGGGTGGTCATGGAATGGCTTTCTTTGAGGATAGCATTTCATAGTAAAACTATAGGCTGAGCCCAGAGAATCTCTTGAAGAGGAGCTTTTTGGGCGGAGGGACAGCCAGTGCAAAGGCCCTGAGGTAGGAATGCGCCTGGTGTGTTTGAGAGTGACGTAGGGGACCTCATGGCTGAAGCAGGTGCCCTTTGGGTATGGACGTAGGAAGTGAGGCAAGAGAAATAAAAGACTGAGGGTTGTGGGTGCCAAGGGAGCAAGTTGTATTTTTCTATAATTTTGTCAGTTTCATCTAAATTATCAATTTTATCTATCTTTTCAAAGTATGAACTTGGGCCTTCCTTCTTTCTTTTTGGATATAAATAGAAGGATGCATGGATAGGCAGACAGACAGCTAGGTAGATAGATGGATAGATATACCTACTTCCAAAACCACAATGCTGTCATTGTTTTATATTGTCAGTATTTATTTGTATGTGTCCACACATTCCACTCTCTTTGTTCCCTTTTCCTTCCTAACCCTCTGACCTTCTAGCTGGCCTAATGTCCCTTTCTTCCAGAGAATGTCCTTTAGCATTTCCTTTAGTGTGGACCAGCTGGTGGCACATTTTCTCTGCTTTGTGTCACTTTCATTACGCTCACCCTTGCAGGTGTTTTCACTAGGCCTAGAGCTCTGATGGACAGTTTCCTCTTCAGTTGTACTGAACCTTCTGATAAACCTGTTCACTGAGTTATAATATCTTTTTTTAAATTTTTTGTAATGGATCAGTTGTAGAATTTCTCGGTTTCTCCTTTTTCTGATCGGCTGTAACATTTTTTTATAGTGTCCAATTGCCTGCCAAGATTTTCAGATTTTTTGGTGTATTTTCTTAAATGTAGTAAACAGAGTTGTTCGGTGGGCTGTGCCTGCTGATTACAGCATCTGGGCCCCTGTGAGCCGGGGTGGTTTTGTTTTTGTTTTTCTCCTTGGTCTCACTCGTGGTATATTTTCTTAGGGTTTTTTTATTTATTATTTTTTTATTTTTATTGTATGCTGGTGATTATTTTTTTAAAGTATTCACCGGAGTATTTTGAGGATTGATGCCACCTTCCTTGAGATAGACTATTTCTTTGCTTTTGTCAGGACACAGGGCACAAACAATTCAGTCACCTCGGTCTAAGCTCAGGTTTTGAGTTGATGCGAAGCCAGTCTGTAATGCACGAGAGGGGGTGTACTTTTGCTTCACTTTTTATCTTATGCTTTCGCTTTTTGGGGCTCCATTCTATGGCAGGGGCTGGTTTGCCAGGATCTCCCTCTTTGATTGGCCTGGCACCCCCCAAGTAACCAAAACCCCTCTCAGGCCTCGCTTATGCTCAGCAAACATGACCAGGGCAGAAGCGTCTCCCTGCGCCTGGCTCACCCCCAGGCCCCTGCTCTCCCTTGGTCTGGGCCCTAATAGTTTCCCGTTTCCTCATCTCTCGGTGCTTTAGAATTCTCTCATATTTCCCCAAGGGTTTTTAGTTGTCTGCTGCAGGAGGGTTTCTAGCAATATTACTGGGAGCAGAAACCTGCCTTTCTCTCTTTCCTTACTTGTTTGTACAGGGAATATTTTTTAAGTTGGAAAAGTGAAGGCTTGGTTGAGGAACTTGGATTATCTTTGCTTGAATTCCCACCCTTTCTGGTGCTAACAGAGATTCAAACTGACTCTTTGCGCGATCACAACAACTACAGTTCTTAGGCTGACAGACTATGTGAGGAAATGGGACACGGCTGATCAAACTCCGAGAAAGTGGCATCCTCTGTAGATCATACAAAGCACAGGGTCTGGTGCTTCGTAGCAACTCTCTAAGTCTGGTTGGCTTTGTGTGATGGATGCAGAGATCTGCACACCAATGTTCTGCTTCGTCATTTCGTAAAGACGAAGCATGTGGCTCATAAATGTACTATCATCTAAATGTGTCCAGGCAGAGTTGGGAGGAGTTGGCCATGCATGAGATCTAATCAAGTCACCAAATACTCTGGGCTTGTGCCCTCTGCAGGGCTGTGGACAGCTAGCACTAACTCCACAGGGACCTCTAAGAGGCAGTGTGGACCTCACTCCTCCATGATGCTCCACCAATGAGTGGGTTGCTGAAACCGTGACCTTGAGCACAGCATGTGCTATCACCTGCAGAGAATGTATGTTATATTCCTCAATTCTATTTTTTTATCTCCTTTTAGACAGGGCACAATTTTTTAACTTGTCCAGATTATGTATAAAATAGTAAGGACACTTTGAAATACAACCGCAGAACATGTTTTCGTTGGTGTGTAACTTAATCCACCTGAGCTTTGCTTTGCAGCGATGTTCAGGCTCACACAAAACTAGAAAGCATGGTGAGCCCCGTGTACTCAGCTTGTAAGCTTGTAGGTGAGAGCTATGAGACTGGTTGCCTCAAAAAACAATTCAAAAATAAAGCAATGAGTTCTTGAATGACATGCCTGCAGGTTGCTTAGGGGACTTGGAAACAACAAGACACACAGAGAGGTTTATTTTACAACTGGCTGGCCCTGCACTGGGCCATAGTAGAATGCAAGTGAATTTATGAGTGGAAGTCAGCTGTTCCTGGGGCCTGTCACCTCTTCTGACCATGCCCTGGGGCTTTCTCATCCCCCATCCCAGAACAGCTCCCCCAATTCTGCCATTGCCTCCAGCATCCTGCTATGTTGCTACCTTCCAACGCCACCGGCCCCCATCCCAGGCTGATGTGGTCTCTGGTGGTTTTCTTAGTCACCAAGGAAGCCACAGGAGCTTCTGGGTTGTCCCAGAATGGTTTCCAGACATAGAAAGCACAAGGACAGATGGGCTGTGCTTTGTGGTCCTCCCAGAAATCCTTCTATATGGAGTGGAGATGTGCTAAGTAGGTGGAGAGACCCTTTCTCCTAGAGCTCAATCTTAAAATCATTCTGTGCTTTCCTGAGATTATTTCACATGATTTTGCCTGGTCCTTATAGGTGTATAAAGTGCCTTGCTTTCCTTTGGAAATGACATGCAGAGTTTGAAAACCAAAACGAATCTTGTAAGTGACAAATCTTCCTTCCAGGGCCATCTGTGTTTATGTTAACTGCTGGGAATGCCTCTGATTTGAGTCTGCATGCTGAGCATCTGAAGACAGGAGAGGATGGGCCTCAAGGCTTTGGGGTGGCTTGGATGGACAGAGTGTGCTGCCCCCCACACGGGTGAGGGCCGCTCACAGTGCTGCTTGAACTTTATTAAGGAGAACACACCGGTGGGCAAGGGGGCTGTGCATCAGTTTACAATCTTAATGTGCATTATTAGGGTGTTTAGTACTTGTGTGATCTGTGGCCGAGTAAAGGATTATAATAAATACATTTTTGTGTGTTTGCTGATCGGTGGTGTAAAGACTAAAACAGGAAGGTGTCATCCAAGATGAAACGGGCCTGCCATGCAACAGCTCTTTCTCCAAAACCTTCCGCTCCCATTGGTTGAAAAACGGCAAGTCCTCATTTAAGACTTTGCAGTGATCATGATCAGCGCATGCATTTCATTAGACCTTAAGAACTGGGACTAGGAACGTGCAGTGAGAAAGGGCCGCTCACATGTGGGAAACGAGCTAACCCTTCGCTCGGATCCTTCTTGGAGGTTGTCAGGGTATAAATAAGACATAAATATGATTAAAGTACTAATTGACAGGTTGTTGTCAAACAGAAGTCCTGATTTGCCTAGTTAAAGGCTCAGAATATATTTAGAATATTTATTATGCATAAGTTAATGTAACCCAAAGGTGTAAGTCCTGTCTTTAAACATGGGCATGTTGGGGAAAGAAATGAACAGAATCCAATGATACCTTAGAGTGTGAGCCACGTGTGGGGAAATGGCCTAAAAAATGTGAATGGTCTAATATTTTTAAGGCAGCATTATTGCTTTTTAGGACTTCTATTACCTAACAGATAACTAGTTCATATTTCAATAGAGTTTTTTCAATGGCCCACTTTAATAAGTGGAAGCTAATAGCTGAAATTAACCAATGATTTGTACGTGTTGGCCAAATTCTGAAGACATTGGTAACTTATGTAGGTAAGGCAGCTTCCTCGCTATTATTTTAACTGCACGTAAATGGGCCCGCACAGCTTTTTGTTCATCCTAATAGGTAGCCTGCTCCTCCCATGTGATGTTCCTTCCAAGTTCCTGATACCCTAACACCCGTCTGAAATGAGCCAGGGTGAGGAGCGTGTGTGCACTGCCCAATGTGTGTCAAAAGGGGGGACTCTGAGAGCCCAAGGTGCAACACACACCCTCCTGAAATTCCTAGTTGGCGGTTCCGCTAGGTCTTCTGACTCTAGGATCTGCCTTCTCAAGGTTCCTCTCTGCAGCTCCTGCTGTCCTCCCTGAATCGGGCTCCCATCCTGAAGTGCAATCTGCTTTCTCTGTCATTGTGCACTTCAGAACTCCTAACTGGGCTCCTGCAAGGTCCTGAGCCTGATGCCAGGTGCTGAGCCTGATGCCAGGTGCTGGGGACACAGAAGAGAACAGGAAATAAGCCCCGCGCTTGTGAGAATTTAAATAATCAGCCCTCAAAGGGAGCCCTGCTCCGCGAGACCTGTGTGCATGCCCCCACCCCCTCATCTGCCAGCCTCACTCGCTGGACGGAACCTCTGTGGCATCCAGTTACTCACTCCCTTTGCCCCCGGCTCCTGCCAGCACTGCTTCCATTGTCTTTCTTTCCTACTCAGCTCAGTCAGTCGGGCGAAGGTGGGACTCTCATGTGCTCCTCCTCCTGGAGCTCCAAAGAATCCTTTCCTTCCATCGGGCAGAGGCAGCCAGCACGCGGCCTTTCCGAAAAGCCCTTCAGTTGGTTCTGCCCTCTTAGCAGGTGGGCTAAGCCAGGGCTCTCTCACCCCTCCGCTGGCTGAGTGAGGGGGGCCTGGGGGGGCAGCGGGGGGGGGGCCTGCAGCATCTCCCGAGGCAGAGCACCTGGCCTTGCTGGCACTGAGGGCTCCGCTGTCTCTTCCTCTCTTGCCAGGGTCACTTCTGACCTGGCAAATGATGTTCCTGTTACTCTGCCAACCTGCAGAGCCCTCAAGGAGAAAAGACATCATCCCAACAGCCATTTCACTGGCTTTGTATTTCAGCCTTGTCTTTTGAAGCTGGAAAAGAGACGCTCTGTATTAAAATGCTCCTTCCCACGGTGCATAGTGCGAGCGCCCTCCGCATGATAGAGCTGACGGGCCGTTTCGTACATTGAATAGCCGTAGTGACCTTTTCTTCTTTCTAGAAGAGTCTCTATCCCCCCCCCCCCGCTCCTTCCCCTCCACCTTTGCCTTTTCTGTTTTGTTTCTTTGTATTGCCGAGGTCAGTCCTCTATAGCCAAGCGACCAGGGAATCTTCCAGAGTTAGCATTTCCTCAACTGAAGCAACAACAGCAACGCAGAAAGTCATGAAATGATATGGAGGGAAAGAGATGCACCCATTTTCTCCAGTTTGGGCCTCTGCAAATCTCAGACTCTCATATGAGAAGATTTAGAGCTCGCGGAGTAGCTGGGAGGTCCCGTTCACACCCCAGGTGGGGGGCTTTTATTTGAAGCTCCTTGTAATTTAGAACCACTAGGAGGGTCTAGAGGAAGGCCGTGCTCTTGGGTTTATCATTTCCCCCCCAGCCTTATTGAGGTATAGCTGATCGATAAAATCGTTTATATTGAAAGTATACAACACGTCACTTTGTTTGCCGAGAAGTGTGGCTTATTGGAAACCTCAGCCACACTGGACCTTTGTTGGGTCCTAAGGACCCTTAGCCAGGTGGGTAAGAAAGGCCTGGACTGGCTGGGGCAGTGTGTCCCTGCAAGCTCCCTGCAGGGCAGCAGACGGTACTGTGCCTCCCCCAGGAAGCAGGCACACCCAGGCATCCCAGGCTCAGCTGTCCCTTGTCACGGTGAAGTCTGATCTTTAAATGTCACTGTTATCAGGGGACTGGAGGCAGCAAGTCACTTGTGAAACATCAATCATGTCTCCTTTGTCCCTCAGCGCTTAGGAGGGGGTGAGAGAAACAGGACAGAGGTCAGGCTGTTTATACCTGACCCGAAGGTGGAACTCAACAAATGTAATGGTCCAGAGGGGTGGGCAGAGGGAAGGGCACAGCTGGGAGCGTGCTGTTGTTACTGATTCCCAGCCAGAGAGGCTCTTCACTTCTAGCCCCTTTGAGGCTCCCCCGTGCCCCGGGAAACCTCTCAACCCCCCATAGACTCTCTGTAGTCAGTACTCCCTGGATACAGTTCAGGACCCTCATGGAAATAGGTAGAAACTGCTGAGACCCTGAGGGTCTCATGTCTTGGCCACGGCCACAGCTGGTTGATGGCCACGCTGGGACTGACACCCGGCTGTCCAGAGTGTTGGAGAGAGTGCTCCCTCTAGGTGTCACATGCCGAACTTCACAGGGATCATAGAAGGTGAACGTGACAGGGTCCCTTGAGCAAACAAGTACTGCTCACCCCTCACTCGCAGAAGAAAGCTACCCACACAACCCAGCACTGCCAACTTGTACCGAAGCCGACCCCCTTGGGGTCAGTGCTGGCTGAGAGGGTCAGTGACATAGAACCCAGACGCAGCCGGGACAAGCAAGCCAGCTCGCGTGGAAGAGGGATGATCTGGCACTCGGCCCCGCTGCCGGGCAGATGGGGGAGGCTGGCAGACTTAGCAGACAGACGGGTCACAATTCACCCAGCGAAAGGCTCAGCCAGAGAGCTGGCCTCTTCCCAAGGAGCTGGCAGCCTAAACTGGCTCTCAGCTCACCGCTGCTCACCAGGAGGAGCAGGGCTTCCAGGGGAGGTGACTTTCTCAGCCTTGAGAGGCAAAACCTGGCCTCACGTCACCTCACGTGACACAGAAATGGGAGTGAAGTGCCGAGGGTTTCTTGAAATCCTTGCATTACCATTAACAGCATATTTGAGAGACATGCCCCTTCTTACCCTCCTTGGGAAGGTGAGGTCCAAAAGGGAACAGATAGATGCCCAAGGAGGTGAGTGAGGTTCGAGAGGCTGCAGATCAGCTTCCCGCCTCTCAGGCAAGGCCGTCACCCCTGTCTTTCAGCTGCTGGTGTAAAACTGGATTTTAAAAAATATATTTTTATTGATTTCAGAGAGAGGAAGGGAGAGGGAGAGATAGAAACATCAATGATGAGCCAGAATCATCAACCGGCTGCCTCCCCTGGGGATCAAACCCACCACCTGGGCCGGTGCCCTGACCAGGAATTGAACTGTGACCTCCCGGTTCATGGGTTGATGCTCAACCACTGAGCCATACCAGCTGGGCTGAAGCTGGATTTTTAAAAGAAAGGACAATAACTGACAAACGTTCAAATATATTAGAAATAATATGGTGGAAGATGAAAATAGAATTGGGATGGTCTTTAAATGTGCCGCTGGATAAAAATGTGTGGCTGCAATTGCCACTGAAAACCAGCCAACCAGCCAGCAGGAGAAAGGAAGGGTAGTTGTCAGGATAAACGGCGACTGAATGGGAGGCCAGAGCTCGGGGCTCTGCTGTGAAAGGCGCCCCGTGACTCTCAGCTCGGCTATGACCCCTTCCTTCTCCAAGTCCACAGAGTGGACACGCTGTGTAATTTCCGAACTAGCCTCGGGGGCAGTCCCACAATGTTGAAGGCCAGGCTCTCACACTTTGCTCTAAGCGGCCCACCAGCTTGGCCTGGAAAACGGACCCGCTCTCCTCGGGCACCTCGTCTCTCCAGGGGCCACCGGTGCAGGTGATGAATGGGGTGCCCAGGAAATCGAGGTGAAGGAGGCGCGATCCTCCCTGCAGAGCTGACAGAGGCCACCGCACAAATAATTGTAACAGCGCCACGTGCTGCCATTGGAAGTGTGGAAACAGGAGAGAATCGCACAGTGCAGCGCAGAATGCGTGCCCTGGAGGGGAGTGCTGGCCAAGGAGAGTGTGACCAGGTTCAGGAGAGCGTTGTCAGGTGGCCCATGAGGGACTCACCCCAAATACAGGTAGACGGGGCCAGGCTGGTGTGGCCTGGAGCTCCAGGCTCACTACATGACTGTGACAGGTCCTCAGCCTGCAGAAGGCTGTGGCCGGTCCCTGTGGCTGTGGGTCAGAGCCTATGTCCACACAAGCATCTGACAGCTGGGCTCCAGGAAGTGTCCCAGCTTCTGCAGTGCTGAAGGAGTGATTTGATGTCCCTGCACTCGAGGCTTCTCATGCCGATGACGGGACACCAACACCTCCCAGGCTGCACACTGAGAGATATATTGAGTCATTAGCTGGATGCTGTCTAGGAAAAAATGACACCTGCAGTATCAATAAGTAATTTTATTTATTGCCATTGAAATTTTGGACAGTACATTAAACTGAAAAGACGGGGAACATTCAGAAGCAACTATGTTTAAGAGTTTAGCCTGTTCCAGTTTTTTGGTATATTATTCTATATATATAGGTAAGATCAAGGTTTAAAATCTGCCTTTTTGTAACTGAGATCTTGAGCATTTTTCATATAATTAGCAATGCCTCCTAAGCATTATTGTCTGTGGCTACCTAATATCTCAACATATGGATATAACTTGATTATTTATTTATTCACACTTTAAAGCATTTAGATCCCCCCCTATCTTTCCAGTCTAATAAATAACACTGCGTTTATTTTTTATCTTTTACTTAAATCTTTGATAGTCGTTACTCTTCTTAAGAAATAAGCTTTCTCCGGGTCATTAAGACACTATAATTCCTGGTTATCTAGCAGCCTTCTTGTGGAAAGACTTTGAAACAAGGGTGCTGTGTTTATTATGCGATTGGTTTTCTGTAAAATGGACTGGAAGGAGAACGAAGGAACCGACACGACATCCATAATATAACAAACTTGAGAAAGTTTATTGTGTACAAAAAATTCAAGTTCTAGGGTGTTCTTCTGCAGATAACATGGGGTGGACCCACACATTCTGTAGAGGCCTCAAACCAGCGCCCTGATAGATCTGCAGTGGCACAAAACAGCTGCCACATTGGGGATGTCCTCGCACACAGTGGAGTGCCCACGCTGTGGGTGGACACCAGCGGGCCTGCACCCACTACAGCGGATGGTCCCAGGTGCCCAAGCACCCATTTCTCTTCCTAGGAATTTTCATTTCCCCCAAAACATTTTTTAAAGAACAGGGCCTGATTTTCTCTCCTGGCTCTTTTAAGCTCCTCCCCATTTGTTTCCAGAGAGGAGGTGGCACTTCTGCCGAGAGGGTGAGGGTGACAGTGGTAGTTTCCAGTCAGGAGTACATGTTACAGCCCAGGAGCCCGAATCTCTGCGCCCACCGCTGCGTGACCGTGGATAAGTTCGCCTCGCTGAACCTTAATTCCTTGTTTTTCTTTCCCTAAACCATGTGAATGGAGTCACATGAAGACATATTTAACAGGGAGGGTCTGTAATTTACACTGAAATGCTTTATTCATTCATTCATTCATTCATTCATTCATTTTTTCATGTTCTTGAAGATGCTTTATTTTTTAAAAATTTATCTTTATTGTTGAAAGCATTATAGGTGTCCCCCTTTATCCTCCCATTAATCCCCTCCACCCCTCATCCGCCCCACCCCCAGGTCCTCCCCATACTGTTCTCTGTGTCCGTGGGTCATGCATATATGCATATAAGTTCTTTAGTTAATCTCTCCCCACCCACTCCACCACCCCCACCTTCCCTCTGAGATTCGTCCGTCTGCTCCATGCTTCTGTGTCTCTGGACCTATTTTGTTCATCAGGTTTTTTTGTTCATTAGATTCCACATATGGGTGAGATCATGTGATTCTTGTCTTTCTCTGCCTGGCTTATTTCACTTAGCATAATACTCTCCAGGGCCCTCCATACTGTCCCAAAGGGTACGAGATCCTCCTTCTTTACGGCTGCGTAGTATTCCATGGTGTAAATGTCCCACAGCTTTTTTATCCACTCATCTACTGATGGGCACTTGGGTTACTTCCCGATCTTGGCTATTGTAAATTGCATTTTTTAAAAGATGGATTAATGGCTAGATGAACAGATAACCAATCACATAAACATAGCAAAATGCTGATGCTAAACTGAGGTGGTGGATATGCGGGTGTTCGCTATAGGTTCTTTTAACTTTTCTGTATTTTAAAATTTTTTCATAATACATTATTGGGGAAAGCAGTATTAAATAATGGTATATACTCCATGATTTTGTGCAAAGGAGGAAAAGAGACACAGCAGGTAAAGCCTTGGCATGGTGTTTGACATAAAGTAGTAGATTACTGTGCTATTGTTGCTAATACTTGTCACAACAGCCATCCAGGTATTATAATGCTGTTTTAGGGGGAAAATAAAGACCAGCTGCACATAAAAAATTATAATTGGTTCAAGGTCTAATGGGCATTGGGAGCCCTTTTAGGCTGCTGCTGTGTCCCTTGACATGTCCCTGTCCTTTTGTTTGGAGGACGTTCCTTCTTTGCACTATAAGATGCTGCTCAAGGTTCATCTTGTATATTTCGTGCCCAGGCCCTAGTATCAGCCACTTCTCCATGGATTTCTGGTTCCTTTTATTGGGAAATGGTATTAGAATCCAAGATCTGGGCACTGGGTGTGCTGGTTGCTACTGGGTGTCACTGATTCTGGTTTTTAAAATAGCAGAGCTAGGAAGTGGGAAATATATGTATGTGTGGATGCATGTCATTAATTCTATATGTAGAAAGTAATACATTTCTGCATATTTATATATAGAAATATTTATATATGTGTAATTATTTTATATGTATGTATCTATATCTGTTTTAAGCTAAATATTAGTTCATACCGATTAGTCTTCGACTGTAATCCATCATCACACAGGTCCTTTTAGCCCCCTTCCCCTGCTTCTCTGTGACCTCCCACTCCAGCAGTGAAAAACCTGGCTCTAGCTATCTGTTATTCATTTACTTATATGTTTAAGTCTGCTATGAGTTTATAGTAGTTTCAGAGTTATTTCCCTGTCTCTGCGTGGGAAGCAACTCTACCAACTAGAATTCAGTAGCTTATGTACAGCCCTTTTGCCGTTAGCATTATAGTCTTCATTCATCCCTGACGTTACTTCGGTGGACATGTTCCCCCTGCCCCATTTCCTTCAGGGAGGTTGTTTCATACATTTGTAACAGATTCTTTTGTCACAAGTTGCATTCCATCCTGGTAACCCCAGGCTTTCTAATCAATTTCTTTAGTAGTGTACATTAAGGTTCATCCTTGGTGCTGTGGCATTTGATGGGTCTGACAAATGGATAGTGCCAGGTATTCACCAGGACAGTGTCCTACAGAGTAGTTTCACAGATACCCTAATTTCCAACAATAAGGCACCGTTCGCAGCTTTGTGGGCAGAGCCTCAGAAGGTGTGGTGTCCAGAGTAGTTGTGTGATGCTGAGCAACTCCATCATAGGGGCCCCACCTTTATGGGCTTGTCCACACCTGATCACATCCCTAAGGCCCCACCTCCAAAGACATTCCCTTTGAGGGTTCGAGCCTCTACATAGAAATTGGGGAGAACCCAGTCAGTCTGTTGTTTGGATCACAGACATGCCTCTGGGAGAGAAAGAAGCAACATCAGCTACGCTGAGGCCTCTGTCGTCAGGTGGACACTTGTATTTTCGATAGAGGAGATTTGTGGATTTTCATGGGTGATTGCAGCTTTTGTCCCTTAGGGTGCAGCCCGGTGTCACCTTCTTAGTGATGCCTCCTACCATGATGACCTCACCTTCATTTCACTTCACTCAAAAATAAGTTCTGAGGCCCAACTTTCTCTTTCCCACTATGTCTCCCTCACACACTTGGGGTTGCTTCAGGTCAGGAATTCTTGCAGCAGGAAAATAAAAACAAATTACTGAATCCCGAGGGAGTAGAATTGGGAGGTGCACACCCCCAGCTGGCAGACTCTGCAGCCAACCAGAAGGCAGTGAGGTTCCTCGGGAAAAGGCCAGATGGTCAGGAGTGAGCCCGAAATGAAGACCAGCATGGGCTGCTTGCTGGCAGCAGATGCAAAATGATTTTAGGAAGTACATATCCAGCTCCCTGCTAAGCAAGCTGTCATGGGAGGGAGGGAGATAAGTGTTATAAATGAGTGTGCGAGCTGAGCACAGCCACACAGAGGCCACGCCACTTGAGCCAGACTCACTTTCAACAGCAAACATTGTGATGCTAACAGCTGGCGGAGGCCTGTGTCCGCAAGATCCATCATTGCTGTACTCACAGGTCAGCATGGTGTTTGAGTTCATGATGAAAAAGGTACTGATCACTGATGTTTTGTATAATTATAAAATATGGAACTGTGAAAATCCTTCACTAAAGGAATATTTTTTAATGCCCTTAATGTGCAAGGTGCCCTGTTAAATGTTGAAGATAAGCAGCTTAACAGGAAGGTGGCCTCTGCTCCTTTGGAGCTTATAGCCTAGAGGGAGCTGAACCTCAGTGTCATAAATGGCATGAATGAAAGGTCACAGCGTGATCAAATTGGGAGTCAGGCAAAATTTCCCTGGGGACTGAGGGCCTGTGTTCCATCAGGAGATATCCTTTGTGAAGGCAGGTAGGGACCAAGAAGGCTACTGGTAGAGCACAGGGAGAAGTGACCAGTGGGGATGGACAGAAGGGAACAAGACAGAGAGGCAGACAGGACCAGACCATGCAGGTCTTGGGGAGCCCTTTAAGGATGGGAAGCTACTGAGGGGCTGTTTTAAGAAGAGAGAAGGGAGTGTGGATGGAAGAGCATGTGGTGTGTATTTTAGAAATGTGCTCCATTCCTCTTTCAAATTAGCCAAAGTGAAGGATGAGGAATGGAAGGCTGGCATAGCCAAAGTTATAGCAGTGAACCGAAGGCATTGTAGATTCGGGGCTCGTAGGCACAGCCCAGTGTGCCCAGAGAAGACTGGAAGGGCAGGTAATGAGGAAGGCTGGTGATGGCAATGATGATGGTGGTGGGTGAGGGGGGCAGTGGCCAGCAAGAAGGATGACAAGGTTGGTCTTGAGCACTACATTTGAGTTTATTTTTGAGATATCCAAGATGCCAAGTTGTATATATGCATCCAGGCTGGAGTTATAAAAGTTCACTATAGAGATGGTAATCAAAGCTATGGGTATCAATGATATGCCTCAGGGTAAAACTGTAAAATGGGAATGTGAACCATTTAGAATAAGCCTTTTGTTGATTCTTTCAATCCATTCTCTTCTGTTCCATCACAGTGTGTCTTTATGTGCATTCAGTTTTATTTGTTCTGCTCAGGATTCAGGGAACACCTTCAATCCGATGAGGCATATCTGCCATAAATTTGGACAATTCTCACCTTTGAATATTGCTGTGGCCTCATTAGTTCCACATTCTCTCCTCTGCAATTCCTATTGGTTGCATGTCGGACTTTTTCTATGCGCTGAATCTCCAATTTTTCATCTCTGTGTCTTTCTTTGCTTACCTAACTGATTCCCTTCTATATATCTTCTAGCATATAGATTCTCTCTTTGGTTGCATCTAGTCAGTCTGCTATTTGACTCATAAATTGTTTATTTTTATTTTTATATCCAGTACTGTATACTTTTCAATTCTAAAAATTCTAGCTTTGTATTTTCCAAGTTTGCATTTATTTACAAAATATAATTTCTTCTTCTTTCACTGTGGATTTTTATTCCTTCTAATCACTTAAATTCTTTTAATTATTTTAATCTTTTTGAGTTGTAATGGAGATGAAAAATGAATTGTTTTGGAATTATTTAATTCTGGAAGTAATAGCACTGTTTTGGGAGATAATGTCTGCCGACCACCCTCTTATATATTGTATGACTCCCTAATAACCTGCATTCTGAGCACCAGTAACTCCCAGAAGAGAACAGGAGCATGATGAGACAGCACTGGGTAGGAGAGTAGAGAGGGGGTGCTTTGAGAATGTGGATGGCAGGCCTGAGTCTTAACCACCAGCCTGAATAGGGGGAGGTGGCAGTGAGAGGGCACCAGGAGGCAGGGCTGAGTGGAAGGCACCCCTCCACTCTCCTGCAGGGGTTCCCTTTTGCTTAGATTACTCTGAAGTTTCCTGTGCCCTCACTAGAGGAGTCCCAGCCTCCCAGCCCTCATCTCACAGCAAAGAAAACCTGAGTGTGTGGGGCACCAAGGCAGGCTTCTCTCTGGATGGGGCCAGAGGTTAGCATGTGAGAGAGTGCAAGAGCATGACACTGCTTAGGGCCCGGCTGCAGGGAGAAAGGCCATTGGGAAGGCCACTCACAAGCTGAGCGGCTCCAAGGCTTTGAGGTTTCTCTGATCTCACGTGAAGAATGGAGAGATAATAGTAGCTCAGGTGTCCAGCATGGGCCTGGCACAGCAGCTGTTGTTCCACTTATGTTTACGTTGTTGAGATTGTGGTCCCTGTAAAATAATCCACAGAATGGGGAACCTCGATTAAAGGAACCTGAAGACATCTCTGTAGGAAGTTCCTTCCCCTCAAGTGCAGGGATCCAAACCAGGGACAGGTGGGGTGGCTCTGTCCCTACACAAACACAGCTGAGTTAGTTACTCAGACACAGTTGGTGCATTTGTTTCATGAACGATATCCTTTCTGCTGTTCAGACATAACTAACAACAGATTTGATTTTTACTGGCTTGAATTAGAAGAGTTGCTAAAAAGGAGAAGGTGGGGGTGGTCCATAAAAATATTTACACTCTCACCGGGAGGGTATGACCATTTTAGTTTTTCCGCGTTGTTGCCAACATTTTGTACTGGTTCTCTTTTCCATTTGAGTCACTCCGGGGGTTGGATAGAGCATCGTTCTTTGAAAATGTAGCTGGCAGTGGCATGCCTGCACACTGGGAAGGAGGGGCATGGTCTCTCCCCCTCCCCTCCTCCCAGCTTGCTGTCCATGGTGTCTGCCATCTTGGAGGGAGGCATGGTGAGCAGCGACAGATAGGAGATAGAGGCCTCACCTAACTTGGATTGTCATATGAGGTCATGCCCCCTGGGCCTCCAAAGCTTGTACAACTTGATTTCTCATCTGGACATTTTGATGGGTGCTTTGCAGACACCCCCACACACATTCTGCATCATCAACTTCAGTTTGCTTGATACGAGGCTGTGCATTTTCCATCAGCATCCCTCAGTGGGGCTTCGTGGAACAGGATCTAAGACATTCTTCATGGCAGCCCACATCTGAACCTTGGAAAACATCCAGCCTCCTTTCCCTGACCCATGGGGAGCGCCTGTCCTGTCCCCACAGAGCAGTCTTCATGGCAGCCCACACCTGAACCCTGGAAAACATCCAGCCTCCTTTCCCTGACCCATGGGGAGGGCCTGTCCTGTCCCCACAGAGCAGTCTTCATGGCAGCCCACACCTGAACCCTGGAAAACATCCAGCCTCCTTTCCCTGACCCATGGGGAGCGCCTGTCCTGTCCCCACTCCTCTTGGTTTGGACCCTGACATTGCTGGTCTGCCCACCTCTGCCTCTTATGTTCTCCAGGCATGAACTGGTATCTGGCCTCTATGCAGGGGCTTTGGCATGCCAATAAACACCAAGATAAGTCTTTTAGGTAAGCCTGGGACCTCAGGTGGGCAGGAGAAGGGAGATAGAATGGGAAGTGGGTGAAGACAGCCTGGCGAATCCCTGTAGGCAAGACCTGGACATGCCGGAAGCATCAGAAGAAAGCAGGGCCTGGAATCGGGTCACAGACCACAAGAAGGTGCCAATTTTGCAATGAAACCACCCCCTAAATGTTACCAGTCACAGGTTCTGTAACCGCCAGATGTACCTGTGGGTAAATACAGTATAAGAATTAAAAAGTCCTGTCCGAGGAATGCAAATTTGGCTTCATTACGCTACACACTGGTAATTTCTCATTATGAAAACCTGAGCAAAATGAGCTTTAAACACATATAAGGAGCATTCTGCTTCCTGATAGCACGCTCCTCTGGCACGGTGGTTTGTTCTGGTGGCTGTCCCAGCCTCGGGAGGCATGATCAGAGGTGTACATGGTGACTGACTTCACTATTTTATCCAGTGCATCACAGTTCTGGTGGTAGAAATATTAGACGAAGAATGTTTGTCCTTGTATGCTCTGTTTATATGATTTTCATTTCCTCAGTTCAGATAACACATTACTCAGGGAGAGGAAGTCAGTTGTTTTCATGAGCTTTAGCACTAATGTTTTACTTTCACCCTTCAATTTAAAAGTCAGAGTTTCTGTGTATCTTTACAACCAGGTAAGTGAAGGTAGTTATATAACTAAAGAACCAGAGTGCACATTCAGTGTTTTGACGTGAAACGTTCCAGTGGGCTGTGCATGAGCTCAGCACCTGCTGGGTGTGAGTTTAAAAGATTTCTTCTGTCTAGGCTGGGTCTGAGCCCTGCCCACAGTGAGCCTCCTGGAGCCCAAGTGTTTCTTGGGTTCTGACTCCTGCTTCCTGTGTTCTGATCTTAAGCTCTGTGCTAAGGCTCTCTCCTTCCCCTTTGACTCTTACTCAAAGAAGACTTCATGCGAGTGGAAGTCACTGCTCTCTGAGTCCCACCGAGCCCCCACTGGCACACAGAAGTGGTAGCTGGTGCTGCTCAGGGCTTAGCCAGCCACCTTCCTCTTTTTTTAAGTTTTCTGAGCAAAAGGCCCCCAAAAGAAAGTAACACAATTCACTGGTGACCTGTGGGCAAAATGTGGGGTAGAGGAGTATCCGGCCACAAGGGAGGTCCCCTCCCAAAGAGGGAACAAGCATTCGCCTGCCACATTCAAGGCATGAATGGGGTTGCAGACTGGGTTGGAGGCTGGATGGTGCCACCCTCCAGTCACTGTGCTGGCCCTGTGGTTCTGCCTTCACAGTGACAGCAGCAGTGCTGAGAGAAAGGTCTCTGTAGGCTACCTGCCTTTGGAATGCGAGCTACTGAAGGAGATACAGCACTTAGCTTAGAAAGAGAATCTAAGAAAACAATCCCATTTACTATTGCAACAAAAAATATAACATGCCTAGGAATAAATATAACTAAGGAGGTAAAAGACCTGTACTCGGAAAATTATAGGATGGACGTTGAATGTAGAAATTGAGGAAGATACAAATAAGTGGAAGCATATACCATGTTCATGGTTTGGAAGAATTAACATCATTAAAATGTCCACACTACACAAACAAAGCAATCTATAGATTCAACACAATTCCTATAAAAATACCAATGGCATATTTCACAGATCTAGAACAAATATTCCAAAAAATGTATATGGAACAAAAAAAGACCCTAAATAGCCGCAGCAAACTTGAGAAAGAAGAACAAAGTTGGAGGTATTACACTACCTGATATCAAACTATCCTACAAGGCCATTGTAATCAAAACAGCCTGGGACTGGCATAAGAACAGGCACGTAGATCAATGAAACAGAAAAAAGCGGGGGGGACACTACTAAAATGCATGAACTCTGATGGGATAGTCTTCTGAGACAGAAATTCCCTGCAGGGGCCTGCGTCCGGGGGTAAGGAATGCAGAGTGTCCACCTTGCCTTCCTCTCTGTATGTATTGCTCCTGCAGCAGAGCCTTGGTTGGGTGGTGACAAGGATGGTGCTAATGAGAGAGATAGCAGCAAATGACGTTCTAATGGAGGATGGCTGCTTGGCTGAAGATGGGCAGTTACAGTGGATTATGTTCCAGGACCTTGGAGCGCAGGAGTGCTGCTAGAAAATGAAACTCAGCTAATTAAGACTTAATTACTACTGTCCTAGGAGGCTTCCCATTGTGCATTTCCTTGGCCCTGCTTCATTAGAAATAGTTGGTAGTTAGATCCCAAGCTCACTTCCAAGCCAAAAAATAAAGGGAGGAAGACATAAAAACTGGCCTTCAAGATCCAAAAATTAGGGAAAAGAGGGGGGTGGCCATGAAGCAGACTCAAGTCCCTTCTCAACCTGACACAGGGCTCCAGACCTCATCAGATCGTGTCAGGACCACAAGACAGCAGAACTTCGTTTTGTGAGTCCTCTCGGATTTCACCCTTTGTGGTCCATTGCAAAGGCCTTGGTATTTTTAGTTTGAGTGAAAAATACACTGACTCCTATACCTGCCTACACACTGCAGAAATACCACTGGTGACATGTGGAAACGAGATCAGGCCAGAAACCGTCCTTCAGGCAGGAAGGAGTGGATGCATGCATCTACCGAAAAATACCAGATCAGAAGCAACATCCAAAACCTCCATGTTCCTGCCACCTCGTGGCCATAAGAAACATGAATCTTCTTAAACCATCACCGTGTTATGTAACTGGGCAACCACATATCTAGATATTGATCTTACGCCAAACCACTGTATTGAAGGGTGAATTGTACCAACTCTAGCTGTGAGAGGGAGGGAGACGATGAGGAAAGCATGACCCCAGGGCCACCAGCTGAAGAGTAGAGTCTCAAGTATCCTGCGGTCATTTTAACAATATCATACCGCAGTGTCTTCTCTGGGAAATGAGAACCATAATATCCTTTCCCACACTCCTACCATGCTGCAAAGATTGCATAAGGTAAGTGGGAACATACTTTAGAAAACTTAGTGTTATTCAGATAAAAGGAAATGGCATCATCGGGTAGAAAGCGGGGCACTGGAGGTGTGGTATCTAGTCCACCCCTGGCATGCTGGTGCCCGAGACCCCGGGCCCCACATCGGTGGTGCTCAGGTGGGCTACTGCTGACCGGGGGTGTTGGTGTGAGGCTCTTTTTTTCTCCTACACTTTGAGTGCCTTGCTGTGGAGACGCAAGCAGTAATGACCAGCAGTCCCCATCCCTTCCTTGCCAGCCAGAGGGAATGGCTGTCATCAGGGGAGCAGGCTCGGCTCCCCCTGGCGAGTCCCCTCTCCCTGGGTCAGTTAGCTCCAAGGCTGGAGGGAGCCAGGAGAGCCATGCCCTCTCTTCCTTTGTTCTGACCGCCTCGCCTTGACCTCCTTTTGCTTCTCCCTCCGTTCTTTTCAACTCCGCAGACCAATAAAGCCGTGGCCAAGGGGGACTTCCACCAGGCCAGCACCAGCTCCCGGCGGGCCCTGTTCCTGGCTGTGCTCTCCATCACGATCGGGACCGGCATCTACGTGGGCGTGGCCGTGGCCCTCATTGCCTACCTCTCCAAGAACAGTCACCTGTGAGCTCCTCTGGCACAAGGGGAACAACTTGGGCCAGCTTCGTGCAGACGCAGAGCACGCAGGGCGAGCGAGGGAGGAACACCTGTGTGATGCTGTAGAGTATAATTTATTGCCAAACGACTCGATAACACCCTGACACTTTCTGCCCGTGGAGATTTCTTTCATTTTACCCTTTAATTTTATTTTCACAACACTGTAAAACACAAGACAGATGGGCACTGCTAACCCTTCCAACTGGAAGCTCCAAAGATCCTTACCCTTGAGGCTGTCTCTGGATGGATTCTGGTGGATTAGTGGCAGTGCAGCTCTCTCTGCCGCCTGCCAGTGCCTGGAAAGCCATAGCATTAGCAATACACAAACAGTAAAAATGTGTTTATTTTTTATGGACTATGGTGCAATAGACGGAAGGTGGGGACGTGTCACTCTTCCGTCTGTTGCCCTGCTTGACTCCTCTGTCATTCTCCCTGTCCGTGTACCTTCCCTATGGAAAGAAAACAGGGCTGAGCAGAAAGACAGACAGAACTTCTGGCAGGAACCCCATTGTCACTGGTCTTCGGTGGGTCCAGCCCTGAGTGCAGTCAGAATAGTGTGGAACCTGTCCCCAGGCTCAGTCTTTCATTCCCTCCACTCCCCGGCCTAGGGTCATCCAACCTCCCTTGGAACATGCCCAAACTTTGCAGTCACCACACAGCAATCTGCAATCTTGGGCCTCACTGGTCTGGGGGGAGAGGGGAGCAGGCCACAGTCTGTCCCAAGACTCCTCCCAGAAGGACACCAAGGTTTACTCCTGGAATTCAAGGTGAAGGAGCTGTGGACACCATCTCAGCGAAAGGACAAGCGTTGGCACTCACCTTGGTGACACCCAGTGGCACTAGTGATCTTAGCAGGAGATGAACATTCTCCGTTGACTAAATGAATAGCTATTTTCTTGTCATTTTTTAAAAGTGCAACAATTGCTTCATGCTGCTTACGTTATCAGATGAATGCTGAGAAATAATCAGACATTTTTAAACCGTTTCGCTGCTGTTTCCCGAGTGTTCATTATTTAACAAAAATTACTTTTTAGCTGTTTTGTTTATGACTTTTCTTTCTGATTAATACTGTTTCTTAGGTTTCACTTATAGTTTTTACTTTTTTAAATAACTGCAGAGCCACCCAGGACTCAGTTGCTAGGACAGTAGTAAGGTCTCCTAAGATGAGAGTCACGTCACCTACCTGCTGGGGTCCTTGGGACCACACGAGATCGTGTGGCCCGGTGCCTAGTGCAGGGCCTGCGTAGGGTGCTGCTTCATCCACGGTGGCCACAATGACAACTAAGATGATGTGAATCTAGAAGGACATGGTGGCCCTGACGCACTTGAGGACTGTTGTGCTGCTCAGCAGTCCCTAACAGGACACCGAGGGGGACAGACAATAGGACCAGCCGCTTCAAAAGGTGGCCAGGGCATTCCTACGCCCCGTCGGTCTCCTGGCACTGTTTAAGATGCCAGAGGTCTCCCTCATTTGAAGCAGCCTCTGTGTTTAAAAGGCATCAATGGAGCAGCCTTCCCTGCTGCTCCAGGATATCCTAGTGTCGAATGGGCACCGCAGCTACCGCAGGGCCAAAGCTGCCTTTTCAGAGACCCTGCCCTGGGTTTCTGGGCCTCACCCCTGAGGTTTATAGGGCCTGTGAGAGGCCTCTTGTGCACTGGCTTCAGTCCCAGCCCTTATGCAGACAATTTTGTGTTTCATTTTCTCCCTCAAAGACACCTGCATTTGTTGCCGGGTGTTGACATCTGCTGACACAATTTACCAATAAACCATTGAGCGTAAATTCAGACCCTGAGCGGAGGCTGACCCCTCTAAGAATGCAGCTGGCCCACCTCCTACTGAGAGGCCACCTTTGCGTCTGTGCTCTGCTCTTGATGACGTTTCAGCATCGGAGGGAGCCAGGGGTTGTGTGCGAACCTGTTGCCATGATGTCTCCACCCCGGGACCTTTTGAAGCCCCTCCCTAGTCTTTAGGATGAACTGAGCTGCCCCCTGGGGTGGGGGGAACCTCAGTTCCTGGGGATCTCATGTGAAGACTGCTCATCTTAACAAAGTAATGGTGGACACTAGACCCACAGATGCCCGAGGCCAGCAGGCCACTGGCCCCCTGCCAAACAAGCATGTAAATCGAGCAGTGGATTTGTCATCTCACTGAGCCCCACAGGAGGGGGTCAGGGCTCCACATGGGTGAGGAGGGAGAGAGTAGTAGCTGTGGGCCGTTTAAGGTACAGCAGGGCTCTGTAGGCCAGTGGCTGTCCTGCCTGGCAGGAAGGATATTGATAAGATCATGGTAAGAGCCAGTACAGCTGCCCACAGGAGGGCGGGGTGACCTCAGGAGTGAAAGTCGCTGTGGGTCTTTGTAGTAGAGAATGTGTCTTGAGTGAGCCGCAGGTCAGGGGAAGATTATTGGGGGCTCTAAAGGCTTGTCCATATCCACCAGGTAGAAAAGAGAGCATGGCAGGATGATTGGGGTACGGGGTGGAATGTGGGTACCTTCCTGGAGAAGCACTGGGGTGAGACATTCCCAGGGGTGGGGGTAGCCTGGGCTTTTCAAACCCAGACAATGGTGAGAGGAGTGGCCAGGGTCTGACATGTCTCAGGCTTTCGGCCTCCATGGAGTTCGGTGTTGCAGTTGCTCTGGACTTTGGGCCATGCCTCCTCTGCTGTTATGATGCATCTGGGCTCCAGGCAGTGAGGTGACTGTCTATTTCGTGGAGCAGTGCTGTCCGTCTCCTGTCACCCCGAAGCCCTCTCCTCCAGCCCTCGGTGAGCTCCGGGCTGCGCTTCCCAGGCCAGGGAGACAGGTTCATGAATCTGAGTTCAGCACCTGGCCATGCAACCTGCTGACCGGCAGGGAGGGACTGAAAACAAGGCGCTCTGTGAGGGGCCAGGCAAGTGCCAGGGGGTGTACTCACCGCGTCCCTGTCACCTCTAGGGGACTATGCCTGGATTTTCACTAAACTAGGTCCTCCTGGGCTAAGCGGGAGATTAAAGTTGATAGATGGAAGGAATGGCGGAAGGGAGGGAAGGAAGAAAAGAGAGAGGAGGAGCCGAGCACGCACAAAATCACGGCTCCGTAACTCCCGCAGCTCCGTTCTCTCCAGCCTTCGGTGATGACACCTCCTGTCACCCGAGCCCAACTCGTAGCTCAGCTGAAAAACAAACAGCCATTTGGGTCTGTTGCTTGTCCACACCAGAGAAGCCTAATTTGGATTCAAACTATTTTATTAAACCAATCAAGATCTGCAGATGGAACAAGATGGGGAACAGTTAGCATTCTTCCAAACCACCTGATGTCTTTGTGTCCTGAATGGGATCCCAGCACATTTGTGAAAGATATTTTTCTCTCTTTGGTTGGGTAAACAAAGTATTCCTGACAGATGAAAGTCTGCTAAGAACAGCTCTCGCTAAGGGGCTGCATTAGCTGAAGGGCTGATAAAGAGCTGCAACCTCCCCAGCTCCCACCACGAGGCAGGTCTTATTTATTCTCTCAGGGAGTCCTGTGTAACTAGAAGCAAGAGGCCGTCCCTGTCCAGAGACGGTCAGTTTTCAATTTAGAAACAGGGATCAGGACACTTCAGTATCACTCACCCTTTGTTTTAGCCCATATGGAGTGAAACGTGGACGCCCACAGATGACACCCCCCTCATTACCATTTCTGGAAAGAAATCCAGCTGTTTGAAAGTCACGAGCCAACTCTTCACCTGGCATCCTGGGAGCTCTCAAACAATAGGTTACATGCCACACCCACACCATCATGCCTGCAGCCCGCTTTCCAGGTCTCCAGGTGCCCCAGCATTAGACTTACGAGCCTTGTCTTACATCCCTCCATGTCTCTCCTTCACCTGTGCCAGAGCCACTTTCCAGAAAGCATCGCCTGCCACCTCCACCCTGCCCGCCTGGGTTCAGGCTATCAGCGCCTCCTGCCTGGACAGTAGGTTGCCATCTGGACTCTTTTCCACATTCACCAAAGAGCACGGGGAATGGTTTTTCAAAGCTCAGTTCTGATTGTTATCGCACCCCTTCATAATGCTCCCCATCTCCTGTAGAAAAAGCACAAATCCTGTAGCCACACTTGTGAGGTTCCTTACAATCAAGCACCTTGCACAACTTTTCCACCTCCCCACCACTCTTGTTCACGTGGAGGGCATCCTCGCACATGCCACACATTCATCTATGACACTCTCAAGAAGGATCACAACTCAGCCCTCCTCCAGGTCCCTTGGCCTAAGACATAGCATGAATGTAACCTCTGTAAAAAGTTCTCTGGCCACTCTTCCCTCTCCAAAAGCTATGCTTGCCTCTCCACGCGAATGCACTATTATGGTGCTTTTCACAGTGTATAATGAATTTCTGTTTGCATGTCTGTTTTGGCCACAGGACTGAGCAACTTGAAGGCAGGACACGCCTTGTCTTTCTAATTCTAGAGCCAGACCCAGAGTCTAGTTACTTGTTGAAGAAAAAAAGAAATTGATTGATTAATGCCTAAATGCATGGGTACATGGGTGGGTGGATGGATGGATGGTTTCCACCTCCACTCCTTCTCACATTTCATTCCCCTCCTGCCTACACAAGCTAAACTCCCCGCCCCAGCTCAAGGCATCTCCAGGTGCAGTTCACAGGAGCAGGACTTTCCTTCTAGAGCCAGCTCACGGCTCATCAGTGTACAGACATGTCTGTGAAAGGCGTTTCTATTAAGACTCTCGAAGCCGAGGAGCTTCAGGCACAGCCAGCCCTGCCTCCTGACAAGCTGCTTCCGGAGGCTGTGACACCAGCTGCCGCGGGAGAGGGGTGACTTCCTGGGTGGGTAAGGGAGCTGCAGATGGGCCAGAAAGAAGTTGTCATATTGTCATCTCTTGAAGGAGAAATCAATGCCTTAGAGGAAAATGCCACCCAGAAGAGAACTGACGAACAAAGGTCTTCAACCTTTATCTGGCCTGTGACTGCCAAGTCCCCACTGCCATCTCTAGCCATGCTGTATAGTGAACAAGTAGCAGCAACGCCTTGCAGATTTATCACAGGTGTCGACCCTGAGAGAGAAGGTGCCCTACAAAGAAGGGCTCCTGGAGGCCAACTGGGCTCGAATTTAAAAACAGAGCCTAGCAGCCATTTCTACACAGGGGCCTCGCATGCAAAGCAGGCTCCAGGGAGAAGCCTGCACTGAACTGCCTGCCTGCCCGGTGTCCCTGCTATTGGGACACCCTCATAAAGGCGTTCCCGGCGTCCTGTGTCAGCCAACAGGACGGAGACTTTCCCCATCCAGTTGGGGCTGTGCAGCTACGCCCTCGTTAGCATGCCCCCCTCCCCTTACCTTATCAAGAGGGAAGTGAGAAAAGAATCTGGGGAAGGTTTTGGGGGGAAAAAATAAAACACTAAGTTTTTGGCTGCTTGAGTAGCATCTACATTGATGCATTTAATGCAGGATTTCTAGAGTGTCTTCCTACTGCGCAGAGAGGCAGCCCAAGTCCCTCTCTGGTGGACTGCTGCCTGTCACGACAAACAGTCCCTCTCTCTGGAGCCTCCAGATGACGCCTGCAGCTAAGAATAGCCTGGAGGCATCCATGGAAAATACATCTGCTCAGCACGCGTCAGGCGGGCATCTCAGAGCTTCCTAGCACAGGTCACAGTCCCCGGTGAACCCCGGAGGAGCCTTCTGCTCTAGGTCCCACACGGACATTCAACTCAAGCTCTGAGCCAGTTTGCCAGAGGGGATGGAGTATGTGCGCCCCGAGGCAGAGAGCACTAAAAACCGCCTGCAGGAGAACACACCCGGGGCACTGCACACAGAGAGGCCCCTCCTCTCCCTTCACCCCTTCGGGATTGTCCCCCCGTCCCCAGCCCTCTCCTAACTCCCTCCTCCGGTCCTCTGTGCAATGCGGCTGTGACAGGAAAAGCAACTATGACCTACTATCTTCCTCCCTAATAAATACGGGGGAGCGAGGGGAACATTTACAGGGAGAAACAAAAGGCAACCAGAAAATGATGAAGCAACGTCGGACTCAGGAACTGTGTCCGAAACCTTGATCCAGACCTCCCTGTCCCCGGGGCAGGGCATGGACGCCCCACTCATGGTAGTTACTCTAGGGCTTGGGCACCAGCAGGAACGCGAGGAGGGGCTTTCACAGCAAACACGTCACCGGTAATTGTCCCATTTCCTCGCCCATTGTTGCCCACAGATTTGAAGCTAGCTTCCTTTTGCTTTCTTTCTTGAAAAAATACTCACTGCTTCTAGTTGGCAGACTAGAGGCGAGATTAAGCAAGGAAACTGTGAGTTACACTTTGTGGGAATTCAGGCCTCCACATGTGGACAGACATGGAAAAGGTGGGTAAGTAAAGAATTCAGGCAGAACCTTGCTCAGCTTTCCCTTTGTCCTTCGGCTGGAGCTCCCGGCCAAGGTGGACCCGAATGGGAGCGAGAATGGGAGCGAGCGTGGGCCTGTGGAAGTGAGTCAAAGGGGTGGGGCCTGGGAGAGGGAGGGGCCGCCTTTTTTTTTAACGTTTCTACAGTTAAAAGTTACTTAACTCAGCCACAATTTCTTATTTTAGGAACGAGTTTCCAATCCTGCTCTAGGGGAAGAAGATAAGGTATTGTAAATGCTTCTTTGTTTAAAAATGTTTATTTATGCTTTCGTTCTTTGTTGAGGTGCCTAGCTAAATAAGTGATCGAGAGCTCCTGAAACAGAAATAGTATATAAAGCTCTACTCCCAAGAATTCTGTGCAAGTCAGAGAGATTTAACCTTGAGCTGGTTCAAAGTTTCTACTGGAAAGAGGGCTGGGGGGGGAGGGGGGGCGAGAAGAGTATTCATTTCCAAAGAAGTGAGAGAAATAGTTTACCAGGACTGCGAAACTATGAATGGAGCATTTTTCAGTCGTATTTCTGGATTTGCTACCTCTGTATTTGTCAACATAGGCAAAGAGGAATAGAATGTTCTCCGAATAATTGAGCCCAAACCCTTACCCTTCGCTTGGCAACATGAATCTGACCCTAGTCATTAATGTGTGGGTCCAATGGCTTGACTACCCATGGTCCCCACCCAACATCCTGTCCTAGCCACCATTCCAGGAGCCAATAACACTCTTCTCTTTCATGGAATAATCTAAGCCCCTACCCAGCCACCCCCAACCTTACACAAGGTGCTCATCAGAAAGCACCCCAAGCTATAGCTTCCCTTGGAAAACGGTGTAGAAATGTGCTGGGGTGGGGGGTGGCCATCTTCTGATTTGCACGACTCAGGATATAGATGGAAACATCAGCAGATCATCAGGTCAAGGGACTTTGGACGTCCTCTTACGGAAAGGGCAGGGGACTCCGTCCCAGGCCCTCCTCTTCATCACCCCTCATTTCGCCCTCCTGTCCACCCTCTTTCATAGCCCAATTCCCCCCTTTTGCCGTTAAAATCTCAGTGACAATGAGATACAATGAGAAAAGCAATTGTATTGAGAATCCAGAGAACGGGTTTGCAGAGAAAACTCTGCTGCCAGGTAGCTGTGCTGCTGGTCGGCACATTTAACCTCTCTGCGTCTTAGTTTCCTAGCTGGTAAAATGAGGCAATTGGGTTCGGGGGACCCTGAGGTTCTTTTCAGTTCTGATGTGCAGGAGCATGTGTCTCTACAACGAGACACTCTGATGAAAGGCACAATCGCTTTCTTATTTTCCTAGTTTCCTAGCTTCTCCCCTAAGCCCCTTTGCAGATGAAGCAAAAGAGCATTATATTCTACAAATGGCACAGTTGGCTTCCGATTTAGAGATTAATAGTCTTCTTTGAACAAAATCATTGTTCAACCTTTATATGGACAAATTATTTCCTATAAAATTGCATCCTAAAATTTTGCATCCTTCAGAAAACACTTTCCACTGTTGGGTTAAATTTTACTAATGGCTGGTTTAGCAATTCTGTCAATTTCTTTAAAAAAAAAAAAGGAATTTTTGCTTTGTATTTGGGCTAATATATCTGGGCTACATCTGATACATTGATAATGATCTTAATGAAAGAATTCATGAAGTGGAAGATAGCTGGGTATTAACTTTCCACAAGAAATTAGCTGTTTCATTAAAGAGAATTATTGTTTTCAGGAATTTGTTATAAGTAACTAAATTCTAGAGTAACCACAAGTAGAAAGATAAAAATCCCAGACCCTAAGACAGTACTTTCTCCTCTCTTCCCTTCATGGTGAGTACGGTTTGGCTAACTAGCCAAACATTTTCCGTATGAATGTAATTCATGAGTTCTGAAAAGATAAAGTTTAAAGGATAGGCCGCAAGCAAGGCGCTATTTGAATGAATGTCGCCCTAAGGGAAAAAGGGAGGTTATTTCCAAGTTGGCATTGAATCTGATAAGCAAAAAATACTCACAGGCAAGTTGGTAATATTTTATGAGGGCGTAGCACTACTACAAAACTAGACTTGTTTTTTTCTTTAATCAACAATGTCAGCCTAGGATTAGCATCAGCTTCTGGAACAGGCGGGAGCTATAACCAGGGCATGATTTAGAGGCTGGGAAGCTGTTTTGTTAACTGTAAGGCTGTAGCTAGGAGGGATTTCAATAGTATCACTTAATCCCAGTCATGATGAAGCCAAGACTTTGTCTACACACACCTCTCCCTCGATTCAACTGTTAGACCAGAGATAACTGGCTTTTCTCAAGTTCTCACTCTGATTTTCTCAGGCAGTCAGGTGGTGTCTGTGGAAGACTCAGTTCTAGTCAACATTAGCACTAATAGGAGGTTCTAGGCCCAGGAATTTGATTTATTTTGAGTTGTTTAACCAGGTTGAGTAATTATTTGGCTATAAAATGGCAACAAGTTGAACTATTTTAAAAAAATAAAAACACTGTCTGAAAAGGCTTAAATTAAAATGTTAGGGTAACTAAATGTGGCATTTAGAAGTTAAATATAATGTCAAAAGAGAGAGAGAGAAACTGACTCCTTTTGTTCAAGAAGCCCAGTTTCAGAGGGTCTCGGGTGTGTGAGAATGAAGGCAAAGTCTTGGCTTCTCTATTTCTCTACAAACATTTCTCACTAAATTGTGCATGATTTTTAATTTAAGTGGATAAAAAAAATGGTGGCTAGAGCCCAGACAATGAACGCGATAAACAAGTATTTATATGCATCCATTTTGTGCAAAGTGCTGAGCTAGGTGCTCTGGGATGTTACAAGTAGCATAAGAAAATTTCCCTCTGGAGGGCCTTACCCTGGCGTTGGAGAGACAGAAACACAGGGAAACAGAACTAGCAGTGTGGCAAATGCTAAGTAGGTGGCCAAAGCTATGTTATGGGACCTTGGTGGCAGGCATGCTCCGGTGCACCCGAAAGGTCAGGAGAAGCTTTCAGGAAAGAAGAGAAACTTGGATAGAGTAGGGTTTCAGTAGAACTAAGAAGAATACAGGCATTCCAGAAACCAGGATTATTGTAATATAAAGGTGTAAAGCAATAAATAAGGCTTAGAAATAAAAATATGGCCCTGGCCCGTGTGGCTCAGTTGGTTGGGCGTCGCACCTAAAGGTCGCCGGTTCAATTCCCGGTCAGGGCACATGCCGGGCTGCGGGCTCGATCCCCAGTAGGGGGCGCACAGGAGGCAGCCAACTGATGTTCAGCTCTCATACGGATGTTTCTCTCTTTCGCTCTTCTCTCCCTAAAAACCAATAAAAGCATTTAAAAAAATTAAAATATGGATGAAAAGTGAGAAAAACTACAAAGTTGCTGAGATGCACCCTTATTTCTCATTTTCTGTGTGAAGTGAGCAGTCATGGGTGTACTGAAAAGATGCACTGGCTGAGGGACTGAGGGACCCTGGTTCCACTGCCACTTTTATCATGAGTCTCATCCCAGAGCCGCTGACAGACCCGAACCCAGCTGTTCTCTGATGTCATCAGCACTATAATTTGAGGCAACTCTCTTCAACTCTCTGGACTTCAGTTTCCCAATATGTAAAATAATAATGTTGGACTCAAATGTTTTTAAAGCCTATAAGCCCACTCAGGTCTTAGGAATATAAATTCAATAATATATATTTTTGTCATTTCACAGAAGGATAATTAAAAAGATAATATATAAGTTAACAAATGGTTTATAAAAGTAAAATGAATGGAAAGGATTATTAACATGTTTCTCTCTCTCTCTCTCTTTTTTATTTTTCTTAGATTTTCCCAATGGATTCTCTAACAAAATCAATCAACCAATTTGCTCTGGAATTTAGCAGAAAGATAGCTGAATCTGCTGAGGGTGAAAATATTTTCTTTTCTCCATGGGGCATCTCAGTGTCCTTGGCCATGCTGTATTTGGGCACCAGAGGTGCCACTGCATCCCAAATAGCCCAGGTGAGTGGCAAAGCTCAGTCACCCTCTGTTGCCTTTAAACAAAATGCTTTCTTTACCTTTTACCTTCATTTTTCTCCCAAATTCCAAATATCTCACATTCTAGAACTATATCCTTCAAAATTCTGATGAAATGAAAGATGCACTTAAAATTAAGTTTTCTAGACCATAAAAAGGAGTCTGGGAAAGGAAGCTGACTTGCTTGGAAAACCATTTAAGAACCTGTGTTCTCTAGCAAAATCATAGAGAGAGAGATGGTGAGGTTATCAAGTTTGGTTCAGCACCAAAAGTAATTTTATTTGGATTTTGAAGACATTTCAAGAAATAATGGCTCAACCATTAAATTGTAGAATTAGTATGTTTTGAATTTCAGAAGGATTTTTTTGAAAACACAAATAGGAAAATGAAGTGAATTCTGTTTCTTGTTCTTTGGTTGTTTCTTTTTTCAGCCCCTATTTGTCTAGGTGAACCTAAAAAGCCCATTAATAGCATGAAAATGAAAAACAATATTATTGTTTAAGCAATTACTGATTTGTTGCAAGCATCCTCAAAATGTAGTATGTGTGTGTGTATATGTATGACCATAGATAAAGTACATAATAAAATAGCCACGTATGTATCTGTGGGAATGTATGTGTAAACTTAGACATATACGTGTGTGTGTTTTAAATAAAAATAAACACAAAAAAGAGTAAACCCAGCCCTAAATCATACAACAATGGAGAGACCGAATGACAGAATTTCCACCCAGGGAGGTGTCTTCTGTGCCAAGGATGGACGTGGGTACAGCCAGTAATTCTGAGTGAGGCAGGCGGAATATCTATTCTGCGAGTTTAGACTGAGGCTATCACCCCTATTCTTATAGTTCACAAGACGCTATATGGTTTAAAACAGCAACAACAGACCCTGATAATAATTATTATCAAATCTTAGCCATTCATGCGACAGACTTAATCTTGGGTGAGTTCCAGTTTGGTCTATTTCATATAAATACATTGCTGGGAGTTGCTTGCCCTTGTTTTATTTAGTAATTATTTAAACATTAACAGCTTCACTTTTCTGTACGGCAAATGGTTCCTGTGCTGTCACCATTTGCCAGCACAGTCTTGGGTCAAACAGACTTGGTTCCTCATTGTGAGCTGGGTCCAGGATGTGGGAGATGAGATTATCACCTCGTTTTTTACTGTTGTACAATTCAGGGGAAGCAAGGATGCCCACATCCTTCCTACTAATCTGCAAATAAAACTCTGGGGTGAAAATAAAGAATGCACCCCTGTGTCAAATGGTGATAGACAATGGGAAGGGAAGCACTAACCTAGGAAAAAAAAATTTAAAACCCCTGCATTTTCCAGATAATTGGGGCCCTGGTGGCTTTTGCTTAAATTGCTAAATGATGGTCTCAGTTGAGCACATAGCCTTCTTTTCAAAGCCACCATAGATAAAAATGAAGCTTGGAGCACAAGAGAATTTCACCTCTAAAGGCATTGCCAACACCATCGTCCTATAAAAAGTATTAAAGATCAACTTAAATTAGACTTTTGAAAAATTTATTTAAAAGCAACTCTTGACTTACTGTACTAGTTCAGCTAACACGCTGTTAAATCAAATCAGAACCCCCTTGGTTCATTCATTATATGTTCTGTAGCTACAGGAAGGACTTGTTTTTATCGAGGCGTGTCTCATATAATACTTTCTCTGCAAAGTGAGCTCACCTATTGTCTTTATTGAAATTACAGGTGCTTCAGTTTAACAGAGCTCAGGACATCAAGTCTTATCCTGAAAGTGAAAAGAAAAGGAAAACGGTATATTTTCTATTTTAATATCCATTTGCTGATTAAGGAGAAACCACTTTTAGCACCTGCGTGTTAGTGGCTAATTTAAGCAACCTTTCTGGGTAGTCTTAGAAGCGTGTATTAAAATTATAGAAATTTTTTCATAATACAAAATGTTTATACTTTTTGGAAGGGTCATATTTTTAACATTCTCTCTCCTCCTCCTTTACTTCCCTTTTAAAACTGCCCTACTTTCAAAATTGTTCCTGCTTTTGCAAACTAAATGTGAAGAAAATGATGCCTTCAATTATCTCGATGTTTTTTGCACTGATGCATTAGAGAAAACATTTTATCTGCTTTAGAATTAATTTCAGCTTTTGTTCACAATGCACCAAATCATTTCATTTAGCTCTAGGTTGTTCCTATATATTCAGCTCTTGTTCACTGACCAGTCCCTTTTCTTTCAAAGGACTTCAACTTGGGGAAGGTTGAAGAAATACACTCTGATTTCCAGACACTCATCTCCAAAATCAACAATCCCAGTAACGCCTATGTACTTAAAACAGCCAACGGGATATACGCGGAGAAAACTTATCCATTTCTCAGTGTAAGTTCAAACATGTTATTTAAAGCTGATGGGCAAGAGAGAGCCATGTGAGACAATCCACTAACTCTCTGTACACTTCTCTAGGGGTCCCAGGGACAACTTTAATTGGGCCAGCATTTCTGGTAAACAGTCATTTAAATCAACCCGTAAGTGTCTAGTTGTAAAGAAAACCGACAATAGGTCTCAAACCAGGCCTAGTGATCAGAACTTTATCCAAAGTAATAATATATGAATGCGGTTTATATAATCCCTGTGCCAACATTTGTTTAATGGGAAATGGAACAAAATATGTAGAGTATAGACACAGGGTAAATCCGAAGGAGCAGAGGGTGGTGTCGGCCATAGGAGTGCGCCTGGAGACTGTACTCGAGAGCAAAGCTGACGTTGGAATCAGATGAGTCATTTCCTGCCATAACTTTAAGGACTTTGAACAGACTCTTAACATGGAATAATATCAACTTCGCACCTTCTCAGGTGGTCGGAACCCCACAGTGCAGACCATGACTTCATCCCCAGTTCAGGCTCAAGGGCTCCTTAGAAGGGTCCATCGAGAGCTGGGACAAGCATTTACTTCTCTCATACTTGGCCATCACCTCCTGTGGCACATCTCAGAAAGGAGCAGGAAAACACAGGTGTCCAGTGGGCAAAAAGCAAGGACATTGGATAGGTGGACATAGCAACAGACACAATCAGACTACCTCTAGATTTCAAGCAGTGATGTCACAGCTGTGGGTGGCAGGCCTCCCTTCCATACCCAGGGTTCTGCATGGCTAGTCAGCGCCCAGCAAAGCTTAAAGGGGTGGGTGGGGGTAATCTTTGACCAAAACTCAAGTGGGGAAGAGAGAAGGGAGCTCTGAGTGTGTGTGTGTGTGTGTGTGTGTGTGTGTGTGTGTCTGTGGGCAATTGTTCCTCTACCTAACTTTTTGATAATCTAAATACACTTGATTTCTCACAGTTTTGGAAAAACTCTACAAAAGGGGATTTTACTGTATCTTTCAGAAATATTTAGAAGACATGAAAACATACTTCGGTGCAGAGCCACAGTCTGTGAACTTTTTGGAAGCTTCTGACCAAATCAGAAAGGAGATCAACTGCTGGGTTGAAAGCCAGACTGAGGGTAAGCTGCCACCGAGGTGCCGGGCTGCGCGCTCTCTCCAAGCATCATACTGTTACACTGTCCACAGTTTTATTGAAATTAATTCTGATGCTTCATTTCATCTGCCTCCCCTGAAGGACCCCAAGCACAATGGCTCTGCCATATTCGAGTTTGAGCTTTGAATCACTAACACATTAACAGGCTCACTCACAGTAGTTGTTTGGAATACTATGTTCATTGATGTGAACAGAGGAAGCTGGCAGCCCTAAATCCCCTGTTCCTTTTTTATCGAACTAGTGACTCAAAAGACATGGCAAGGCAAGAGTGACCATTATATTTAATTTATTCCCGAGTTGGAGTCATCCAAAAGTAAGTCGGCTTTTTAGAATTAGAACTAGCTGGCATTTACTGGGTACTTGCACTGTCCTAGTTTGCCTGAGGACCAAATGGGATGGTAGAAGGAAAAGCACATGGTGACACACAACTCAACATGGTAGAGGTGGGAGTAAGAGTAGTAAGGGGTTGACCTAGATCTCTAGTCTCAAATTTTTAGCCTGGCGACCAGTATGTTGTCTGGGAGACAGGCGGGGGCCCTACAGATAGGAAGGCTGGGAGCAAGCAGCTGATCTGCTCTCTTTACACCCAGTGAAGACTTTCAGAGCCGAGGGGAGGCTGTCGTCGGATGCTGCATAGCTTGGCCCTCCTGGTCAGGCTTCCCCAGTGTGGACCCACACACTCAGGGAGCATGACAACTGTCTAGATGACGGAGCTGCCCGGGAAACCTCCCTGTGATGACAGAGGTGCCACACACCTGCCCTGCCCAATTTGATACAGTCACATGCTCTATCCACATGTGACCAGAGATCATCTAAAATGTGGCTAACTCGACGGAGGAACTGAATTTTTAACTTCAGTTCATTTTAATTAAGTTGCTGTGGTTGTCTGGTGGCTATCAGGTTCGACAACAGGGAAAATCTGTTTTAGAAGAACCGAACAAATACTTTAAATCATGGAGGAAAGATTAAACTTCAGGTTATGGTCACTAGATGGTCCAAATACAGGACGGGCACCCTTTCCTGTTGTCATAGCAGTTATCAAATGAGAGGGCCCCCAACTACGCTCACCCTGGGCATGGCCAGAATATGTGATTAAGCCCCTGCTTCCCTCACCCGCTGACTGCAGTCCTCCAGCTGGCCCTGTGGGCTCCATTTCTCAGAAGTGGAACCTTCCAACAAGGGAGGAAAGCTGAAATCTTTCTGTAGGTTCTTTTACATATTGGACGCAAATATCTGCTTTTGGGGAACTATTCAACATCAGTGTAAGTAAAGACTTGATTGATCAGCTTTTCAGGAACTTTTCTTTGTGTCGTCTTTATGGAAAAGTTGATAGAAACTCTTTGGCACGACTCAGCTCTATCTGAACCACTTGAAAGAAGCTTCTCCCCTTAGCCCTTCAAACAGGCCATTTTCCAAACAGCCATATGACTAGTGAGACACCCCGGGCATTCCGAGTCAAATTCTCAGAGATAGGGCCAGTCATATGTTGCTACGATTTTTTTCTGGTTTTCGTTATAGTCTACAAGGCCCTAAAAAGTGAGGGTTTGGAGAAGGTTATTGTGTACGTATTTGTAATCTCAAAATCTATCACGTGCTTGGCACTTTGGATGCTCTAGTGTCACATCAGTATGTGCTCTGCAGGACTTGACCTGAATATCTGCAAAGACAATGCCCTTCCCATTGCCCAAAGCTACCCAGGACTTGAGCAATGAGTGAGCCAATAGGTGGCACTTAAGCTCTCAAGAGGGTGTAAAACAGTCAGAATTCTGAGTCATTTTGCTTTGCATTACTTTGAAGTTGTCTGTAAGTACAGTTTGTACTTGCTTTGTCAAATACATTAACAACAGGGCTGTGGATTTAGAGGCTAGGCTCCTTGAAAACCTATGAATCCCTAGAACAAAGCGATAACACTTAAATCAGCTGGCTCTCAACCAGCTTGAGATCAACACCCATGTAAATCTCAATCCTCTGTATGTTCTCTACTTGAATCTGCAGCTCTATCAGATGATAGAATAATTCATTTAGAATGACACAGAGCTTTAAAAAATAACTCCTCTGTGCAAAAAAATATTTTAAAAATGACATAGAGGGACTCTCCATGTTAAATCATCAAAGAAATTTCAAATTAAGTTCAATATACTGTTCTTAATCAGGTAGAAAAACAAACACGAAAATGTTTCAGGGAGTTTTCACATGGGCACTGAAAACCAAATTTAAACTTAATTTCTAAAACCAAGGAGTCTGTTTCATGGGGGGAGGGGTGTTTGTTTTGTTTGTTGTGTTTTGAGTAGACATGTTCAAGCCACACTGCAGACCTACTGGACACTTTAGACGAGCTGCCCTTAGAGCTTTTAAATAAAGCTGCACAGCATGTGGGGGACGCCCGTGGGAGACCGTAGCAGTTGAGGGGTGTGCTGGAGCCCACAGCAAAGGCTCCCCAGGGCTGGCTCACAAATCATCAGTGGTTAGGGCTTGACATATCTTTTTTCGGAGGGCACAATTCAACCCACAACAGTAATATTCTTGCAAAAATGCATAACCTAAATATTACCTGGAGGAAACGTCCGGCTAATCTGAACTGAGAACTGATAGGAATTCTTACAAAACTTTTTCAAAAGTGTCAAGGTCAAGGAAGGCAAAAATTCACTGAGGAACCATCCCAGATTAAAGAAGACTAAGAGGGAGGGGGGCCGGTGGACATGGAAGAGGGCACGGGGGGGGATAAATGGTGATGAAAATTAAAATAAAATAAAAATACGATACAATAAAAGAAACTAAAATAATAAAATGACTAAGAAGAAATGACAACTAAATGCAACTTGAGGTCTTGAATTGACTTCTGATCCAGAAAAAGAAGTTATTGGAACAACTGATAAAATTTGAGTAAGATCTGTTCATAGGATTCTATCAATGCTGACTTCCTGGGCTGGATTACTGGTGGCTCTATCATTTAACAGCATTTCATAATCATCACTTTTGTAAGTGTGGCATGCCATCGAGATATAACTGTACTATTTGAAACCTGTCCTTTTGTTCTTGTAGGAAAAATCCCGGACCTCCTACCTGATGATGCTATAGATTCTGCAACCAGAATGGTCCTGGTGAATGCCCTTTACTTTAAAGGAACCTGGGAGCAGCAATTCTTAGTCCAAGACACCACAGAAAAGCCTTTCCGAATCAGCAAGGTAGGAGCCTTTCGATAATCAGTATGGATTTTCACGTGGCATTGTAAAGGGGATTCTATTTTAAATTCACCCCTCTTTAAATATATGTTCTTATAAAGTATGGCTCTTACTAGGGCACGGACGGCTGAACTGAATGTTCCCAGTTTTATCCCTCCTTGAAATTCCCTTTTCATTGTTTTTTTCTCAAAATATTATTCATGTATTTTGTCACTCAGTCCTTGCCACAGCTAAGCTGGAGAAGGTAGGGTAGTTATTCTATTTAATTCCCAGCTTTTAGCAGGGGATCACCAACTTGGCCCATGAGGGGACCACCGGTGGCAAAGAATGAAGGGTTTGGCGGACCACCTCCTCAGTGACTTGGCTACTTATTTTCTGTAGACCACAAGCAAACCGGTGCAAATGATGTCGATGAAGAAAAAGCTGCCCGTTTTTCACATAGAAAAGCCAGAAGCCATTGGCCTTCAGCTCTACTACGAGAGCCGCGCCCTCAGCCTGTTTGTGCTGCTGCCGGAAGACGCTGGGGGGCTGGATCAGGTGAGGCATCATCCGTATCGTGTGGAGGGGGCCCAGGTGTTTACCCGTGTAACCCGGCCGCCTTGTTTTCTAATTCCTCTAGAGGAAGGCCACCCACCTACCGTGAGCCCCAGGTACCTCACCCTCAGGTGTCCTTTCAGCTTCACAAGTCTCTGTAAGGATGCCATTCCTATTCCTTAGGAAGCAGAAGCAATGGGTAGACACCTGGAGCCTGGGGTAGCCACCCAAACAGCCACGGGAACGACAGATACGGCCACAAAGCTTGTGGATTGATCATGACGACTGTTCAGTGGGCCTAGGTCTTTCTTCTCCCTCCGATAGGACCTACCTAATGGGAGATTGGTTTTTTAATCACGTCCATTAACGTAGCACTAGATATACATTTTAAAACATCAAACTTACTTCCAAGATTTAAAAAAACATTTTTATCAACTCAACAGTCTTTAGGAGGAACAGTCTGTATAAGTACTCTCTTCAAGTATTATTTAAGTTGTTTATCAGCCACATTTCGCTTAAGTCTGACACAACTCTGGCCAGATGATGTTCCTGAGCTGTTTGCATGTCTACATTGGACACCGGGTTCTCCGTAACAGGAGGCCTGTCTTTCTTTGCATGGTGCCTAATTTTTCCTGAATGCTAGGCTTCTTATATTTAGAAGTTTCCATGGTCCTACTAGTGTGTAGAAAAGATTTCCAATTATATCATAAAATTTGTGAAACTGGAGAGGATGGTAAAAATAAAACCAAGTCACACTCTTACGAGATAATTCCTTCTTCCTAAGAGTGCAGGTTCCTGAGCTGAAGATATTGTCACATTTAATGCATATCATTTACAAGTATGTCATTGACAGCAAAACTCAGGGCTAGAAAACGCTCAAAGTAGCAAAAGCACATGCTTCAAAAACTCAAACACTGTTTTTCTTCTTCACATACACATATGTATATGTGTATATATACATACATATATATTTATTATTTAAAATTTTTAAATATAAAGAGGAGAAAAAACACTCTCAAAAACACTATAAAGAAAGTGATTACTCAGGGATAAATGGTGATGGAAGGAGACTTGACTTGGGGTGGCGAACACCCAATACAGCATACAAATGATGTGTTATAGAACTGAACACCTGAAACTTATGTAAGTTTATTAACCAGTGTCACCCCAATGAATTTTTTAAGTCATTACTCTTAAGATTTGGAGATTTTCCTTTCCCTTCTGTTCTTTCTTTGTTCCATTGTTTATGGTTACTAAATTCACATTACTGTGATTATGGACATCTTATTTTATCTCAGATTTTGTGTCCAAAGAACTATCTCTCATGTTAATAATAATTAATGGTTTTTGTACCCTGACATACAACTTGTCCTATAGTATGTGCTTTTGTGTAGACGACATGTTAAGTCATATCTGTGTTGATGTGTTTGAGTGGACAGTTGATATTTGGCGTATCATCATAGAAGTGCTTTCATTATGAATCAAGATCGAATTCTCTGATATCCGGAGAACTATCAATCTGCAGAACAAAGATTCTGTAGGTCAGCCCTGTGAAGGATGTCGGGACACAGGGAATTTCCAAATGTGTGTGTTTTGTTACCCTGGGTCAGGGGAGTCCTCCTGATTCATCTGCAGAATTATATGGAGAGCTCACACACCCACTGCTTCCACTCCCCTTTGGAAGTGCTGACTGTCTCTCTGTCTCTCTGTCTCTCCGTCTCTCTGTCTCTCGGTTCCCACCTGCAGCTGGAAAAGGCCGCCACCTACGAGACGCTGAGCGAGTGGACCAGCGCAGACATGATGGAGATGTACGAAGTGAAGCTGCACCTCCCCAAGTTCAAGGTGGAAGAGTCCTACGACCTCAAGTCAGCCCTGAGCGGCATGGGGATGAGCGACGCCTTTAGCCAGGGCAAGGCCGACTTCTCAGGGATGTCGGCAGGGAGAAACCTGTTTCTGTCCAATGTTTTCCACAAGTCTTTCGTGGAAATAAACGAACAAGGTACAGAGGCCGCAGCTGGGACAGGGAGTGAGGTGAGCTTTCGAACTAGACTCCCGACCATTGAATTCAATGCAGACCACCCATTCCTCTTCTTCATCAAACACAACAAAACCAATACCATTCTCTTTTACGGGAGATTCTGCTCCCCCTAAACCTGCTTCTCCCTCAGCAAACAAGACCATCTTACGATGTGAAAAATCCATCATAAGATGGAAAAACAATGATAATAAAAACTAGTTTGCAGTCCGAGTGTTTTTCACATTTGAATATTAGCAAATAAACCTTGAAATAATGCATTTTAGTGATACCGTCCTATCTTTATGGCTGGAAGGATTGGCAAATTTTATTTCTACCACTAAACATTTTGTCTTACTGTGACTTTTTATGTATATTTCAGAAATGCTATGTTATTCACGCAAATGCCTTATCATTCTTGAGCTGTCTGGTCACTGTATTATCACTTATACTTCACAGGCATCATTTAGTGAAGAAAAATCTTTATAAAGGGGATATATTGATAAACAAGAATTTTTTCAGAAATATAATTCTGATAGTTCATAAATTACCACTGGAAAATTAAAACTCCCTCTTATGTTATCTATTTTAAAAAATACAATGTTGACATGAGTGGAAAAAACTAGCAAAAGCCAACTGAAATGTGGAATTCACTTAACAGCAATGCACTGATGTTGGCTTCCTAGTTTTAACAGCTGTATCATGGTCATGTTTGATGACAGTGTCACCGGAAAGGGACCACGCCTGGAGCAGGACAGGCCTGTAGTGTGTGGGCTCCTGATTTTGTGCAGGACAGATTTCACAACAAGAATCCAGGTGATTTCGAGGGCACGTTAATTAAAGCTGGGGACAGTGAAACAAAGGGAGGTCTCAGGGTAGAAGAAGCAACAGGAGAGCCTCGGCGGGGCTGCTTTGGCTCCCTAGAAACTGCTTATTGGTAGTCTCACCAGCTGTTATTCTAATTTTAGAGATTGATTGTACCGCTCTAGGTTGCTTTTTTGATATTCATTTAATAAATGGAAGAGTGGACAGTGTATAAATTAATATAAGACCTGAACAGTGTATAAATTAATAGAAGAAAATGTGTTCTCTGTATCAAATCTTTTTTCAGTATTATAGGATAAACAAATGATTCTATGTCTTAGCTCCAAAGATGGAAAATTGCCACATACGTGACATTTTATCATATCTTTACGAAACATTTGCCTCTGTCCCTAACATCTCATGTTTAGTAGCAAAGAAAGAAATCCCTCGTGGGAATTTTCTACCTGGCATTTTGCTTCCATGGCGCAGTTCCAGCTTGCCCACCACCTCCTGCAACAGCAGAGAGCTTCTGTGAACCAGTTTTGACCTCCAGCAAACTTCTTTGCCACTGGCAGAGGGCACATTCCGGTGTCAGCCATCCCTCCACAGTTAGGTTGCCTGTAGGTAAAGGTGCATTATACCTGTGAATGAGAAATCAACTATTTTTTTTTGAAAGAGTATAGAGTGATCATTTTGAGACCGTCTATTTGTGAATTTTTCCATCATTAGGTGACTTTATTACTAAAAGAGATATTGAAACACTCAATATATTTGCACTTAAACTTGGAAATATAATTTCAAAGCTTCATAAAAATCTTCCAAACAGAAAACATTTGGTGGGCTTCACACTGTTAAAATATTAGAAGTTCAACATTTAAAAAATTGGCGTGCAGAAAGAACTAATTTTCAAGAGCATGTTTTTTTTCCTAGTGAGATTTCAACTGGAAATCTTTGCATAATTAGTGTATGGATTGAAAAAATCAAGTGTCAAGGTTTAGTAAGTACAACCAAAGATACCTTTATTCCATTGAAATCAACCATTTCCGGAGGAGCCCTTCCTCCTGAGAGCCATCGATGGATGCTGCAAGTTTAGAAATATAAACTGAACTTAAAACCAGGTTTTCAAATTCACTCTATTTCAAAGCCTTAAACTAAGATGAAAACAAACACACATTCAAATACACTGGGCTCCTTAAATTTTAAAATAATTTTTGTGAGCACAAAAGTGTATACATTTCTAATAAAGATCTTTCTTATTCTTTCCAGTTGTAGCTTACGTGTTTTAGAGCGTTGGCCCTTTATTAGTATTTAACATATTAGCACCCGTCAGTTCACACAGGCACAGGGATGCACGCTCAACAATTGTTCCGATGGGTGCCCCGCGCAAACAGTTTGCAAACATAAGGCCTTCGCCACCACGTTTAACCCCTGGTCTGGCTTTTGGTTAATTTGCAAAGCCAAGCCCCAGTTTGCAGACCGCTCCTGCAGGCACGCGCTGGGCGCGGGCTAGGCCGGGAAAGCAGCCGGTGCCCCCGGGCGAGGGCCCGGTGCCCGCCTCCCGCGCCGGCGCGCAGGCTCCTCCCGGCTGCGCTGCGGGCGCCGTGCGGGGCGGGCGTCGCTCAGCGGGAGGCCCGGGCGCGCCCAGCGCGCGGCGGTGAGTCACCCGCCGGCCGGAAGCCTCGCCCGCAATCCCAGGGGGCGGGAAGCACCCCCGGAGCTGGCCTAGTAGCCGCGGCGGCAGGAGCAGGAGCAGCTGCAGGCGCGGGAGCTGGAGCAGCAGCTGGAGCAGCAGGAACCTCCCAGGTGCGCGCGCGGGAGGCGCTCGGGACCTCAGGTTCCCACGGGCCCCTCCGGCCCGCAGCTCCCGGGGGCTCGGGAAGGCGGCCGGGAGAGAGGAAGGCCGCGGGCCGGCGCCGGGGGAGGCCTAGGGGGCGGCGGCGGTGCCGGGGGCGCTGGGCTGGGGGCGCCCGGGGGCGCTGGGCTGGGGGCGCCCGGGGGCGCCAGCGGCGGGCCCGCCGGGGCCGGGGGCGCGGGGCCCGAGCGCAGGAGCGCGGCCGCCCGCCCGGGGTCGGAGGGGGGCCCTGGTGGGAGGGTCGCCGCGGCCCGGGGACGCCGCCGCGTGGCCGTTGGCCGGCGGGGAGAAGAGGCCCGGGACCCGGCGGGGGACGGAAAGCCGGGAGGCGCGTGGTAGGAGCGCGCGGCGGTCGCCGCCCCGCCTGGCATTACGCGCAGCCTGGGGCGGGCCCGGGCGCGGGGCGGTGCCACCTCCGCGCGGATGCCCGTCCCCCGCGCAGAGGCCCGTCCCTCTGCGGTCCAGCCTGTTTGTGCGTCTCTCCTGCGCTCTCCCCTGCCTCCCTCCCTCCCTGCCTCCCCCGTCCCGCCCTCCCTTCCCTGCTCCCCTTTGCTCTTTTTCTCCCACTCTCTGCCCTGCTATCCTCGCTCCCATCTGCGCCCCTTCATCGGCTGCCTGCCCTCAGCTAGAAAAGGTGGGTGCTCGCCTGTCTCCTCCACAGGAGCCACAGTGCTTAGGGGACGGAGCCCTCACTCCCAGACGCCCAGCCCTGGGCTCCGTCCGGCCCAGCTGCCCTTCTCATGGAGGCGGCTTCAGGCCCCAGGTCACTGCCCCCTCCTCCAGCCTCCCAGCCTCCCTGGCCCCCACTCGCCCTCCCAGCCCTGCCAGGACACCCCTGAGTGCTGGGTGGCGGCGGGCCTTCCTTACTACCTGCAAATGCTGGACCTTCTCCAGAACTAGGTGTCTTTCTGGTCTCCTGCATCCACCGAACCTTCTGAGTAATGCCACCCCATTTGCCTAGACTCCCCTGGAATCGGGGATGCCCCTGGCTCCCAAGCTCTCCCTCTAGGACCCCTGCTCGTCTTAAGTAACCGGCTGACTTTCGCAAACGTCCTGGCTGTCATTGTCCCCACTGCCCCACTCCCCTGGTGTGGCGTGTCCCACAGCCTCGCCTGGAATGCACACCTTCTCCATTCCCGGCTGGCTCCTCAGATGAACCTCCCGTGGTTGGGGCCCCTCCTGGGCATGATTAGCTGGCAGGCTATCAGAAGACGAGCTGAGGCATCTTACAAACTTTAAGAGTCTGCTTCAGCAGAAAGTCACTTTGAATCCAGCAGCCTCCAGTCCAGCAGATGGAAAGGAGCTCCAAGCAGCTGAGCAAAATGAGACTTAGAGGCACAAGGGCAGAAGACAAGGAACTTAGAGTCCGCAAGAAGGCGGCTGTTATTGCAAAGTTGCTTTCCTTTAGGGACGGCAGGCATCTGTCAGGCAGATGACCTCACTCTTGCTGATCAGGGGACCCCTGATGGACTTTCACATCCCATTTCTGGGAGAGCTGAAGCTGTAATGAAGTCAAGTCTTGGTTTGGTGATGTGGGGTTCCCCATAAGTGACTCCATTTGGGGTCTGTTGTCTTTTAAGAAGCTAATGTAATCCTTGACTCCTGCTGCTCCCTGCCCCGGTGTGATCAGTCCCCCAGCTGGCAGTTCCATCGCCCACTCTCTTGTGGGCAAGCTTCCTCTGTGTTCAGCTGTCACTAATCTATGGCAGTGGTGGACCAGCTGGTCCCTAGCCTTTTCCCACACCATTTGGTGAGCCACAGTATTTCTCTAAATCTCCAATGTATTTCCTGTAAAACATTTGTTTAAAAACTGTGCATGGCTTTGCAGCCCATAGCTCAAGTTCAGATTTCTGAACCTGGCATAAGGGGCCCATCCTGTCTCACCACGCCCTGTCTCTCAGGGGACTCCACACAGACCTGCTCCCTGGCCACACACAAGCACGGCCCCTGCTACATTCCTTGCACCTGCCAATCCCACAGCCACAGCCTTAAAATTCACCTCTCTCGTTCACCGCCTTACAGAAACTTCTCCCCAACCTTGCAGAGCCACCTCACTGCTCACCTTCGCCACAGGGGCTTTTAAAGGGAAGTCATTCTGCTGTTCTGTGGTCTTCCTCCGCTCTTTGCAAATCCTCCTGTTGCAGAGCCCATGGCTGACTTCAAACCACACATTTATGTCTGTGTGTGTCCCCTAGGGAGGGAGCGTCCCGTCAGGAGTGATGCCATTTATTGTTCATCTCCTTCTGCAAACCCATATGAGGAAAGGTCTACATAAGTGCTCTTTGAACAAATTCACCTTGAGATGTGTATATGGGGAGGGGGAGGGAGCAGGGAGTTGGCAGGAAGAAGAAGATGGCACAGGGTTGGTAACTGAAGGCTTGCTTTTGTGGCCGACTGGACCACTCTTACTATAAGACCTGAGGACCTTGTCCACCTGTAAAGAGAACACTAGTTCAATGCCAATTCATTTTGTTGGCTGGGAATCAGATCTTTTCCACATTGTCGTGTTTTTATGACATAGTTGAATTGTGGCACCAGTGCCCAAAGCTGTTATTTTGTTTTATATTAGAATTAATTCCTTTTTAGATTCACTGGGCAAGGCCCATTTTGTTTAAAGTTCCAGTCCTCTCACAGCTTCAATGTACAAATGAGATTGGGAGTCAGCAGGTCTGGGAGAGTGTCTGAGCCTCTGCAGAGGTCCCGTTGCTAAGGGTGGGACCAATCATGAGCTCTGTGAATTTACTTTGTGAATCAGAGTAAAGCTCTGTACTCTGTGAATCAGAGTAAAGCTCTGATTTACTTTGTGAATAAACCATTGTGTTTGTTATCTATTGATACTGCAACGCCTTATGACAAATTTGGCGCCTGAAAACAATAAAAATTTATTATCTGACAGTTCTGGAGTTCAGAAGTCCAAAATAGGTCCTCAGAGTTCCTTTTTTTTTCCTGGAGGATCTAGGACAGAATCAGTTTCCTTGCCTTTTGCAGCCCCCAGAGGCTGCTTGCATTCCTTGGTTCATGGCCCTGCATCATTCTGACCTTTGCATCCATCATCACATCTTTTTCTCTGACTTTGACCCTCCTGTCTTCATCTAATAAGGACCTTGTGATTACATTGAGCCCACCTGGATCACCCAGTAGACTCTCCCCATCTCATGATCCCTAATTCAGTCACATCAGCAAGGTCCCTAATGCCACATAAGATAATGTAGTCACAGGTTGGGGAATTTGATATGGATATCTTTGGGGTGTAGTTCTTCTGCTGACCACACCCAGTCAGTGTCAGAGGGTTTGGCTGATGTGCTTCTGTGTTGTGTTTTTGATTCAGACCTTCCCTGATGGATGATCTCGGAGAAGCAAATGGCACTTTTGCCATCAACTTACTAAAAATGTTGGGTGAAAAGGACAACTCACGGAATGTGTTCTTCTCTCCCCTGAGCATCTCCTCTGCCCTGGCCATGGTCTTCATGGGGGCCAAAGGAGACACTGCAGCCCAGATGTCGCAGGTAGGTGTGCCTGTCACAAGGGAAGATCAATGGCATGCTTCTTTCTCTGCTTCCACAGAGCTTGTCCTTTCCTATCTACCCCAGCTCATGAAGGACAGTGTGGCTGGTAGGCAGGAGGTGGGACACCGTGCTGATTGACAAAGCACAGACGTAGGTAAACTGTATAAAACAGGGAATCTCTTCTTAGTGTTTATGGAAGAAATCAAGTCATTACCTTATTTTCTGTGGATAAAAGCGTCAATATATTATAGCAAAATTGTATCTTTGAGGAGTAAGGTAAATTATTATTTTGTCCCACAAAAAGGCAAAGGATTTAAGCTTTGTTATATTTTTACTTTTGCTAACATATTTCAAATTGAAATGTAGCTATGTAAATGAACTTTTTGTCCAACAAGTTTATTTCTAGCATATGATTGTGTATAAGTGGATGAAGTACACACACAGATGTGGACTTCTGTCTTCCGGAGTAACTCGCAATGTCTGATCTGACTGATCTGACGTGGGCTATGTATGACGTCAGCTACCCATGAAGTAGTGGATGGTACCTTAGGGAAGGAGTCCTTAACCTCTTTGTGTCTTAGTTTCTTTGACCGTCTTGTGATAGCAACCCAGAAAATTGCACATGCCCGTCACTCTGTCACTCATGTCAGGGTAGTGCATCCAATGTCTACAGTTGAATCTCCATGGTTGTTTCTTCCAGCTCCTAGGAGGACTGAGGTTTTGGACTCGGGTTGTTGGGTGACACGGGAACAACCTGAATTCTTACTCTGACATTTAAATCACAGTCTGGGCTGGAGAACTGTAAAATTGTTGATGAGACATTTTCATGTTTATTTCTTCTCATTCTTGAAGTTTTCCGTCAGGTTAGATCCATTCCAGCTATTTATTTGTTGTGTTCTATCTCCCTCCTGAGTTTTCACATCCTGCCTTCCTGGCCTGGGTGCATCTGGGAGAGCAGCGGTTTATACCCTGGAGATTTTGCCTGCGTGGGGGCATTTGGCAATGGCAAGCAGTTTTGGTTGTTATAACTGAGAGGTGCTGCTGACATCTAGTGGCTGGAGGCCAGAAATGCTGCTGCAACATACCCAGCAATGTACAGAGTAACTGACCCAAAGTGTCAGTTGTCCCCAGGTTGGGAAACCCTGTGTTGGCTGGTGAAAGCAGACTCCTTCCGAGACAGGACCTGCTGTGATTTTCAGTGTGGAGATTTGTTTGGAGGAGCAGAATGGCAGTGTTAAAAGTCTGTGTTTTCTCTTACCAGGCCCTTTGTCTGGACAAAGGTGGCGATGTCCACCAAGGTTTCCAGGCACTTCTCTCGGATGTCAACAGATCCGACACTCAGTACTTGCTCAGAACTGCCAACCGACTGTTTGGGGAAAAGACGTGTGATTTCCTTCCGGTAAGTAGTACTCACACATTTTATTTACTTATTTATTATTAGTTTTTAATCCTCACTGGAGGACAAGCTTTTATTGATTTTAGAGAGAGGGGAAAGGAGAGGGAGAGAGAGAGAAACATCAATGTGAGAATGAAACATTGGTTGGCTGCCTCCTGCATGAGCCATAACCCGCAACGTGGGTATGTGCCCTGATCTGGAATTGAACCCGTGACCTTTCGGTGCATGGGATGACACCCCAACCAACCGAGCCATACCAGCCAGGGCAGTAGTACTCACATACTGATTAAAAATAAATTGGAAATAAAAGAAATTACAGAGGAACAGAGATCAAGTATAACTCTATTGCCTTAAAATTTTGCTTAGAATTATGCCTCTGTCATAATTTTAAATTGTATGATGGCTTCTGAATTATGTTCTTTTTTTATTATTTCTGGTATATTTCACCTGAATATTAATCTCAATATGTCCATCCTCGGGCACCCAGACCTGCTTCCCCCACTGGGCTTGAGTAGTTCCTATTGATTGCAGGATATAACCCCAGAGTTCCCCAGAGTTCCCAGTGAAAGAAAGCCTGTCACGATTCAGTAGGCGAGGTCCAAAAAATGACGCTACGTAATGTCCAGAGGGATGCTGTCTCGATGTGAATGAAATGGTCAGGGTGAGCCTGGCTGTCTTACTGGCTGGCCATTCCCAGGAGACTTGAATGCATCCTGCCCTGCCTGCTGGTGGGCTCTACCCTGTGGAGGTCGCCTGCACTGGGTATTAAAAAAAAAATGATTGGAGATGATTCTGGATCTTTTAGCTGGCTAGGTCTTCTAGGATAAGCGTGAGTGATTCCAGGAATCTCCTGGTTAATCGATGCTCATTTTGAATATTGTCATTGGGGAATATTGGGGACACGGAGCTAGCTACCTGCCACCTTTCTCGGTTGCTCGGCTCTTCTCTCTACATCTTCTTTCTTCTGTAGAAGCTAAACTATTTGAGAACAGGAGATGGGCGGAGGATAGGCACCAGTGGCCAGGCACATTATATCTGAAACCAAGTTTCTGTGAGGTGAGTTATCTTTGGGTTTAAGGTATTGGGAACAGGCCCTTCCTGATGTGATCCCCCCTTACATATCAAGGCTCATCCCCTGTCCCTGTTTTTCCCCCCTAATCCCTCACACACATACACACACACCCACACACCCCATACACACACACATACCCATCTAGGCTGGTCACATTCCAATCCTGGAGGCCCTGTGAGATTTCTTGATAATCCAGTTCTCCCATGGAGCCTCCCAGTCATTCCACAGTAATGTTGCAGACACGGGCTGGGGCTGGTGATGCAAAAATGAGTAAAAGAAAATTAGGATGCTTAGTGGGGGGAGGGACACGGAAAACCAAACAGAAAGTCAATGTGCAGTTTAAGTGTTGGATGGGCATTCATCATGGGCTCTTTGGCGCGTGTCTGCCACCCTGTATGTTCTCAAAGCATCTTGTAATTATCTGTATGTACGTCATCTCTCTCACAGACTGGGAGCCACCTCCAGTCTCATGTCATGTCTCCACCCTGGGGTCCAGCACCCAGCACAGGGCCAGGCTCAGAGGGGGCGGGCTGTGCGTTTTTGTGAATTACGTGAATGAGTCTTAAAGGGCAGGAGGGCCCGTGCAAGCTGTTAGGGTAGAAACATATTCAGAAAAACCAGATGTGTTCCCCCCGTGGGAAGCTGTGCTGTGTGGGGCCTGACTCTGTATCTTGTTTGGAATCTTGCTCGCAGGCCTTTAAGGAGTCCTGCCAGAAGTTCTACCAGGCGGAGCTGGAGGAGCTGTCCTTTGCCAAGGACACCGAGGAATGCAGGAAACACATCAACGACTGGGTCACTAAAAAGACTGAAGGTGAGAGGTTTCATTTCGGTAGGCTTGGCGAGTCGCGAAGGAAAGGGAGTCGAGATGGCCTGGGGTGTGACCTCCACGGTGTTGCTCCTGGCACCCTGTCACCTGTGGCCTCTGTGTGTGTGTGTGTGTGTGCGTGTGCTGCAATTTCAGGCCATCCACGCAGTTCTGTGATTTTTATTGGGCTTATCAGATCCCAGAGTGGTGATTTAGAAGAAATACTTACACCCGGTGTAAGGATCTCAGACACCTTCCCCTCTGGACTCGATTGGAAAATTCTGGAAAACCACATCCTCTTGGAGGCCCTGTTTATCTCCTGTCTGGGAGGGCCCTGGCCCTGCGCTGAGGGCAGAGTGACGTCCGATTTGGGTGGCAGCTGAGGGAGGCCGTTTTGACAGTATCTCGTTGTAATGGGACCAGCTCCGGTTCCGCCCTTGGCCCTCTGCTTTGCCAGGAGGCTGTGGCGTTTGCTTTTGGAGCGTGGCCTTTTCTCAGTTTGCTCCAGATCCAGGAGCCGAGCCGGTGCGGAGCCTGGAGCATCCCCTGCCCAGACCCTGTTCCCTCTCTGCAGAGACAGTTCCGCCAGTTCCGCCGAGAGTGCGGGGAAGGACACGCTTGCAAGCACTCTGCAGAGCTGATGTGACTTAGACACTTCCACACGTGGGGAGCTCAACCGCTCGTTTCTCCACGAGCCCGCCCAGCCCTCATCATTCCACCGTTCAACCTTTATGGCACCCCCGTGTGTGTCAGGCAGCAGCAGCGGTCACAATTATACTAAACGCCCATAAAATAATGCCCTTCGGAAGGGAAGAGCCCTTCACGATTTTGTACGTCACATGTGTGGTGGTCTCTCGCTCCCCAGTAGATGGAGCAGCCCTAAGTCACCTGCGAAGCCAAAAGCGTCTCCACACTTCACTTTCCTACACCTGTCACGTCCCCTCTACAGCTGTTCACACTTTTCCTTCCATCAGGCTGGCCACCCACGTGTTTTCCCAGAATATTACAGCTGGGGGTGCCTTGGGGATCACCTTGTCCCTGCTTTCATCGGACAACTCAAGTTGGGCCCCTTCAGTGCATCCCCCTAATTCCTTTGCCTCATTGACCCCACTTGGGGGACCTGCCTTCTCCCACGGACAGGCCTGTATTTCCCATTCTTGGAAGGCTCTCCTCACCTGGATGAGATGTGAAGGTTGGCGTAGAACAACTATTCTCAACCAGCACCAACCACCAGGAGACGTTTGGAATGGCCGGAGACATTGTGGGTTGTCACCACGGGGGGAAGTGCTGCTGGGTAACCGTCCTGCAGTGCACAAGACAGTCCCCCAACAAAGAATTACCCAGTGGAAAATGTCAGCAGCGGCACAGCCGAGAGATGATGGTGCCAAGGCCCAGAGGCTTCCAGTTAAAATCAGGACTCTTGGGTTTTTCCTCAGCTCAGTCTCGCCACCTAGTGACCTTAGCAAAAAAGTCAGGCAGATGCTCCGAACCTGAATTTCTGCGTCTGTCAATTGAGGGCAAACGGGTGGTTGACCTTCCTGCTTCGGGAGTGTTGCTTCAGGACAAACAACACCCTGTGTGGGTGCCCAGCCCAGGCATCATCGCCCCGATTCGTCAGGTGGCCGAAAGACAGGATTCCAGCCTGGCTTTCTGTGTTGGGGGGATTTTTGTAAGAGAATGTTTATTCCCCCCCCCCCCCCCCCCCAAATAGCAACAGACTTCTCTCTTCTTTACAGGCAAGATTTCCGAGATCCTGGGTGTCGGCACGGTCGGTCCACTGACCAGGCTGGTTCTGGTGAACGCCATCTACTTCAAAGGCAGGTGGAAGGAGCAGTTCGACACAAAGCACACCAGGGGGATGCCCTTCAAAGCCAAGCAGGTGGGGACGGAGGTGTCAGGCACTCCGCTGCTGTCTTCAGGTCACGCGCCGGGAAAGGCCGTGAGGGGAAAACTTCCACCGTTTATTTCCCACCCGCGGTGGCTAATCTGTTTCTGAGTGTATTTCACTCCCCCATCTACCTGTTATTGGAGAAGGGAGGAGAAAAACAGAATATTTTTCTATTGATAGTTTCCTTTCTTCCATCCGCGATCCAACTGACCTTCTGTCTCTGGTCATATTGTTGCGATTGAAAGAAAATTTCTCCTAAGCCTTGGAACGATGCTCGTATTACACTGTCACTTAGCTATCTCCTTGGTGTCACTGACGGCTGTGCCTATTTATTGCCTCAGAACCCATGGCTTTGCAGTTCTGAGCACAGGGAAGAAGGTGTTAACAGGTGTTGAGGCTGATTATTTATTTTTAATTTTTCGCATCTTTTAAAAATAAAAATCGGCCCAGCCGGGAGTGGCTCAGCGGTTGAGCATCGACCTAGGATCCAGGCGATCAGGGTTCGATTCCCGGTCAGGGCACATGCCCGGGTTGCGGGCTCGATCAATGACTCTCTTATCATTGATGCTTCTATCTCTCTCTCTCCCTTCTTCTCTCTGAAATCAATAAAGATATATTTAAATAAAATAAAATAAAAATCGTATATAGTCAAGGTGTACAAGATGATGATTTGATAAACTTAGAGAAATGATTACTACAGTAACGCTAACATATCTCCCCACATAGTTACCTTCTTGTGTGTGATGAGAACCCCTGAAATCTACTCACTTAGCAACTTTTCAGTATTCAGTACAGTATTATTAACTGTAGCCCCCATGCTGGACAGAAGATATCCAGACTTATAAGCCTAACTTTAAAAATACTCGTCTCCACTCCCTTTCGTGTATGATAGTGCCTGACGGGCTGGCGTGGGGGCATCAATAGCTATTAGCTGGAATTCGACCTTCACCAACTTGATAACAGCATGTTGCATAAAAGTTTGAAAGTTTAGAATATATTTGATGCAAGTTTAAGAACGGTGGGCCCTACGCATCTTGTTAAGGTTCTCCCTCCAAGAAAACCAAAGCTGTAAAACCAATTCTATAATTGAGCAACTTTTCAAAATAAATCCTAACTCCCTCCGGCCTGTCCATCTTCCCTAACCTGACCCTTCAGCCCAAAGGCCTGAATATTGGTGAATTCTCCTCTCAACTTAGGAAAATAATTTTTAATTATAAGGTCACCGGGTGTGCTTCCTTATGCATTTTTTCAAAAGATCAGAAACACAACTTCCTCCGAAAATAATGGGAGGGTTTTCTGTCTGTCTACACTCCACCCTTCATTCTCTTGCCTGGTTGTATTTGTTCTGCTGGGGCATGGGCATGGGCATGTTGTACTCAATACTAACATGTAATAATGAGGGTTTTGTCATATGTTTATCAGCATAAACACACAGAAGTAATATCTCTCTTATATGCACCTAGGGGTTCTGTGAATTAGACATAATTTTAATGAACTGTGCTCATTTTTCAGTGATCTGATTTTAATTTTATGTTTTCATTAGGAAAAAAAGACAGTGCAGATGATGTTTAAGCAAGATAAATTTAAAATGGGCTGTGTGGAGGAGGTGCACAGCCAGATCCTGGAGCTGCCCTACGAGGGGCAGGAGCTGAGCATGTTCATCCTGCTGCCCGAGGATGGCACTGATCTCTCGGTGGTAAGTGAGCCCTCGGCAGTGAGTCTGAGCGTCTGCGGATCCAGCCTTGGCGCCTTTCTTTAAGTCCATCCACCAGGTAGCATTCGAGGAGTTTCCCGTTTGGGGTTAGTACAAAGAGTGCTGGATGAACACCGTTGCTTGTCTTTGGTGGGGGGGTGTATGCGTTTCAATCAAGTCTATAGCTAGGAATGGAATTGTGGGCAAGGGCAAATGTGGATGAAGCTAGGAGAGAGTTCCAAGAATTTAAGGGCATTCTTCTTTGTTCTGAAGAGGGGCTAGTTGGGGCCCAGTAACGCTGAATGAAGGTCCTGGAAGAGGGTAGGATGGAGCTGGGCAGTGGCTCTCAACCAGTCGTGTGCATAGGAATCTCCTGGGCATCTTGTTACAACGCGATTTTGATTCAGGGGGGTTTATGGCCTGAGGTTTTTGCATTTCTAATAAGATTCCAGGTGATGCAGGTGCTGTTGGTCATGGACCACATGTTGAGTAGCAACAGCCTAAAGTACAGCTGAGAAACGCACCTTAGACAGGAGAGAGCCCTCTTCCCGTGACAGAAGAGGAACGGGGTTCAGGAGGAAGGCAAATTCGTAAGGTGGGAGGCGCAGGACCCACAGCATGCTGGTTGTCTGGCTCCCTGGGGGTGGAAGAAGCCCTCATTTATGATGTTGGCTGATTTCATGGTGTAAATACTCCCATTTGGCTAAGTTTAGGTTACCAAGGGTTTAACAATTGACTCCCACCGGAGGTACAAGCCACTCCTGCACACAGTGCACAGGGTGTGAACGTGGGGCAGGCGGCGGGCAAGCAAGGATCCCAGGACATCGGTCCTTTTGAACAGCCCATCGCCGCTCTCCCTTCCCCAGAAGCACGTCCCCCTTGCCGTTCAGATGTCCCCGATTTCCTCCTTGCACAGATCAGAGCTCCGAGCCTTGCTCTGTCTCCCTTTTGTCAGCAATTTCTCCAACTCTCGTAATGTGCATCTCATGAATATACTCAAGTGGTCATGAGAATTTTCTAAACTAGAAAACATTTGAGATGAATTTGTTATAGGTGGTTTAAAAAAAAATACCCTCTCCTTGTCTCAGGTGTTTTCCAGCTGTTTTACTCTTGTTCCCATAAAACAGGGAAAAGATGAGAATTTGAGGGAAAATCTTGATGTGTTTACGAGAGGGACCATCTCTGTAGATTGTCCTGGACCGCAGCTCACCGCCTTGTTGCGTGTCACGGGGTGAGGGGTAAAGAGGGATCGCACCGGGCTGCCGTCACCTGGATTTTAGGATTTGACTCTCCGTTGCTCCAGGTGGAGGAAGCGCTTACGTACGAGAAGCTCAGAGCCTGGACGGACCCAGAAAACATGACTGAGATTAAAGTTCAAGTTTTCCTCCCTCGGCTGAAGCTGGAGGAGAGCTACGAGTTGGAGTCCTTCCTTCAAGGTTTAGGAATGATCGATGCTTTTGAGGAGGCCAAGGCAGACTTTTCCGGAATGTCAACGAAGAAGAACGTGCCCGTGTCCAAGGTGGCGCACAAGTGCTTCGTGGAGGTCACGGAGGAGGGCACGGAGGCGGCCGCGGCCACGGCCGTGGTCAGGAATTCCCGCTGCAGCAGGATGGAGCCCAGGTTCTGCGCAGACCACCCCTTCCTTTTCTTCATCAGGCACCACAGGACCAACAGCCTCTTGTTCTGCGGCAGGTTCTCTTCTCCATAAGGGGGGCCGTTGCCTAGGGGCTCTCCTTGACCCTCTGCCAGCCTCGCCGTGGTTCACATTCTGTATGACCAAAATAAAGCGTGTGCACCTAGGACGCCTGTGACTGTCTTTACCGAATATTCCACGGCCACTGAGAGTAACTGAGGCTTGAGGTGTGTGGTGTTTGGGAAGGAGAAGGGCGTGCTTGTTCGGGAATGTTCAGGGAGCTCCTCCCTCTCACACTCTGCCCTCGCCTACCTGTCCGAGGACGGCCAGCTGTCCTCAAAGTCTGTGCTCATAGTTTGTGGGCATCTTTAAGAACTTGCCATGGATTGGCACATCAGCATGCCCTTCCATCCTGCAGTGATCTCAAAGACCGTTGAGGTGCCCACCACCGCTGGCAAGCTCACCTGGAGAAGCCAGTGTCCAGGCCCCCTGCACACAAGGCCAGGAGTGAATGCTGCAGAGTGAACACTGCAGCCACAAGTGTCTCATCAACAGCTCAGACACTGTCCCCCAGTTCATATCCGCATGTCCCACGTCTCTCACGGTCCCTTATAAAAATCACTCCTTCAGGTCTTTTTGCCATAAACCTGATACGAGTTCAGAGGCTCAGCAGGGAGCTTCAGGACTGAGCTTGGAGCCCAATCCTGGAACGTGCCCAATCCTCTCCACTCCCTTTGCTTCCGAAACATACACACAACCGGGAAAGAACCCACATCGAGCACTTCTTGGAAGCAGCGACCCTCTAGTTAATCATAGGTGGTCAGACACGGCTCAAACACCCCCTTACTTAAGAACAGACCTCCCTACATAATTTTTCTGATTAAAAATTTTTTGGTGTGTTATGGCAGCAATTTGGAAACTATAGAAAAGTATACAAAGAAAATTTGTCCCCCACAGTTGCGCTACTGAGCAGTCACTGCTGTAAACAATGATACCTTCCCTGTTCTATGTATGTAAATAGTTGATAAACATTTCAACACAGTTAATCATGCCTTCCTGTAGCTCATTTCTACCCTTAGAAAGGTATCTGACTTGACCTTGCGATGTGTAGCATCTGTGCATATTGTGACCAGATATCCCAGTCCTAAAAAACCCTAAAAAAAGTATGTTCAAGAGGCATAAAAATAATGCTCATAGCAACATTGTTCATCACAGCAAGAAAAAAATGTCAAAAAGTAGGAAAAACACTGAATTATTAAAATGAATCAATCATGCTACACTCATGCAGTGGAAGGAATCGGGGTCCTTGCCTTGCTCAGCTCTGGGGCACCATTCGCATAGTCGGCACGTTTCACATAGCACATAACGTTACTGGCATCTTCGGGAGGCTGTACAAATTTGTGCAGAATACCATATATCAGGCAAAATAAATTAATCATAGCTACCACCATAAAGCACAATGCCGACCAAAAATAACGAGTGTCGGTTGCATTTGCATCATGTTAAACAATAGGCAAACTGACTATTGTGGTGCTCAGAGATGCATATGTATAGTAAAGCTATACAGGGAAAAACAGGAATTAATGCAAAATATAGAATAATAGAAATCCAGGGCAGGGAGAGCATGTGATTGGCTAGGTCAGCAGGGAGCTTTAAATTTATTCATGATACTCTGTTTTTTTAAGCTGGCTAGTGGATATTAGATAATTGTTTAATTCACTATTAACCTTTAAATATGCATGTATGTAAGTCCATTGCATTATATGCACGATACATTTAACAGTGGAAAGAAATTTAACAAAAGAATGGATGAATCATGGTGTAATATGATGCTTTGAGAACTACAGTCAGCTAAAAGATAAAATCAAATATTGCAAATTTAATAAACTAAATGTAACTTTCCTGTTAAAAGACAAAATCTTTTAGGTTGGAAATGAACAACAGTATTTTGCCAAACGTGGATTTCAATTAGCATTTCTCAAAGTGACACAAAATAGGAACGTGAACTGATGGGCAAAGATGTTCAGGCAAATTTAAAAGGACAGCGGTAGTCAAGCTATAATAATGTCAGAACAAATAGACTTTAAGGAAATGAATTAAAATGGAGAAATGCTGTCATTTGATAGAGAAAAGGGTGTGATTCATAGGGAAGATAAAATGTATTCTTCAACATGTCTCTTTCAATATTGGACAGATGAGCATAGAAAAAAATAAATCATAAAAGTTAGATGAAAAAGTTCAATATTACACTGTATTTTATACTAAGACCCATTTTTGTTCATCTCCACATCTCTGAAATTAAGACAGGTAATTGTTATTGCCCATACATACTTGCATTTAGTCATAGACGGCTAGAATTTTTTCACTTGTTATGTGTTGAGGACCCTTGTCATTTATTAAAGATTATATTATTATTTGGCATTGAAAAAATTACTGTGAATGTCAAAAATGATTGGAGTGAAACAGTGATGTGGAATTTGATAGCAGAGAAGCAAATGCTTTATGTTTGGAGGGATGAGTGCGAGTTCCCGCTTTCTCGCAGAGCAGTGACTGCAAATGACCGGAGCTCAGAACGACAGGCAGAGAAAGCCCTGCTGAAAGGTGGCCCATCACGTGCCAACAGCGGGTCAGCTCGGGAGAGAATCCCAGGGACAGCTGTGCTGTGTTGGCCCCTGTTGGTGGTGTTTGGTGAAACCCACACAGCAAAGCTCTTGGCCGCACAAAATACAGCATTGGGATGAAAAACATTAACATCCATGGTTTTAGGCCCCATCGTGATGAAAATGACAGAGTCCCTGAACATGTTCTAAGGTTATTTTGTAGTATATTTTGCAAATATTTAATTTTACTTATGAACAAGAATAGGTCCATTAAAATATCTAAATATATAAAAGAACTCTACATATTTATACAATAAAAATTTAAGCGAAAGAAAGTATCGCATCATAATTCAATGGGCAGAGCTTTCATTTCCTTAGTAATGCATGAAATAATAGTGTGTTTGGAATCGATGAAATGGGTGTGGTTTACTGGATGATGTCTTCCCTCCCTGTCTCACCGTCTAGAATGCCTGTGCATTGAGTGTTAGACCCACAGCTCAGCTCTTCTCTGCTTTCTCTAGTTTCCATGTTACAATCCTGAAAGATTTCTTGAGCTTTTTCTCTCAGTGCTCCTATTGATTTTGGGGGGCAGTAATGTGTTACATTTCACAATTTTTTTTTTGGCCTTTTGATGATTCCTTTTTTCATGCCAGTGTGTGTGTGTGTGTGTGTCTAGGTGTGTGTACCCATGTGTAATAACTTCTAGCATTAGCTGAGGACATTAATTGGAATTTTTAATGTTCTTGTCGGAATTGTTTCTTCCAGATCAGCTCGGCTGAGTGTCAGTGCTGGCCCTTCTCTAGTAAACCCGTGATTCAAGGGGTTTAAGTTGAGGAGGGTTGCACTTAAATGGGCAGTTTCTAAAGATTGTTTGGACAGCTCTATGGGGAATAAAATAAAGGGGCAAAAGTAGAAACAAGAAGCCCAGCTGGAAGATTATGTAATAATCTTGACAAGCGATGAGGGCCGTTCACACTAGATGAGTAGAGAGGTACATGTAGGGAAGGGAATGGGTTAGCGTCACCTGTTAAAGAGGATCTCAGAGGTCCGAGTGTTGGACAGAATGGGGGTGGTGGTGACAAGTGCCGCTACTGAAGGGCTGGCAGGAGCGCAGGGACGGAAGAAGGTGTGTTCCTGCGATGGGGCAGCTGAGGGGGGTCAGGAGTAGGAGGTTTTAGGTGAGATGGGGACCAAGGGTCCCATTTTGAACTTGTTAGCATTGAGACGCCTGCACCATGCTCTCTCATGTTATCTCATGAGGACAGCTTCATGGCCGGGTCTGGAGCCCCGAAGATTGTTTGAGATGAATGAGGGGCCATGAAAGTGGCTAGGAAAGCAGGGGACCTGGGAAGAGAGTGTGCGGTGTGTCCTTGGAGCGATCCTTCCTTGTGCCAATTATCTCAGTCTCGTGCCAGGCAGGCTCTCCTCTCCTTGATTGTGTGATCCCATTTCATAAATAATACATCTGGATTTCTGCCGTGCATGCCGGTACATTAGGTTCTGCAGAAGGCCGTTCTCAGATTGTCTTTCTCGGAGTATTTTTCATGCTGCTTCTTTCTTTCCCTTTGATCCGAAGTTGTTTAGCTCTACAGGTTCCGTGCTTTAAAAAACAACATTTTTTAACATATTTTTTAAGAACGTGTAATCGGTTTATCTGAAAGGCAGATAAGCTACAGAACTCCAAAACCCTGGCAGTTTTCTGAAAGGTGAATTGTTCGAATGTCTCCCCTATTGACTGATCCTCAGGACCCCTCATACTAAGCAGTGCAAAAATTCTCTTTTTTTTAACTTTTTGGGTTGCCTGCCTTTCCCCTGATCTATAATACTGAATTTTGTGGGGTTCAGTTTCTAGGATGCACCATGTCTTCCCCAGCTCCCCATCCTTTCTGCCCAGGATTTCTGTGGAATTTCCAGCCTTTGTCTCTGTCTATATGGTGCCAGATGAATCTGCAGCTGGGGGGGGGGGGGTGTAGTCTATGACTGAGGTGTCTTCCAACAAGTCTATGTAGCACAACACAGAGCAGATCTAAGACAGCCAGACAAATAGGAGGCCCAGCATCTGGCGACCTTGAGCTTCAGCCCTCAGTAACTGGGCAAAGGTGGATTTGCAGGTAGATAGAAAACTTCAGAAATTGGCTCCATGGACACAGAAAAGGCGGTTGCTAACAATTCAGAAGTCACTAACTAGTTCTGTGACCTTGAGCAGGTAACTGAAAGTCCTTTGGGTTCAGCGTCTCCTCCTTTGTAACATTAAAGGGTTTGTCCACAGGATCCCTAAGTGGCTTCCAGCTCTGACCTTCTCGAACAAACGTGCAGCACGAGGCTACTTGGGGCCATGCCCTTTGCTTCCGCGTTGCGTGTTTTCATTACGTTGGAAGCTTTTGTTATTTTCAAGATGACTCTCGTTGTTAGAAATGTAAGTGTGCTTGTTACATCGATCCCTTTTTCATTTCGGTTCAAGACTCTGATGACGGTTGCCAGGGAGAGCGTCGCCAAATAGAATCATGTTTTCTGTTCTAACATGTGTTTCATCTTCATCTTTTGTCAGTGGAAATATTGCTCTTTGTCTTTCCAGCATCTTCAGTGACACTCCTCCCCTCACGCGGGGCCTCCGAAGGTTTTCTCATCAGAATTAGGCCTCTGCTAACAGCTCCCAGGCTGCTGCTTGTGCCCGAGAAGGGGGCTTGGGCAAGGCTGCGTGTGCCAACCACGTCTCTGGGCAATACCCTTTCTTCCAATAAAGAGAGCTGGCCTTCAACTAGAGGACCAGGATTTGGAGGACACCACCCCCTCGAGGCTCCGTGGCTCCTGTTGCCTTCCCGCTGCTGATTGGAAGTCAGTTTATTTATATCCCAGACCCTCTGTGCCTCCTCCCCAGGAGGGGCCCGGGAGTCCTGGGTTTGGGGGCAAGGGTCCCGCTGACCTGGTCGTCCACTGTTGAAAAGCACAGCTGGTGAAATGGTCATAAAGCCCTTTGGCTGGGAGAGGCCTCACTTACCCAAAGGGGCAGAGCTTTTCCGAAGGTGCATGAAGAGAGTTTGAGATGCGTGAGGGTGCAATGCAACTCTGTTTTCTGAGAAACAGGTTTGAAACCAGGTTTTTGTGTGTTTTTTTCTGGTTGAAATCAGGTTTGTTCTAGAAAGCCCGGGATCTCTGATACTTCTGCCTTGAGGGGAGGCTGAAGGATGATTCCCGTAGCTGTAGGTAGACATCAGAGAGAAATATCAGTGGTGATGAGCGGAAGGGATAAACACATTGTTATTGCTAAGAGGGACAAGCGGTGGAGATGGGTTTACTGGGAAGTCACCGAGGTTTGGTATTTAAATAAGGAAGGATTTTAGGAGTAATCTAAACACCACTCTCACGTTTGTGAGGCCTAAGACTCAGAGAGCTTGTATGGCTTGCCCGGCACCCGCATGTAGCCTACGCATTATAGCAATTTTTAAACTATTTTTTAATGAAGCACCCTGGAGCACAAATCTTGCTGGGGGCAGTCCTGAGTGATGGGTGTGGGAGGAGAGGCGTGAGGCCTACCCGAGTCACTGAGGTGTCCTGTCCTCAATCTGTCCTGACCCTTGCTCTAGGCCCTAAGACTTTCACCATCACAGACAATAACAGAGAGCTGTTTCTGCACTTCCTTCTATATTTATAGAAGATAGAGCAGCACCCCCCAAGGCACAACAAGAGAAACTGAGGCAGCATCCTGATTTCCACCTTTCTGGTACCTCCCACGTGATTCCTTAAAACCCTACCATCCACCAACCCTTCCCTGGTTAGTTTGGAGCAGACTTATCTACACCCTCCGAATCTAATCTTTTTTAGGGTCCTAATTTTTTAAAAAGTAAGTATACCACACACAGATGGTGGATTATAGAATTGCACACCTGAAGCCTATATAATTTTATTAACCAGTGTCACCCCAATAAATTCAATAAAAAAAGAGTAAGTATATTCATATCACCCTCTGCTTTTCCATGCCTTCATGATAATTCCAACCTGTCCGAGCAGCACACCCTTTCGGGTCTGCCTGCTCGCTCAATCTTTATTTTCCTCCCTTCCCATTTCCTCGCACTTGTATGCAATGTTCCAGTTGCAGTGTACCTGGTGCTTTCATGAATATCCCACACCGCTTCCTGTCCTCAAGCCCACGGGTATCTATCGGCCAAACAGGGTGCCTCCTCTCTGTTTCTTGTCGTCATAAGCACCTTGCAGCCAGGAGGACTTCTCAGGTGGCCCCAGGTAAAGGTAAGACAAGAGGCGCCCAGCTACCAGAAAGCGGCACAGATCCACTGTCCGGTCCGGATACTTCCGTCACCAGCTTCTCATTGGAAAAGTTTAGGTCTCCCCACTTTAGAGATGGGGGAACACAAAGTACTAATGAGATCTTTTAAATAAAGGGCTGCAAATTCGACACAGCTAATAGGCAGCAAAGAAGGATTTGACCTTTTGGGTTGGACCTCCCGTCGGGACCTCTCACGCTCAGCAGCTGCTCTGCAGAATGCTGAGGCCTTGCTGCCCGACGCCTGCCTCCCTCTATTTCCAAAAGGATAGGCAAAATTACTCACGTTCACTTATGTACTTACCGTGGTTGTCCATATGGAATTTCTTATTGGACTCTTGAGTCTGTGCTGGAGACAAAATTTTTATTACAGAAGCACTGGTTGTAATTATAATTTTTAAAATTCCACCCATTTAGGGCCAGTTCACAGATACGCTGGTCACAGTAACCATTCCCCCAGGTTGTAATTTCTCTGATGTTTAAAAAACAGACTAAAAACATTTCCAACATGATACCACTTGGTGTCACTGTTAGTCTGTTGACCAAACGATGATTTCCTTTTTCACATATTCTAGACAAATGACAACTTGTTTATTTTAAAGAAATACTTCTGGGCTAAGCTGGAACAGATCTATCAGAATTCAACTAAATTTCTTGCTTTTTAAATATTATTTTTCAAAACTTAATAGTAATCAATTTGGAGTTGATTTCGGTAGACACATTTCTGAACAAATAAATCTTCTCTAATTAAAAATAAAAAGCCCAGGTTATTGCATCCAAGTCATTTCGGTGGATTGAACAGAAATAAAAGGACCTGAAGGAAATTCTTAAAAATGTTGTCAAGACTAAATCAATGCAAAGCAAGTTGGAATATTTAGAATTGATCTTTTTCAACTAGTAATTTGGTTATTAGCACCGTACTAGTTTTTATGGTGCTGCAGATATAAGCGCTTGGGTCCAACGAGGTGGGTAAAAAAAAATATATTGATTGTCATGTGGATACATTTTGTGAAGTGATTTACATGTATAAAGTCTAATCATCTTCAGCATTGTGTCATTTTAATTCTTTAATATTTTGCAGCTCAAAAAACACTTACCTTAATGACTCCCATGAGGCAGAGAGAAAATGTCCAGGAATACTCAGGGAAACCAGGAATAAAGAAGAGACGGGAAACCCCGGTGAGTTATGCCCCCTGTTGCTGTGGATTTATAAAAGCGCCCCAAAGTTTATCAGACACAGCTTGGTATTTGATCATTCCTAGCGCGCGCTAAGTTGGTCAGATTTCCTCATGGCCTAAGAACACGTTCATCACGAAGACTAAAGGGAAATGAATAACTGTCTCAGCTTTTCAGTTCTGACCACTACAGCCTTCGTTCAAAACGAAGCCCCAGATGGGTGAGGGGCCGCGGGCAGCCGGGGCGCATGCAGGCGACCCCCAAATCTCTGCGTTGGCACACTTGGCCTTGAGGCCTAGACCTGTGTGGCAAACGGCCTCTCGGAAACGGTCTTCCAAGCTGTCTGCAGGCATTTCAAACTCAATGCATTTCAAAGTAAAGGCATTTTCCATCCCTGTGCCCCGCCTGGTCCCCATGTCATGTGTCCCCTGTGATTCTAGACTCCCCCTCACCCGCCCAGAACACACGAAGTCACCCTAGACTTCCCTTTTCTCCTGCCTCTTACCTCCAGTCACTCACGTCTTCCTACTTGTTTTCTGAACACTCTGACAGTTTGTCTTCATTTCTCCATACCCACGGCCAATGATCTAGCTCAAGTTCTCGTCTCTCTCAGAAAAAGGCTATGTCCTAACTCATGCTCCAGCTTCTCCTCTGCTCTGTCCTCTGGATTGTTGCCGGAACCAGCCCAGAAAGTCTAACCAAGTCCCACCTGTCCCAGTAGCTGACCATTAACTACAGGATAAAATCGGAAAGCCCTTAGTATCCCCCCCGCATGTAATGCTACTGTACTCTGTTAGGATTTATGCTATGGCGACACTGAACTACCCAGAAAGTGCTCAAGGAATTTTGGTTGAATTAATAATGAAATAAGTGTGATTTGATAGAGAACAGACCTGCACCTCAACCCTGCCAATCATCACATCACCACCAAAACTTTCCTTTTTGGGGTCCTGAAGTTTTTGTTTGGTTTGAAAATCCTCAAAAATGAATAATTAAATAATTGTGCGAATGTGTGTGAAAAGCTTTGGGAGTATTAAGGTTTATTAATTTATACATAAATTTTTAGTTAGCCAGCTAAACAGCTTCACTCTGCAGAGGTGGATCCTTTGTTTGGAGTCTGGGGTGTGGCCAGAGGATGCTGTAGGCACCGTGGACTTCCTTCACAAGGTAGCTCCGGCCATTGCTGGGAGGAAATCCGTGTACTTCTGGCTGCCATGGAGAGCTGGATAACCTTGGGTAAGTTATTCTACTTCAGTTCCTCCCAAGCAAAGTTAAAATGGCAACATTAACCTCCCCCCGGCAGGCATGTTAATAAGTACATTTTTCCCCAAAGTGCAATGTACAAATTTTCATTAGTCATAGGGCTACGATAATAGTTAATTGTCCCTGTTTCTCCTTGTTATTTACTGTTCACTCAAGCAAAAGATGCTACTGAGGGGACTGAAGGGGGAAAGTTGCAAAAGATGCTGATGTGCCAAATAAGTTGCCAAGGTAATAAAAAATGTAATCAAGACTGCAGAAGACCTTCTGATTTCCATCCTAACTAATCATTAGAGATTCCATTGCAAACTCATTTTCTTATCTCTTATCTCCAAGTCAGCTCCTCTGCCAAGGGCTTAAGGACTCAATTTATCATCTCCCTTAACAGGTGCCTTGGCTGCCAGTGTGCCTTGGCTCTGGACCTACCCAACTGATTTAAAGCAAAATTGATTCTGACTCACAATATATGTGCTCTGGGTTTTGAATGCAAATGCCCAAATGCTGAAGTCAAAGACAATGCAACACTTATACTATGGATGTGCAACTTTTGCTCTCCCAAGCTCCTCTTCTGAATGACTAATATTGTCTTTAGAATCAACCAGATGTATCAAACCACCAAAGAGTCTTCCTTTCTCTCTTCTCCTATCAGGATGTCAGACGAAAAAGACAAGACAAAGGAAACTTATAGAAGGAAGAGTCTCTAGAACATCAAAAATCAAAGCAGCTTCCCAAGGTTTATATCTCAGTTGACCCATCTCAGTCTTTCCAATATACCCATTGGTCAGTTGACAGGACAATTACACAATAAAGGCGGGGGGGGGGGGGATCAGTAATTGTGTTGAGCTTCTCCATAAAAATGAATCGTTACTGTCTGAACTTTTAGATGTTAGGGAGAATATAAGTAATGATTTTGCAAATGAGAAAACTGAGATTTGAAAGGGTTTGCCCAGGATGCATAGCTAATGCTGCAAACAGCCGTGAGATCTGAAGGGGCAAGTTCAACTTTATCTGGAAAATAATATGCAATCCAATTTTCATTCTAAATAAAACAGTGGTTTGTTACATGTATGTGTGGGCCCATATGCATTGATGTTTTCGTAGGGTCGATATATTGCAGCATGTCATGTATATTCCAATATAAACTGATTATCAGAGACCATGATTAACTTTATAGCAATTCAGCATTTATAAAGGTAAGGTATCAGATATAGTTTATTTATCTACCACCTATTCATTCAATCCACATTAGACATCTTCAACTTGTCCTTCTTTCTATTCCATATTCAATCAGTCATAAACCGTCAATATTAATTAACTCTTCGATATTTCTGCAATGCCTTCTCATCTCCATTCATACTATTTTTTCCTTAGATCAGAGGTTGGCAAACATTTTTAGAGTCAGATAGTAAATATATTAGCCTTTGGGAGCCAATCTCTGTCGTCACTATTTAGCTCTGCTATTGTAGCGCTGAATGTGTCTCTGTTCCAATAAAACTTTATGAACAATGAAAGTCTGCAGGCCCCTGCCTCAGAACACTTTAGTACTACACTTCATCCAGACTGCAGAAAGCATCCTAATCCAAATCCTAAATTCAATCCTTACTAATGCTGATTTGATCATCCCACAGACTGCTTAAAACCCTTAAAAGCCACTGTTGCCCACTAGAAAAAGTTCACCCTCTGTTGTATGTTGTGTAAAACCATCAGGATTTGGTTTCCATGAACCTTTCCAGTCTCATCTCTCCCTGCATTCAGGATGGTACTGCTCAATTTTCCCAAACCAGACCGTGTGCCCTTCCAGAAATCTTCAATGAATGTCTCCTTCAGGTCTTCACATATGTTGTTTACTCACTGTTCTTAAAAAAAATCAGATCCGTTCTCACACTGTGTGTAATTTTACCATGTGATAGCGCATGTCATTAATCTTCACACTCACCTTGTTAGGTAGATCTTTCAAAGACAAAAGAAACAAAATGTTCTCCATATTACAGCTGAAAAAGGAAAACAAAGATTCAATGAAACGAAAAGATTTGTCCAAGATTAGAAGGTAAATTAGCATCAATATGTCGTTTAGGTGTTTTTTATTTTACTTTGTTTTGTTTGTTTTTTGCAGAAAAATTTTTCTACTTTTCATTGTTCGGGGGTGGGAAGAGAGTTACTATTAGTCTTGAACCTGAAAACGATCTTACAGGGACGTGATTTAATACTATGCAAGGTAACACTGTCTTTCTCTCTCCACGTCATCTGTGTCTAGTTTTCTGCCCAAGAATGTGGACCTAGGTTACCGTCTATTGCAGCAATATGAAGCAGATAACTCCCCCAAAGCTGCCACAGTCTGACTCCCCTCCAGGCTGGGCCCGGTGCGCATGAAGTCAAGTCTGGACACAGCCCTCGCCTTCGCCAGTAACTGCAGGAGGAGAGGACAGCCCCCAGCAGGCCCCGGGCATGGTTCTAGTGAATAATTCATCAGGATAGCCACTGGCTGGGGAATATCCTTCTTCCACTGATTACCGGCTTTTAATCCACACATTTATCTTCATTAAAGACCTTGTTTCCTCTCAAATCTCGTCTCCAATTTTTCCCACTTACAGCTATTTTTTCTCTCTTGGCTTCGGGATTTTAGATACACTCTCTTTTTTTTTTTCTTTACCCATACCAATACGAACCACAAATTCCCAAAGCAATGAAAGTTTAAATCCTAAGACTACTCTCATGATCAAGACTTAACCAAATGATGTCCGGTCTTGACATCATTACTGTAGGGTAGAGACTAATGGAAATTAGGCTCCTGATAACTATTGGGACCCTTCACTAGAGACTTCTTTTATGTGAAGATAATGACCAGCCTTCCCTTGCCAAGGGCAGATTTCAGCTCACGCAGCTGAACTTCTAAACAAGTCGGTTACAAGTAATTTTTCAAGTGAATGTTGGATTTTTCACATTCCAAAATTGTAAAAAAATACCTATTCATAGTTAATGTAAATTTTGTTTTTCTTCCCTCTGTATTTCAGTGGTATTGAGGGAAAAAGAATAAAGGTTGTTTCACTTGGTGTTCCCTTTAAACAAATATACGCTCATGATTATTAGGATTCTGGTGCCATGGTCTTTTTGTCTTGCATTGAATTCCAACCTTCTGATTTTACTAATAAGTAATACAATTCATGACAAAATTACCCCATGGTAATTTCTGAGCTCATTCTTTTAAATCTTTTTCTGAAGATGGGTACCATGCTGCCGGTACCTGATCTCCCGTAAGAGTTTTGAAAAGTCACTTTAAGTTAATTACGTTTCCTGACTAATTTCCTTGATAGCCTAGGGCATTTGCCATTCAGACCTATTGCTTACTGTATGTCTATTTTCTCCCCAAACATCTTTTCACTTATTCTTTGCGAATAGTAATTTTTACAAAGCCTTCATTAGTTCCTAATTTGTCAAATTTGTTTTCTTCGTTACACCTGCTAAAGACCAATTTTAAAAAGAATTCACTGTCCCTCCTATTTGAGAGCGGTTCTTATATCTTATGTTCTTTGTTGATTACAGGATTGAAATTATTCCTGTATATTTTGCCTTTGGTTTTAGGAACAGCTAAAAAATCCTTTGTGTGTATTTAGCATTATGCCACAAAAACTAAAATTAGGCATTTTGAGAAAAGAGTTCTGTAACAACACTTCGTCCAAATCTTGTTAAATGAAACGTTAAACAATTTTAGCTACTGAAGGTTGTAACTCACTCAACTCTTGTTTTAACACATCTTACTACCAAGCAAACCAGGATCCTTTATTCTAACATCCACACTAGGAGTTTTTCTTACCACCTACCTCAGAAAATTCGGTCCTAAGTAATGACATTTTAATTCTTTAAAAATTACTTAGGCAATTTTTTGTGTGTGTGTAGATGGAAAGTTTTTAGTGTTTTGTATTTAAAATTTTTTGACCTGTAGCTGTTGTCTCTATTTTAATATTCGCATTCAAATGTTAAAAATCAGATATTTTGAACTTAATACATAGCCTCTAGATTGTGTTTTTACGTCCTCTCCCCTTCGGTTTGTGCGCTGCAGGGGGCAGTGTCCATTTACAGAAGCCTGACTGACGGGAGAAGTCCCGGTCTCAGGGAAGCCCTGCCAAGGCCGGGAGTGCTCAGTAAGGGTCATAACAGTGCTAAAAACGATGTCACCCACCAGAGGTTTAAAGACAGCGGCCAGCACGCAATCAGAAACCAAAGTAGCCCTTTCCTGTGGCGATGCCTCCTTCTCAGAAACGCTGCCAGAGGCGCCGGGCCGCTCTGCACCCTGCTCCGCTGCCTCCTGCCAGGTTCACGGGCAGGCTGATGGCCCCGCATCGCTGGGCAGGCTCCCCGCCCTCGGGGACACCAGGGTCACCCCCTGTGGCTGCGAGTCAAAGGCAGGTCTCCCCTGGTGCTTTTGCCACCGGCCCTTCCCTCTGTCCCTGTTTGCCCCTCGGCCAAGCCTGTCCCCTTGGCCCTCGCGCCCCCGCCAGCTGCCCTCCCGTAACCTGAGAACGCTGCACCAATATCGGAGAGCTCATTCCTGTCCCCGCACACATTCCTCCCCCTCTGGGGACTCCGGATCTTTTATCCCTGAGACTAAGGGACCCTTAGTGACGTCCAAAACTGCTCACGCTTTAGAAATTACTCCACAAGAGTGATGCCTTCCTCCCGCTCACCCTCACCCCCGAAGCCCCCCTGGCAGCGGGTGGCCCACCTGCCATCTGCAGGAGCAGGTTCTGCTTCTCTGTTTCCCAGGATTGACAGTGTCACTGACACAAACAAGAAGCCCCGAACTAAAAGCAAAACGCGCCAACACGGCCGACCTCGCGCTCCCCGCCACGCAGGCCGCGGCTGCTCCAGGCTCAGCGTGTCCATGTGATTTAAAAGCCTCAGGTCCCCATTCTTTGGGCCGACACAGTCCCCAGGAGGCCCGGGGACACAAGGGGCTTGCACGCTGAGGTCGGCTGCGTGCGGGTGTGACTCTGTCCCCTGGCCGGCTCCTGTTGTCCTGCTCTTGTCCTGTTACCGCCGCTGGTGGAGGGCAGGGCGCTGGGCAGGCCTCTCAGCTGTCCCCGCGGGGCTCTTGTGTCCTTTCCTTAGTTGTCCTGTCTGTGCCCAGCCTCCCGACGTGTTCTCTTCAGTCTCCCCTCGCTTCTCAGGGCACTGGAGTTCCTGAGCACCGGTGGCCCATGACGGCCCCACGTCCACGATGGCTGGCTGCCACCTGGCTTCCAGATCGATGTCCCCGCATCACCGCCAAATCGGGGAACGAGAAGGCCTGGCTGAAACTCCGCTACCACGTGCGTGACATCGGGAGCATGCCACCTGGGGCGCAGAAGGCTGGATGTGGAGGGGGTGACTCTCACTGTCCTCATTCCAGAGCAGGCAGGTGTCACTATTCTGAGCAAGTCCGTGCCACTTGGCCCTTTGGGCCTCAGTGCTTCTCCCACGGAATGGGAGCGACTGGTGGTGAGGCCGCCCTCCCCTGGCAGTGCGGAGGGACCGCCTGGCCCGTGAAGTGTGAGTCCCTGTTGGATGGTCAGTAGTGCTCCGAGGGTGGCACACAGGGACAGCTATTAACATGTCGCAGAGGCTGGCTCATGTGTTATTTCCACAGCACCACAGGCGAAAGTGCGTCAGGGTCCCTTCCTGCGCACGCCGGCTGCTGGCGCTGCTCTAAATAGGGAGGGACTGTTTGCGGCGAAGTGAAGAGCAGCTCAGGGCGCAGAGGCTGAAGCGGGGGACCCGAGGAGAGTGGAGGAGAGAGCCCACCTCCCCAGGAAAGGGATCCTGCCCCGCTGTCACGGGGAAACCTGCCTTGGCTCTCGAACTTGATGCCTTGGAGAAACAATAAGTCAGACTGGTATGAGGACGTGGGGTCTACTGGGGACCACTGGAAAGCGGGGTGTTTTGACTGCCCATCCCCTCTGAGCCTTCCTCCCCCCATGCTTACCCCACCTGTGGCGAGAGAATTCCAGCTTTCAGTGAGAGGAGCCAGAACTGGCCTCCTGAACCCGATAAAGGTGCTCCTGCAGGGGTGCACCCCCTCTTCTCCCCACCTTCCTAGAGAAGGGTTATCTCTTGATACAGAACGTGGCTCACAGCCAAATTCTATGTCATCCAGTCACCCCTGCTCTTTGGCCATGCCTCCAAGAACGGCTGTGTGAGTAAGCCAAGGGTATCTTGGTTCTAGAACGTTTGGGCACTGGCTCATGCCTGTGTTGGCGTGGAGTGACAATATTCAGCATCACATTGAGGAAGAGGGGTTATTTCTTTCTCTGGCATCTGGAGAAATTCTTACCAGGCCAGAAACTGAGTGAGTCCTCAGTCACCGTAGCCCCTGGAACTACACATGTCGGCTGTAATTGAGGAGCATGTGGCCCCAAAGAGCTGAACATGCTTTTCATTTCCTCTCATTGCAGGGACACCAGTCAGACTGACTCTTTGCACTTAAAGAAACCCAGAGAAGGTGCCCATTGTCTAGGAAAGAAAAAAGTCATTGTTACAAGTGGGAACTGGAGTTCAGAAAAATTAATCAAGGTAGTAAATGGATGATAATTTATTGTACTGCTTGAGACATATCAGGGAGTAGATCATTAAAATAACTTGCCCCTAATAGCTTTCTTCTTGTCTGGTGCTTGCCAAAAAAAAAAATCAAAAAAAAAAAATCCACAATATCATGTTATGAAATAATACGTGAGGTTTTATTTCAATATTTTGTGCTAGCAGATTCACATATCTTAACCTGTTTTACCAAAACCTGTATTAGTGTAGATTATCAAGTGAGATTGATGAGTTAGTTTCTCTTTTATTCACTAATAAAAAATGCAGAAACTGGCAAAAAGGAACGTTTATGGCTTCAATCATTGCTAATTTAGGCTCTCAATTGATTTAATCAGAGTCCGGTGTCTCTATTTTTGGGCTCTGCCTTCTATTGGGTAGCCTCTACTCTTTGATTTCACCTGGTGATCCCCAACATTTCTAAGCTCATATATTTCCAGATTGAAGTCCACAGATTCGAGGAGTTAATTGTTTTCCAACAGCCTCAGAAAAAAAAAAAAGTCTTATGCAGCAATGGACTGGATCACCTGCCCAGGTCGGCATTCATCAATATTGAGGGTGAATGCTCTGCCCTGAAGGGTCAGAGTCACAGGCCCACCATCGCACTGAAGATGGATGGAAAATGGGGGACATGTGTTTCCCACAGAAAGTTCAGAGTGCTCTGGGCGTGATTCCCACCCACCACTGCTGCGGGTAAATTTCACAGCAGTATCAAGAAAGGCGGGAGCTACCAAAACACAAGATTCGGCCCTTTCCAGCCCTTCCCTGGCAATCTTCCGCCGTCTTCACTCCGTCAGAATTAGACAGGGGGAGCCTACCTTTCAATCCTGTATCACAGCAGCACATAGGTAAGAGGGAAAAGATAAAAGAAAAAAAACTTTACAAATTGTACAAAACCACAAAATAAAACTAACGAGCAGGGCCAGGAAGAAGTTGAAGTTGAAATCCAGCAACTAGGGCATGAGCCCTGGAGGCCTGGACACGGTGGTCCCAGCCTGTTTGCCGTGCCCCAGGCGGGGGTGAGGAAGGCCTTTGACAGCCTCTCTTCATGCTCAGCATGTCTGCCTGCCCGAGGGCCCCGTGTCCCGGGGATGTGGCTTTGACAGGCTCTTCTCTCCCGCCTCAGCATCAGGAGCATAGTCCTGATTAGGAGAATGGGGCAATAGCTTGTTGCCCCAGGAGGAGCCCTGTCATTGTGGTTTTGATCCCCTAGGAGGCAGCCTTGAAGGTAGCAGCGTTTTATTTGACTGTTCATTAGAAGTTGAGATGCATTCATGACCAGGCATCTTTCACTGCAGGCGAGTGGTGGGAGCAGAAGGGTCCCACAGAAATGATGATTTATTTTTCCTGTGACTGTCTCCAGCTGTTAAGTATGAAGGGAACACTAGAGAAAGAGCATGGATGAGAACCAGGCTGTGCTCGCTCCTGCACCCCTCCTGCAGGCTGGAGGGCATGCTGAGTGCCAGGGGCTGCCCTGCCTGCTGATTTCCGTTCTACCCTGTGGGAGGAGGTGCCAAGCCTGGGGACTCTGTGGACCGTAGGGACTAGCACAGACCCGGGGAACCGGCAGGCAATGTGGACTTTCTCTATGACCTTGAATAAAATCCATGTCCCCTCAGGGGCCGCGTCAGTATATACATATTAGATTTGACTAAGTGATTGCTAAAGTGCCTCCCAGCTTGAAATCCTGAGTCTTTGAAGTTGAATCTCAAAGTCTCTTCATTATCACCACTGTCATGTTCTGGGCATTTTACTCAACCTTTACATACATGATCTCATCTTATCTGCACCCCAACCTTCATCGTTTCACAGACTAGCACGCTCTGTCCCAGAGAAGTGACACCACTTGCTCTACAAGACTCAGCTATGAAGAGGTAGAGCCAGGAAATAGAGCCAAGATCCCTTTCATTCTAAAATCCATGGTGCCCACCTAGAGGAAGTCAATTTCTCTGCCAATATGGATTTATTCTTGTAATTCATGCACTAATTTATGACAGTCTTTCAGTCAAATTTATCTAAAATCACGTACAGATGATTATATTATTGAACCCGGGACAACTGGCTCCTTTCACAATACCTGTTAGCCCGTCTATAAAAGCGGGAATAATGAGACTGTTTGGATCCTGATTTGATAAGTTAAATTAGGTGAAGTAGGAAGTGTGTGGAAACCAGCTGACACATTGTTGGCACCAAACAACTTACAGTTCTTTCCTCCCTTCTTGATTCAACAGGGCCAGAGTCCTAAGAAAAGAGCCGTCCCTTTGATATCGCTGCACTGAGCAATGTCAACTGGGTTTCCAATAATTTCTTACAACGATTTGTGAATGGGAAGACGTGAGGCTGGCAGCAAGTTCAGTCTGAAATAAACTAGGGCCTGGACATGGCTCTCAGACCAGCGGCAAACAACCTTCTGAAAGGTTAGGCCTCCTGGCTGGAAGCCCTGCGGGCAGGGCTAGAATGTGGGAGGAAGCCAGAGGGGTCGGCTCAAGGAAGGACGCAGCTTCCCGACACTTGAAGCAGTTCAAAGAAGGAACAAACAGCCTCGGAAGACACCTTCTGTCGTCCTACGTCACAGGCCAGAAGGAAGTCCTTCCGCTGCTGGGTGGGGCTGCGCCTGCAGATGGTCAATAGCGAGGGGCCTATGCTTCAGACATCCTGAGTCTGCTAAGACTCAATGGGACTTACGGAGGAGCCAGGCTCCTTAGGATGCGTTTTTTATCTATTTCCTCATTTGGGGGGGGAGGGGGGTTGCGCTCGTGTGCGTGTGTGTGTACACACCAGGCCCTGGCCTAAGCACTAGGGGTATGAGATAAACAAGATAGATCCCTCCTCCCTCAGGGGCTAGTAGGCTAACAAAGGAGAGGCCGCAGACTAGAAACTGCGATGGATTGGCTGCTGCTGTGGCAGGGGGCTGTCAGGTAGCCCGGGACTCACGAGTGGAGGTAGGCAGGGCTTTCTCCTTTCGGCTTAATAGCTTGTTTTCTTTGCTAGTTTGGCCCAATCTTTGGGTTTGAACATTAATATTCTGTCACTAGCTTTTTCTGAACCAGCCCCGGATGCCTGCTCTGCAGGTTGCAATCAGGGGGAACACGCTCCTCAGCATCACCCACATGGAAATTGCCCTCCCGCTGGTGAGTCTGCCTGGAAGCACAGTTTGCGGTTTAGCAGTGAGGGGGGTGGGTGGAGTAATGAGAGGGGGAGCTGAACCTGGGACACCAGCTAGGTGGAGACCAGAGAACCAAACAAGAGGAAGGGGAGTAGCTCACGGCCTGTGTATGCGCTGGGGGTGCTCAGTTTCCACGGGTAGAATCAAAGCCTGTACTGGCTGTGAAATGACTCAGTTTTGGGGATGCAAACCACAATTCTTAAATCACTACTCAGTGTGACACAAAAAAAAAAAATCTAGAAAAAAGTCTCACATAACCTGAGAATGTTGCACAAATATTCACTCCTGTCCACGGCACACATTTCTTCCCCCCTGGGAACTCTGTATCTTTTTTCCCTGAGACTAACAGATGCTTAGTGATGCCCCAAATTACTCAAACTTTAGAAATTAGAACTGAGGTCCTGTGTTGTTGTTTTTTAACTATTACGTTCAGCTACATTGACCTTAATCTATGTCTCTAATATAAGAAGGGCCCACTTCCAGGTGTGCTGAGAGAAAATGTTCTAATGTAGCTCCCATGGGGGTCACCAGCCATCATGTGATAGGGGTGGTGAAGCTTTGGACTTCACACTATTTTTTATATTCTGCACAGCATGGGACATAGACTAGATTAATAACTCACACATAAAAAATACGATGATCAGGGCCCTTTTTATAAAAGGCATGCCCCCTCCCAAAATAAAACCATTAGTTTTGTAGTCACCAGAGTTTACCAGCAAGCAGAATTTCATGTTAAAATGTTTCAAAGATGAATGACAGGGGAAAATGACAAGTGTATTTTACTAACAATGATCTATCTGTGGATAGGTAGAGAGGTATGAATTAACTGCTTTTAGATGATCATGGAAGATGCTTTAAGTGGGCCGCACTGAACGTAAATCAATATCCACTCTTCCAGTCTCTCTTTGTAGAGATTTGGGCGAAGTGACAGTAAAAGTACACGTAGGTTAATTCATGACTAGAGGACAAGCAAGGAGAAAATCCCAAGAATTTTGATTTCGTGTGTGATGCTGAAAGACCCTATGTGATATTCAAGCTGACTTTTAAAATATTTTTGTGTTTGTTATTACGAAAGTACTTAGTGCAAAAGGTAGAAAAGACAAGCGAAAAAAGAGTAGAATAAAAGTCACCACCAGAAGCCACCACTGCAAACATTTTCCCCCCATGATTTAAATCACAAAAGGCTGCAGCTGTAGGGTGAGGTGAGTCCCTGAGAATAGCAGTCCTTTGCCTTATTTTTAAAGCACTCAGAGGCTGGCAGGGTTCACTCAATACGCCTTTGAAGTTAGGAAGCTCTGAGCACTGCCCACGGTGTAGATGAAGGGACAAAATGCTAAGGTCATGCGATATGAAAATGAACAGCCATCCGAATGCAAGCCCAGGCTGGTCCCCTTTTGCAGGACTGATGTGGCTCCCACAGGCAAAGATTTTCTTTCTGGGGGTCATATATAGGTTACATTTCAGTGAGGAGTGTCAGAGGGCAGCCCCAATGATAAAGGCTATTCCCTTTATGTATTGCAAAATCAAGGAAATACCTGTATCTTCAAAGTGATAGCTATATGCTTTATAAATATCTCTGATGGCCACGCTCCCCTAATTGTTGAATATCCTTCCTGGTGAAGTAGAGTCAGTTAACTCTGGGTCTCTAACTCTTCCTCATTACTGTAACGATGCCCTGTGGGCCAGAAGGACATGAAGCCTTTAAAAGTTGCCCTTTAAAAGAGTGGGTTTTATAGAAGCAAGAGGGGGAAGAAGTGAGTTTTGCAACTGTTGGTCTCAAAACTTTTTTCAGGTGCTGACGTTTGTGGTGGTTTCGTTGAAGTAAGCCAAGTCTTTTGCCACAGTTTATTTGATTTTACGGGAAAACTCCGTGATCAAAAGTGGGCATCTGTAATGTGCTTAGAAAAGGGGATTTTGCAGAATATAGAATATCTGATAATTTTGTTTGTGAGTCTATTGACGCTCATCCATGAGACTATCAACATAACCACCCACAGCAGCTATGGCAAGGGCCAGCCCCACACCGGCCACCCAGCATGGTGGGAAGTGCCCGAGGGACCAGAGGAAGGTGCCGGCTCTAATGGCCTGGACAGCAGTGTAGTCACTTTACTAAAGCTACACCAATGTCACCACTCTTAGGGCTTATTAAAATCCTTAGTTAACTAAATCTACAACCATGCCATTTGCTTTTTATCAATACATCTTAAATGTTTTATAATCCAGAAGAGTACAGGATGGAAACACTGGGACTTTCATCTTAGCCTGTGCACAGTAGGTGATGTTTTCAAGTTCTTTCTTGAGGCCTTTAGAAACTGCTCATGGGGTCTGAGTATTTTAAACTAGGCTTATTTCCAAATGCCCAAGCTTTAATTTCTGCTTGAAAGTCTTAAGTAGCAAGAAAATGTTAGTTTAATCCAAAGAGCATCTTTATAAATATAAAACTGCCTTTAGAGTTATGAACACCAATAGTAAAAAAATGGAATAAAGTTAGATAGATAAATAAAACTAAACAATTATTCTTTATTCTCTAAAGAAGTGGAAGGCCACTGAGAAATTTAGTCAATACCTACTTGAAAAGTTGTTGGAAGAACACCAATAAGTAACACAGGGTCATTGTCAACAAACAAGACAGTCATTTAAAGTAATCATATGTGCATACTAGCTTCTAAGTTATTTGTTGGTAAACCATTTACCGAGTACCTAAGATACAAAACATTGGGAAGTACACTGGAGAATCAATGATAACAATAATGATAATTTTAATAGTGATAACAACGATCATTTATTGAGAGCTTTTTATGGGCCAGACACTTAGTCTCTAACACAAATGTCCGTATCTATTTGCAGAACAGGCAGCTACATTTTAATCCATTTGGCTCAAAAGATGTTTGAATAGTATTACACTACTTTTCATACAAAGACATGTGAGACAAAACATTTTCCTTTGAAGATCACAAGTCATAAAGGAGATGCAGACATATAAATGGTTACAAAACACTGTAATAATTGCCAGAATGCAGATGTATAAAATGCCTTAGGGAGAAGGGACTGTCTGATGTGGGCCATTCGCAGAAGAGGCGATGATATCCATTTTGAGTTGTAGATGACAACACTTTTTTTTTAATATCACACATTTTCAAGTTAATTTTCACATAATTCAGTGCTTTCTTTTTGTCCTAAATATATATATATACTGTAAAAATCTCATTTTTTTTATTCCACCTATCTGAAAATCTGTAACAGTTATGTGGCTGGTTGAAGTTTACCTTTGTACCTACCTAGGTAAATGAACAGGGTGGAAAGGTCTCAGGGGAATAGTTAATGTACCGAAAACAAATGATTTAATTTTAACAACCACCATTTTGATGTTTTAGTTGCAACCAGTCTCTGTAACTATTCATTAGAGACTGTCCAAGCAGCTCTTCTCTTTGGCAACACTTTGTAATAATAACATTAACCTTATGTGTTTGTTTGAAAGTAGTAAACATGTGTTCCCTGGAACATTCTAGAACCCACATTTTCAAGTCCTATAAAATTCTCCTCAAAGAGAGTCTGAATTAGTGAAATTTCATGGTCTTTCTGGTCTTCGGGAAGGAGGGCCATCTATTGCAAGAATGATGAAATTTGTGCTTAATCATTTATCCAGGCGGCCACTTTGGGCAAGTCTTTGGCACTGCCGTGTGCCTCAGTTTCTACCTTTAAAACATTGCAGTGACTTCGTGGGGGAGTCAATGAGCCTCTTCTTCACGTGGCACAACACACAATTTATTTCTTTATAAGTGGAAATAGAGGTGGAGTTGGAATCTTTTACAATTTCTTGGGAGGAAAATGCTGTCCATTCTGGGAACAGGTGCATATTCCTTCTGCTACCCTGTGAAGAACTTTATAAACAATTCTGTGACAGCTTTTACAAAAAAAGAGAGAGACCCACCAAAAGTATGTGTATTAAAGCAGGCGTCCTGTGGCTCTGGCTGGAGCGACCGGGCAGAGGCTGTCCACTGTCACTGCTCTAGAGAGAGAGGCCTTGGTGCGGTGTGGTGAGCACAGCAGGCAGAGACGTAATGTGATTCAGTTACTTCGCCATGGAGCTGAGCCCTGAACAAAAGGCAAAGGGTGGGGTGATAAATACAGAATGTGGGAGATGTGATTATTTTTAAGATGCAAAGAAATTTAGAAAGCTTGGCTTTCAGGGAAATAAGAATAAAATACACAGGATAGTCAGGACACATTGATGGGCGAGGCTTGAACAGGAGCGGGATTTAATCGGAGCGCTGGGCCTCTATCTAAGTAGAGGCCTTGAGCAGTGAGGCTGGGCCCATGGCGCGGACGTTTGCTCTCAGGTTGGAGGCAGGTTCGTCGGCAGGGAGTTACGAAGGCTGGTAGGAGCTTTGAGGGTTTGAATTAGCCACTGGGGGGAGGGAAAGAGCAAAAGGGCCTGATCGAAGCCAGGAAAAGGCTTCCTGAGGAGTTTTGAGGGCCCAGCGGACCTTGAGACAACTTGAAGAGGCATCAGGCTGCACTACTGTGAGATCTTCCTTCCAATATTGCTTAAGGAATTCCATGAAAAAGTCAGTGTGCAAACTGTTAGCCAGCCGGTGTGCACCGTAGCCAGGCGTGCTGGCATGACAAACTGTGGGGTCTCGGTGGGGTAGGGAGGGACGTCGGGAGAGAAATCGCCACGATCTGGCATTTCCACACATCTTCCGAGCAAAGCATGTTGACACCTTGTCAAGGATTTTGCACAGTAGACAGCTTTGGGGGACATAGAGACAGTGACTCCCTGCAGAGGCACTGAGGGCTCTGTCTCCCCGGAGGTCTCCTTCCCGTCACTAGGGGCATTCTTGGGAGTAAAGATAACGTCACTCTTTGGAGGGAGAGAGTGGCAGGCTTGCCAGCAGGTCCTATATAAGATCAGGATTTCCTTATTGGGAGTCCCTCAACTGTGACACTAATTTATTATGTGTGCAGTGTCCCCGTGGGCCTGTCTCTGCAACACTCTGTGGGACCTGGGGGACAAGGGGAACCATGCGAACATGAAATCCATGCCTTCTGCGCCGTGAGCAATAATCCGTCTAAGGTCATCTGGATCAGTGTAGCTCTCTTGGCCGCATTCGTGGACGTGTGATGGGCCACCCTGCTGCTGGTTAAGTTGCTGCTGCTTAAAGATTGTTTGATGGCTTGACAAAGTGGGGCCGGGGGAGGAGAGGCCAATTCCGGGGTGGGTCTGCAAAAGGAAAGGGGCCTCGACGGGTGTGAAGAGCCTTGGGAGCGCACGGTAGGAAGCAGTAAATGCCTAGAAGTTGTTAAAAACCAACAGGCAGCGTGCTATGGGGAGAGCGTGCGGAGGAGGCGAGATTCGGACCCAGCCTAAGAGCCGTGCGGATGGACCTTGATTAGCAGTGACTGAAACGGGCGCTGGAGAGTGGCCTACGGGGCAGGCTCCCTGTGCAAGGGCCTCCGCGTGGGGCTCGAGCATTAATTAAGTCAAGCTCCAGGTTCACTCATTTGCACCTCAGTTCAGCATCCCCCGCACGATTGTTGGATTGTCTCCCGTGGGGTGTTTCCTCTGCCCGAGGGACCTGTTGCTGCATTCAGTGCCCCTCACTCCTTGAGTGGCAGTGCAGGGAGCCAGGAAAGGCCACCTCCTGGGCTCTGGGCTCCGCCCCTGCGTGCTGCCCGCTGGAAAGAGCCCCCCTGCTCTAACCACGGTCGCCTCTCGCTGCCTCCTTTCTTGGTTATAGTAAAGCTACTGTGGACCCCTGACCTCCCCCTGCCCCCAAAAAGGGGAAGTGAGGGAATGTGACACTGCCAGTGTGCTTTTTGAGATGCCCTAACTACTTCAGCCTCTGGCATCCTAATTCTTAAACAAGGAAATTAAAGGGGTTTGCTATTAATTTTATAGGGTGAAATGCCGCACCTGAGTTGGGCCTTATGGAAAAAAATAAACCCTGAGTAAAAGTAACTATTTAAGAATTGAGATCTTTATAGATTCAGAGACGTACCCCTAGGGGGACAAGTTTCCAAAGCTGCCCTGAAGCCAAAGGACTTGGAATGATTTAAGAGCTGTTTTAATGAGAGAAAATGTTTCCAGGGCTATATTTTGGTTTAGCATCTGCCCCGTAGAATTTTTCTTATTTATTTACTTACTTGTTTGTTTGTTATTTGAAACAAGAACAGTGTCCTTCCTTTAGAACATTGGTGTTTTTCTACTTTGCCTAACTAGAGAAGTCCACTAGGCAGCCTGAGAATTTTTAAAATTGCTTATTGATTTCTTATTGTTTATATGAACGTGAAATATAACATTTTAATTTTAACTAAGATGTATATTTTCCTGAAAGCTGCTTTTTGAAACACTTGACTTTGGGTTTATGACATTGGCTGTAGCATAAGTCCCCCCTTCATCTTATTCATCTTCTGGAAGTGTCATCAGTGGAGACGGCTAACGCGGCAAAGGAGAATATCTGGGGAAGCGAGATGCCCTTGCTCTCCTTCTGGATGAATTAGACAACGAGGTTACTCTCCCAATTACCTAACGTCTTGGCAGATAACAGCCACTTTCTAAATACAAACACATTTGAATTGTAAAGTATCAGCGGTATGAAAGAGGATGCATTTTCAGTTCCTGGGCTAAGAGTGAAGCGTAGTAGGCAATCTGGGTGTGGAAAATACTATAATACAGGCCAGGAGGCTTTTACAATAATAATTACAAATACAAACATACATACATATATGCGAATTACGAACGTAAAAATTTGCATGACACTTTTAAAGTATTTTTATTTGATCGTTTCATGGTTGAGTCACTGTTTAAATTTATTTCCTTTAATGCTCCTCCATTAGTTTTTGACTACAATGACTCTATTAATATTCATATTTTGGGGAGGGAATTCAGAGGAGGAATCATACGAGTTTTGTTATTCTTAGGTGAGACAGAGAAGATGTAATGTTGTTAGGACTGGAAATTTCTAAACATTTTAGCCTCTGATCTTTCCCAAAGGATATCCACATTTTGTGGGCATCTAATGAAAATATGAAACACATATTTTCAAAAATTCAGTGACTAAGATATAAATATAATAAATATATTTGAGTGTTTAATCTAAACACAGATTATAAACAAGGCCCTTGACTTATCAATTCAAAAACTTTTCTCTGCTTCTTTTGTGACTTTAATGAAGACATTAGAACATTTTATACACTTTCAAAACTACTTTTTAAAAAATGTCATTTCTGGAAGTATTTACATTTTATAAATCATAGTCTTCATTTAGCCTGCCATTGCTGGAATACAGGATTAGTTTCTGTAAGAATAAATTGACTCCACTATGAAATAAGGCTTTCTCAGTACCAGCCCTGCAGAAATGTATTGGTTACAGTGAAAATGTATGGCTATGCTTACCCTAAAACATACAGACATTATAAAACTGTATATTGGTTTCGGTAACAATGTATTCTTTCCAATGGATTCATGTGGCTTTCAGCAAGAATGTATTGATTTCATTAAAATGTGCTCCTTGAGATAAACAAAAATTCAGTTAAAATGCATTGGTTTCTGTTAAAGTTCATTGACTTAAGTGAGGAACATTACACTGTTATTGGGTAGCCTCAGGGTTTGGTAAGTATCGAGGGGAGAAGTATACATAAGCAATAATAAAGGCTGGGGAAAACAAAGATATTATGAACCTATAAAGATGTAAATATTCAACATGCATTATTAGATTGAGTTTTCTCACAGGCACTAAGAGCTGGCTCAGGTACTTTCTACAAAGTCACTCCAGCCTCAGTGTATTCCAAATTCCTAAGAACTCAAGTAACGCAGCACACAGAAGAAACACACAACGTCCTAGGAGGACATTTGGCCTATAGGATGCTCTTCAAGTCACATGCCTAAAAATGCCTACTTGAAAACAGAGGGTGGTCCTTCAACAAGTCAATGCATTGTTCCACACAGGACCTAAAATATTTGCAGACAATAGGCCACACTTGGGGAAGGCCCAGTTGAGTTTGTTCAGTCCCACACTGCATCCTCACACTGGCTGTGGGAAATCAAGAGAGGGGAAGGGTAAGTACAGTTCACCATCATTCTTCATATTTTGGTTGTTAGACAAACAAAACAGACCCTAAGATTCTTTGGGAAAAATTAGATTTAAACACTGTTTGTTAATTTTTAAAAAGCATGTAGTTTTCATACAAACAGAATGTGGGTAAGTGCATTCCATTTGGGGAAATATTTTTTTCTTTATTATCATTTAGTATCATCTAAACCATACAAGACTGGAGAAGAAAAATTAAAAATAAGCAAAAAAAAAAATTAATTTAAATTACTTAATATCCTATCCTTCATGATGGATCACTGTTATTTTGTACCTGTTTTTAACAGAATTTTTATGCTTCATAACTATTAATATATTTCTTTCTTTTAAAACAAATTGGAAATTATATTATATGGACTTGGTTCCAAAAGATTTTTTAATGTATATAGGAAACCACACAAAACATAAATATACAGTTACATGAATTATTGTAAAGCTAATATCTGACCAAGATGGCCTCAACGTTCCCCTCAGCTTGACTAAACTTTCTTTACACAGGTTTCTTTCTGCCTATACGCGCCTGACTTCTCTTTTCTAGAGCATTTACTTAAAAAACTTGCAATTGTAAATTCTTTCTCTGCTCCTTTGACATGAAAACCTACAACCCTGGAATGTCAATCCAAGAAGTGCTTGGCTGCCATCCTTTGAAATGTAATAATCGAGAAAGAAAGGGCCCCTATCTCCCAGGCTCCGTGGGAAGGGAGGAGCCTAACTTGCATAATTGCCAATTAGCAAACACGGATGGTCTAATCACACCCACCGACCATCCCACACACAACCCCCCTGTACTTACCCACGAATTCCCACTAGTGTTTAAAGGCCTTTTGTTTCAGTGGGGTTGAGCTCAGTCTCTCTCCCATATTGCAGTTGTCTTGAGTAAAGTCTTCTTTGCCTGCTTCACTCCACCCAGTGTAATTTTCTTTCACATACTCACGTATCCACCGTTCAGATGAGGAACTATAACACTGCCTGTGTCTTGAGCCCCTGCAAGCCCTTTTCTAGCCAAATCCCCCCTTTCTATCAAAGTTATCCATCATCTGGGCTTTCATGCTAATCACTTCTTTGCTTTTTCTACACCTTTTTCTTCAGATTTTTACTACCTAAGTGTGTATTTCTAAACACTACTTAAATTTCATCTACCTTTGAAGTGTATTTAACTGGAAACAAAAAGCAAATGTGTTAGGCTGGCTTCTCTCGTCCACTATCATGTTTGTGAGCTCAATCCACAGTGTTGCATGGAGCTGTAGTGTGTTAATCACCGTGAAGTATTCCACAGGATGAACAGGTCACCATTTATTTATCCACATTACTGATAGGCATTTGGACTGTTTCTTGTTTGGGCTGTTGCAAATGATATTGCTACGAACCTCTTCTATATAAATCCTGCAGCACGTGTGGGCTCTTTACGATACCTACCTAGGAGTAGACTTGAAAAGGTTTCATATTTTCAATACAAAAGTAAATAACTTCCTTCCTTCCTTCTTTCCTTCCTTCATTCCTTTTTAATTTTATAACAATCATTTACATATGTAGTTGTCATTCTTGAGATCCGTTGAGTTTATTGAATCTGTGTAGTGGTCTTTCACCTTTTTGAAAAATTTTGGCCATTTGCCTTTCAAATATTCCTTTTCAAATTCTCTCTTTTTCTTTGTGATTCTAATAAAATTCACCTCAGAACTTTTTATTGTGCTGCTCTGGTTTCTTAAGCTCATGTTCTCTCTTTTTCCTCAACGTTTTGTTCCTTTGGCCTTTATTTTGGATTTTTCCTGGTGTTTATCCTATTTACTAACGTATCTTTCATTAATTGTTTCTAAGACGTGCACTTTCACATGCACCTATTATGTTCTTAGTATCATTTATTTTTGTTTTAGAATTTTATGTTGTTCTTTTTCAAATCAGCTTTGTCCTTTTAAAAGCTGTGTTCTGGTTCTCTGCCAAAATATTTAAACTTGTCTCTTCTGTTTTCTTGAACACAGTAAGCCTAATTATATAAAGCTAGTGCTTAATTATCTGGGATTCTTGTTTGTTCGGTACTTTCTGGTTTTCTTTCACATCATCGAGTTTCCTGATTAGCCTGCTTGTCTTTGATTGTGAGCTACACATTTTATTTGCAAATTTGTTTGTAGAAATAATTGGAGGCCTAAGATAACAGACAGACGTGTCGTCTGCGAGATGTCATCTACTTTCCTCTCCGCTTTCCACATGGAATACATTGGGCTTCTTCTCTGCATGGAGCAATATTCCTTCAGTGCAAGGAACCCGGGGGGAGGGAGATGGCACCAGACCAAAGCTGTATCAATTTTTATGATCTAGGTTCAGAAGTCCCATAGCATCACCTAGGTTATATGCCACTGGGGCAGATTTAAAGGGACTAACATAATTCCAACCTATCTGTGGAAGGAATTAGATTAATGTACTTATGCTGTTATGTTTGATGGGATAAATATTATAACCACTTGGAAATACATGTTACTGGGATCTGTATTAAAATATTTTTAAAGTTTGCTAACTTATGACCTCAGGGCTCACTACCCCCTCTCCTATTGAATCATTAGATATCATATCTACTTTCTGAGGGTCAAATATCCATACTTTGTCTATTGTATTTTTAATTTATTAAAGAACTGGGGATGTCTGCTCCCAGTTTTTATCTGGTGAACACAGCCCTCTTTCCTTCTTTTTATATATATATATATATACACACACACACACATATGGCTAAAATTAAAAAGTCTGCCTATACCAAGTGTTGGCAAGAACATGGAAGAACTGGTACTCTCTTCATTCCTAATTGGAATGTAGAATAATACAATCGCTTTTTAAAACAATCTGTCCACTTCTTAAAAAGTTAAACATGCACCTAACAATTAATTCATCTATTCTACTCTACTCTTAGGATTTACCCAAGATAAATGAAAGCACATGTTCCTACAAAAACTTGTATATGATTATTCATAGCTTCTTTATTTGCAGTAGCCAAAAACTAGAAATAACTCTGATGTCCTTGAGCCAGTGAATGGAAAAACGATTGTGCTACACTTGTAGAATGGAATATTCAGAAGTAAAAAAAGAATGAATTATTAATACATGCTAAAACACAAATGAATCTCAAAGTAATTTTGCTCAGTAAAAGAAGCCAGGCCAAAATAAAAAGGTTTAGCCACACAAAATTGTAGAAATACAGACTAACTTGTAGTGATAGGGTATCAATGGTTGTCTGAAGATGGAAGGAGGGGCCAAGGGAGGCTCACAAGGGGATAGGAGGATATTCTGGGGAGTTACTGTGTTCATTGTCTTGAAGGGAATGACACTTTTATGGTGTATACATAGTCTAAATTTATCAGATTGGATATTCTACATATGTGCAATTCATTGCTTGTTAATTATCCTCTAACGAAGCTGCTAATTTTTTTTTAAGCCACAGTAAATCTATACTGAAGTGATAAATCCTAATTTAACAGCGCCTTCTGCAGTTTAGCCATAGGCTAGGAGACAAGGTGGAAGGATTTGGTGCCTCTTTAAATTTTTTGAAATACAAAACTTATACCAGATATAGTAAGTGAATGTCTTAATGAAGATTTTCTTTAACATTAGGTTGATGTACTTCGGCCTCTGCCCATTGGGGCCACACTCCCTCTTTCACAAGCAGTTTGTTTAGTTTTTGCATTTTTCAGTGACCTGTGGTCATCACTATAGTTTCTTGAAATTTCTTTAAGAAAGCAATTTGTGGTACTAAGGCACAATTTCCCTGTTTTACTACAGAACACTTAACTGCATTTTATTCCTACTCTGTAGAAGGGACTTGAAAATCTTCTAGTAAGGGAGAAAGCTGGCAGATAGAAGGTGGCAGTCGTGAAGTAATAAAACTTGTCATTAACCAATGGAATGAGGCATGTATGGCAGCCACCAACGGGTAAAATGGTGCCTTAGCTAAGACTTTTAGAGCTTTATACTTTTTTTTCTAGGCTTTTAAAATTTAATGGGAAATACATTTATTTTGCACCAACTAGTTTTGTTGTTCATGCCAATAATTCATATTTACTTCTGATTTTATTTACACCAGCCTGCAAAAACGAAGCATGGAAGAAATCCGAAATTTTCCTAATATACATGCACAATTTGGAGAATTTCAATGAAATTCAGGTTTGTGGAAGACAAGTTCCCTGCCTACTGTTCTATGCTCTGTGATTATAAATTCCAAGAGATCAGAGAATTTGCCCCTGGTCATTGTAGAGCTGAAAAAGCTTTCTGTTGTCATGGAAATATTTTGATTTCTGAGTCAAAGGATGAGCACTTCTGTTTTGCTCAGATTATGACAATAATCTACATGAAATTGGTCCCTCTGCTCGCCCACTCTGCCTGTGAACACTGCGAGCTGTGTAGTTTGTGGTCGAGTTCAGCATCTCATTTGTGCGCGTGTGAGAAGCACATTCTGCTGGTCAGGCGAGGAGTCAGGGGCATTTCCCTCTGCTGCTCAACGCACAACAGCGATAGGAGAGCTCTTTGTGAGTCCCTCCACCTTCACATCCTCAAAGGCCTGCTCTCTTTGTGCACAGAAGCTCCAGCCGAAGAATGCTTCTAGCCAACATCAGTGAAGACCAGCGAGGGCAGTGGGGACTAGTGGGAGTTGAAGCTGAGGTTTTGACAACCATCTGTTGTATATACAGTGAACTATTGACTGGGATGAATGTTTCCATGAAAAGCCATTCTTGCTGTAAAATTTCATCAGAATTTAAACCCTTCTGAGGTTGACCCACTTGAAGTTCATGGCTCGGTCCTGGCCTAGTATTTGACAGTTAATTACAGGAAGCCTGAACTGTTCGACCGTGTGCCTTGCAGACCAGTTCAAATTCTCCAGCACAATAAATTTAGCTTCACTTTGTCAGAATTAAAAGGTTGAAGCTTTCATCAAGAAACTGGACTCTGCCCCCGGTTTTGAAAACGGAATCACACGTCGAGACGTTATTTTCTCTCTCTCTTATACCCAGTTGCTGAAATAGTGAAAGAGAAACAGAAAATACTCAAGTGAAACAAAAATCATGCAGTAATTAGTGGATGTGCTGTTCTGAAGTTCCATTTTCGAGAAAAGTGCACAGCCAGTATTTCGAAGAGAAAATGAGTGAACTTTGAGGCTGGTCTGGTGTTTGGATCTGCAATTTGTTCCCCGTGCTTCTGAGAGCCAGGCCTAGAGAGAAAAGAAGCAGTGGGGACGATCGGCAGACACACTGTCATTTTCTGGTACTCAGTTCTCCCTGGTATCCTAATTACAGACTCTTTGCATGAAGAATTCCTTTTGAAGGTAATGAAAGTTCTGCATCCAGGATGCTAATGAAAGAGTGCATTCAAAGATGTCTTACTTATAAGGTCTTGTCTTTCAAGGGAAAGAATACAAACATTTATTATTGAGGACCTACTCTAGGCCTGCCTTTGGGCTTAATGCTTTCCGTTTGAGACTTGAATTCCTCCTGTGAGCGCATAAACGAAGTCACCTTAAGCTGGAGTTGGACAGCCTTTTAGATCTCATGTACCTGCACAGTGAGGTCCATTTTCAATGTTTCTTTCCCTCTATTAACGCTGAATATTCCTAGGGGCTGTTTCTCAAGCTCTCGTGATTGGACTGTCAGAGCTGTATATTACTTACAATCTATGAAGACTCGTCTAAAGGTAAAATTTTGGTCTTTTCTTACCATTTCATTTACCATAGACCAAATGTTTGTGTCTTCCCCAAATTCCTGTGTTGAAACCTCACCCCCAGTGTGATGGCATTTGAAGATGAGGCTTTGGGAGGGATTAGTGCCCTGATAAGTGACACCCCTGGAAGCTCCGTTGCTCCTTTGGCCTTGTGAGGACACAGCAAAGGGACTGCCATCTAGGAAACAGGAAATAGGCCTTCACCTGACACCAAATCTGTTGGCACCTTGATCTTGATTTCCCATCCCCCAGAACTACGAGAAACACATTTCTGTTTTTTATAAGCCATTCAGTCTATATATTCTTTTACAGTAGTATTAACAGACAAAAACCTCATTCTGCAAATGTTAGAAGAAAGGAGAGAGAGAGTGAAAGAGGGAGACAATGAAAAACGTCTCATTATACAATCAGGTAACGCATATTCGATATACTTTTCAAAATTTGAATTCTAATGTCTCACACGTTTTTTATACTTCATCTAGAAACAACAGTTTCATTCCTAGACTTGACTGAACCCCCCCCCCCCCCACCATAATAGTAGTCAGAGTCATTGAGGGCAGGTCCTGGCAGAAAAGTGTACCTTTTTCTTTCTCTGATTATTTTGTTAGACTTTGTGTATGTAACCATGAGACTTTGTCATTCTCATAGAATCTATACTTTGAGATATTTAGCTCCCAGAGGATTTTGCCAAGATATTCATAGAAGAAAACATAACTATAAAAACTCATTGACAAATATCTTTCCCTATGGTCTAAGGCCTACATCTCAGTCATAACAATGATCATGTTTAAGGGATAAAGTAACATTCCTTTGTAAAATCAATATCTATCATTTTAATGGACATGACTCTCCTCTATTTTTGATTGATGTCATTTCTTGTCATTTTGGTGAAACCCTGTGGTAATTCATCTTTCATAAGAATGACTGAAAATAACTAGAATGAAAAATGGCTTTAAACATCAGTGAAAAATTAATGAGAAAATATGACTTGTTTGAGAAAAAAATATTTTAAGTAAAAATTTTACTTAAAATATTTTTTATTACTTCTGAATAAAGTAGTATGTTCCCAGAAGACTTAGTTAAAACAAATTAGTTGTCTCGACTAAAATCTATTCAATTTAATTCAGCATATATTGCTTGAGTAGTTATGTTACAGTTATAACTAGCTAGTTATTAAAATTAATAATAGGAAGAAAGCAAAGGGGAGGTGAGACATTATAAACATGGTCATCTGGGAAGCTTCACCAGGAAGCTGCAACTTTACACTTCCCCTGGGAACCACCCTTCCATTCCCTGCAAATCACTGGGGAAAGGGGTCCAACAAAGGGGAAGATGGGCACATATGCAGTGAAGTTGGGGTGATGTAGAGAAGTTGTTTGCCTGTCAGTCTGATCTGGGAAAAAGATAATTGGCTAGAGAGGGTAGAGCCACTGCAATAGTGCAAAATCCTGAAGGATTCATTGGATAAACTCCTAGCTAAAATCCCCAAACAAAGAATTCTTTCTCTCTTGCTCTTCTTGTTTCTCTCCTGCTTTTATCACTTGCTTGTTCTGTGTGTGACCCCTATTAGCCTGCCATGTGACCCTAGAAGCTGCATGGCCCTTGGCTATGCAGACTACACACAATGGGCTGCAGCTGGGAACACAAACTAGCCAGATGTTGGACTGTAATATGGAGCAAAGACTCTGGCAGTGGCTTTGATCTTAGCCCTGCTAAAGACAAAGCTTGCAATAGATTCTTACATGCCTAGCCCAGCACTGTTCTAAAATACCTCTTCAACCCTGCTATCTAGCTATCCACTACTACACCTCATATACCTTTTCATTAGGAACATTTATTTATTTGTCTTTCCCTTACCAGGCTTCTTCTTTTATTTTTTCTTTCTATCACCACGCATCCTCTTAAAATGCATTAGTCATGTTCATCTACCCAAACACTCCCAGCCTTTCAAGCTCAAGCCGTGTCTCACACATCTTTCATGATCATTGGGGTAGAAGTGACCACTCTCTTCTTGGAGCTCCAGTGACAGTTTCGTGCTGTTATTATGCAGTTATGCAAACTTTAGTCTCTGCTCTTTGAAGGAAGGACACATCCATGAAGTAAACCACTTTGCATCTGTCATAGCTCCCATCAGTGACTGGATGCCCAGTTGATATTCAGAAGATGTTCACTCAAGAAATGATAATTAAGTGTTATCATTGTTTCTAAGAACAATAAAGATGAAAATGGCTCAGAGATATCAGAAGCCAAAATCTTTGTCCCTTTTCTCTGACTTTTTTTGTTTTAATGGATAATTTATTGGGAAAGATGTCTATGTTCACTAATAAATTTCCAGTCATTAAGCCTTTTTCTCTGACAAGAGATACTTGTAATGTACTAGATTTTACGTAATGAATGAGAAATATGGACTCTGATAGCAAGTAGCTAGTTAGAGGGGCTGCCCCTGAACATCCGTGTTAAGCTGGGACCTGAGCCCTGCCAACAGCATTTCTTATCAATATACACCAGCCACATGTGTCCTCAGATTCAGTATCGAAGGCGTAGAGAGCCTGTGGACCTGAAAAATTCTGTTATCAAAAAAGTGATGTTAATTGCAATAATTTTTATAAAAAGAACTGGTATGCTAAAAAGAACAGCGTAAAATTAAAACTGTCTAAGCAAACACTTTATGTTGTTAAGTCTGGAATCACTTCAAACCTTGGCGTCTTGTCTTCTATTAAGTGTTGGTGGCGGCCAGGGGAGGTTTTGACCAGTAAGGAGACACAATATTTAATCACACAGTAGTCATAAGGATTGCTCATCCATGAAGAGTTAAATCAGGATGCCAGCTGTGTGCTCTCTGGATTGGGCACAGTCTTCTTGGTTGATTTTTCTTCTCTCTTTAGAAGTGGCACCTACATGTTATTTAATCTTTGCAACTGTCTTTAAAAGAAGATAGTAATTTTTTAAATTTATCAGCTTAGAGAATGAAGCCTCAAAGTGGCCTCAAAGACAGTCAGACTTTGTAGCTGGGTCTGGCTGACTCCCACAGGGGTGCTCCATTCACTGTACCAGACGCGAAGCTGGGCTGTTTCTCTCCCTCACTGGAGTGCGCATTTCCATATAAGTACCAGCTGCTCCCGAAAGTCATGAGAATGGATCAGGGGGTTGGTCAGTCTGAAGCTAATGAAAGCCAGTGGGTCCGTCTGGGCAGCTCCTGAGCTGAGCACAATGGACTTCATTTTCTTCTCTGACCTTCAGATCTACTTGAGATAAAGAACTGGTGCTGTGAGAGCCCACTGGAGAACCCTTTGCCTCTGATTTGGGGATTATAATTTCCATTTACTGCAGAAAAGCAGAAAAACAAATTGTCAAAACTTATCAAATCCATGTACTTTTGTCCTTTATTACAATGCCCTGTAAAATAGCTATCCTTATTTCCAGTTTTACAGATGAGCCATGGAGGCTCAAGGATGGGGAGCTGGTGAGCGGGGGAGCTGGGACTGCAGTGAGGTGAGCCTGGCTCCGGGCCCCCTGGGTCCGGCTGCCTCCCGGTCCCACGTCACCCCAGTGCCATCCAGACACAGCTACTTGATGAAACAGGGCTTACGCTGTTCAGCAGAAGTAACCTTTCCCAGCTCTTTCTGCTATTTGTATGGAGGGCACCGATACTTTTCTAATGTTGTATATTCCTAGTATCTTGTAGAAATGAGACATGTACCTGGTGTCAGGCTTTGAAGCAAATGAAGGCCCGTCCACTGTGTTTCAGGTTCCACCAGGAGCGACGCTTCTCCACAGGAGTGCGGTCGGTTAGCACGTGGGGCGAAGGCATGGAGGCAGGGCTGCTTTATTTTTAGACTCTACTCTACTACTTAGCTTTCCAAGTGGGCAGCACTCTGCAACCTTCATGAATTTGTAATTAAATTTGGGATTTAATGCCTCCTTAGAACATGGTTTTAAGTCTAGGGGAAATTAAGAGGCAGAATTATTTTGAAACTCATAAGAGTTATACATAAAGCAATCAATCCTACCAAGTTTCAGGGCTCGGAGCCCAGAGAAGGGTCCAATGCATTAATCTGAAAGCTGGGTACCTGTGAGTCAGCCAGCTCCTATCACTGTCATTCCATAAATCACCTGTAGCCCCCAAGGAGGAAAAAGCAGCCAAATGCTATATTTAGTAGGTCCTAGGCTTGTAATTAAATGACAAAAAGAGAAGCTGGAGACAAGGTGACCAGCTAGAAGTATGACTCAGCAGGACACACACTCTCTACTTCGGGAATGTCACACCATTGTTATTTTGGGAGGAAAAAATTGATTTGAATTAATATAAGGTCCTTGACATTGGCTTCCTTAGGGATCAAGACATATTTATTTTAAGATCAATGGTATGATAAATTTTGCCAGAAAACAAAATTTAAAGAGAAGCTCTTTAAAGCAACCCAAAGAAAATTTTCTGAAAAGATATATTTTCTTTTGTATTAATTTGAACATAGTACATATCAAGTGATTATTGGAGCCACCATGTTGATTCTTTTAAGAGCCTCTCATGTGGATGGGGACTTTATTTTATAGCTGTCTCAAATATTTATATGTAATAAATTATTATTGTATATTTAATTCCGTTAGGGGATACGTAATATCAGTTAATATAGTTCTGTCATACTTGATCATACTGAGGTATAAACATATTGCTTTTATTTACTTTACAAATTACTAATTAGAGTTATTTAAATTATGTAGCATGGTACAAAGATGTACTAAGTCTTTTCATATTACTAATGCCTTCAGAACAAATGACACTTCTGGAAATCCAATACAGAAAATGATAGTTTAGATTTCAATTGAGCCTTTTGCGTTTCAATGGAAAACTAAGCATGTTTTGAGCACACGCTTCTGGGTTATCTGGCTCTGGTTCTATGAGGGCTTTTCACTGTCTTAGACTATTTAACAACGGGCAAGTTGTAGAAAACCGAGAGCATTGCAAAACAATTTCTGACTATAGACTTGTAAGAAAATTCTGTCTAATGGTTCAATGGACTTCCCTCCCTCCATGGAAAAAATCCATCTCCTCTCTCTTTGGAAACGCATTTCAACATCCCTTTACTACATATAAATTTGTGCTTCTTTGACTTCTCTTTTAAATTGGTTGTAACATCTTGCAGTTTCCCTCATTAATAATGAGTTAAATAAAATCTTTAACATGTATTTATTTTTTGTGTGTAAGAGAGTCATGGCTTTTCTCTATTTTTAACAATTATCCTTTCAAATGTCATGCTCAATATGACACTCAAATGTTACCTCTTGAAGAAGCCTGAGTGGTTTCTTTCTGTCCTTTCAGATAATTAAGCCATACTCATTGTTGCTTCTATTTTGATATCCTCTGGTATTGCTGCTGTTTCATCTGTCATTTTACCACCTAAATGCTCACTGGTGTGTGTTTTGTTTTCCCACCCCAGTGGCCAACTCTTTGGTGGTTAATGCTTTTCTCTGTCCCCTGCAGTGCTTACCATAGTGTGTTCCACAGTGTATGTGATCAGCTTGGAAACCACCAGTTGAATAAATAATAACGTTGGGTCTCAGGTTTCACCTGCTCTGTGTACTTTCTCTGGGGTCCTCGGCAAGTATCCCAAGACTTGTAGCTATATCACAGTTTGCAAATATCCTCTGAGTCCTATGCTCTAAGCGTGAGAAAAGCCAAAAATAAGAGAAATAAAAATAGACAGCCACTGGGAAATACCCATTGTATTTCTCTTATTTTTCATGTTATTTTTATATGAGAGATGTAGTCAGTGAAGAAACTTGTCTATACTGCATTACGAATAGATTCCAGTCTTCTCACCTGCCTGCCTTGTGATTTTAAATTACCTGGAGGAACTGCATCTCCCAAGTGCCTTCACTCAAGGTTTGCATGTCTGGCCCACTCCATCCCCAGGATGAATGTGAAAGGAGCTGTCTCCTGAAAAGTGAACCAATGGTATAGACCTAGAAACCTAATGAAGCCATCGTTTGTATGTGTTTGGCCCTTAAAGGAATGCTTTAATATGCCCTTTCATATTTGGTCTTCAAAGCAACTCTATTAAAGACAAATACATTGTTTCTCCATTTTACAGCTCAGTCAACTGAAGCTTTATCAAGTTAAGTGACTCAAGGTTTGAATCTGGAGCCCTGGCAGCCTCACGCATTCTCATTCTCTGAAACCAGGCTGCTTCCCACGTCACAGGAGGGCTTGTCCTTGGGAGCATCTCTTCGTGGCACGGCCTTCACGGTGTGCTCTGGATCTGCTACCAAGCTCTCAGCCGTATGCAGCGCGCCTCCTGGAAAGTTATAAAGACACAAAGACAATGGTTAGAGCCACACTATGTTTGTTTTTTGGTTTTGTCTTACATGGAGGACGGGCTGGGTAAAACTCACATTAAATTACTCCCCATTTTGTTTTTCTCAGAATCAGGTCTCTGATCAGTATGGATTTGAGAAACCCACCTAACCGCCTTCTATACAGGAAAGCAGATAAGCCATCCTTACTGTGTTTTATCTTTTCCTCAGAGCGCTTAACCTTTAGCACACCCCACGCCCTGCCCCGGCTTCGTGGCCTGAGCGCTGCGTGCTCATCGGTTTTGACGGTTCGATGCGAATGTGCCGCATGGAGGGCTCTCTGCTTTTCCCACGGCTGTGCTCATGTCTGGCCCATCGCAGGAGTTCAATTGATATTCCTTAAATGAATGAGTGAATGGATCCTCGCTCACCTACTCTACAAATTCAACACTATCCCAATAGAAAACCTGGGGATGTAAACAGTCTTGATCAAATGGTTAAAAATTCACACATACTATAATTTAGCACATGCATACTTTTTCAGATAGAAATTATACTTGCAGGCAGTTAGCCTAAAAAGAGTTGAATGAACGTTTAGGGATATCCATACAGGAATGATCGTCACCGAGTTATTCATAGAGTAGAAAATATAAAATAGTTTCAAGTCCATTAATTGGAGCTAGGATATATAAATTATGGTTCATCACATTTAAAGGTAGGTCTCCTTGACAGAGACATTACAATAAAAAGTGAAAGATATTGTCCAATTGAATATAGAGTACAAGACTATTTAAAATATATGGTTATGTGTGTATTTACATATATACATAACATGCCTGTAAGAATGTATTATTAGCCATAATTATTTCTTAATCTATCTGGAAAAGTGGAGAAAGTTTGGTTTAACTGAGAAGTTGAGAGTTGTTTTATTTTTCCTGAACCAAATAGCTATTTTATTTATGAACCTCAAGCTCAGCTGTCAAATTGCCTTGTGGCAAGACACCTGACTCAGAGGTAGATATATTCTGATAATTGAATATATGTATCACAGAATACTAATGGAGCACAATGAAACCACACAAGTGATCTCTTTAGATAGAGCTCGGTGACTCTCCTTTCTCATTTCACCCCAAATCAAACCCACATTAAAATATTAATGCGAGGATTAAACTGTACAAGTACCAGGGCAGGCTGGGTGAAGATTAAAGGGGCTACAACAAGACTGTTAAATCCTCAGGCATCAACATGCAACGCCGAGCTCTTAGAGGCTCTTAGGAGGCAGTGATTTGCATAAACCAACAGTCACAAAGGAAAAAATATTCTTGAAAGATAACCGCATTAGTAACTTCTTGAGTTTGTTTGCTGCCAATAAAAATACTTATTGTTAAACATAAGTGGCTTTTGTTTAACATACTTGTTTGAATTTCACTCCTGAATCCTTTCAATGTGAATCACGTGCAAGTGTGATTAAAAGAGTTTGAAATAGCGAAGTTCTCGGGAAGTTAGATTTTGAGAGGCCCAGGCACTGGGCCTGACACTGTTTGGTGAGGTCGTGGGCTCGATTTAAGAGTCACACCTGGGGCGACAGCCAGCCATTCGGGGCCTGGGCACAGTGAGGAAAGGTGCCTCTCTGGGGGGCTGTGACCCCACCCGACACGTGGCTTCCCAAGCCTAGTCTTTGGGCAAATTGGGAGAAAAAGACAGTGAGGTGCAGTGTAGGCTGAGAAAGGGGGTGGCCTTTATGCCTCAGTCCCGAGGTTCAGCGAGTTACGTCTGTGTCCAGTGGCACAGGGTGACGTGACTGCACGCCGCCCAGAGGGGAGCCCGCGCCACGGCCACGGCCACGGCCACCTCCTGTGCACCGTGTCGCCCCTCGGGCGTCCGGCGCGTCCTCGGGTTTGCTGCCCCCTGTCCCCACGTCTCTGCGCAGCTCTGCCAGGCCTCCTACGCCCGGCCCAGCCCCGGGCCCCGCGTCTTGCTCCCAGCTCCCGCCTCCCCTGGGTTTCCCTCTTCTGCCCCCTCGGCCTCCTCTGCTTGCGTTTCAGGCCCACTGCTTCTCCTTTTTATCTTTTCTTTCCAAATTCTCGTTTTTAACACATTTGAAGGAAAAAACCCCTCTTATTTTAACTCCATATGAAAGCTTACAAATTCCTTAGTCACATTTGAGTCAGTTCTTAAAATTTAACTTTTAATATTACTGGGTCTTTCACGGTTTGTATTAAACTTTTGACTCTACTTAATTTTCTTTCCTGGTCCTTAAATTTTACCTCGAATCTCCCTTCCCTTTATCACCCCACTTCTCTTTTCTTTCCTGTTTTCTCCCCTCCTCTCTCTGAGTAATCTAGAGTGACCCAGAGGGCAGGTAGCGGGAAGCGGTGCCAGGAGGCCTTGCTCCCCTCGGACCGGAGCCGCGGGAGCCCTGCTCCCCCCACTGTCCCTGCAGCTTCCCCCGGCTCCCCTGCTGGGGACCCTGGCCCGCTTAAGGGTGGCTCTCCCAGAACCTCACCCAGAACCTCACCCTGGCACCCGGACTCCCCCGCGGCCGATAATCCTGTGGTGTGCCTGCCACTTCTGACTTCCCGGAGCAGCGCTTCTTCCTAAATTCTCACGCTGCCTGGTCTTATGCATTTAGAACCTACTGTCTGTTGAACATGCTATTAAAATAGAGGCAAATGGCCAAGAGAAAAATGCGATGTGACAGCAAGGTCACAGCAGAGATGAGACACTCCAGGCAAAAGCCCTGCCTGGTGGGGCTTGTCCTTGGTACAGAACAGAGCGGGGCTGAGCTGCACACGGCGCTTAGGGAGGAGCATGGAGAGGCCTCATCTCCACGCCGACTTCACTTCTCTTCCTGCCCAGAGGAAAGGACCTGCTCCTAGAGTTGCTCCTAACTTCATCACAGTGCTCTCATCACAGTGCTCTCACCACAGTGCTCTCATCACAGTGCTCTCATCACAGTGCTCTCATCACCGTGCTCTCATCACAGTGCTTGGAGGGGATCTCTTTAGAGTAGCATTTTTTTTAAAGGAACAATTATCAGCTTACCTGATGGTCTGAATTTGTTAGGCTTTGTATTTGGCGATCGGAATCTGCCTGGAGTGGCCAACGGAGGAGCGGAGATGCTCCGTTGCTGAGCCGTGGACCTTGCTCCTGGGAAAGTTCCACTCGGAGGCGGCCTGCGAGAGGGTCTCTCTCATCTTCGAGGAGGTGCAGGTCTAGGGCTAGGCAGAGCCCCTGAAGCGCCAGGATTAACACTCAGGTTGCTTGTGGAAATACCAGGATGGCACACACTTCCCTTCCAGATGTTGTGCACTCCCTAAGGGGCTTCTCTCCTCACCATTAAGCCAGTTCCCTATTTTTCCTGACCTGCTTAGCAGCATTTCACATACAGAGAGTGATTCGAGAAAGGCAATTTCCACTTTGAAACAGCCGAGTCACCTTTCTTGCCTCTTTTTTCTTATGTGTATGACACGTGATACACACTAGGATGCTGCTGTCTAACTTTCGTATTCCCATGGTATCCAGTCCATGAAGCTAGACGCTGTGGTCATGGAGAAGGTCACTGATCTCCTTTCTTTAGCCTCCATACTTCTGGATATTTTGTTCCATATTATAAAAGTAGGAATGGCAGAGTAATGAACAGAGGAATGAACACCCCCAGATCCTCAGTGGCATACAGCGATAAGCATGCATTTCTCACACACCTGCTGGGTTCACCCCATCCAGGCTGGGCTTGCCTCGAGGCCTCTGCTGACTTCGGCTGGGCTCACTGAGGCAGCTGAGGTTGGCTGGGGTTGAGCCTCCACTGGACTTGGCTCGCAGCTTCCTATGTCTCTCATCTGCCCGAGGACAGTCTCTTTGTGGAGCTGGTGGATGCACAAGGGAATGAGCCCCAAACACAGCTTTCGAGCTTCTGCTCATGTCGCTTCCACCAGCATCGTGTTGGTCAAAGCAAGTTCATGGCTGAGCCCAAAATCAAGAGTCGGGGCAGGTCACCCTGACCACGGTGGGAGCGCAGTGCACAGTTGAATGAGAAACAGGACAGACACAGGAGGGGCGAGGAACCAGGGCCAAAGGGTGCCATCTGCCATACACGGTGCCCCCTTGGCTGCTAGTGACTAGTGACCTAGGAAAATTTCCCCTAAGGCCTTCCTTGAACTTCATATTAAAACATTTCTACCAATTTCCTAAACTCGCGCTGCCCTTAGTGTCCCCAGCATACCACTTGATGACAGTCTACATGCTGCTTTGTTCTGAGCTCCAGGCAGGTCTAATTCTTAACTGCCCAGGCAGAATGCGGGCTCCTTGAGCAAGTGGGAAAACAATAGCTTTGGAGATGGAAATATAAACTCTGGTGTTGGCTCTGCCATTGAGTAGTTAGGGAACCTGTTTTAGTCCGAGTCTGTGCCCTGACAACCTCACCCTGCGGGGCCAGAGCATGAGGTATCTAATACTAATCACTCCATTGTGTAGCTTAGGTTTCTTTTCAGGTCACTGTACCATCTCATTCAGCACAGTTAGGCACAGGGTAGGGTTTTCACTATGCTTTTTATTGATTGAGAAAATGGTTATTTTTACACGCATAATGAGATGTGCGAGGCCAAAAGAAATCTAATCTTGGCCCTGGCCGGGTAGCTCAGTTGGTTAGAGCATTGTCCTAATGCACCAAGGTTGTGAATTCAATCCCCAGTCAGGGCACATATAAGAATCAACCAATGAAGGCCAAAATAAGAGGGACAACTAATCTTTCTCTAAAAAAATAAATAATAAGATCGTAAAAGAAATCTAATCCTCTACTATATGCAAATGTAAGACTCAGTCAAATGTGGTGAAGAAAGTTACTCAATGAAGCAAACTGAGCCGGCCCAGAAATGCTGTATTTAGTTCAATGGTCTTTTATTGGTAATGATCACTTCAAGGCATCTTTGGCCAAGTTGTCATCCACTAAGTCTCAAGTGTTTAAAGATGCATTGTTAGTCTATCAATTTTCTTAAATTGGCGAAACATGGATATTCCAGGTCAAAATATAGGTCAGATCAAAACCTGGTCACAACGGAGAACACCACAAAGTTATGGGGAGCAAAGTTTGGATAGTGAGAGAATATAGATATTCGGAATGCTGCCACATTTTCCAAAATTGAAAAAAAAAAAAAATTAAAAGATAGAGCCTCTTGATAGTTAAAGCTCTGGCAATCTGTAAGGTTGCTTGTTAGGGTGCCAGCGTTTCCTCATTTGGGTTTTGGTTCAGTAGACGTACCCACCAAGACGGAGGCAGTTTACACTCTGGTGTCTGTCCCCTAGTCAGAGTGCGGGCCTTTCTTCCAACTCTACACTTTGGCAAACGCAGTGTCATCATTTCTCATCAAGTCAGATTGGTGGGGCTGGGTGCAGTTTGGGAGCTCATCCCAGACTGTGCTGGCTTAGGTTTTCTCCTTGCTCCCTTGGCAGGTTCCCCATCATTTTTGATTGTTTAGGCCGTTGTGATGTGTTCGGCAAAGAGAGGTGACCTCTTATCTATAAGCAGAAGCTGCCTGATAAACAGCAGGGGTGACTAATTTATGAGGTAGCAGTAGGGAAAGTGGCATTTCACACTCCTTTACATGTAAAATGTCACATGAATCCCAAGCAGTCTAAACGGTTTAGTGGGAAATGGAAACCTAGGCTTGCTAGCAAGAGAAAGGCAAGAGAGGCTCTATGATGTGGTAATTATGATATTACTCAAGAAGGCCTCAGATCCAAATGTTGCTCTCCATTGATTAAATGTGAAAGCAAATTAGAGTTTCTCAAATCGAAGTGAAGAAATAATTATTATATACATGGAAATAGCATCAATAAGGCAAATAGGCTTGGGTTTTTTTCCACTCAATTTCAGTCAATTTACAGTAAGTGAATCTTGAAAAAGTGCGTTTTTCATTTTCTAATCATGCAGTAAGCCCTCCTTTAAGAGAGAACCCCAAAATGGGGTTTTATATATTATCGTGCGTCATATTTCATAGTTAGCATCAGTCCACTTAATCAGAAAACCTAATCAAATTGGGTCTCTGAATTCAAATCATCAAGCCCATGCTAGCTCTTTATTAGTAAAGATGGTTAGTAAGATTAAATTGAAACTGTAGAAGACCAAACACTTGGAAAACAAGATTGCATTTTTATCCCGTTTGATAATATTTAGTGAGGTGATGTTTTGGAAAGCTAAAATTCTAGTTATCTTATTAAATTCTTGAATTATTACTTAATCTGGCTTGTGGTAATGTATCATTTTTTGAAGAACATTCTAAAAATCTAGATTTCTCAAAGAAATCTATTAAACACCCTTATATATGAAATATTATAAGGAACGCTCTGGGGGATAGAAAAATATTGGGTTATTGCTTTCTTCTTTAACAACCCATCATTCAACCTGGATGGGAGGAGGGCAAGAATTAACACCTTAGACAGAGAGAGTGAAATGGGTTACTGTTTGGTGCTCACTATTTATTGCTCAACAGGAATTCAGAGAGAAGAGATCAGCCTGCCCTGGAACAGTCATGAAAGGCTTTAGAAATGACCAGAAAATTTGTTATTTATTTCTCAACCCTTCCCCTTTCCCTCTTCAGTTTACCAATAATTCAGGATGATGCTACCAGCCAAGTAACTTTCCTGCCTCCATCTCCTTACGTGCACTTCCAGCTAAGGCAGCATCTTTCTAAATGGTGGACTCACATTTCTAATGCCTCTGAAATGCTCCTGCTCAGGCCTCTTCTTAATTATCTCCCCACTGTGCAAAGAGTGCAACCCAATCTATCCTCCTGGCCAAATGCACAATCCTTCTTGCATGGTGTCTAACTTGCTGCCCATGTTTAGAGCCCAAGAGTTGTAGAGCCAGGACTCGTATCTGTGTGCTCTGCCGCCAAAGCCCCTGTGCTCATCCACAAGATCGTGTTGTAATCACATATAGATCTGCCCGTCTCCTGGGAGACTGTACGTTCTTCGAGAACAGCAACCACACGGTGCCTTATTCAGTTCTGCACCCTCAGGGCCATACCCTCATCGGCTACTCAATAACTACCTGTTAAATAGTTTTGGAAATTGTGTATGAGGAACGCGGAGAATTCTACACCAGCTCCACCAAGACAGGGTATTTAATAGGGAAAACTAGCGGAAAAAGTCTTGGAAAGACTAAACACATAAAAAGGGGAGGAGTTATATTTTTTGGGTACCATGTTTCAGTTTTCCAAGATGAAGAGTCCTGGAGACAGTGCTGGTTGTACAATATGAATGTACTTACTATTACTGAAATGTCCTTAAAAGTGATTAAGATAGTAAATTCTAGGTTATGTGTATTTTACCACACACACAAAAAAAAAATTAGAGGAAAAGGAAGGGACAGGAGCTCAAGCTACAAGTTAGATCAATGGAAAGCGGACCAACCTGAGGGCTAGCAGGACAAGGGAAAGATGGTGTTGGCAGGGCTGCGGGGACAGGGCTGCCCGTGGTGGGCCAGGACCACAGAGGGAGGGACTCTGAGGCAGGAGCAGGAGTTGGAGGAGATATAGCTAGTGGCAGACATATGCTCTCTTCTTTTCACCCACTGCTCTCCAGTTGCCCCACTGGCCCAACCCAAGGGGAAGCCAGCTGTCAACGTAGCCTAGATAATATTTGCAGAAGTCAGGAGTAGGGGGAGGGCAGGGAATGAATTTTTCTGGCCAAACAGGCACAAAACTGGCCCAGGGAAAAATACTTCAGGGGGCAAATAGTGGGGTGTAAGAGGAGAAACAAATATAACATATGGGGGGAGGTAAATGAAGCAGCTATTCGGGATGGAAGAGACATATAAACATATGAATTTGGGAATATAGGGACAAAGGTTTCGATATAATGAGACCAATTTTGGGGGATACTTTTAGAGCTGGGTGGAAGAGTTTTTACATAACACCACTAAAGGTTTGGAAGCAGAAGGCATTAAGTGTGATCTTTAGTAGAATATGAAAATGTCATGGGTCCATTACACATTAGAGGTAAATTAGAACAATTGCCAAAAAGGACTCAAATCCTAAGAAGAGAGAGTTGCAGCATCATTTCTCACAAACCCATTCTTCTAAAGGGGCATTTATTATTCCACTAGCAACCTTAGGAGGAAGGTGCTTTTACCATCTATTTCTTATAAACCAGGAAACTGAGGTTTAGTGAGGTCAAGGTCACTCACCTGGACAGTGACAGAGCTGGGATTTGAATGAGGCCATGTGCTCACCGTAGGATCATCTGCCGAGGTGATCATCTGCACACTCAGCCCTGCAGTTGCTATATTTGGAAATTTCTGAAGACAGATGGCAAACTTGTGGGTATCTCTGTCCAATGCTTAGTCACTCCACAATCAATACATGGGTTTACTTTATTTTTTATTTTTGAATATATTTTTATTGATTTCAGAGAGAGGAAGGGAGAGGGAGGGAGAGATAGAAACATCAATGATGAGAGAGTCACTGATCAGCTGCCTCCTGCACACCCCCTGCTGGAGATCGAGCCCACAGCCCAGGCATGTGCCCTGACCAGGAATTGAACTGAGATCTCCTGGATCCTAGGTCAGTGCTTAACTGCTGAGCCATGCTGGCTGGGCCCAATACATGATTTTTAATTTTAATTTCCAAGTGACTGTTCCTCCCTGTGCTTCATTCCTTTCTCCACCTAGAGAACATCTACCTGGGAGTGGCATTTATCTAAATCCAAGTTCTTTTCTTTACATGCAGAACCACTTTCTGTGCACTGAGGTCTGAGAATAAAAATGGATTAATTCATAAGGAAAAATCTTTGCCCTCAAGAAACTTAAATATCCAGGGGTAGGCAAAAGTAGGTTTACAACTGTGAGTACCTGAAACACATGTGTTATTATTTAATTATTGTATTATTTATTATTGTATTACTTACTATTATTATTAACCTACTTTTGCCCATCCTTGTATTTGTAAAACTAATACTCCTTTAAGAAAATTTGTTTTTTCACAGGTGGTTTTTTTTTTTTTTTTTGCTCCTTTGCTCTCTTAGGAGCATTTTCTGGTTTCTAGTTTTTCCCCAGCATCAATTGCATGGTTGCTCCAGCTTTCATGGTTTTTCCGCACCACACGGTTGTAGCTTGAAAAACCCTTGCTGACTTATCTGCTTCTTCAACCTTCCCCTGGATCTCAGTGCCTCCAAAGTCCTGCTGGACATGAGATGCAGACAGCGCGTGGGTGGGTGGATCTCCTCCAGGAACCCGAGAGGATGCTCCCCTCCTCATGGAACTCTCTGGGGCTTGGATGTCGTGCTTATGATGCAAGCAAGACTTGTCCTTCCTGTTTAAAGAGAGAAAGTCATTTAGAAATATTGTGAAAAATGAGAAACTGCTCAAAACCTAGTTCAGGTGGGGGGCATTGGGCTGATACTAAGTTGGCCCCGGGGAAAAGGTTAAGGGCTGCAGCTCTCAGCCACTCCTTCCATTTGAAGCCCGTTTGGTGTATTATTGCACATCCAGTAATTAATTTTAACATTTTAAATGGCTGTGGAGGGCAGCCCGAGGCACCAGTGCTGTTGGCAACAGATTTTGCATATCTCCTGAATGGCATAATAGCTACTCTCTGAAAATATTAGTCTTAGGGGAATCGTTCTATCCATACATTACTCTTTGTAATTATGTCTGAAACTTCTCCAGTGATGAGGTGTCTTTTAATTTGTCAGAGCCTAGAGATTAGGAGCCAGGTTACGTTATTTATGATGAAAAGTTCACAGCTCCGCCACATGAATGTACCCGCAGTGCCAGTTAATTTGCTGAGTTTCTCTGTTAACCGCTATAGACTGTGACCCTATGAATACATATGTGCATGTAGTCTTGGGGGCAGGGAAAAGTGACTCATTCAATCTATATTTCATTAGCTTCTGCTTTGGGCAGGCAAGACCATTTTATTTGGTGGGGGAGAGAGAGGCTTAAAGCTTACATTGACCTTGATCTGCTCTGGGTCACCATGGACTGAGGGCATTCCTGGGCCTTTCAGTCTCAAATCTGGAGAGATCCTGGGCAAACCATGTGGAGTTGATTACACTACTTGTCCTCAAAGAACTTACCATCTAATTGGAAAGAGAAGTGCACATGGAAGAGGGAGCATAAGATAAAGCGCTCAGTTGGGACTGCGGAGAAATTATTTTCAGCTGAAAGCAGCTGGGGCCGGGCGAGCGCAAATCCCTTGATATATCTGGGGGATGGAGGAGAAACATTAAGCGAACAGCACTTTGGAACTTGTGAAGTCCAAGGATTTCATTCTTTTTCTAGATCTTTGAAATGCCCAAAAGGCTATAGAGCAAAGGGAGGGAAAATTGTTATTACTGAAAACGAGGGAAGAGGCCCAGTCACTGGAGAGAAGTTTGAAAGAATTTCTACCGGCGAGAGCGATGGGGGCCGATGTCTCACACCGAAGGGACAATGAAGACCTTTCAGCGCCCCCCCCCGAGATGATGGCACGCATGTGGCATGAAAGAGCACAGCTCGGCAGAACCGCAGCGATGGGCCTTAACCTGGGCAGACAGGGCCGCACTGCCCTCGGGACGGCCTCTGCCCTGGGAATTCAGGAGCTGCCCCAGGCAGGCCCCAGAGTTTCCAGCGAAGCCCTTCCAGGCGGAGGGCCGGGGGGCAGAGCTTCCCCTGGGCAGTGACGAGGCAGTGCCCTCAGAACTGCAGCCTGGGCAGGAGCAGCCTGGGCGGGTGGGCCTGTCACGGACACCCGGGGGCCCAGGGACATGGGGACCGCAGGGAGCACGCGGACAAGCCCTGGGAGCAGGGCCTCGACGGCTCGGCTGCCCTCGGCTCTCTTCTTCTCCTTGTGTCTTTTAGGCCGCGGGTTTCACTAAACTGGTAAAGCAAATTTAAATAGAAACATACAAATAGAAAACAACAATCCTCAACATTGAACTTTAAGAGATTTCTAGCAGCAAGCAGATGGGCAGTGAGGAGACGGGAATCGTCCCCTCCATTTACCTGCCAGCAGGAGGCTCAGAGCCCGGCCTCTCTCGAGGACCATGGACAAAACCTCCAGAAGAAAGCCTGGGGGGGATTTCAGAGCTCAGAGCAGAGGGACCCTGCGCAGCACCCAGGGAAGGACCTGGTTTTGGAAAGATTTACTACAGGGAGCGAATTAGATTTGGGCAATAGCTGCTTTATGGTGTCAGTAAAGTATAAGGCAAGTGGGGCTTTGCTGTGAGAAGTGAAAGGTGACAAGGGCTGGCCCAAGACTGAGGTGAGCACAGCTATCTACACATCAGAAATGAAAAGGAAGTAAAATTATCTGGGAAAATTAGAAATTCAGCAGTGGGACTGAAAACAGTATTAGAAGTCCTAAAGAACAGATCCGATACTGCAGAATTTTTAATCAGGAGCCAAACTGAACACAATGGACAGAAAAAGGAAGCTGATGGGAGAGATTAGCTCTATTATTATTTCAGAAAATTATGGCATATGCTGGTCATAGATTATTACACAGCCGCGAAAGATGCATCTTTAAAGACTCTAATTGCTAAATTAATGTGCTGTGAATTAAACTCATCTTGTATATTTTCAAAATTTTCTGTGAGATAGTTTATTTATATAACATTTTGTTATTTTTGTAAAAACCAAAGAGTTTGCCCCACCCCTGGTGGTTCAGTGATGTAATATTTGCAGCAAAACAGTTTGTCATTACTACTTAAGACAAGGAATTCTGATTTTCTCAGAAATGTTACTTAGCAAAACTTTGGACAGAAAAAAATAACTTAAAACGTACTGTTGTTATGTTTCAGGTCAAGGTTAGAGCACAAATTGTATTTTCTAGTAATCGGATTTGTTCTCATGACGACTTGGCAAGAACTTTGAAAATGTGAAAAGAATAATACATGAAGAAATACTCCACACAATCAGAAGAGGGAGCCTTTAGATTACAAAAAAAAGCAAAAATCTATGCACTCTATTATCCAAAGTATAATATTACTTCAAGTCCAAGTAATGAATACTAATAAAAAATATGTAGCCACAGAAATATTCTTTTATGCTAGCTTAAAAAAACCTGTTTTGTTTCGTGATTTCATGAAATACTGAACTTACCTTTATTCTTAATCAAGAGAATTTCATATCTTACTCTATCCGTGGTCTTCATACTCTGCACATGCGACCTCTGTGAGTGTTGCTGACATGAGAAGCCTGGCTGATTGAGGTATGTACCTTTATGCTTTACCTGTTCTCCTTTGCATGTAGTGGAATTGTAAGTGAAACAAAGACAAGAGCAAAGAGCAAGAAGCCATGAACAACTATCATGAAATAAAGATTTATTATATGTTCTCGAGTAAAGGGGCAAAACTCTCTGTCCAAAATAAGTCACTAAATGTAATGCTAGCAATATAAAAGTTGAAAGTAAATTGATCTGATTCAAGCTGGTTTCCCCCCTCTATCAACATTCAGAGTTTAAAACGAATGCCCCAGTTCCCAGCCTACGTGTGAGCTCCTCACAAACTGAGCAGGGCTTGGAGGTCCAACAGTGAACGACAGCAAACTTAAGAACCAGAGGTGGGTTCTGATGTCACAAAACCCGCAAGAGTGAGAATTCCAACCAGAGTCCCGAATGTAACAGAAATGAGGACCATTCCTTTTTAAGTTCACGTTGACCGAATGCAGTTCGTGGTTCTACATTTTGAGGGAGAAGTAGAGAATTTGAGGTGGGTTCACTCGCACCCCGGTCACAAGTAAACATTCACATTCGGAAAAGAAATTACTACAAATCTCTACCAAGAGGGTTCCTTCTTTCCCTGGGTTAGTTACCTTAAAGAGAGAATTGGAAATGATTACTCAACATTTTTCAAGTATATGAAGGTTGATTATACCCAGAGGGTGGGAGCAGATGTTTCGCATCCTGTGAGTGAAAAAGGGAAATACACTGTAATTTCAGAGCACGCTGCAAAAACAGCAAAGCCAGCGCCGGGGGAGTCGAAGCACCTCCTGCTCCTCCGTGTGGCTTGGCCTCATCTGGCACGAAGCCTGGCCCCGGACAACCTTAAACGTGTCCTCTTATTTGCACACAGCCGGCCTCGGATTACCCGGAGCGCTTTTCTGAATTTATGCGTGCCGCTGATTTAATTTGACAAGCACGTTTGGTAGAGTCTAGGCGCTAAGTCAAGTGACAAGGACAGTTGAAGTTCCTTACAGTGGAAGGAAGGAGAAGGGGCTCGAGAGAGAAGGAATCTCAGGCGTCCGATGACTGGAAGGGAACTGGTGTGTTGGGGCAGAGAGAAAGGAGGGCTACTGGCCAAACCAATAAGAAGAAAAGATAGTCTGTCTCTATGTCTCTTCATCTTCTCCTTCCTATCAGTCATCGTCCACTCTTTTACCCTTTTAAGAGATGAAAATTTCCTAAGGAGAGAAGCAGAGAATTCTTATAATTATATTTTAAATACAACATATCTGGAGACATTGCTTTTAATTTTGGTTTCTGTGTTTTCATGGATGTCCCCTCCCTAAATATGGCCACATGTCATGTATGTGTGTGCTCTCTAGATCTGTGACTTTCAGCAGTTCTTTAAAAGCGCTGTTTATGAAGTCGTGAGTTCATGCCAAACCCTGGGTGAGGTCTGACGCACGCAGAGATGAGTGGGACGTGGTCCTAGAAGCTCAGAACTTCGTAGGGAGGTCAGATGAGTTGACACATTTACAGTCTGCTGAGGGCCAGGGCCAGGGTTCAGTGGTGACACAGCTCGTCATGGAGGCAGGGTCGGGCGCGGATGGGCAAGAGAGACCTGTGGTTACAGAGTTGGCCCTACCTTTAGAAATGACCTCTCTTGGGAAAACTAAAGTGTTTCGCTAACTCCTCGCCTGCATTCATTTGGCCGCCTCTTCTTTTTCCTGTCCTAAGGCTTCAGGGAGTTCTGAACGTGTATGGGGAGAACTCTGTACCTGGCGTTAGAAGACAGGCTTTTCTTTTTTTTTTTTTTTAAAAAATATCTTTATTGATTTCAGAGAGAGGAAGGGAGACATAGAAACATCAATGATGAGAGAGTCGTCATTGACCGACTGCCTCCTGCACACCCCTCACTGGGGGTGGAGCCTGCGACCCGGGCATGTGCCCTGACCAGAATCGAACCGAGATCTCCCGGATCCTAGGCCAATGCTCAACCGGTGAGCCAGGCCCGGCTGGGTGAAAGACTGGCTCTTCAACCAGCTGTAGCTCCTTGGTTTCATTAGCTACCGAGACCTTCATTTCTAACTGCAGTTGACGGACTGTAATGTCTGCCTCCTTCCACCTTGTCAGCTGAACTTTCCTGAACACTTTTCTGGTATGTTGTACACAACAAAGTCTGCTGGTCGAATGGCGTGAGAACGTGCTCTGTGGTTGCCTGTTAACACATTTCAGGACACAAACAAGTTCAAGTTGTGCAGAGCTGTAGGATGTTCACGTTGTTGTAGACGTTTCTGCAAAGAGAAAGCCAGCTGCAGTTCGGGACTCGGAATCAGCAGCAGTCTCTGTTTATAATGCAGCCCTACTTTGACGCAGAACGTACACTTTTAAAGAGAGACTTAATGCCTGATTATTCTTATAAGAGAGCTTAGTTTTTAATTTTTTTTTCTCGAAGGGCATGGCTGTGGCAGGGTTCTCTGGCCTGTGGAAAGCCCTGTGCAACATACGAAGTACTGAGCTGAGGCCTGAACTAGAGTCGGCCCCGTGTGGCTCCTCAGCCCCCCACGGAGCCCCCCAGCGCCGGGTTTCATTTAATTACACTCACAAACAGGAAACTGGAGCTCCTCTCTGCTTACAGGTGTGAACACAGCCACGGGGGCTGGTGTTTGTTCAGGCGCCTTCGGGCCCATCCTGCGCCAGGCTTGGCCCCTCCTCGGGTCGAGGCCTGTGGAACCCGTGTCTTCGGCACCAGTTAGAAGGAGCAGCTCAGTGCAACCTTCACCCACGTCCTCAAGCAGTGAGTGCGAATAATGAAGTGACTCATAGCGTTTTAAATTGATTTTCTCTCTTTCATCTGAAATCAAAAGTAAGTGTTCCCTTTACCTGACGAATTGTCATCTGGGCATTAGTGGCGTATGCGTTTCTCGCAGGATTTAGGAATCGGCCCTGACAGATCTGTGCATGGACGTGCCCGCGTCCAGCTTCCTGTTTTATCACACCTGGCGTTCGTGGCCAGCTTTGTTTGGATCCAGGGCCTTCTGAGTGGGGGGCAATGGGGGGAAAACATCCCATGGGAGGCTGCGGGTGATTGTTCTCTTGGGATCAGGAACCTTTGTATCCCCATTGCTTTTACAGAGGGGAGCGGGGTGCTTGCTTCCCAGAGATTTTCCCAGGAGTGCTCTGCGAGTACCTCCTGTTGAAATGGCAGATGCTCGGAATCATCACCTGATCGTCAGGAGCGTGAGGCTAGACATCTTGGCATGTGCTCTGGGTCCCCCGATACCTCCTGTTACAAAGTGCTGTCTAGCCCCATTTTAATTGGGTCTCACTGTGTGTTTGCGTTCAGTAACCCCTCTTTATGGTTGACTCGACACAGGGGAAGGGATTGACGAGCTGCATTTTTCAGAATGAAATGAACCTGAGCCCTGACCCCTGACCAAGGTTGACGTTAGTGCCTGGAAAGGTGCAACGTCCGCTGTCGTAGTTCCCTAGGGCTGCCATAACAGAGTACAGCCCACGGCAGGGCTGAAAATAATGAAAGAATATCAATCTCTCACTTGTGGCCTCTCCTGTTGCTAATGGAAAGCTTGTTAACTGTCATCCTTTCACGGGTACTTTTCCTTTTTTTCATGGTTGTTTCATCTTTGTCTTCAGTGTTCCCCAGTTTCTCTCGACTGGGTCTAGAAGCCTGTTTGGTTTTATCTATCCTGCCCAAGACCATCGTTAGAAAAAGTATGCCATTCTTCATTCTCAGCCTTTTTCTTTTAGAATATTACATCTCCCCTACCTTCTGTCTTCTCGTTGCAGGAACTCCTCCTACATGTATGTTTGAACTTTCATTCTAAACTCCGTTGCCCCCGATGGTCATCGCGTGCTTTAAGACAGAACTGCCCACCTCATATGGAGATTCCTGATTTTCTCTTTTTGACTTATTTCCTATATTATTTTTATTTTATCTTTTGCAGCCCTTATAACTCTTCGTTTGTTGTTGTTTAGACATCGGAGTAGGTCATGATGTTAGTTTCAGCCTAAAAAATACAGTATGGGTTGGGGACATGGACAGTATTGCCATGTAGGGCGCTTAATTAAACACTGTGAAGTTTTTAAGCAGGCAAACATGTTTATACCTATATAGTCATTTAAACTTGTATTTCTTGGGTCGGTCTGTGTCTTGTGTATGCCACGAAGAATCTAATGTAGAGTTTGTTTCTTGACAGAAAGAAACATTCCATCCTTGTAGTGTTGGGTCCTCACCAAGGGTGAGACCTATGGTTGTAGATGACTCCAGTGTGTGACTTGTTACCTAAGAGCTTCTGAAGAGGGTGACAAAGGTCAGAGCAAAGTTTATACTGTGAGTGGCTGCTGGTAGGTTCTTCTGAGAAATAACCTTCCGGATACATATTGTGAGGAGGCAGAAGCGGTGGGGAGGGGTGGGGAGCAACTGTATGAAGTCCTCCCCATCCCCTTGAATAATACCCAGGTCCCTGAGGTCTGCATCTTCTTTTTTCTTCCTTCTGTCCCCTCCTGAAAGCGCTATCAGGAAATGCTGATGGACGGCACATTGCGAAGGCAGGCAGGCTTCCAGACTCCTTTTCAGGGAGAGGAAAAGGAGAGCTCATTTGGGTGCCCAAACTGTACACATTCACAGAAGACTCTCAGGTCCTCCTTAGGGACCCAGCTTGCAACTGAATGACTGTCCTTGCCATTGGGGGTTGTCACTCTGCAGCACCCTAAGTTGATTCTGCAGCTTTGGTTCAGATTTTGATGATATCGGGGATGTCAAAGAGGAGTCATGCCTGGGTGCCCCAAGTGGGATTTACTGGGGGTAGCAGCCCAGAGAGAATTAGCAAGGTCTCCATGGACCTTTCCAGAGCGAAACCATTTTGGGAGATAAAGATGAGTCAGATTCAGGTGTCTCCATCAGGGGTGGCGAGTCCCTGCTGCTGCTTTATGTCAGTCCCACGAGCAGATCTTCTGCGAGGCTGCCCATGGTCCTGTCTACTCGCTCGTTCTCCATGGAGCCATTTCTCCCGATCAGCACATTTCTCCTTTCTCCAGGAGGCTCTGTTCACTGACCCCTTCTTTACCACATCAGCAATGCCCCCCACTCACTCTCTTCACTTCACAAACCCTTTGGGTGCCCCAAGACCATGGAGCAAAAAAGTCAGAAAGTAATTACAGATCCCCGTGCTTCCACTTTTTCAACATTCCCCCAACGTAACATTGTGCAGGTCCTTCAACCTGCTTTTGGGGAGGAACACAGTTACAATTAAATATTTTTAAAAAGCCAGCTAGAAATCTACGATTGAAAAATTGAGAGAAAGCCCACTAAAACTGTGTGAATGTAAAATACACATATACGTGTTCTACAAAATGCTTCTTGCGCGTCAGGATCCAGTGGTGCAGTCTTCATTCCCCGGCATCTGCAGTAGAATGGAGTTTTAACCCGTGCCATCGTTCAGTTAATTCACTCAGAGAAGCCACAGCCCATTCTGACGGTGTCAATACTGTGGACAGTGTTATGTGTTACACAAGGGAGACGTCTCCATATGACACGGGAGGACCTGGGTTAAGACATTCACCCAGGCGAGACCAGGCGAGACATTCAACAGCTCGTGGTTACTTCTACAAGAACCAAATTAGGGGGAAAGAGCAATTTGGAGTGACGTTGAAGAAACGTAATTAAAAAGGTTTTCTCGCCTGTGCCTGCAATTGGATGTCACAGTAGCTGGATGTCACAGTTTCCAGTAATGCACACATTGTTTCCAGGGACATTCTGGCCTGACCGAAGGAAGGAAATGCTAGCAATTTGTCAACAGAGTTAGCCTTTGAGATTTCTGCTTTTACAAACGGAAGCTCTGATTGGCACCTGAACTTTAGAAGGTTTGTTTAATGCTACAGAACTTCAACGTTTTCAGGTCACCCTTCAAGTCAGATTTTCTATGTGTTTTATCCAGTGACCTGTTGCTTACCTCAGCTTAGCCCCTGAATCCCCTTGCTCTTGAGGTTAGCCTTTCCCGGGAGTTTCTGTAAATCTTGGTGCGCCTGTGTGCTGCTTGCTACTGCTGTTTTAGGACCAAGGACAGTAGATTCCCATTCCTTGATCACAGAAGGCCTATTAGAGTTGTCCCCGCAAGACTAAAGAATTAGAACCGGGGTTGACAGATATGAGGAGATGAGAAAATAAAGGGTGAGACAAATAAGGAGTGAGAAGTAACTCCTTTCATGGGCTCACCTACTGTTGTGTCTCTATTCTTGGGATTAAAAACAAATTTTCATAGTAAGGAAATAAAAAAACCAACCAAAACCCAATATCTAATGTTTCCCCCCGATTCAGGGGATTAAAAACAAATATTGATTTATTTTCCCAAATACGTGGTGGGGGAGAAAGATCTGCCTAAAAATTAGCTAGAACATGTTAAATCATATCATCCCCACTGGAAAAATCACTGCTGGAGTAGACAGTGGTGTGAAATGGGTGTGGAGAAAAGAGTGTTGGTTTTACCGGGAATTTGAGAAAAATGAGTTTGATTGTAAGGTAAACACTCTGATGAGTAATTTAAGAGAATAACATTGGCACTCAGTTACCAGTGGAGATCCTCTCCTCCATCGTGTTTGGAAATCTACGAGGAAGCCCTGGGTTGAGTTGGGAGGGTCAAAGTAATTAGGTAGCTTGGGTCCCTGAGATGCCTTTGGTCCCACAGAGGACTTAGCCTGAATAGGAAATAAAATTTTATTGTGTGAAGCCACTGTGTGCTGTGGTTTATTAGAGCATCGCATAGCTTCTCCTCATTCTACAAAGTATATCTACTTATTACTTACATTTTATTCACGAGAAAACAGAGGCCTAGAGAAATCACAAACCTTACCTGGTGTTGCCGATTAGGTTGTTGAGCTGGAGTCTGAACCTGTTTTGTCTTCAAAACCTGGTGATAATAAAATAGATTGGGTAGCCTGACCAGCTAACTGGGATCTACTAGTCTGACAGCATTGTAGAGGAGTGGTACCTTGGGGAATAAAGTAGAAAGTCTTTGGGGGCCTAAATGAAATGCGTTTTGAAGAAATGCTTGCGATTCCCTCATGGTGACGTGTGAAGTTACCAGCACAGAAGACTTGGGAGCCTTCCTTTTGGAAGTGACGTGGCCTTGTCTAGGCACTTGTATCTGTGTCCGTATTTCAGTTCTTTTTCTCATGACTTATTCAGACATCTAAAAAGATCCTTGCTGCCCAGTATGGAATGTAGAATAAAATAAACAAGAACCACAGAAGAGTCTTTGTTTTGGCCCGACACAGGCACCGGCCCATTCATTCATGCTGCACTTGAAAGCGTTAGGGGGAACTGCCGCCGTTATTACCCGTGGCAAGCACTTGGCCGTGGATGGATGCACTGCTCGTGACCTCCCAGTGTGAACTGTGGCTCTAAAAGCATCTCTCGGCTTCCAGGGCAGGGTGACTGGTGTGCTTTTCTCCATCCTGATTAGGGATCTCCATCCTGATCGGTGCTTTAGGGTCTCTGTGTGGTGCCTCCTGAGAACAGAGCAGGGTCTGTTTCGTTAAATACTATGGGCACGATGATTGCCAGTTGCAGGTCAGAGCATTCAGTGAACCCGTCGGGGGAAAGACCACGTGGGAAAAAATATTACGGCTCCCTGTGAGGGTACAGTTTCAGTCCTGTAGCGTTCAGGGAGCCAGGATGGCTTCCTCGTTGTGATGCAGTAGGTTTTCGCATTTCTTCTCCTTAAGGGTGACTAACAGCTGGCATCACTCGCTTCTTCAAGACCAGCTGTCCGTGTGAGACAGGATTAAGGCGGGGCGTTTTCATCACGAGATTGCAATTCCTTGGCAGAAGGCCTTGGCCTTCCCCCTCTGCGTCCACCCGGGGCCTAGCCTCATCCTTGGCACACAGTAGGTCCTAGTCTATGCTGGACGAGAGAATGAAGAAATGAACAGCTTCTGAGTTTGCTCAGGCTCAGATGCAAAATAAGGTCCTTGACGCCATGTCATTCCTGGTGGTAACCTGACCACCAGGACTGTGAATTCTCTATAGAATGGCAAGGAAGAGAAAGAATTGTAATATTATAAAGCAGAATATGAAAGGACTGAGGAAAGCTGGTAGACCCAAGAGGAGAGCCCAGTGTTCTCACCTCGGACCCTTTTACCATGTGATCCTGCATCAAAGAAGCTGGTCTCAGGGCCAGACAGCTGGAGTGGTGCCCGAGCCCCTTTCTCTGTCCTCTGGGGACGGCTGTTGGGCCTTAAACCTGCCTGAGTCAAGACCTCTAAGCTCCTTCAGGGAAATGCTACCCGGGTAACGTGTCTCCAAGCCAGGCTTCCTAAGGATTATGAGAGGCAGCTTTTATACTTTTCAATAGTAAAATTTAATTAAACTAAATGTGCCTCAGGGAAGAATATGTATGCAGACCTATCAGAAAATCAAGCGCCGTGGGCAGAAAAAGGGAGAGCTTAACGTGAATGAGTTCCAGAATATTCGGCTTAAGCAACAAAGTCATATTAGTCTGCATTTCCCCTTAATAGGCTGTGTGGGTCTTCCAGCGGTTGGTTGTTGAATAATAGTAATCTTCAGGCTTCTCTCTCTGACCAGCCTGCCTGCGCCAGCCCTTGGTTCTCTGTCAACGCTGTGACACGACCGGTCTGCGGCAGCTGTGCCTCCCCTTACTGCCGCATAGTCATTCGGGGAAATCTGTGAAACGACCGCAAGAGCCCACAGAGCTGTTCAGAAATACGGATGGAAGATGGGAGGCTGGAGAAGGCGCTGGTCCTAGCCCACTGGCAACTGCACATGCTACTAAAGAAATTCTTTTTCAAATGTTTCTTCTTTGCACGTGACTTTTAGAAAACCGTCCACTTGTTTGCTCTTAAAAGACAGTGGGGACATTTGTCATGGGATGTCAAGTCACACGTACACGCAAATACTAGTATTTCCGCTGGAATAAATTATACAGCTTGACAGTCAAGATTAGCCAGTGCATTTTTCTCAGAAGAAACAGCATCTCTGATATGATTTTTATTGAGCACAGAGGATATCAGCGCAAGTAGAATTTAATGGCATAATTTCATTTATCTTTGATGTGCAAGATGCTGTACTCACTGATTGGCCAGGACTTCATCACACTGGCTATTAGATCTTTCATTTTCCCACCCTTTCTTTATTGTTTTATAAATATTTATTCACAAATCTTGCCTCTCTCCAACCTTGTCTAATCCTGGTATCTTTCTTGATCACTGATTTCTCTTTCCAGGAAGATCTTTTTATTTCCCCCCCCAATAATGCTGTTAGCTTCATATCTGGACACACTGTTCCCCCTCAAGATGCCAGTAATTTTACTTGTTTTCCTCCCCCTTTCTCCTGGTTACGAAACAACAGGCCTGATTTTTTCTCCCCCCCCCCCATCCTCCGGGAAGCCAAAGAAGGCATCTAGTCCTTGATACTGAGCCTTTTCACACATTCTGGGCCTTGTACTCGGAGCTTTTACAGCATTTTCTTCTATTTTATAGGATAGAAAACTGACACCAAGAGATACATAAAACTTTGTCTGAAGGTTACACACTGAGAATATTTCAGAGGGCCCTCGAACCCTTCGTTCTGACACTCACGCTCGTGGTCTTTGCACTCTCCGAGAACACTCTAGGAGGGCTAATCCCCTCCCCCCGATCCTATAGACGCAGAGCTAGAGGCACTGCGAGCAAGGGCCCTGCAGTCAGGCCAGGAACCAGGCCTCGCTCTGCCACGTGCTGCCTTAGCAGTTTGCTCAGTTTTCCAGTAAAATGAGAGTCAGCTTTCCAATTTAGAATGCACACCGAGTGGATAATGTTGGATGACGCCTAGCTGTTCGTAAGGGCAAAAAAATAAAATAAAAAATGAGATGATTACAATTATTACCTTAGGTAGACTGTACATATTTGTCCTGGGAAACAGTCATATATTATTTTCCTTGGTTTGACTCTTTCTTTAAAATTCCAAATTTTTACTCCCCATTCCTTCTGTTTCCTCCCCCCCCCCCCCCGACCTCCACTTGCCACCCCATGGAAAGCAAACACTTTCAGCTTAGAGGACCTGCAGATTCAGACTCTAGGCTGGTCCCACTGCCTGTGACAGCCCAGACAGGCACACTTGCTGCCTTGTCTTCCCAGAGCGGGGACAGCCGTAAGCTCAGGAGGGCACTGGGGCTGCATCACTCTGAAGCCCCACCGCCCCCCACTGCGGACAAGTGGCCAGTAACGTTGAGCCCCAGCCAAGGGCTGAGACTGTGTGGCCACAATATGTGTAGGGAAGAGACAGACGGTCTTGAGCGTTGCTGCTGGAGGCCCACTTAGTCCTGGTAAGAAGCTGTTTTCCGTGATCTCTCCTTGGGGACTCTCTAGACTCTCTAGAATGTACTGACACCAGTACTTCTCTCAAATGTGAATTTCTATTCGTATATTCACAAGTAACTGTTTAGCAGATCTGAAGAAGAGCTTCGTGAGATTCTGAAAAGCACATAACAACGGGAGAAATAGAAATTTTGGGGCCCCAGCGTTGAAATTTCCAAAGGGGTCCTTCCTGCCGGTTTCTCGGTGATGTCTCTTGAGCCCCCCGTTGGAGGTGGAAGGGGCACTTCGCTTTTTTATTCCAAGCTCTCTGGCCGAGGACAGGCGAATGGGACGAAACGTAAGGTCACGGTGTCTTATGGGCCGGGGCGATTACGACTTGATGGATGACGCCTCGTACCCTAAGTCTATGCGGAAACATGCCAATATCTCCTTCGGTGCTTATTCGAAAGAATGTTTGATTTGTGATTTTTAATGAGTTTGTGTGAGAAACTAGTGGGCATGGTGATGACAATAAGAGAAAATCTAAAGGAAAAAGCCTGAGGACCTTCGACATGCCTTCTCTGTCCCCTGCAGGCCTGCCCCTGCAGGGCTGGGGTGATGCACCCATTTGCAGTCACTTTGGGTGGTCTTGAAGGAACACTGTGCTCTGTCATCTGGGGATCAGAGCAGTGGGCTGGAATTTGGGGGTGGGGTGGGGAAGGGTGCTGTGAAATCTATACTCACCTCGGCCTTACCTTCAACTCAAATCTGCCTTGTCCACATTTCACAGGCACCAATTTTGTTCATTTCTAGAAGGGCCTGTGTAGCGAATAGGATGCTGGCTTCCCAATGTCCACTGCTCATATGCAGATGTCCTTAGAAGGGGTGAGCATTGACCTACCATGAACCAGCAGTTCCTGGTGTGAGCAGAAATAACGCGCTCAGGCCTCCCACTGAGAAAGCAGAGATCCCTGAGGCAACATGGCCTCACTGAGGAGCCAGAGGAGAGGGTTGTCCAACCAGAGTAAGGGCTTCGCAAGGGGGAAAGCAGCTGTATCAGATGGGACAGGAGGAGGCAAGCCCAAAGATATACTCTATGTCCTGAAATACTGTAGGACATTTTGGAGTGTAGTGGAGCCCAGGTTTTCTTTATTACCTTAGGATGAGTCTAACCAAGATGGTCTGGATGTCCTCCTGAGCTGGCCTAAACTCTAGACAGACTCTTCCTGCTTCTAGGTCCCGAACCTTCCTTTACTGTGAACATTTACTCTAGAAAACTTGCAAAAGTAAATTCTTTTAAATCCTGTTAAAAGTCTCTTGCCAATTTTACAACCCAGGACTATCTTTCTCAAGGACCTGGAGCCATCCCTTTGATAAGTCATGTTCAAGGACAGTAGCACCCTTATTTCCAAGTTTCTGTGGGAGGGTCGGAGCCACTTGTTCCAAGTTATAAAACAACCGTGTCATGAAATAAGATAAAACTTAGATGTTCCTTGGGTAAGGCCAATTAGCAAACAAAGATGACCTAAAATAACACAGATGCCCTAAAATTCCCTCACTTCATCTTTAAAACTTTTCAGCCCTCTGTTTCCGCAGAGTTAAGGAGTGACTTTTGGTCTCTCTCCCCTCTTGCAATAGCCTTGAATAAAGTCTCCCCTGCCAGCTTACCTGTGTGGGATGCAATTTTTGCTTTTATAATTTATGAAAATACTTGCCCTTCTTTCTTACACACTTTTTTACTCAACAGAAAGTGCTAAATTCACCAGCTGCTGTAGGTTTTCCACAGGCCTTCCACAGAAATGAGACCTGAGATGAGAGAGGGCCACTTTTGTGGTTGTGTACTAAAGCCCGCAAACTTGATTCCTTCATTAAAACAAAGCAAAATAAAATTCACAGGACTGCATTTTAAATCTGTTTGCATAACAATTAGTTTTATTTGCCACAGCTCCTAATTTATTCCCTATAGTAATTTTCTCGGGCTCTCAGTCTTTGCTCACTTCAATAAATCAACCACTTATAAACAAACCCAAGGACTTTTCTAAAATTAATATCACGATGCTAACGGGGGCTCTTCCATAGGCCCCTGTTTTGTAGGGAAATGAGATAACTTAGACCCACAGTCCTTGATACTGACCCTAACAATCCATATAACTTAGGTAAAGTAACCCCCATCGCTAACACCTCCAGGTCAGCAATCTTTAGACATCTGCTAAGCACCCCCACTATGGTAGACCCCTTATATCACAATCTCACCTAATGTTTGTCACTTCCACAGAGTAACACATTGCTGCCTCTGCTCTGCAGACAAGGAAAGGTAGAGAGGTTGCGTATCATGCTTCAGATTTCACAAGCAATGTAGTTAGCAGAGCTGTATTTTAAAATTTATTCTGGCTAGCTTCCGAATCAGTGAATTTCCTGTGCCTCATGCTACTTTCTTACCTGTAAAGTAGGGAGCCTGATAACTGATGGATGAGTTACATTCGGGGCTTGGAATTCTGTGAACTTGACCTCAGAGATGGAACCCTCGTGGCTAGTGTCTGGACCCTGAGAAGTGTGTTTGATCCAGGCCTTTCAAGGAGGGCAGGAGAAACAGTTCTCTTTTCTGAGAGATTTAGCAACCCTTTACCCCTTGAGTCTCCGCCTAGGATAGTTTTGGAAAGGGTATGTAAGGCATCCGCGAGATCCCAATAAGCAAAGGTTCAGGTAGAGAGCAGCTCTTGGTCTTTTCAGCGAACAGTCAGCCCTTCCCTCTTTGTTTCCATTCATTTCTTTCCCTCTAAACCCTGAAGAGGGATATTTACAGGCAAGGCCTTCTTGAGAAGCTTAGAGAGCACAGTGAATGAAACCGGCCGTCCACGGTATCAGGGTGTCAGCTTGTCCTGGCTCTGCCTGCTTCTCTTTTGTTTGCCTTTTGATAAATAAGCAACATCATTTCCCTAAGACTTTGTTTTGTTTCTTAAAGGGAATAATAACCCTCTTACGGAGATTTTCTAACAATTAGGTATCAGAAAAATTCAGAGAGCCTTGAGTTTTCCAGACTGAATGCATTATATGAAGTAATTACTTAGTCTGAATAGCCCGGAGGCATTTATTCTAGCCAGGGGATGCCTTTGGTATTTATTTTGTATAAATAGAGCAGCTTAGAGGAACTCAGCCATCACCTTCTCTAATACTCTTATTTTACAGAGGAAGAAAATGCCCCGTTCTCTGATATTATGAAACTGGAATTAGGCGAGGTGTCCAAATTCCCAGCTTTGTCTCATCAGCAGGCTTCTCTCCCACCCCCCAGGCCATGAATTTAGCCCACCCTTGAGCACTGGAAGATAGAACAACCCCTCAGATTGGCCCCTCCCGAGAATCAGTTGATTTTAAGGAAACAAATTCCCTGATCAGATCTCAATACCAACCTTTTCCCCCTTCCCCACCAGTTCTTTCTACCTGTTTACTTCTCCCTATAAAAGCCCCTTCCTGCCTGGCCTCCGACACACCTGCAGATCTTAGAGCAGGAATGTTCCTCCTAGTGCAGCACTCTCCCTCCCCTTACTTGACTATGTCCCCAGACCCTGCTGGGATAGTCCCCTCCCTTAATGCAATGTCCTCCCTACCCTTATTGCAATAGTCTTTTCAAATAAAGTCTCGCCTTACCTAAGTCCAGATTTATTTTTATTTAATACCCAGTGTCCACCATATTCCCGACACTGTTAACCCCTCATTTCTGCATGGCTTACTGTATATTTATTATCTATGCATTCCTGGCTGTCTTTCACCAGTCTAGGGATTACTTCCCTAAATATAAAATAAAATGCTTGATAGAGACCCTGCTTTGGGTATATATTTTTATATCTTCCTTCAGACTCAGGATACATTTTGTACAAGACAGGGGCTTAGTGAATCTGTGTTGTTTCATGACTAGTTCATTTGCTTTTCTTTACACGATTAATTCATTAATTGATATATATAGCACATATTTAGTGAATATCATTTTTGTGCAAATGTATAAAAAAAAAAAGAACCATAGGTCCTGATCTTCAAGTCTGTGTGGTTTAGCTAAGTGAGGAGCTAAGAATTTTTGTCAGGGAATTAATAGTGAAGTTAGAAAAGAGAGTGTGTGTAATACCAGTAGAAGGCTGAGAGAGATGTGGCCTCCCGTGGCTGCATCTAGAAGGGAAGCGATTTGCAATAAGCACTGAAACCAAGAATGAGGGCAGATGGGACCGGGGACCTTCTAAGCAGGTGGACTGACTGGGCAAAGGCCAGTGGGAGTCATTGGAAGTGGCGGGGTGGAGGGTCCGAGGATGGAGAAGGGCTTGGTTTTTCACTTAGCACCTTTTAAACTAATTTATTGACTCACTAACATTAATCATGATTATATGGAGTTTATTACACGTTGAGTTTTACTGGGCTAAACATAAGAGGGATTAAAAGGTTAAGACGAAATGGGTGAAGGTGCTTTTTACTGACCAAGGTACAGTAAGAACGGCCAGTTCAGTTGTTATAGGCTTTCTGTCTCATTGCCATGAAATTCATCAACAGTGCTTCTTCACGTTTCTATGTTAATTGAAAATCGCCCGTAGTGAATGAGGTGGGAGAAGTACGTCTCCCATGAGCTTTTCCCCAGGTACTTTCTCTGTGTTCCCTTGCAGCGGTGAGATGGGTTTTCTTGAACCTCTTTGACTGTAGGTAAGAAACTGAGAATCTGGATTGTTCTACCTCAAAGACTGGTCTACTCCTCAAATCTTCTTTCACTTGTGGCTGTTTTTCATCTTTTATTACAGTCTTGGGACACGATTTTGCTGTTGCTTTCGGGTGTGCTTCTGCAGTCTGTCAGGTAGATACTGAATTGACAGCGATGGGCCTTTTCTATGCCTATGAAATTAACTAAAATATGCAGAGAAAGAACAGCCACCGGAACAAAATGTTGCCTTAAAGAAAAGCTTTGGCTCTGAAATTCGGGGAAGGCAGGGGTGGAGGAGTGGGGGCGCAGAGGTTAATTAAAGAACTTAAATGCATGTATGTATAACCCATGGACACAGACAATAGTGTGGGGAAGGCCTGGGGCAGGGGGTGGGTGCAGGGTGGAGGGGGTCAATGAGGGGGAAATGGGGACACCTGTAATACTTTGACAATAAAAATAAATTTTAAAAAAGAAGCAGCTTTGTGTGTTAAGTATTTCTATGTAACCCCCCCCCCCTTTTTGAGAAGCAGTTGTATCTAATTATTTTTTCTTCAAAATAGGTTTATGACCATTAGAGGGGCCGCCTTCCTACAAGGGGACCAGGGGAGGGAGCAAGGAGAGCAGAGGTGTTGAAGCGCCAACTAGATGCGCAGAGAAGCAGGCCCCTGGGATGGGGTGTCCCGCAGAACACAGGCCCCCCATCGTCTCTCTGAGGCGGCTCTGATTCGGTGGTTGTTAGTTAAAAGACACTCTAAAGTCTGAATGGTAGTTAAACTTAGAGAAACACCGTGCTTGGCTGACACAGGTTAATCTTCCTATTAACCGCGAAAGCTGGCTCGGGTGTGTGACCGCCTGGGCCGTGCACGCTGCTCAGAGATGAATCCAACGCGTGCTTCAGGGCTTTCTCGTAGGCCCGCAGTGTGGACAGGCTCCTGCCCAACACGCTGGTGCCGAGACGCTGGGAGTAATGTTCGCTTGGGCACTAACTGCCCTGGTGCATCCGTGAGGTGTCCGGAGGCCACTGTCGATGCCCAGGGAGCCGCCGCCCAGCTTCGTTTTATCTCGTTCCGTGTAGGGACGTTGCGGCCTCTTAGTCAGATTCTCGAGGCCCAGGCATGAATGAGAGCAATTTAGCTGTCGTGTTTTATTTCCGGCAGAATTGTTGGTAGTTTCGCTCAAGATATCTTCTTAATTTTCACTGGCTTTGCCAGTTGCCAGTTAGACCAGATTGCAAGTGGAAATGATATCAACATGCTTAAATATTTCCGCGCACGATCCGAAGCAGGCTATGGATGATTATAGGCTCTGGGAAATGTGTTTCCGCAGAAACTTCTTGGCGATTGCTCGGAGTGTGTTAGACTTTAGAATCGCTCCTGGATGTGTGCTCAAAATTTTAGCACATTTATACTTTTTTGCTTTTACGTTAGAAGTAGATTATATTTAGGGCGGTGAAACTGCTCTGTATGACGCTGTGGCTACATGTCATTATATTGTCAAAACCTATAGAATGTGCACCAAGGAGTGAACGCTAATGGAAACTCTGGATTCTCGGTGATAGTGATGTCAACATAGGTCCGTCGATTATAACAAGTGTACCAGTCTGTGGGGGATGTTGATAGTGGGGAGGCTGTGCACCTGTGGGGGCAGGAGGTATATGGGGAATCTCAGTACCTCCTTCTCAATTTTGCTGTGGACCTAAAAATACTCCAAAATTAACATTTATTAAAATAGAAAATAAAAGCGAGAGTAATGATCTCTAAAGCAGTGACTCATCTATTCCCCTACAGTTAAAATATGGGACATGTAACATCCACGTTGCACACAAGATAACTTTGAATAGTGGTGTATGATAATTTTAAACACTCCCAGTTACTAAACATGCACCAAGACACTGCTGATCACACCTTCTCTGTCTCCCTAAGCACCTGCCCTGGGTTGTTTCTTCTTTACTTTTCACCTGGATTGTCTCTAGAGCCCAGTAGGTCCCTCTCCTTCCACTAGGTCCTTCATAATGAACTTGGAATTGTCTCTCTAAAATGGTTCTAAAAACACACTTCCTTTTCAGAGATATTTAAGGCTCTCAAATTTAGAAACAAGCCAGACCACTCAGCCCATCCTAGAGCTCCTATACCAATCCACAAGGCCCTTGGAGTGTCCAGTCTTTTGATCACACTCTGCCCTTCTCTGCTAATAATTTCACACACTAGCTACACCTTAGTACGTATTTTAGATTTGCCCTCCACTCCCAGCTCCATCCTTTGGCCCATCCAGTTCCTTTCTCCAGAATGCTCTTTCTTTCACATTTCTGCATCTTAATGCCTTATCATGCAGGGTCCATGTAAATGCTACCTGTTCCAAAAAGCTTTCTAAGATATCTCTCTCACCCCAATCCCTTGACGCCCACATACACACAAAAAGCTTAGCCTTGGAATTGCACTTCTCCAGGAATAACATTCAACATATTTACCCTCTGTACCACATGGCTATAAACATCCAGTATGTTCTGATTGATGTCCTGCTGCAGTCTGTAGGGTCTCTCAGTTGGTTTCCCTGGCCTTTTAGGAAGAGTTCAGTGACTTCTTCCTAAGTGCCCCTCCTCTGTGGTCCTATGGAACAGGTGCATGTCTCTCTCATAGAGCTGTTCACGCTCTGCTCTGACCTCCATGCTCTTCCAGGTAGCATGCCTGGCATGTGTAGACATTCAATAAAATCTTGCTGGTGAACTGATTGAATTAAAAAATGAATGGAGGCCAAAGACCAACTTTAATCATATTTCCATAATTGTTTATATTAATTGCATCCATAAAGTACTGAAAAAAAAATTTGTTGAATTAAACTGGAGCCCTCATTCACTAATGAAATCTTAAGGTTAATCATTTAATAATATCAGTGATGATGATGATGATGGTGATAATGATGACACTATAAAAAGATTATGCTATAGCATTCACTATGTTTCTGGCACTGAGTAAAGTGCTGTATATGTATTTATCTAATCCTCACATCTGCCCTGTGAGGCGGTTCTATTATTTTTCCTGACTTGTAGGTGAGAACTGAAGCCTAGAGAGATTAAGTAACTTGTCTAAATTCAGGCACCTTGTCAGTGGCCTGGCCAGGCTTCTATTCTAGACAGTCAGGCTCCAAATCCACTGCTCTCTGGCTCTGAATTTATTTTTGATGAAGGCACATTTTGTTCTAATGAACCTATGATCTGTATGCATTGTTTTCTCTTCCCAACCACCTGTTCTTTTCATTAACCCCTGGTATCTTGTCTCTGCCCCCATTTCTCTGTAGAACATTTTCAATCAAAAGCTTGTAAATAAATCTTAGCACCAGTGCCCATCATTGAAATCCCTTAAGACTCACAATGGTTGCCCTCACCGCACATATGACTAGTTCTTTCCTGCCTCCCATGAAATAACTCTCTCCTGCCTCCGTATCTGGGTCTGACCTTCATGCTTTCCCAGCAGAAGATGACATGTAGATACTATGCCTCCTTCACCCTGCCCGTCGCTCAGCTTCTCAGTGGCCTCTCTTCCTTAGGCACCTGCTGCCACCAATACCCCAGGGTCCTTTCCTCTCATCATAATGTCCCACCCAAGTTTCAGCCTCAAGCCTTCACAATGAACGTTGGCTTTCCTTGCACAGGGAAATAAAAAGCACTTAAAGAGTGAGCAACACTCCCATCTTCTATCATCTTCTCAAATGCACATCTGTTGAGTTATAGTAGTAACACGCCGGGCCAGGCCAGCGTCCCCGTTCACACGGCGGGCTCGTTGCTCACGGCTGCCTACCGGATGGCTAGCCTGGTTTTGAATGTCATCTTTGAGAACCTGTTTTATGTCTGTTCTGGTAACAGACGGGTTAGCAAGAGGGCACTTGCTTTCAGCCTGAGGATCAGCCCTAGCTCATGAGCATAACCAAGGAAGCAGCACCTTATGAAACGCCTTGGAGGCCAGCCCAGCGATGCCGTCTCTTTGCAGACTTCCTCCTGTTGTGTGGGATGGTTATCGTTAGGAACCCAAGTGTGTGCATGTGTGTTTCTGATTCCTATCCCTGTCCAACCTCAACGTCCTTAAATATAGGGGTGCATCTCTCTGGTGGTTCACTCTCTTTGCTGAATTTCGTTGCCACGGAGAGCGCCCAGAACACGCTAAGGAAGTGGAAGTGTGAGTTTTTCTGCCCGAGTGAATCTGGGGAGGAGGGAGGTTGAGTTTGGTTTCACATGCTGAGCTCTCTGAGGTTGAACTAGATTAGGCCAGTGAAAATCATGCTCCGTGCCTTCTTCTGGGTTGTTGTTTTTCAGAGTTGCTATCAACGACATCCAATGTCACTGCCTGATACTAATGCAAAGTGTCAGATTAAATCAAATAACAGCGTCTAATTGTCTTGTAACTGAACAACCCGTCACATTCCTCTGATGCAGCTCGACTTTATAGAGATTTCCCCAGAAAGGCGATGCTTCAGAAGAATGATCTTTCAGGCTCTCTGAGGTACCTGTGCAGCACAGAAAGTGCCTGACTGTTCATCAGTTTGGCTCATCTGACCCAAATGAGAAGAATGGAAAAGACATATATTCTTAAGACTGTGACACCACCACCTGCCACCTGTCCCCTCTCACCTCCAGGTAAGGGCCTTGAAGTGCTCTCTGCCACACACTGGGAAAGAAGTCTGAATTTTGCCTACTGTAAAATGTTATTTTAGTTAAAGCTTTCCAGCCACAGTCTTGGGAGGGGCTGGTCAACAGGAGCGGTGGCTGCCTTGCTGGTTTACCTGGGAACACTGAGATGAGAGTCACAGCCAGCATTACCTTAAAAATCATTGGGGTGCAGGACTTAGGGGAGATTTTTGAATTTATGATTTATTTTCTGTTCTGGTGGCAGGTAATGCTTCGCATCCCATGCTGGACCTACACATAGAGCTGTGGCCCAGGTGCGGCCACACCAATTCTTAAAATACTGCAAGTCTTCTATAGCAGTTGATAAATAATCACTGTACTCAGCCCTCAGAACAACCTCCCTCCAATCAAAGATCTTCCCTCAGGACTCCGGCACTTTCCCACAGTTTAGCCAATAAAGGAAAAAACCTGACACAGCAGGACTCTTCTGGGCTCTCCTAATACCAAGGCCTGTGCCACTTTCTTGTTAAATATTTTAAATATGGCCCCTGAAATGAGCAATGGAGACCTTGAGTGGGCTGCCTTTGCTACAGCACCAATTTAAGAAATACCCTTTCATTTAGGGTGCTTTGGACATTTTACAAAACTGCAGTGGAAGATAGGATCTTAGGAGTCCATTGTCTCTCATTATAGGATTCATGTGTTAATTTCTTAATTTTTTTGGGAGGGCCTTTTTCTGGGGATGTAATTTGCTTCTTAAGAAAATCTCTTGTTTCTTTTGATCAGGCAGAAGGAATACATTCCAATATAGTTCTCTTTTTGTTTTGTCTATTAAGAATTCTGTAATTAAAATTAATGCTCAGCTGAACAATAAAATTATAGGAGTTACTTGGTACATCTTCCTTTCTTCTTAAATGATCGATTTACTAATTTAAAAATTTTATTTATTTTAACATGATTTACTGTTGGAAGCTGCATCAAAAAAAAATTATTTGGGGGACATAGGTGGTAAAAAAACACACACCTAAATGAAGCACGATCTGTGCTCTGCTGTGCTGAGCATTTGGGCCCTATGAGCTGCGGGGAGTCCACTGCCCTCAATGTACTCTCCTAGACTAACCCAAGCTTACACAGCTACACTTCTGAGCTCCAGACGGAACCCTCTCTTCTTATTAAAGATGAACTTGGTCAGAATAAATACTGAAAACACATTTAACTGTCCATTCTCTCTACTCAAGAGTCTTCCTCTGAGATGTGTGTACCTCTAGAGTTGACCTAGCTGGAAACGGGGGAAGGGAATCTTCAAGTTATCCATTATATTATCATTTTATGCTTTGCCTTATGCACCGAATCACTCTATTCATGTAGATCCAAGTCTTGATATTTACTTAGTTCATGGACAATTATAACCTTTTTAATTGCTCTCTTTTCTTTCCTTCCTTGTAGCCATTTCACATGTGAGTGTCAATTTTGTAGAATTAATGAAGGCAGATAGAAGTTAAATTCAAAGTAGTCATTTTTGCTAAGGGTGATTTATAACTAGTCTTAGGAAAAGTGGTGTAAAATGTTACATATTGAGGAGGCCAATTAGAGTGAATACAGGTTTTAAAATTTCTGTGCATGTCATTTTCAAGAACATTCTTTTTTATCGTATATGCCATGGACAATTGTGCAAAATGAAAACCAACCCTATTTTAAGGCTTTCTATTTATTTTCAATAGTCTGTGCATTACGTGAATTTAGAGACAATATACTTTTAGCTTTTGTGATCCCCGTTCTTTGTTCAAGACTCGCATGATCTTTTTCTCCACAATTTCGGTGTGTTTTAAATCTCTTATGTAAAGTTCTGCCACTCTGCCAATCAAATGAATAATTATTTCCATCCATCTGTCCTATCTTTTCAGTTACCCAATCACATATTACTTACTATACGCCAAACATGCTTCCAAAAGAAGAAATTGATAAATAAGATGTTTTTCTTCCAATAAATTTGCCAACCTTCCACATTAGAAGACATATTTATAAGTAAACATTTTTATATATAATGTAGTAAATGGAAAGAAACATTTTTAAAACAAACAGAGAGGAGGGATTGACTCTGTCCTCAGAAGTTTAGGAACATCTTTGCAGTGTTGATTTTTGGGGCTGTGACTCAAAGTACGAACGTGAGGTTCCTAGATTAAAGGGAAGGGAGCAGACGGTGCGTCCCAGACGGAGGGAACACCTTGCTTAACAACCTGGCTTACTCAGGAAAGACCGAGATGCTCAGGTGGCCTGGTGGTGAGAGGCGCCGGGGAAGCTTGGGGAGACAGTGAAATGCTACTATGAAGGGCCTTCCTACCACGCTGTCTCAGTCACTCTGGGCTGCAATAACAAAAATACTGTAGACGGGGTACCCTAAACAACAGATATTTATTTCTCACAGTTCTGGAGGCTGGAGGCCAGAGGCCAGAGGTCAGGGTGCCAGCCGGGTCAGGTGCTTGGTGAGCGCCTCCTTTCTGGCTTATGGGTGGCTGTCTTCTTGCTGCGTCCTCACATGTTGGTGAAGAGAGAAAGGAAGGGAGCCCTCTTTCCCATCATCAGGGCTCTGCTCTCATGACCTTATTAGCCCCCCACTTGAGCACCTCTCCAAATGCTATCCCTTGATTACAACCTATGAATTTGGGGGTGGGAGGAGGAAACGCCCATGCAGCCTATAACACATGTGAGAAACTAAAGAACGTTGGGTTTAGTTTGTAGGTGAAGCAGCTGACACGGGGGGTTAGCCTAGCATCTGAGTCACAACTGTTGACTTGGGCAGATACGCATGGGCCAGGGATGGGGCGGGGATCTCTCCCTTAGATTTTTGTTTGTAGCTCATTCAGCTCTACTGTGTTATGTTATTATGGAAAAAGCAAGCTGCAAAAAGATGGGAATTTATAACTAATAAAATAGAGCTAACAGGTGCTTCATTGGATATATGTGACCAACAGGGCTTCTCTTTAAACAACTGCAAATGGTAACATTCACGACTAAACACCAAGAACAATGTGCTTTTATTCAAAAGACATGATAGTAATTTCTTTGTCATTTTAGATATAATGGAAACCTTGGCCTCTCTATGCTATGCCACAAATTTAACTTGCACCTAAAAAGTCTTCATGCTAGGCTTATGTGACATCTGCTGAGAAGTCTAAATTACCCATTGACAAAGATCATTCAGATAGAAAAAGCTAAACCCATGTAGGAAAATTGAAAGGACGTGAATTGGGCAGCTGTAGGGGAGCGAAGATAAATCATCCATTCGTGTCAGAGGAAAGCACCTGCTTCTGCATTGTTGGTATGTCATGTGGTTCAGGTTGGAAATACAAAGCTAATAATTTTTCTTTATATATAGCATCCGTCCACGACGGGGCACGAGCTGCATTCATGGGACGGTTTCTCACAATATTTCGGCGGAATAAGGGATAACCTATGATTGTAATTTATAGATCGGGCCATGGCAGTGATTGCTGGGAAGTACTAGAGAGGTTGCAATGTCAGCTTGTTAGGGATTTGGTGCGACAAGCGGGTCAGACCTGCGAGGAAGGTTGCAGTGGCTGATTGAACCGCAGAAGGCAATGTCCTGGGTGAAGACAGCCCCACACGTGTCAGCGGAAATGGGGATTGACAGTGCCAAGGTGGCCCGGGCTCCTGCCCCATTTGCAATGAAGATTTTAAATGTAAGAGGCAAACTATCTACCTCAAACTGAAAAATTACTCATTTCCCTGGCCTAACACTGTCTAGTGGCTCCCCCTTGTTACTTACTATCCATTGTGTTACTTGTATTTATGATAGTAAATATTGTTATTTTGCTTTATAATAGGGGTAATAGTAATTTAAATAAAGAGTAAGTTTATTAGCGTGATATTAGTATGTTGCTATATTCACTTAAATAAGGAAATGAAAGCAGTCGGGAGAGCGCCTTGTGATTTTAACTGGTGCTCTGTAGGAATTTCGCTGTATTCGGACATAGAACGTGTCCTTGGAAATGCTCTCTCTGAAAGAAAACTGGGCAGAATTATTCTACCGCATGCGTAAGAGCTAAGTCATTAGCAGCAGATGTACTGGTAAAGAGATTATAGATAATTAATTGCTAGCAGCTAGAGAGTTATATTTTCGTCTCCCATGCTTCCTGTCTGTATGTGTGTGAGGATTGAAGGAGGTGCCTCATTATACTAAGTATTTGCAGGTATTGAGTAATGACCTGTTTCAGGCACCGTGGTCAAATCTTTACATGCATTATCTCTTGTAAATCTTAGGAAACTTTTCCCCCAATTGATATCACTGTCCCCACTCTCCACAAGAAAACAACACACACACGCGAACATGGAGCTTAGTAACATTAGCCTTAGACCATAACTCGCTGAGAGGCAGGCGGGGTTGGAAGCCAGGGTCCCCTGAATTCTACAGGGTACAAGGCTCCACGATTCTTCTAGGCCCTGCCTAATGTTTTAGGGGCTGGGAAAGCAGAAAAGAGAAGGTCTTGTGTTCTTCTCTAATATCCCAGAGTTAGAATTCTATTCACCCTGTGCATTTAGGGCATAAAACAGTTGAAGATTCAGACAAAAAAGCTTTTGATTTATTTTGAACCATATTAGATTCTTAACGTGAATGATGACAATGGAAAATAATTTCAATATACATATATTAGGGATTCTGTGACACTGTAAGAAAAATACATTCTATTACTCAAAATCACCAAGGCAAATCCAACATTCGTTGGGCATTCTATATGGAAAATCTAGCAGACGGGGACGGCAGGAGAGTTTGGAAGCCGTCCACAGCTGGTGGGTGTTAGCAGAAGAAAGACATACATTCCTTCTCAGCAACAATGCGGCAGGTGAGTTAGTGTTTCAAAATTTCATCCAGTTTTTATATAACGTAAACAAATTTTTTAGAACTGATCATGATTTGTTTTTCTTCTAGCCATAAAATGTAACTTATCTGCTTCCCTAGCTCTAGAGAGAATTTCTCTTTTTTTGCGTAGTTACCGTAGAAAACCCCAACCCAGCCCAGCCTGAACAACTCTGGTGTGTTCTCACACCTTCCACTCAATCCAGTTTCTCTCACAGAGCTGTGTCTTGGGGAAATGATCTTCATTATTTATGTAAATTGGTTTTAAATGAGAATGTTCAGCTAAAAGATTTGATCTTAATATGATGACAGCTGTTATAAATATGGGTGTCCAGGCTGTGTAGTCTTCTTTCTTTCAATTTATTTACTTTTCAGATTTATGACTCTCTTCGTAGTATCTTCCTGAAAATAAAGTGTGTGTTTGAAGCTTTCATGACAACTTTGGGGCTGAGAGTTAGGGTCAGATGATGGAAATGAACATTTAACTATAAACTATGAAGCGTGCATTCAGATTCTAGCTTTTTCGACATTCATTAGAACATTAGGCAGTCTTAACTCTCTGGACCTGTTTCCTTACTTGTCACTGAAGAGTTAATAGATAACGTGTGTATCAGTTTCCTAGGGCTAAGTACTGCAAACTGTGTGATGTAAACAACCAAATTCATTGCCTCACAGTCCTGGAGGCTAGAAGTCCAAAATCAAGGTGGCAGCAGGGCTGGTTCCTTCTGAGGCTGTGAGGGAAGGGTATGTTCCAGGCCTCTCTCTCTTTGGCTTGTAGATGTCCATCTTCTCCCTGGGCCTCTTCCTGCTGTTTTCCTTCAATGTGTATCTGTCTCTGCATCTAAATTTCCCCTTTTTATAAGGACAACAGTCCTACTGGGTTAGGGCCCCCTAATGACCTCACCTTAACTTGATTACTTCTGTGAAAACCCTTATCTCTAACTAAGGACACATTCTGAGGCAGTGGGGAGACGGGACCCAGTGCAACTCATAACAATGTCTGAATGCTTTCTTTTCAGCTTTAACATCTTGTCAAAGCCATACAGGTGCCAGTCTGTTCTCTTTGGGTGTTTTAGGGAGAAAATGCTCCTAGTTTCGGCTCAGTGGAAAGAATTCGTTAGTTCACAGAATCCTGAGAACATGACGTGACAGAGACGCAGCCCCGGCCCTTAAACGTTGGTAGGAATCTCTCTCCGTTTGTTCAGCTCTGCTTGGAATTAGCTGTAATTTCCTTCTTTAGAGATTGACTTCTCACGTGACAAAAAACTTGACTGCTGGCATCTTACGGTCTTCCGAGGATGGGTCTGGGGAGGGAGCGGCCTGGAGAACTGTGTTCCTTGAAGTTTGAAGTCACAAGGCAGTCACCTGAGGGCCCGGCTTGGACAGGTGCTGGCCCCAGGCGCTGCCCCTGTGGCTCCACCCGCAAAGGTAGGCGGGAGTAGAGAGCTGTCTCCCGGGAGAAGGCTGGTTCAGGGGGAGGCCGCGCCACGGAATTTACTGCAGCGCAGCTACTTCAGGGCGCGTGTCACTCTCGTTGATGGTGCATGCATGACACAGGACGTGTTCAGATATCTGTTTCCCTGGAGAAGTCCTGGCTGTGAAGCTGAAACGAGCAGGCATGAAACAACCGTCGGTAAGAATGCAGGGTGGCTGGTCAGGCTCTGGGCAGAGACGTGAAGAAGGAAACTGCAAGGAGTGGCGGGGCTTAGGACCAGGGCACGCGTGTGTGCACTTCTTTCTGTCTGAGGCTTCAATGTGGCTCCAGAAGGGGAGCGGCACTGTGTCCGGGGACGGAAGGAATGCTGGTAGGAGCACTCTGGGCTGAGGGACACACCGATAAGCCAAGCTCAAGTGACACAGAACAAAGGGGAGTGTGCTGCTTGACGCCCATGGATGCGACATAGCTCTATACTGATTAGTGTCCCCAACCCCTTACATTCATGTCCACAAGGAACCTGTGAACTTGACCTTATTTGGAAATGGGACCTTTGCAGATGTCAGCAAGTTACAATGAAGTCCCACTGGCTCCCCCTAATCCAGGGACTGGTGACCTTCTAAGAGAGAGGAGGCGGGGATTTGGACCCACAGCGAGGACGGGATGTGACCACAGAGGAGACATCGGGGTGATGCAGCTATAAGCTACGAAATGAGAAGGACTGAGCCACCAGAAGCTGGAGGAGGAGAGGAAGGGTCTTCCCTGGAGCCCTCACAGGGCGCGGAGCCCCGTGACACCCTGATCTTGCACTTCTAGCCACCCCCACCCAAGTGTGAGAAAGCACATTTCGGCATTTTAAACCTCCAGTTTGCAGCAGTTTGTTGAGGCAGCCCTAGAAGACCACCTCCGGCGGCATACTTCAGTTTGGGCCGGGGCATGTGGACACAGAGAGAGCTCCTCAGAGGTGGACGACTTGCTCTAGAAGCAAAGAGTTAAGCCACCCGAGGAACTACAACCCAGAAATGAAACTATGAAGTGGATGTTTGTGCAGAGTGATGATCCATTACACTGTTCTCCCTGACGCCTGCTCAATTAGACTCAGGAGTCCCTAATTTATACCTCTGTGCTGTCAGAGTTCCTGAGCTTTCAGGATGGAAATCAAATATACATTGTTTAGAGAGGAAACCCTATATTAAAGGTTGCATTTAATAAGAAAAAATTCTCTGAGACTTCAACCTAAGTCATTAAAATACACTATAAAAAGCACAAATAAACCACACAGACCACCCATTTTCTAGCCACACCTCCTCTTATTTTTTAAAAATAGCCCGCAGTGGTTTCTTAATTCCAGAGCATTGCCCGATTTGGATGGGAAATATCAATTTCCTCTACTGAAATTCTTCGATTGCTTCTCTAAATGTCAGCGGTATTTGGCTTTCCCTGAAAAGGAAAAAAAAAAGAGAGAAGTGCTGTCAGGGAGGCCGTGCGCAGACCAAGCTGGTAACGGGACCGGCTGCTATTATTAGCCGCGGAGCAGGCGGGGCTGGCCGGTTGCTCAGGCAGGGACGTGGCCGCCCCTGGGAAGGAGCCGAGACGTGGGCCATCGATCAGCAAGGAAGGTCCGGCCCGTTTCTTCAGTATCTGTTTCCACCAAAAATAGAACAAACAAACAAACAAACAAAACTAGCCCCCAGTTGTGCCCTGGCTTTCTGTCTGCTCCGGTCAGTGGAATCCAGCCCGCCAAAGAGCAGCGCCGTCTCGTCTGAAATGTGTCAAGTTGACTGTCCCAGCCCCAGCCCGAGCTGCGGCCGAAAGCCAGCAGTACAGAGCCAGGCGCTCTGGGGGGAAAGGCGGTTTCCCTCGAACTCACAGCCTGCCTTCGCTGTGCCCGGTGTCCAACTGGACAGCCCCGCTCAAGTGTCCGGGTGCCTGGTCACAGCCCAGAACCACCCGCCCGGAGCGCTGCCTCTCGGGCCTGACCGGATTCGGGGACTTGGGGGCCTGTGGAAATGCAGCGCTGCTTTCCTTCGAGTCCGGTCTGCCTTCTCCCCACTCCTCCTTTCTCTTCATCGTTTGGTTGTCTGTGTTTTCACTCCGTGGCCACGTCGGTGCTTCTGCGGGCCTTTGCTCACCCGTGGCCGCGGGGGCCGAGGGGCTGCTTTCTGGCAGACTCCGGAATGCTGGGCAAGTTGCAGCTCTCTCTGTGCCGTCTCTGTGCAGAAAGCTCACCATCGCTCCGCTTTCCGAAGGTAGTGCTGGTTGTGAGCCTGCAAGGACTCGAATGCGCCTGCAGTAGATGACCCCATCCCGATGCGGAGAGCGGCCTGCACGGGGCGGGCGACGGCCGGTGCATGGCGATAGCATCAGGGACGCTGTCAGCTCCCCGGCAAAACGCCGGGAGCCGCCACAGGCAGCTCCTCATAATGGGCCTTTTGCAGGAAACAGTTTCTTTTCAGTGACACTGTCCTGAAGAGCCTCCAAACATTCGCCCTCTGCGGGGACTCCACCTCCAATTAGAAATTAAAATTCCTGATCAGTGGACTGAGCTACTCCCAGGCAAACCACTCAGTTCTTAATCTCCTGCAAATTAAGGCAGCAAACCTCCAGCCAGGATGGGCTCCTGGCAGCGGCCAGTCGGCAAGGCCGGCGGCGTGTTCTCCGTCCTCAAGGCGCAGGCCTGCGCTTGCTCATAGAGCGGGAGCCGAAACGATGCGGGTGAGGCGTGCCCGGCAGTGAACCACACACGGAATCTCATCGCGTGGGAAGGAGAGCAGGTCAAGCCTAGAAAATCCTAGGACAGCGGCTTCCGGGCACTGGGTCACTGCCAGACAGGACGGAGTAATCCTAGGGGTAGTTCCTTTTAGTTGTGGGGTCTGAGTGGTGCATGTGCCTAGTTTTCCAAATTACTCCAACATTTTCTGGAGTCTGCAGAATCACTTCTGGAAATACAATGTTTTTGCTTGGACAACTTTAAGACTCTCCCAATAATAATCATAATAGTGTGAATGTGTTTCAATCTCGAAGGATCTAAATGATTGGTGAATGAAATTAAACTCACTATCCAGCCAATAATAAATGGTATAATTACACAAAAGTAAATGCAGAAGTGATCAGTAAGGCACAGACATAGAGTGCAGATCTGTCACCCATACACTGTCCCCCTTCCGTGGGTCGGTGCAGGGCAGCTCTAAGTAGCTCCAGTTTAGGGTCCTTGAACTTCCCAGAGACAAGTTCCATCTAGTCTTGAGCGAGTCTCTTAAACACACATTATATCTTGTCCATCTGTTATTCCAAACTCTCAAATGGCCTCCATCCATTCAGAATAAGCTAAAACCCTACAATGGCCCTTACATCACGACCTGAAGGCTCCAGGGGATCCGGCCCCATCCTACCTGTCTCTCTCCTCCACGTTGCTCCAGCGGCACTGACCTTGTTTTTCTGTGAACACGCCAACATGCTCCCTCCACAGGGCCTTTGCAGCTGCTGTGCCCTCAGCTCAGCACACTGGTCCCACGGATGGCACGCTGCCCCCTTTCTCACCTTCCTGCCTCCACTCTGTAGTATTTGCCAGGCCTTCCCTGACCACTGAGCCTCCACCAGCCATCGTCCCTTATACCTTCTGCTTTGCTCTTTGTCACAGTACCTGTCCTACCTGAGAGAGTCCCTCAACCTGGGTTTCTGCTCTGTCTCCCAGCCAGAGGAGAGCTCCATGGGGACGCAGGCATTGTTGTGTTAACTGCTGGGTCCCCGGTGCTCGAAACAGAGCCTGATGGATAAACCCGTAATTTGCTTAGAGAAAATAAAAGTGCATGCTGTAAAGTATGGTATACATTTTTACAGAAAGACAGGTGTACTGCTTGCAGACCTGTGCACATTAACACTTCATGCTCTTTCCTCAGTGGTCAAGCAGAGGTTGGAGTTAGAACCAAAAACTAAACAAAGTGTTGTATTTAAGAATTAAAAGAGAAAAAGGGAATCCTGCCATTTGCAACAACGTGGGTGAACCTGAAGGATAGTGTGCTAAGTGAAATAAGCCAAACACAGAGGGACAGATGCTTCATGAGCTCACTTATGTGTAGAATCTAAAATAGTCAAACTCCTAGAAGCAGAGAGCACAGTAGCGGTTGCCAGGGACTGGGAAAATGGGGAGTCATTTAAATGGTATAAAGTTGCGGTTATGCTAGATAAATAAATTCCAGAAATCTGCTGAGCACAATAGTGCCTATAGTTAAAAGCAGAATATCATGCACATCAACATTTGTTAGGAGGGTAGATCAGATGCTAAATGTTCTTGCCACAAACAACTACAACTAAAATCTAAAGGGGCACAAGGAAACCGAGAGGTTTTAGATGTGCCCATTACCTTGATAATGGTGATGTTATCACAGGTGTTAAAATATGATAACGCAACTCTCTTGGGTGCACTGGAATTGTTATCCTTGGGAAAGTTCTATTCTGGTAATTCTGAGATTCACTTATTTTTCAGAAGTGCTTCTTTTCTATCCATTTAGTGTAATATGCATGTGAAACAATGCGCTTTAGCATTATCTGCAAACTTAAAATGGGAATATTCTCACCTCATGAATAATGTGAGGGAGAGAAGCTAGCTAGCTCAAAATATTTATGGTATGTTTAAGGCTGATTAATCTTATGATCTCACAAACCTTATCTGTTTCACAGCTTCTAAGCTAAAACAGGATGTACATTATTGAGCTATAAAGGCCCTGGAATGAAATTTTTTCATATCTTCATATGAACAAGTGCATTTGGCTGGCTCAGCTGCAGCCCAGGCTCTGCTGGCTGTGAGATGGGTGGGTGTGGAGTTGGGTGGGGTGTGTGCTTGGTGGGGGGAGTGTTCAACATTTTCTCCAACAATTTGGGTACATGTGTTGATCACTATGGGGCTGTCATTCTATAATTGACAGAAGAGAGTCTAGTTTGCTTGGGTACAGAGGCTCGTTGTGGGAAGGGTGCATAGATTCAGTGGTGGGTGGCAAATCACCTCCTCTGGTCCAGCCCTTGGATTCAGGCTAATCCCAGGAGGGAGGGTCCAAGGATGTTGGAACTGTATTTACGTGATGATTGTTAGCATCTTGTACAAGCAAGTGACAAAGTGGTATGAAGTCAAGGAGATTATCCCTACCACTTCTAAATGGGACCCCACTGTTTGACGAGCTTCTGGACACCACGTGTAAGCCAAAATGTGGGTCACAGGGACCCCCATGCACTGCTTGTGAGAACATATCCCTCACGGGTGGAGCGTTAATATGTACGGCTTAGTGAAATACAGATTGCTTGCTCTGCTATGACCACCTCCTGCCTCACATAACCGGAGAAACCTACTCTAGTGGTCAGAGTAGTTGAGAGCAACTAAGTGTTCAAAACCAGGGGAATGAAAGAGCAAAATGTGTTGCTGAGAATATCATTTCTCTTTTGGTAGGGTCCCCTGGTTTTTAAAGCCATTGATTTTTGAACCCAAAAGGTAGGTTTCGGACTTAACCATTTGAAAAATATAGAGTACTGATTAGTCATTCCAAAATGAAGGAAAAAACTGTTAAAGTAAAATATTAATATTTCATGGAAAGAACAAACCTCAGGCTATTCTCAGTAATTAGAAAAAAGTTTTAAAAGAGAATTAACTTTTTTAAAGTTTATATTACAAAGTTTTAGTCAGCACAGAGTCCATTTTGCCCAACACTGTACAGTAACCAAAATAAATTATGTTTTGTGTCTTGGTTAAGAAAGTTTTGGGAATGGTATTATTATTAGATAAATTTGTCAATAATAGCAGAGCTTAGTTCTAAAAAGAGCTATATGTTTAGAGTGTGGAATGTCTGACGATGACAATATAAGTTTCCCAACAAATGACTCCCATTATGATTTTTTTTTTTCTAAATTTACCAGTTTTTCATTGAATTGGACTGTGTATGTGTGCAGATATGTGATGAGAACTTATGACCAATGAATGTGGCTGCATGAAGCGTCTTAAGTGCCCAGTATCCATTCTGGGTTGAATACCAGGGTATTGTGTCAACAAGATACCGCAGATGCAATGGGTCTGAACCCAGCCTGGGCTCTGACAGTTCCCCTGGGGGAAGCATCATGTGCAACTGGTGTGCCTCAGAGAACAGGCCCAAAAAGACCCCACAGGCGGAGAGTCACGAGCGAGCAGAGATTCAGTTTTCCGCTCCTAAGGTGCTGTTGAAGTTCCATTAATAGATGAACAACTAGAGAACATCGAGATGCCGAAATCTTCGGAGAATCTGGAAAGCACTGTGACATTTCAACAGAGACGCGCTCACACGTGCTACGGGGACGGAAGCAGTAAACCGCTGAGTATTTCCCTGGCAGGCTCGGGCCTATTTTGAGAGGGGAGATTTAAGTGTGAGTGAGAGTGTATGTTTATTATATCGTACTGCCGATAAATTAATAATTAGTGTAACCCCTGCTGAAAACTAAAGGAGATGCTTTTAGTTTAGCTTCACATATTAGCAAGGCAACTTGTATGCTTTTCAATTATTTTTAAAAAACAGAGTTCTGTTATTACACCCAAGTTTTTCCTTCTTCAAAAAGTACACATACAACTTGCAGAGGGGGGAGCTGTGTATTTGGTATGAAGGAACCATAGCACTCACACGGGCTCAATCATTTTGGATATCCCTCAATAGCACATATAAATCCTTTGGAATATTACCACTGGCTTACATGGGACCCACAGATTCAGGCTCATTCATTCCCTTCAGAAAATGAAAACTCCTGGGTACCTTCAAGCTAATTGGATACCTTATAAAGTATACCAAATGGGCGTGGTAGGATTATGCGTTAATGTAAAAATTAAGCCATATTTCTAAAGTGGTGTTAAAGGTAGGTGAAACGTATTGTATGAGTTTATGTGAGTTAAAGTATTGAAGACATGCACATACAATGGTGTCTATGTACCATTTCCCCCAAGAAATTCCACAGAGTTGTATCTGTTGTCTTTCGTTTTTAACACTGTAAACAAATCAGATTCAAAATTTGTTGATTTGTACAAATGCATAACTTCATTTTTTGTAACTAATCTCACGTTGTTCTCACCCCCCATTCTTGCCGAAAATGCAAGGCCTTGCCCATCAAAGGAGTCGCAGCCTCTCTCGTTTTAAAATTTATTAACCTTAAGTTCATTGCTCAGCATTTCAGGTGTCCTTCCCTGTTCCCACTCCTCCCACATTGCCTCTGTGTGTGCAAAAGGAAACGTGTACCATGATGGTGCGGGTGAGGACCCCTCGGGGAGAGGCTGCGTAAGTGTCCAGAGCTGTTATCCTTCCTAGTTGGTTTTGTCATCTTGGTCAAGGCCTGGTTCTCTGTTGCTAGTTCAGCCTGCCTCTGTCTCAGGTTGATGGGCTTGGGCTCCACCTTCAGCGGCCTCAGTTTGGTTGACCAAGTACCACCACGCTGGATGCCACACCTTGTGCCTCGAGGGAGGCAAAGGGCCCTCTAGGCTCTGTCCAGAGATGTAGAAACACACTTCCTCCCTGGGACCTGCACCCCCATCCATGTTTCCTGGATGATCTCTATTGCAATCTCTTTTCTGAGATTCAGTTCAGAGGGGGGAGGGAGGAGAGTAAAGGCTCAGTTCGCTCTCTTTCCTGCTCCAACGTCGGAACCTGCAGTGACCAGAAGAAATGTCTTCCTGTGAGTTGTAGACTTTCCTGATCTTCCCCTTATCTGATATTCTGTCTCTGTACTAGGATTAACTATAAAATTATGCTCAGATTATAAACTTTGCTCTTAATATGAAAAATGTGTGGGGTGTTTTTTTTGTTTTTTTTTGGGTTTTTTTGCTATTTATATAATCTTCCCATATACCTTCAGCCAAGCCAGGCTTTTAACTCACCAACTCATAAGGACACATGGGCAATCTAAGGAGGAGCCCAAAGCTAATTCAGGTTTCCTTTGTTCCAGGCAGTCTTCCAAGAGGAGGAGGCGTCCAAATTTATGCTCCTTCTAAAGAGTTGGAAGGAAAAAATAATCATCTCTCTGAGCATAGTCTCCTCTCCAGAGTTAAACTGGGGGTTTTTCACATATAGCAGCAAAAACGTGGCTGTTGGTTTGTATCACTTTCTTTACGTTCATGTCATAGCAGAGGAGAGGGAGGGGGCTGCTTTCACAGGGTACCTTGTGGAGGGCAGATCTGCTTCTCTGGGATGGTGAATCTCTGGTGTCAGGACCCCAAGATCCCAGCTGGTTTCAGGGTTCCTGCGGCTGGGCTTGGATGCCCGTCACATTGGCACCTGTCCGTGTGCCACAGTGTGGGTGGACATCACTGGGAGAAGCTAAGCCATAAGGAAGGGACGTCCAGGGATAGCTGAAGACAGGCTCACAGGAGGCGGAGGCCGTAGAAGTCAGAGCTGTGACATTCCCCGCGTCGCTGGCAGGCGGTGTGGGTGGACGCCGTGGCTGGTGAGCTGAGGGGGTGGACACGTTTTGAGAATTTAAGGGAACAGGCTCGAAGCAGGCAGCCACACTGGCTAATAAAATAATCTAATCATTCACTTCATGGCCACTGGAGGGAGGAATCAGTGGGTTGAGTGGCTTGTAATGTGTCCACCAGGCCATGGGGATTGGAGGAAGAAACTTTCTCAGGGCTGGGTGGGGGAACACTAGAGATACCGCCTATAAATAGGGAGCACCAGGTTCCCCCTTTACAGCAATAGCGTTTGCCTGCATCTCTGAACGTCTGTGGAGCCCACCCATGCAGCCCGGGGTCGTGGCAAACGTGCGTGCATGTGCCTCTGTGCACATTGTCTCCAGAGACCCTGGTGCCTTCAACAGATTGTCAACAGCATCCCTAGCTCCCAGACATCAAGGGCATTACATGAAAGGGGATGGTACACCGACAAGGAACTGGTGGCTTGGTCCATTAAAACCCCTTTTCCTTTCCCAGAAATTCTAGGGAAAGAAAACAGTGTCACTGATCACAGAATTCATTATCTATTTTTTAAAATGTTTTATTGATTTCAGAGAGAGGAAAGGAGAGGGAGAGAGAGAAACATCAATGATGAGTCATTGATCAGCTGCCTCCTGCACGGCCCTGACTGGGGATCGAGCCCTGACCGGCAATCAAACCCTGACCACCTCAGCCACTGAGCCACCCCGGCCAGGCTCATTTTCTCTTTTCATGAGTCCCTTTGGTGATAAAAACTCATGCAAAAATGTCCACCTGAAAGAGAGCGACCGAGGAAAGAGAACAAGAGGCTGCCTCCGGGACCTCTGGAGAACCTCTCATAAGGACCCCTTATTGCAAATAAGCGAGGAATTCAGGGTGCCTTTAAATCACTCGTTGGGATTTCTCACAGGAATCCTGCTTTGGAAAGTTCATTTGCGAGCTGAGAAGCCTGTGCGAGGACAAGCAGTTGCATGTGATAAATAAGGTACCGGAAAGGGCAAGTTTCTGTGAGGGATTAACGACTCGTCCTCGGGAGGCCTTCATTTACTATAAAAACCCGAGTGCCTTTCGCTGTTATCAGGCGGATGGTTACAGGGAAATTGATTCTCTGCGCGGGATTTCCCAACGGTCCGCATAACCCATTAGGTGCTCCTGGCCTTCCCTGCGTCGTCTCGGTGGCCGCCCCGCGTGGTCGGCATCACCCTCTCTGCAGCAATTAGCGGTAATAAGTAGGAGCTCACACAATTGATGGTGTAATTTGCCTGGACAGTGTGGAAGCAGCAGTTATGAAATGCTTCACCGAGCAGAGCTCTTGTACTCGGTGCCTCCCTCCCATCAATTTTCCAGGTAGCAGAGCCTAATGAAGGCACAAGGCAGGTGGCGTGGGGACAGTGGGAGCGTGGACACCAAGCTCCGTCCTGGTCCAATGAACCAGACGGCGCTTAGCTTGATGGCTGTGAATTCCTTCTTCCGCCACCTAACTGACGCTTCTCCCTGATTAGCTCTGAAGAGGTTTTCAGGAAAAGGGGGCGCCGAGGGGGAGAAAGAGCTTGTGCATGGTTTTTTCCTTGTATATTGGTCTTTCTGCTACAGGGTCTTTCATCTCTAGCGCTCCCTTTGTCTCCTTTCTTAGAATGTCCGCCTCTCTGCTTGCACGCATTGCCCACACGTCCTGCACGCGGCCTACTTTTTCCATTAGAGCTCCTTGCATAGTAATCATGGGTGTTTTCAACACCCAGTCTGATAATTGCAACATCTCTGCCATATCTGAGTCTGGTTCTGTGCCTGTTCGGCCCCTTCCAGCTGCATTTTTTGTCTTGTAGCACGCCTTGTGGTTTTTTGTAGAATGCCAGACATGGTGTACTGGGTAACAGGAACTCTGGTGAATAGGTCTTTGGTAACGAGGTGTGGGGCAGGGGAACCTTTCTGCAATCCTGTGATAGGACTCAGTTTTTCTTTTTTTAAAATATGCTTTTATTGACTTTTAGAGAAAGAAGAAGAAGAAGAAGAAGAGAGAGAGAGAGAGAGAGAGAGAAACCATCGATCGGTTGCCTCCTGCACCTACTGCCCAGGGATTGAGCCTGCAACCTGGGCATGTGCCCTGACCAGGAATCAAACCAGTAACCTTTTGGTGCACGGGATGATTCTTAGCCAACTGAGCTATAAGGGCCAGGGCAGGTCTCAGTCTTTTAGTGAGCCTGTGCCTCTGAGCGTGAACTTCCCAGGTTCCTTTCTCTCTCCCCCGCCTGCTTCTTCGGTGGGCAGACTGGCTGGAGTAGGCAGGAGCCAGCTGCTTCCCTTCCCTCGGGTTGGTTAAGCTCCGTTAAGATTGCAGTTATTTAGGGTCTAGTAAAAAAGTGTCCCTTGAGAGCAGGCCTTGTTAAGAAGGACAGAACACTCGGGCATATTTCTAAATTGTGACTCTTCCCCTCCCCCTGTCAGAGGCAAGGGGGGAATTTCCTTGAACCTGGTCCAGCTTCTGGCGACAAAACTTACAAAACTGGAAGTTCCCTCAAAGACTGTCCTGCCTGGAGCTGTTATCTCTCGGACTGGTCCCCGCCGAGCCTCCCCCAGCTAGCTGGTCAACTACAGTGCGGGTTTGGTTTCTGCGGCTGGATTTACACTCCCGTAAGCTGTGATTCTCTGGATCAGCCTCTCTGTCGCTCCAATTTTTGCCTCGGCGGTTTGCCCTGTGATGTCCCTTCTCTTACACATCTAAGAGTTGTTGAATTTTCAGTTTGTTTGGCTTTTTTATCGTTGTTAGATGGAGTGGCAACTTCCAAGATCCCTATGTGCTTGACTGGAAGCCAGAAGTCTGTCTTTTTTTTTTTGAGTAAAAATACCGCAACACATTCATTATGTTAAAAAGATTGTGGAAATCTCCTCTGGTACAAAGTGATCCTTTCTGAGCACTCCGGTAATAAGCAACCTCACGGTTTAATTACTCGGTCTGTGCGGGTGCTTCTCAACATGATGTCTCTCACTCTGGTTTCCCTATTAGTCTTTCTGCTCCGTTGATATATTTGGATAAGCAAACCCCAGACGGGCACATCTGGAATCTTCCACCTGCTCTTCCAACAAAACCTATGCTCTCAGTTAGTGGCTGGCATCTACCCACTTCTCCAACTTAAGAAACAACTCGCCTTCCTAGACGGCGAACCTGCTAACCTCTAGCGATCGGTCCCACATTCCGTCAGTGACCGTGACCTGCGGACCTTACTGGGTCGTAACTAAGGGTTGCTTGGATGTGTTCTCTCTTCACCACGCTATCTCCTCGGCATTAGTTCAGGACATTCCTGGATTCCAGCAGCTTCTCAACAGATCTCCGTACCTTGTCACTTTTAAATGACCTCAGACCACAGTCGGAGGGTCTCCCTGCAGCTGCATTCAACGGAAGCCCCCAAAGTTGTTCATTTTTTCTCTCTCAGTTTCATTTCCATCTGCTGTCTTTTCATGCCTAATTTAGTTGTTATCTTGTCTTGTCAAGTTTGGCTGTGTGCAAATTTCCCTTGGTCCCCCCTCATCTCAGAGGAGACATTTCTCCTCCTTTCTTGGTCCCTCGGCCACCAGCCTGTTCCTCCAGGGATTGTCCCTTGTCCCTCGTGGCAGCCCGAGTACAAGGAGCGCAGGCTGGCAGCCGAGACGCCTTCGCAACGCACTCTCAGGCCTCCGTGAGGTGCCATCAAGGAATCCCGAACACCGCATGTCCCAAACCGAATTCCTCAGTTTGTCCCTGGACTTGCTTTTCTTCCTGCTCGAACGTTTCCCGTGTTAGGAATAACTTTACCATTAGCTCGCTCGCCCACATCAGGATACACAGAACCAACTTCTCAACACGTGGCCCCAGTCATCGCCCTGCGATGCAAACGTGTCCATGTCACTTTGCAGCTTCAACTATTTCATCGACTTGAATTGCTCTCCGGAGAGTCTTTTCTTCGTGTGACTTGTGAGAGCCTCAGTGATCTGAGCCCTGCTTCTCTCTCCCCTCTGTTCTCTGCTGTTCCCTGGTCCCCAGAACAGCGTGGCCTCTGGTCTCTAGCTCGGAATGGAGCTCTCCTTCCCCACCTCTCCGTCTGACTAGTCCCTCCCTGTGCTTCAGTCTCCGTGTGCACCACCGCTGACTAGTCCACGGTAAACTGAGTATCCTTCGGGGAGTAACCACAAAGACCTCAGTTTCCCTGTCATAGCGTCACCAGATGACACCCTAATGATGTAGTTTTCAGAGAGTTCAGTAGTTGAGAATAGAGACTCTGCTGCTGAACAAAAAAGATCCGCATGAAATGAAAATGCAAAAGGAACTCTGGCCTCGCCGCCCCGTCCTGTGATCTCTGCTCTGGTTCCTCACCCCCCCCCCCCCCCCCCCGCACCCCTGTCATTCCTGTCATTCTGTGCCTTCGAATGTCGTGTTTCGGGACTGCTGGCCAACCGCGGTTCTCTGCACACATCACACTGTGTTGGAGAACAGGCCTAGGGTCACCCTTTTCTGCCTGCTTGTCATGCTTCTCTACAACACCCCCCCCCCCCGATGTATAACCCCCTCCTTGAGGCCTCCGCACACGTCTGCAGAGAGCAAGGCCCGGTGCGGGCTCCCATGGCACATGCGAGTCGCGGGGTTAAATGTGCATCTTCCTCCGAAGGCCAGTGTTCGGTGAGCCAGGACTGTCACTCTTCAGTTGCTGTTCACGAACCGGCAGGTGACAAGGAGAGCGGGGGAGGTGGCACACCATCCGCAGAGGGCCGGGTGCTTTGCAGGAGCAAGAAGAGAGGAAGTTTCCCTAACGGGGAGCCAAACAGTGTCTGGTGGCCCTTTCACTTTCCAGAAGGCATCGGTCCTTCTGTTCCTAAGGGGGTGCAATGAGCTTCTTAACTCTTTTGTGCACTTCGTCTGTCCCCTTGAGGGGTGGCTGGGGGGAAGGACCTGTTCTGGGCAGATGGCTCTGTGGCTTGTTGAAGGATACTTGTGCCCGATTTTGCTCCTGCGAGCAGCCCTCCGGCCTTCCCTCCCGCCTGCTTCCCTCCTCCTCAGGGTTTGAGGGGGTCTAGGATCTGCGGATCTGCTCTGCCTCGCAGGCTATGGGAGCAGAAAGAGCCCCCCCTTTCCTGGCTCCACTTTCCAACCTCTCCCCACGTGGCACACAGCAGGAGACGCGTGAGGCTGAATCAAAACGAAGGCGGAGTTCCTCAGAGGACTGTTAGAAGTTATACTTCATTAAAATTTGAGAATATTACTTGTAAAATATTGTCTACTCTATGGAGAGAAAGCCCGGAATATGAATTCATAAATAAATAAAATGAATAATCCCATTTCCCATAAGAGACAGATAAAAAATGGATTTTTTTTTTTTCTTAAAATAAGTCAAATTACAAAGAAAGAGAACAGGACCAATTGTGAATGTAAATGAATGCCCCACTATTGTAATTATAACCGCATTTCTTATGAGGAGTGAAGTAGTTCTTAAGGATTACAGATTAAATTTAATTTCAAACCTCTGTAAGGATAATTTATTAAGTAGAAGGTGCCATTTAAAAAGGAATTACTTCTGTAAATAGTTTTTTTTCCCCTCCTTTGGGTTCTCAGATCATGCCAGTTGATTCTGGATTGAACTTTTAGAAAAGTTTCTCTAAATGTAAATACTTTTAAAAAACAAAGTGTTAAAAATATGGTTTGGGAGACTGAGGCAGCAGAGGAGATACCAAAGTGTTGGCACCTGCACATTCGCTTAAAGACCAGACAGCCTCGGCCGGGAGCTCAGTCGGTCAGAGCATCATTCACGTACACGGAGGTTGCGGATTCAGCCGCCAGCCAGGGCACATACAAGAATCAACCGATGACTAAGTGGAACACGATCTCTCTCTCTCTCTCCCCCCTTCCTCTCTCTATCAATCAATCAATAATTTTTTAAAAAAAGAACAAATGATCTGCATTCATGCAGAGCCGTCTTCCTCCTTAGAAGTTCAGAGAAATTGTTCTGTTCCTCATTTTGCTGAAAGTCTGCATATGAGTAGTTATGTCTGTCAAATCTGCGCGTATTGTCCCTGTAATAAGACCTTGTCTTTCTGGGACTGTCGCAGGGATGCTCTACGCCCTAACTTGTGTGAACTTTCCCATCACTAGACTGCTTCTAGGGTCCTGATGACCAGCTGGCTCACTTGTGTGACCCAACTGACCATATTGAGAGAACACTGAGAGTCAATGAGAGAAGGGACACTCTCTTCTCCGAGAATCCAGACTGCTTGAACTTTACGTTACTCCAGGGTTAAATTAGGCTTTTTCTTTGTGACCAAAATTCTTATACACTTCTCCTAGATTCTCAAGTCACTTCACTTTTCCTGTGCTTCTACTTCCCACACCGGTTTTCATGAAAATGACACATATGTCTCACTCTCGTCCTGCACTCCTGGGACGATTAATGACTGTGGGGCAGGAAATGTCCAAGCCCAGAGAGCAGGCTGGAGGCTCGCTCCAAGATTCTAGGATCAACCCACAGAGAAGCATTTTCTCAATTTAAGGAAAGTTTAAAGATCGTGCAGTTGTACCTTTTGAAGTTTTCAAAACTGCTTCATCTGGAAATCCTTTGGGAAGCGAGGCTGCTGGAGCTAAAGGCCATATTTTAGGTATTCGTAGAAAGCCGTCTCTGTCTACGGAAGGAGCATCCCTCCGAGTTTGGGCAAAGTGGGGCAGTAGGGAGATCCGCTGTTCTGACTCCTAACCTTGATAAGTCCCAGGTCTCTTTCCAGTGGTTAATTCTAATATAAATCATCTTGAGCCGACTTGGAGAAATTTAGGAACAAATTTTGTTTTTGCTTTTGCTCTGAGCTCTTGTTTCTAGCAGATTATGACCTCACAGGCAAAGAGACGCTAGTGAAAGGTGTGTGGAAATTCCCACAAATTACCCTGTAACTTTGAGTTTGTTACTCACAGTTTTATTAAACCCTCTCATAAACATTTTGAGTTGCAATTTATTGGTTTCAAGTAACAGATGAAAGTGAGCCTCACAAAGTAAAAGTGAAGTCCGTGGGCTGCCCAGTGGCACAGTGAGGTTCAGACTCCAATTGAAAGCGCCTAGAACTTCCCACGGGAAGCGCATGCTCGGTGTTTATGACCTTTCCCAACTTCTGTCCTGCTTGTCAAAACATTTCTCCAGAAAGTGTCCACTCAGAGCCCTGGTTCTGCTGGTTGATAACCTGCTAACTTTACAAATGACCCCCAGCCAGTGTGGTAAAGAAGGCTAATCAGATCATCTGCTATTTTGCTGAGATAATATAACTGCATGTTAATGGAGAGAGCCTTCGGATAATTTGTTCATGTAAAAGAGTGAATCTTATGTTGACAATAGTGTTACCTGGCCAAGAGGTGGGACAGACATTTTTGGGACACGAGTCTGTTAGTGTCCTTTAAATTGAAGTGGGTGGTAAGCGCCCCCTACTTTGGAAATTCAAGAGAATTGGCCTCCATAATGGTGTTTCTACCCTTTTGCATGCATATTATCAAGAAGATACGTGTCTCTTCCAGCATAATGTTATAATGTTTTTCCTATTTATAAGAATTTACACCTACTTGTCACACCTACTGCATATTTGAGTAACTGATCCAAGTGCGCCCTTTACACTGCACGTAGGGCTCCTGCTCCAGTGCCCTCTAATAACCTGCTTTCTAATAACCTCCACCGGCTGCGCCTCCGTTCTGTGCCTGACGATGCAGCACAGGCCACCACGCACCTGGGTGTCACCGGTTTCCTCTGTACCGGAAAATGGTGGCATTCAATGGCCTTCAAGTTTCCTTTCAGTTGAAACACTCTATGTTTCAATGTGTTGTCCCACTCTGATTGACTTATAACCAACCCTAAAACTCCCTCGAGTTTCTGGGTGGTGGAAGAAACAACCGCTGTGCACACAGTCAAGACTGGGAAACCCTGATTCCAGGAACTTGACGCTCTCGGCTGTAGTGACCACAGCTCATCTCTGACCTTGACAGGCCATTTCTTGGCTGCCGTGGAACTCATTACTTGAAAGAGATTTGCTGTAGCCCCAGCTACCCTGCCTTTGGAAGAAATAAAGTTCTCCTGCCTCATTTCTAATCTTTTTTTTTCATAGTAACCCCAGAAATCCTGATTTCATCGACTTATCAGTGAAAGGCATTACCCATCTCCCCAAATCCAGTCACTTCTGGGTTTGATGGATGGAGAACCTAGGTCTGTGCTTTTTGCTTTCTTAGAGATAATAAATGTAGCTCACTGTGCCCACAGGCCCGAGATACAGGCACCAGCAGGCCAGAGGGGGGAGTGGAACATTAACGCACAGAGAGCTCACAGGCTCTTTTTCATGATAATGTGTTTTCACCGCCAACATCATCTTAACGCCTTTCATAGGGCTCCCTTCTCTCCCTCAACTCCCTACCCTGTATTTTAAACTGCTATATATCCATATAAATCCTCAATTTTTCTTTTTTGAGCTCAGTGCTCTGAATGTTTCTACTCATACATAAAAGATGCCCTGAAAATTCCCATCACGGCTGCATAAGTGTTTATTTATTTTTTCCTCTTTGAGAATCAGGTTCTAAGATAGTATCTTCAAGAGACAGGCATTTTATTGTTTTGCTCTATGATTTGGCTCAGTTTTTTTTCTTCTATCTTGTTTGTTTATGAGAGTTAAAAGAGGGAATTAAAGATATTACAGAGTGTTCTCTTTGTGGTTAATTTTAGGTATTTTGAAAGTAGATGGAATATATGGGCTTTTTGAAAGAAATAGAACTATGGGAAATAGGATGTATTATATACAGGTCAGGTGTTAATAAAAAATTCATTGCAAAGTTGATGTGAATAATGTTGAATCAGTAATTTCAAATTCAATGAAGTCTAGACAGAAAATAGGTAATTTAATTATAAAATTTCTATGCTTTGATTTGGAATTCATATTTTGAATTTCTATATTTTGATTGGGTATGATCCTCAGAGTAAAAAAAATGTATCATTTAAAATTATTTTGGTATCACTTTGTAGCTTTAAATTTTTTTTTTCTCATATAGCTCTAGTATTCTGATTTCAGAACCCAAGGTGAAGGAAAGAGGGTGTTGTATATTAACATGCTAAGTTGAAAAACATTTTTTTGTTTGCTCAGAATATAAGAAACCTAAAAACTATGGCTTTGTTTCTTCAAAATGAAGAATGCATTTTGAGTTAACTCTTAAGGTAGACAGCGCTGTGGGCCTCCTGTGACGTGCACATTTCAGGACTAGACTGGAATTTCCTGTAGAGTTTCTTATGTGTGAGAATCAAAATCCAACTGTCCCCAGCTGCAGCTATGCCAATACATATGCGCAGCTATTAATCAGATGAGCGTTCCACTTCCAGAGACGTGACGTGCCCGTGGCAGAGGGTGGGGAATGCTTCCCGGAGCCTTGGGCTGCCTTTGACCGGCTTGTTTACAGCTCACCTGGATGAAACGCCTTCTCTGGGGTTGACTTCATATAGCTCTGCCAGGTGTTTCACATTCATAACCCAGACTAAGCAAACAGCCAAAGTCACACAAGATCTGCTGCCAGAGGAACACAGATTTCCCATTCTGCCCCCAAACTGTCTCAAAGGAGTACGGTTTTCGGTAGAACACTGATCTGTAAGAATTAATATCTCAGTCCACGAAGAATGGCAATCGATGTCAATGTTCTTTCTCTTTCCCTTCTCACCTATTAGTCAAGCCATGTTCTTCTAGCTAGGGTTTTACAGAGATGATAAAGAGTTTGAATAATTTTTTGAGATAGACAGTATAAAAATTCCATTTGACATCTGAAGATTATCTAGATTAACTGAAAATCACCCAATTAACTGGATTGTCTTTAATAAACATTTATACATTATAAATATTTAAAAAGATCTATATTGATTTTTAAAATGGAACAAAACACAACAGTATAATAAACATAGGTCCCACAGTGACATTTCTGGTACATTTATGCATCTGAGTATAGAAAAAGGCAAAATTGTCTTTAGCAGAGATGCAGTTAATCTTGGAGCAGACTTCTAATGACTTTGAAGCCATCAGAAAAACTTCGAAAAAATTGGTTGAGAGGTAGAGGCTACACCATCATCGAGTCAGCATCATCTCTCAATAGGAATTAATATTGATCAGGTACACTATATTTTATAAAGACTGACAGCTTATAACAAAGCAATTCCACCCATTAATTTATACATAATGATATGAATGCGGAGAGCACGGATTTTCAGAAGTCTATGGATGTGCTAGGCCGAGTATCACAGATGTTATGGGAAGAATATACCCAGGAGCTGAAAGAGCCTTGTAGGTAAATGACTCTGCACCCGAAGGAAGGATTCATACAGCCAATGTTGTGTTTTCTCTAGTGAAGTGTTACTCTCAGTCTGTCTTTTATAGCTGGAGATGCATTTTAGCTCCTTCTCTCCCTACACTGTGGAAAGCAAGCAGCTTACAATAACAGTTAATCATGATCTAGCCAGAGACTTAATCAGGGGAAAAAAGCCTTTCTTGATACAATTTGCCCACAGAGCTTTCAAAGGAAGCAGCCCGGAGTCGTCTAGAGCTTAGGGCGGACAAAATCAGGATGCAGGGCAATGTAGACGCAATAATTCTGCTTCAGCACACCTGTCCGCCAGGTGGATGGAGCTGTCATTTGTCACAAAGGGCTTCGGGGAAACTAACTGCAGCATTCTCTCTTTAGCTAGAAGCTTACTTGGCTAGAAGGAAAATTGCCGGGGAGGGTGCAGGATAATCTCTATTCCTGCTCCAGAAACGGGCTCGCCCTGCAATCTCTTGTATTAAAATAGAAGAGAGGAGAGCTGAGCGTTCGGGCCATCAGCCCTGCCCTTGGGATTTGGCGTCCCCTGAGAGAGGCCTTTCCAGGTTTGCATAACCGCCACCATTTCCAGAGCTCTCCAGAGATTTCCTCTGACCCCTCGTCTCCACCCCCACAACACAAGTCATAAATGATTTTTCAAGGTTCTTAAATCTCTCAGTCATTATTTGTAAGAATTAATGGGATATTGTATTCCCAGTAGAAAATAACCTAGTCAATTAAGATGGTAAAAATAAATACTTGTCAGAGAAATCTGGTTTGCTTTTCTGAGCTGAGAATGGAACTTGCACTATTAGAGCGTGTCTCGACATCCTTTATAATTTCTTGCCTTTTTTTCTGTTTCCTCTCCTAGACGCTAAGTTCCATGAGGCAGGGGCTCTGTATTCCATTTCTAGATGCACACACGAGGCCTGGTGGTGCTTACAGATTTGTTAAGTACTTGGAATAATAAATGCCCCCAAGAAACAGGACATCTGGGGAAACTATGATTAGAGTTCAGCTGTATAACTTTTTCCCTAATAGTGAGGATTCTTAGAATTTGGTGAATCAAATTTAAAATAGGGAAAACTCCTTTGCACAAATTAGGATGACTCCTTTCCTTGAGCCAGGAATAATTTTTAGTTATTTTTAAATAGGCAATTATGCCAAAAAAAAAAAAAAAAAATCTGACATGACCTGCAGACAAGTCAAAGGTTACTTTACTATTACCTTTGCCTTTCCTTAGAACAGTATCGTAAAACATCCAGGGAGCCCCATGGTGGCCTCAGGGTCCTGCTTACAGAATTTCAACCTCATGAAATGAAAGTTTTGGGAACTCTCACCTCACAGCTCTTTGGAGCCTAGATGTAGAATATTAACAAAAACTAGAATATATAGATGTAGAATATTAACAAAAATCTGTTCCAAACTTTATTCCAACTAATATGGGACCTTAGGGTTGGAGTGACTGTCTTGATAACCTCAACTGATAACTCTATCACTTCATTGCTAAATTGATAGGCCCTTCTTTCTTAACTATAACATGAAATAAAATGTTCACACAGTTTTGATTTAGATATTTTTGGGGGGAACTTCCTAAACATCTAGATGTTCAGTTTGATATGAAGATGTGAAATCTGTTGCTCTGCAAAGATTCACACACATCGTAGTGTGACTTCCTTGGGAACACCTGTTACTTTCATCTTTTTATTTTTCCCCAAAAGAAAGGGAGAAATAACCAAAGATATGTTTGGTGTCTAGATGTAAATTTAACTCACTTGATATTCCCCAACTATGCTGAGTTTATACTGTCAGTGATAATGAGAGTTCAGTGGTTGTTTAAGCCTAGTCACTAAATTCAGGCTGTCCTTTGGGGGAGCTGTAATTAGATTTTAATTAAATATGATCATTAAGAGATTCTTTATATTGTACATTAATATGTGTCAAGATAATAAGGTGGGCTCAGGTGTTTCATACATAGGTAACAACAGAGAGGGATGCATTCTCAACTTGGGCATTACCAATATTGCTAAATTTCCATTTACTGGTTTGGAAATATACTTTTTCATTGCTTCCACACTTCACAATTATCAGCAGATGGGCCTTAATAAGAATGGATTATTTCTACCAATGTAAATAATTCATTAAGTCATACATGAGATGCATATTTGGCAAGCCGCAGTGAAAGCAGTAAACAAGCTGGGTCCCCCCCCGCCCCTGACTGTGTTCAGATCACTTCAGCGCTCAGATCTATAAACCACTTAGCACCCGACAACTCCTGTGGAGGCCACGCTTTGCTGCTGCTGAGCAATAGGCCGCCCAGCGCTCGGGAAGATACATCAGAATTAGGGAAAGAGGGATGGCTGGGTGGCGCTGAAGAAACTCCCTCTGCGGCCGCTTCATCCTCTGGCCTTCAGTTCAGAGCATTGTAAACCCTCTCTCTTCAGCCCTGGGAGATGGCCGGGTCTGCCCTGGAATGATATGTTATGTGCTAGGGTTGTAGAGAAGCACAGAGAAATATTTGAAAATAAGAGCACCTCCTTCAAGTTCCAATAATGCCGATGCTTCCTGGAGAGTAAAATAAATGTGGCTTCATTTGAACTTATGAAACCTGTACTTGGCAAATCTGACGTTCTGTGGAATGTTGCAATTGGTATTATGAATTTTAAAACAAATTATATATTTACTTTAGCAATTTATACCTTTGTACTTGTACGAGAACAGGACTTTTCCACTTAATCACATTTTAAATTTCTAATTTCAGATTGGATGGACATTCTTATGAATTCTGCTTAAAGTATACTAACCACTGTCTGACATAAAATTGAAAAGTAATACACAGGTACAATATGTCCTAGTGGAGAGAACTAGTTGGTATAATGCTAAGTGAACTTGGTGGGGGGAGGGTGGTATGAAATAAATAAAAACTGACAAATAATTCGGTTATTAAATTATTAGCCAACCTCATGGTCCAGTATATAATTTTAGCTTTCTGACTCTTTGTACATCTCTCTACTTGTAAAGAATATTGAGTCCACAGTGAAAATGCCTTTCACATTACATTCAAATTCCTGAAAATTAACCAATGGGTAAGGGCAGGAACACAACACATG